>NC_138771.1:392626544-393226544 GCF_965119305.1 Pelophylax lessonae
TTAGTATTATCAAACATCCGGGACAGGGAATCCGGTTTGACATTTTTCGACCCGGGCCGATAGGTGATATGGAATGAGAATCTGGAGAAGAAGAGTGCCCATCGGGCCTGGCGGGGTCTAAGTCGCTTTGCAGATCTTAAGTACTCAAGGTTCTTATGATCGGTAAATATAAGAATCGGGTGTGATGCTCCTTCTAGTAGATATCTCCACTCTTCGAGAGCGGCTTTGATAGCCAGGAGTTTCCGGTCCCCGACATCATAGTTTTTCTCCGTGGGAGAGAGTTTCCGGGAAAAGAAGGCTATTGGGTGAGTTAAGTCTCTAGTTCCCTGTCTTTGGGAGATGACTGCCCCGACCGCAACGTCCAATGCGTCTACCTCCAGGAGATAGGGTAAGGCAGGATCCGGGTGACTTAGGATAGGGGCAGAGGTAAAATGTTTTTTAAGAACCGAGAAGGCGGACTGAGCTTCTGGGGTCCACTGGAAGTGGACGTTCTTCTTAGTAAGGTGAGTAATAGGGGCTATGATGTTAGAGAACCCCTTAATAAACCTCCTATAAAAATTAGTGAAGCCAACAAAGCGCTGTACTCCCTTTTTGTCTGATGGAGGTGGCCAGTCCAGAATTGCAGAGACCTTCTGAGGATCCATCTCTATTCCTTCTGTGGAAATTATTAACCCCAGAAACGGGATACTGTTCTGCTCAAAAACGCACTTCTCGGCTTAGAGACCATGCTGGCGAAGGCGACCGAGGACATTTCGAACGTGCTCGCGATGCTGCTCTAGGGATGTTGAGAAGATTAGGATGTCATCCAAGTATACAATGATGAAGATATCCAACCAATCCCTGAAGATGTCGTTCACAAAGTGTTGGAACGTGGCAGGAGCATTACAAAGGCCAAATGGCATTACCAGGTATTCGAAATGTTCGAATCTAGTACGGAAAGCTGTCTTCCATTCGTCACCCTCTCGGATGCGCACCAAGTTGTACGCCCCACGAAGATCCAGCTTAGTAAACAGGATGGCAGATCTGAGTCTCTGAAAGAGTACGGGGACTAGAGGAAGAGGATAACGGTTTTTAATAGTAACTTTATTTAAATCCCTATAATCGATGCAGGGTCGGAGGGTGTGATCCTTCTTCTCTACGAAGAAGATACCTGCCCCTGCTGGAGAGGTAGAGGGACAGATGAACCCCTTCTTCAGACTTTCATCTACATAGTCCTTTAAGACGTCCAGCTCACGTTCAGAAAGTGGGTAAATCCGGCCGAAAGGGATTTCGGCTCCTGGGAGCAAGTCAATGGGGCAGTCATATGGACGGTGGGGGGCAAGGTCTCTGCTCCCCGTTTGCTGAATACATCCAGGAAATCATGGTATGCTTTGGGCACCACAGAACATACATCAGGTTCGGATTCAAGACAGAACAGAGTCTTGGGGAATTCAGGAGGGGCGGGTAGACAGGAATTCTTGCAGTAAAGAGATGGGAACTGGATGGTGCCTGTGATCCAATTGACTTGCGGGTTATGTGCTTGCAACCACGGTAATCCCAGGATAATGGGAAATGAGGATGTGATAACATCCAGGCTAATCAGTTCCTTATGGCCGGAGGAGGAGACCATAGGAAGGGGAAAAGTTTCTTGGGTCACGGGCCCGGATTTGATGTGGGAGCAACGGACAGACTGAAAGAGTCAACCAGTGCATTGAGCAATATCTACGTTGCTATACATCATACCTACAGGATGATTGGGTGGATCTCCTCCCTCTGGCGGAATTTGCTTACAACAATGCAACCCACAGTATTACTAAGCAAAGTCCGTTCTACTTGAATTATGGGTTTCATCCCACTCTTCTTCCACCACGCATCCTGCCATCAAGTAACCCAGTAGCCTCGGATTATCTTACCCAAATAAAAGACTCTCTGGGTTTACTCAATACCACTATATCACACGCTCATAGTCAACAAAAAAGGTACTACGACCTTCGTAGAAGACCTTCTCCTCGGTATGCTATTGGGGACCTTGTTTGGCTATCAACAAGAAACTTAAGATTAAAAATCCCTAGCAAAAAACTTGGACCTCTATTTTTGGGACCCTTCCCAATTAAGAAACTTATTGGAAAAGCTGCAGTACAGCTCACCTTACCAGCAGATCTTAAGATCCATCCCATCTTCCATGTGTCGCTACTGTGGCCCCATGTTCCTAACCAAGGAATAAGGCCTACCATCTTGCCTCCACCTCCAATACAAGTTGAAGGCGGAGAAGAATATGAGATCAAAGAGATTTTGGATTCTCGCATCCATAGAGAAAGACTCCAGTATCTTATAAGATGGAAGAACTATGGACCCCAAGACGACACCTGGTTGGATACCTCTGATGTTCATGCACCTAGGCTTATACGAAGGTTTCACTCGAAATACCCAGAGAAACCAGTGCTATAGGCCTTCCGGAGCCGGCCTTAAGGGGGGTACTGTAAGATTCTGGTACCTCTGGTACCCTTAATAAATTATTTCCTTCCAAATATGCATCCCACCTTTCTTACTAGGTGGTACGCATACACCTTTAAGACAGATGATGTCATCGCTGAGCGCCGCAGAGCGGCTATTTCAACCGCCGGCGTTCTCACTCACATCGTTCGTTCAACCTGCCTTGTGTATCCACATTTTTTCAAACCTGTCTTGCTGTCGGAACCTCCAGCTGGTTGCTTCTACCTGGAGCAGACCGGAACCTCGCTACTGATCCCTGTATCTCGCTACCGGATCTTCCCCTCTCTACTGGACCCCTCTACTACTAACATTTACTAGTGATAAGTACCCCACAGGGGAATCCTCCATAACCTACTTACACTATCTATCATCTGCACTGTTGCATAGATTGCTAGCTCTTGAGCCTACTACCATCTACTATCTGCACTGTTACATAGATTGCTAGCTCTTGAGTCTACTACCATCTATCATCTGCACTGTTACATAGATTGCTTGCTCTTAAGTCTACTACCATCTATCATCTGCACTGCTACATAGATTGCTAGCTCTTGAGTCTACTACCAGCTATCCTTGCACTGGGTTAGTCTATCCTGTAATTGTCATCTGCTGTCCTTACCACCTGTCATGGTGACACACTGCTCTACCTAGGTGATACATGGGAATCCTTGCGGGCGGTAATGTCCCTTATTGACTATTTTGGGTCCCTGTCTGGATTTTCCATAAATTGGGATAAATCAGTTTTAATGCCCCTTGATCCCATAACTCAGCCTCTTCCGGACTGTGCATGCACAGTGCGAGTGGTTGACTGCTTCAAATATTTGGGGATCCAGGTGTCTCCTGATCCTACCCAGTATATCACACTGAACCTCGTACCTCTGCTGCAAAGTTCCCTTGTCGGTGGCTGGGCGAGTCAATTTAATTAAGATGGTGTGGGCTCCTCAACTTCTTTATGTCTTGCACAACTCCCCAATCTGGATACCCAGGAAATGGTTGTATAGGATTGACTCCCAGTTCCGAGAACTGATCTGGTGCAAAAAAGTGGCTAGGATTAAATTGGCTACCCTTCAGATGGGCAAGGATAGTGGTGGCTTGGCAGTCCCCAACCCCAGAGTATATTTTCTAGCCTTCCAGGTTCAGCATATGGGGGGGCTGGGGTCTTTTGGATCCATTCGATCCTATTGGGTCCCTACTGACTTGCCTCACCCTGTCCTTGTACACCTTGAAGCAGGGTTCTCCAATATGGGGACTCGGTTACCCACACTCGCCTTGATTCACATGGTGTGGCGCTGTGTCAAGGGGATGTTGCAGATCACGGGTTATCTTCCTCAGACTCCGATTTGGCATAATCGCAACTTTTCGGAACTGTTTCGTCTAGAGGGCGCCGAGATGTGGGAGGCCCATGGTGTATATTTTATAGCACAATTGTTCAGAGCTGGGGTACTGAAATATATTCAAGACTTACAGAGGGAGTTTGATGTTCCTAGGCACTGTTTCTTTCGCTACCTACAATTGAGACACGCGATGATGGCCCAGGCAGGCTTGGCTTCTTTGACACCCGACACTCACTGCCTGTTGGGTGAGGTGTTTCGGGTCTCGGACAAGAAGGGTATGATCTCACAGGTTTATGTCCTTCTGTTGGGATCCGTGCAGGACCCCTCTTCCCTCCCTGCTCGTGCGGGGTGGGAGGGGGGATTTTGGACCCATAGATGGGCAGACGTGGGATCTTTGCCTCTCATCGATCATCGATTTTGGATCGCCTTCAGGGTGCCGAGCAGGGGCCAGTGGATAACACAGGTCAATGCCTCTTTAATCAGGGAAAAGCCATACCAGCATCGAAATGCTCACAAGAAATTTGCCTCGTTATGGCAACCTTGGTTGGATGACCCGGCCTTGGCTCCCCCCGGTTGGTTATGGATCGGCTGCTCATTGGATAGGGTAGCATTTCTTGAGAAGGTCTAGCGTGCAGAGTCCTCCCTTCCTTTCCCCCCTCCCCCCAACCTTTAAATTTTCTGCCTCTGTTTTCCTTTTTTCCCTTCCCTTCTCCTTTGCACTTAGTACTTCAGGTGGGTTTTTGCTACTTTACGGAGGTGTGTGCTATATTGCTAGATGTTCATGGTCCTATTACTATTGGGAGGGATTAACTGTATGTTTTTATTTATCCTTCTCTTATGCACAGGGGCATATGCTCAGGTTTGTTTACTTGGCTGTAATTTTCACCTGAATGCAATGGTTTATGGATGACGTTTTCCTGTACTGTTGCTGTTATATCCTTTATATATTTGTATTTTTCTGAACACTGGTTCTGTAACTGATTATGTCTACCGTTCATGTTATTTATTCAGTGTAATGTTTATACTCAATAAATATTTAAAAAAAATTCAGACCTTTGGTGATTAAATGCAAAAAAAAAATGCTTTTTAGACACTTGGAGACCAAAATAGAGTCATTTTGACCCAAACAAATGTTTCAGGCGATTGGTTACCAAATGCAATTATCTTGTCCAAAGCCGGCTTTTTAAGACTCTTATAGACGAAAATACAGTCATTTTGACTACATTTTTATTTCAGACCTTTGGTGACCAAATGCAGTTTTGTTTTTACTAAAAAGGGCTTTTTAGACACTTGGAGACCAAAATAGAGTAATTTTGTCCAAAAAACTGTTTTCAGATCACTGGTTATGAAATGCAATTATCTTGTCTAAAACCGGCTTTTTAACCACTTAAGCCCCGGAGGATTTGGCTGCTAAAGGACCAGGGGTTTTTTTGCGATTTTTTACTGCGTGACTTTAACTGACAATTGCGCGGTCGTGCGACGCTGTACCTAAACGAATTTGACGTCCTTTTTTTCCCACAAACAGAGCTTTCTTTTGGTGGTATTTGATCACCTGTGCGATTTTTTGATCACGCGCTATAAACAAAAAAAGAGCGTAAATTTTGCAAAAATAACAATATTTTTCACATTTTTTTATATGAAATTCCCCAAAAAAAAAGTAAAAATCAAAATTTTTTAACATTTTTCGGCCAATTTCGCCTCCCTGGCCGGGTTGCCTGACGCTCCGTGTATGGCTACATTTTGACTATGACTGATAATATTTGTGTGATGTCCTGGAATGTGCGGGGCCTCAGCAACCCGGTAAAGACGCCTTTATGTGGTTTGCCTGCAGGAGACCTATATGTCTCCTTCCACTTCCCCGTGTCTAGCTCCTAGCTTATTTAGTCACCAGTTCCACTACTCCACTTATTCCAGAGGGGTGTGTATTTTGATTAAGAAGGGGGTACGGTTTCTATGCTCAAAGTCTGTGATTGACCCTGAGGGCCGGTTTGTTTTATCCTGCCAACTAGCAAGCCTTAGGTGTGTACTTGTGCCCCCCCCGTATTCTGCAAGGGTACTTAAACTTATCGTGCCACATATTGCTCAACTTCCTGATGTGCCCCTGCTGATGTTGGGGGACTTTACTGCCTGGGATAGGTTTTCCTCTCACTCCGGTGGACCTATGCTGGCCGGGGGGGCTACACCCCTTGCTCGGTTGGTGGGTGAACTCGGACTGACAGATGTCTGGAGGATGGGCCACCCTGAGGTACGAAAGTTTTCGTGCTTCTCGGCGTCACACTCGGGATTGTCTAGGATAGATCTGGGGCTGGGTAATGGTTCGCTACTGCCTCTGGTGGTCGTGGCGGGGAAATCCCTTTGGAAACTCAATGCATTCTGGCTGACGCTCTTTCCTAGTCCTGATCCCCTGCCACCCAAACTAACGTCCTTTTTTGCTGACAATTTGGAATCCGCAGAGGTGGGGGTGGTGTGGGATGCGGCTAAGGCATTCATGGGAGGTCAGTTTATACGTGCGGTTAATGCCATTAAAACAGACACCAGGCAATGGGAGAATACTGTGTTGGACGCAGTGACTAGAGCGGAGGAAACTTATGTTAGGGACCCGTCAGATGATACTCAGAGGTCGTGGCTGGCTGCCCAATCTATGGCCAAGTCGGTCTCGATTCAAAAGGCTGAAAACAAGCGCTTCTTCTTGCAGCAGAGGTATTTTGAGAAGGGAGAAAACACGGGTCATATTTTGGCCATACTGGTTCGCTCGCAGCAGCCTGCGGCATTTACAGTATACCCTAGATTAAGGATCCTCAGGGGGTGCTCTGGCACGCCACGGCTGACATACGGAGAGTACTTGGGAAGTTTTATGCTGATCTTTACTCCTCTAAGATCTCGGCTGACTCACGAGAAATTGCTGATTTTTTTTTGGCTTCCTGCGATTTGCCTTCTCTGTCTGCCTGGGACATGGCTGTGCTTGGGGCCCCCCTTACGGAAAATAAACTTTATGCGGCCTTGAAATCTACTAAGCCTGGTAAATCTCCGGGGGCTGATGGTATCCCGTCGGAGGTTTACAGCCGATACGCTGAACAGTTGGTGCCCGTGCTGCTGCGGGTATATAACGAAGCCTTCCGTATTGGCCGCTGTTAGGAATGCTTCCTGAGCCCACTGATGTGCTGTCATGAATCTGCAATCTAAAGGGTTCACCTAGAGCTGACTAATTGCAGTAATTGGCAAACAGGCTGCCTTATTTAAACAGCTCAGAAGCACTGTGTCTTTGCTGACTTGTCTGCAGCTCTTCCTGTGTTCCTGAAGCCTGCTTCCTGTTACCTGTTTGATATCCGTTTTGACCTTTGGCTTGTTCCTGACCTTGTTGACCTGCTGCCCGTCCTGACCCCCGGCTTGTTTGACCATTCTCTCGGATCTCCCTTGTGTGCTTATCTGCCTTCAGATCATGACCGGCTTCTCCCTTGGTGGGGCGACCCTGAGGACTGCGACCTGGTATCCACACGCAGCAAAATCCATCCCTCCCACTAGAGGCTCTGGCGAAAACCGGTGGATACTTAGATTCCGCACCTCAGGTTAGCCTGTGTCACTTACCTTGGGGGTTCCCGTCTAAGCTCCGCCCTCTGGCACACGTGGGGCCTTCCTCTGCCATCAGGCTACCACTTGTATCCCTAACAGTACAAGTCAGCCATGACGGAGCCTGCAAGAGAAGCCTCACCGTTGGAAGAGATCTGCCAACACCTCGCAGCCCTATCTCAAACCGTAAAGTCGCTTCAAGACGGCTACACACAGCTAGAGGAAAGGCTGCTCTCTACGACACTTCAGGGGGATCCTCCTGTATTATCTGCTTCCTCTCCTGCTGCAGCACTCTCTGCACCTGCTTCTGGCCCTACCATAGTGATGCTGCCACCAGAACCTCAAGTTCCTGCTCCCGAAAAATATTCCGGGGATCGCGGTAAATTCCGCGCCTTTCGCAACGCCTGCCAGCTGTATTTCTCCCTGGCAACCTCGAACCTTTTCTTTGGAGACCACCAAGGTGGGGTTTGTTATCTCCCTGCTCCTAGGCGAACCCCAGTCCTGGGTTCATCGGCTCCTTGAAGAGGGCAGCCCCCATTAAACTCCTTACGGTAATTTTTTGAGGCCATGGCACAGCTCTATGATGACCCGCAGCAATCCTCCACCGCAGAAGCTGCGCTTCATGTTCTTCAGCAGGGTCGCAGGCCCGTAGAACACTACGTCACTGACTTCCGCCGCCTCAGTTCCAATATGTCCTGGAACGAAGCAGAACTCCGGTATCAGTTCCGTCTCGGCTTGTCAGAAGGACTGAAGGACGAGCTGGCGCGGGTAGGTGTCCCCAATGCCTTGGAAGATTTGATTTCCCAGGCCATTCAAATCGACCGGTGGCTACGGGAGCGCAGAGCAGAACGATCTCCGCAGCCGTTCAGACCAGCCTGGACGCTACCACGAGTTGCTCATCCTGCATACTTTTCTTCTGCTGGGTCAGCTCTTACCAACCCCGCTCCCGCTGGAGTCGCCTCAGATACGCCTGAACCTATACAACTTGGGATCATACGGCCTGCTTTGTCCCCGGAGGAGAGACGCTGTCACCAGTTGGGTAACCTGTGCCTGTATTGCTGTGAAGCTGGACACTATGTGCGCTCCTGCCCGGCAAAATACCATAAGTTCATGCCGGCCTCACCATCTGTTGCCAGTTCCTCCCACCTAGCCTTTCCTGTGTCATTACAGCTTCCGGAAGGACTCGTCCCAGTTACCGCAATCATTGACTTGGGAGCCTGCCGTTGTTTCATTGATCGCTCGTTCGCCCTGCAACATGGCGTACCTCTCCGGCTCAAGACTCAGGACCTCACCATCTTCCTGGCTGATGGCTCCCACATCAAATCCGGGCCGGTGACCCAAGAAACTTTTCCCCTTCCTATGGTCTCCTCCTCCGGCCATAAGGAACTGATTAGCCTGGATGTTATCACATCCTCCTTATTTCCCATTATCCTGGGATTACAGTGGTTGCAAGCACATAACCCGCAAGTCAATTGGATCACAGGCATCATCCAGTTCCCATCTCTTTACTGCAAGAATTCCTGTCTACCCGCTCCTCCTGAATTCCCCAAGACTCTGTTCTGTCTTGAATCCGAACCTGATGTATGTTCTGTGGTGCCCAAAGCATACCATGATTTCCTGGACGTATTCAGCAAACGGGGAGCAGAGACCTTGCCCCCCCACCGTCCATATGACTGCCCCATCGACTTGCTCCCAGGAGCCGAAATCCCGTTCGGCCGGATTTACCCACTTTCTGAACGTGAGCTGGACGTCTTAAAGAAGACGAAATGTAGACGAAATGTAGACGAAAGTCTGAAGAAGGGGTTCATCTGTCCCTCTACCTCTTCAGCAGGGGCAGGTATCTTCTTCGTAGAGAAGAAGGATCACACCCTCCGACCCTGCATCGATTATAGGGATTTAAATAAAGTTACTATTAAAAACCGTTATCCCCTTCCTCTAGTCCCCGAACACTTTCAGAGACTCAGATCTGCCATCCTGTTTACTAAGCTGGATCTTCGTGGGGCGTACAACTTGGTGCGCATCCGAGAGAGCGACGAATGGAAGACTGCTTTCCGCACTAGATTCGGACATTTCGAATACCTGGTAATGCCATTTGGCCTTTGTAATGCTCCTGCCACGTTCCAACACTTTGTGAACGACATCTTCAGGGATTGGTTGGATATCTTCATCATCGTATACTTGGATGACATCCTAATCTTCTCAACATCCCTAGAGCAGCATCGCGAGCACGTTCGAAATGTTCTCGGTCGCCTTCGCCAGCATGGTCTCTACGCCAAGGCCGAGAAGTGCGTTTTTGAGCAGGACAGTATCCCGTTTCTGGGGTTAATAATTTCCACAGAAGGAATAGAGATGGATCCTCAGAAGGTCTCTGCAATTCTGGACTGGCCACCTCCATCAGACAAAAAGGGAGTACAGCGCTTCGTTGGCTTCACTAATTTTTATAGGAGGTTCATTAAGGGGTTCTCTAACATCATAGCCCCTATTACTCACCTTACTAAGAAGAACGTCCACTTCCAGTGGACCCCAGAAGCTCAGTCCGCCTTCTCGGTTCTTAAAAAACATTTTACCTCTGCCCCTATCCTAAGTCACCCGGATCCTGCCTTACCCTATCTCCTGGAGGTAGACGCATTGGACGTTGCGGTCGGGGCAGTCATATCCCAAAGACAGGGAACTAGAGACTTAACTCACCCAATAGCCTCCTTTTCCCGGGAAACTCTCTCCCGCAGAGAAAAACTATGATGTCGGGGACCGGGAACTCCTGGCTATCAAAGCCGCTCTGGAAGAGTGGAGATATCTACTAGAAGGAGCATCACACCCGATTCTTATATTTACCGATCATAAGAACCTTGAGTACTTAAGATCTGCAAAGTGACTTAGACCCCGCCAGGCCCAATGGGCACTCTTCTTCTCCAGATTCTCGTTCCATATCGCCTATCGGCCCGGGTCGAAAAAAGTCAAACCGGATTCCCTGTCCCGGATGTTTGATAATACTAAAGAAGAGTTGGTACCTGACACTATCCTGTCAGAGAAAAACTTCCTGCTCACTAGCCTGAAATCCCATCTTGAGCAAGCCTCTGCCAAAATTTCCGGTCCACCTGGGATACCCCTGTCACGCAAGGATGGTTTGTTGTGGGCTAAGGACAAAATATTTGTCCCGGAGGGAGTCAGAGTTTCGGTTCTAGCTGCCTGCCATGACCACCCTCTGGCTGGCCATTTTGGTGTTCATAGGACCCTTGACCTCATGCAATGCACCTTCTGGTGGCCTGAGATGGGAAAAGACTGCAGAAGTTATGTGTCTTCCTGTGTTTCTTGCTCCAGGAGTAAAACCACCAGAAGTAAGGTGTGGGGTCTCCTCAGACCACTCCCAATCCCTGACTGGCCCTGGCAAACTATCGCCATGGACTTTATCCTGGAACTTCCACCTTCGGCCGGGTGCTCTGCCATTTTTGTGGTTGTAGACCGGCTTACTAAGATGGCCCACTTTCTACCCCTCAAAGGTACCCCCTCTGCAAAAGAAACTGCAGAAGTCTTCATTAGGGAGATCGTGCGACTCCACAGGGTACCCACGAACATTATCTCGGACAGAGGGGTACAGTTCACGTCCCGCTTTTGGAGGGCCTTGTGTAAGCTACTAAAAATTGAATTATCTATGTCCTCAGCTTACCACCCGCAGACGAACGGGCAAACAGAGAGGACAAACCAGACCCTGGAACAATATCTCCGGTGCTTTACCACCTTCGTCCAGGACGACTGGGTAGCATTACTACCATTTGCAGAATTTGCCTTTAATAATTCACGACATTCCGTTACCGGGCAATCTCCCTTCTTTGCCAATTATGGTTTTCATCCTTCCTTTCTGCCCGACGTCCCATCTGATTCCAGAGTGCCCGCAGTTCAGGTCACCATTGACTTCTTCACGAGTAATAACAAACTTCTGCAGGACACCTTGGCCAAGGCTCAGATAGCGTCCAAAAGAATCTTTGATGGGAAAAAGAGGGGAGAACTGATTCTCCAACCAGGTGACCAGGTCTTTTTATCCACAGCTAACCTGCGCTTGGCCTGCCCATCCAAGAAGTTGGCTTCCAGGTTTATCGGCCCATTCCCCGTTAAAATAAGACTCAATGCCGTGTCCTATGAGTTATCCTTACCTGATACCCTACGGATCCATCCTGTGTTCCATGTCACTCTTTTTTAAAACCCGCGGTTCCCGACGCCTTCCCCGACAGAAGCCCTGGACCACCGGAACCAGTGATGGTGGATGGCGACATGGAGTACGAAGTTGAGGCTGTACTTGATTGCCGGAAAAGAGGTAACAAGCTTCAGTTCCTTATTAAATAGAAGGGTTAGGGGCCGGAAGAGAATTCCTGGGAACCTGAGAGTAACATTCATGCCGCAGACCTGATCCAGGCGTTTTTTCTTGCCCATCCTCAGAAAAGCAGTTTGTTGGGCACCCGGAGGTTGCACTTAAGGGGGGGGGTAATGTTAGGAATGCTTCCTGAGCACACTGATGTGCTGTCATGAATCTGCAATCTAAAGGGTTAACCTAGAGCAGACTAATTGCAGTAATTGGCAAAGAGGCTGCCTTATTTAAACAGCTCAGAAGCACTGTGTCTTTGCTGACTTGTCTGCAGCTCTTCCTGTGTTCCTGAAGCCTGCTTCCTGTTACCTGTTTGATATCCATTTTGACCTTTGGCTTGTTCCTGACCTTGTTGACCTGCTGCCCGTCCTGACCCCCGGCTTGTTTGACCATTCTCTCGGATCTCCCTTGTCTGCTTATCTGCCTTCGGATCTTGACCGGCTTCTCCCTTGGTGGGGTGACCCTGAGGACTGCGACCTGGTATCCACACGCAGCAAAATCCATCCTCACCACTAGAGGCTCTGGTGATAACCGGTGGATACTTAGATTCAGCACCTCAGGTTAGCCTGTGTCACTTACCTTGGGGGTTCCCGTCTAAGCACCGCCCTCTGGCACACGTGGGGCCTTCCTCTGCCATCAGGCTACCTCTTGTATCCCTAACAGCCACCTTCCTGCCTCTATGTCCGAAGCTATAGTTGTTTTCCTGCTGAAGCCCGGCAAGGATCCGCTTTTGGCGGATTCCTAAAGGCCCATATCTCTACTCACAACGGATGTTAAAATTCTAGCTAAGATACTGGCCACTAGGCTGTCCTCTGTTGTCCAGGGGGTTGTCCATAGGAATCAATCGGGGTTTATCCTGACCAGATCGACGGCACTTAATCTCCGCCAACTATTTCTGAACCTTCAGATCCCAGTAGACAACCCTTTTCGCTAGATGCCGCTAAGGCATTCGATAGTGTTGAATGGGTGTACCTATGGGAAGTTCTCAAATGCTTTGGTGTGGGAGAGAACTTTCTGAACTGGGTGCGGGTACTGTACGCTGCCCCCACGGCCAGACTGAGGGTGAAAGGGGAGCTTTCTGGACCCTTCTGTTTGCACAGGGGGACTAGATAGGGCTGCCCACTATCTCCATTGCTGTTTGCCATGGCACTGGAGACCTTAGCGGCGCGGATTCGGTCCTCCCCTGACATAGTGGGGTTCAGAAGGGGCTCCCACGCAGACGTTATCTCGCTCTATGCGGATGACACACTGCTCTATCTAGGTGATACAGGGGAATCCTTGCGGGCGGTAATGTCCCTTACTGACTATTTTGGGTCCCTGTCGGGATTTTCCATAAATTGGGATAAATCAGTTTTAATGCCCCTTGATCCCATAACTCAGCCTCTTCCGGACTGTGCATCCACAGTGCGAGTGGTTGACTGCTTCAAATATTTGGGGATCCAGGTGTCTCCTGATCCTACCCAGTATATCACACTGAACCTCGTACCTCTGCTGCAAAGTTCCCTTGTCGGTGGCTGGGCGAGTCAATCTAATTAAGATGGTGTGGGCTCCTCAACTTCTTTATGTCTTGCACAACTCCCCAATCTGGATACCCAGGAAATGGTTCTATAGGATTGACTCCCAGTTCCGAGAACTGATCTGGTGCAAAAAAGTTTCTAGGATTAAATTGGCTACCCTTCAGATGGGCAAGGATAGTGGTGGCTTGGCAGTCCCCAACCCCAGAGTATATTTTCTAGCCTTCCAGGTTCAGCATATGGGGGGCTGGGGTCTTTTGGGTCCATTCGATCCTATTGGGTCCCTACTGACTCGCCTCACCCTGTCCTTGTACACCTTGAAGCGGGGTTCTCCAATATGGGGACTCGGTTACCCACACTCGCCTTGATTCACATGGTGTGGCGCTGTGTCAAGGGGATGTTGCAGATCACGGGTTACCTTCCTCAGACTCCGATTTGGCATAATCGCAACTTTTCGGAACTGTTTCGTCTAGAGGGCGCCGAGATGTGGGAGGCCCATGGTGTATATTTTATAGCACAATTGTTCAGAGCTGGGGTACTGAAATATATTCAAGACTTACAGAGGGAGTTTGATGTTCCTAGGCACTGTTTCTTTTGCTACCTACAATTGAGACACGCGATGATGGCCCAGGCAGGCTTGGCTTCTTTGACACCCGACACTCACTTCCTGTTGGGTGAGGTGTTTCGGGTCTCGGACAAGAAGGGTATGATCTCACAGGTTTATGTCCTTCTGTTGGGATCCGTGCAGGACCCCTCTTCCCTCCCTGCTCCTGCGGGGTGGGAGGGGGGATCTTGGACCCATAGATGGGCAGACGTGGGATCTTTGCCTCTCATCGATCATCGATTTTGGATCGCCTCCAGGGTGCCGAGCAGGGGCCAGTGGATAACACAGGTCAATGCCTCTTTAATCAGGGAAAAGCCATACCAGCATCGAAATGCTCACAAGAAATTTGCCTCGTTATGGCAACCTTGGTTGGATGACCCGGCCTTGGCTCCCCCCAGTTGGTTATGGATCGGCTGCTCATTGGATAGGGTAGCATTTCTTGAGAAGGTCTAGCGTGCAGAGTCCTCCCTTCCTTTCCCCCCTCCCCCAACCTTTAAATTTTCTGCCACTGTTTTCCTTTTTTCCCTTCCCTTCTCCTTTGCACTTAGTACTTCAGGTGGGTTTTTGCTACTTTACGGAGGTGTGTGCTATATTGCTAGATGTTCATGGTCCTATTACTATTGGGAGGGATTAACTGTATGTTTTTATTTATCCTTCTCTTATGCACAGGGGCACATGCTCAGGTTTGTTTACTTGGCTGTAATTTTCACCTGAATGCAATGGTTTATGGATGACGTTTTCCTGTACTGTTGCTGTCATATCCTTTATATATTTGTATTTTTCTGAACACTGGTTCTGTAACTGATTATGTCTACTGTTCATGTTATTTATTCAGTGTACTGTTTATATATTAAAAAAAAATTCAGACCTTTGGTGATTAAATGCAAAAAAATAAATGCTTTTTAGACACTTGAAGACCAAAATAGAGTCATTTTGACCCAAACAAATGTTTCAGGCGGTTGGTTACCAAATGCAATTATCTTGTCCAAGACCGGCTTTTTAAGACTCTAGTAGACGAAAATACAGTCATTTTGACTAAAAAAGTTTTTCAGACCTTTGGTGACCAAACGTAGTTATTTTGACTAAAAAGGACTTTTTAGACACTTGGAGACCAAAAGAGAGTCATTTTGACCCAAACAAATGTTTCAGGCGATTGTTTAACAAATGCAATTATCTTGTCCAAAACTGGCTTTTTAAGACTCTAATAGACGAAAATACAATCATTTTGACTAAATTTTTTTCAGACCTTTGGTGACCAAATGCAGTTATTTTGACTAAAAAGGGCTTTTTACACACATGGAGACCAAAATAGAGTCATTTTCACCAAAAAAATGTTTTCAGATCACTGGTAACGAAATGCAATTATCTTGTCTAAAACCGGCTTTTTAAGGCTCTTAAAGACAAAAATACAGTCATTTTGGCTAAAAAAAGGTTTTCAGACCTTTGTTGACCAAATGCATTTATTTTTACTAAAATAGGCTTTTTAGACACTTGGAGACCAAAATAGAATCATTTTGACCAAAAAAATGTTTTCAGATCACTGCATACGAAATGCAATTATCTTGTCTAAAACCAGCTTTTTAAGACTCTAATAGACAAAAATACAGTCATTTTGGCTAAAAAAAGTTTTTCAAACCTTTGGTGACCAAACGTAGTTATTTTGACTAAAAAGGGCTTTTTAGACACTTGGAGACCTAAACAGAGTCATTTTGACCAAAAACATTTTTTCAGGCCATTTGTTACCAAATAACGTTTATCTTGTCTAAAAGCAGTGTTTTAAGACTCTAAAAGACAAAAAATACAGTCATTTTGGCTAAATAAAGGTTTTCAGACCCTTGGTGACAAAATGCATTTATTTTGACTAAAATAAGCTTTTAAGACACTTGGAGATCAAAATAGAGTCATTTTGACCAAAAAATGTTTTCAGATCACTGGTAACGAAATGCAATTATCCTGTCTAAAAGCGGTGTTTTAAGACTCTAAAAGACAAAAATACAGTCATTTTGGCTAAAAAAAGGTTTTCAGACCTTTGGTGACAAAATGCATTTATTTTGACTAAAATAAGCTTTTTAGACACTTGGAGACCACAATAGAGTAATTTTGACCCAAACAAATGTTTCATGTGATTGGTTACCAAATGCAATTATCTTGTCAAAAACCGGCTTTTTAAGACTCTAATAGACGAAAATACAATCATTTAAACTACATTTTTTTTCCAGACCTTTGGTGACCAAATACAGATATTTTGACCAAAAGGGTCTTTTTAGACACTTGGAGATCAAAATAGAGTTATTTTGACCAAAAAATGTTTTCAAATCACTGGTAACGAAATGCAATTATCTTGTCTAAAACCGGCTTTTTAAGACTAAAAGACAAAAATACAGTCATTTTGGCTAAAAAAAGTTTTTCAGGCCTTGGGTGACCAAACGTAGTTATTTTGACTAAACAGGGCTTTTTAGACACTTGGAGACCTAAATAGAGTCATTTTGACCAAAAACATTTTTTCAGGCCATTGGTTACCAAATGTCGTTTATCTTGTCTAAAAGCAGTGTTTTAAGACTCTAAAAGACAAAAATACAGTCATTTTGGCCAAAAAAAGGTTTTCAGACCTTTGGTGACAAAATGCATTTATTTTGACTAAAATAAGCTTTTTAGACACTTGGAGACCAAAATAGAGTCATGATGACCCAAACAAATGTTTCAGGCGATTGCGACCAAATGCAATTATCTTGTCCAAAACCGGCTTTTTAAGACTCTAATAGACGAAAATACAATCATTTAAACTACATTTTTTTTCAGACCTGTGGTGACCAAATACAGATATTTTGACCAAAAGGGTCTTTTTAGACACTTGGAGATCAAAATAGAGTTATTTTGACCAAAAAAATGTTTTCAAATCACTGGTTAAGAAATGCAATTATCTTGTCTAAAACCGGCTTTTTAAGACTAAAAGACAAAAATACAGTCATTTTGGCTAAAAAAAAAGTTTTTCAGGCCTTGGGTGACCAAACGTAGTTATTTTGACTAAACAGGGCTTTTTAGACACTTGGAGACCTAAATAGAGTCATTTTGACCAAAAACATTTTTTCAGGCCATTGGTTACCAAATGTCGTTTATCTTGTCTAAAAGCAGTGTTTTAAGACTCTAAAAGACAAAAATACAGTCATTTTGGCCAAAAAAAGGTTTTCAGACCTTTGGTGACAAAATGCATTTATTTTGACTAAAATAAGCTTTTTAGACACTTGGAGACCAAAATAGAGTCATGATGACCCAAACAAATGTTTCAGGCGATTGCGACCAAATGCAATTATCTTGTCCAAAACCGGCTTTTTAAGACTCTAATAGACGAAAATACAATCATTTAAACTACATTTTTTTTCAGACCTGTGGTGACCAAATACAGTTATTTTGACTAAAAGGGGCTTTTTAGACACTTGGAGACCAAAATAGAGTCATTTTGACCAAAAAAATGTTTTCAGATCACTGGTTAAGAAATGCAATTATCTTGTCTAAAACCGGCTTTTTAAGACTAAAAGACAAAAATACAGTCATTTTGGCTAAAAAAAAAGTTTTTCAGGCCTTGGGTGACCAAACGTAGTTATTTTGACTAAACAGGGCTTTTTAGACACTTGGAGACCTAAATAGAGTCATTTTGACCAAAAACATTTTTTCAGGCCATTGGTTACCAAATGTCGTTTATCTTGTCTAAAAGCAGTGTTTTAAGACTCTAAAAGACAAAAATACAGTCATTTTGGCCAAAAAAAGGTTTTCAGACCTTTGGTGACAAAATTCATTTATTTTGACTAAAATAAGCTTTTTAGACACTTGGAGACCAAAATAGAGTCATGATGACCCAAACAAATGTTTCAGGCGATTGCGACCAAATGCAATTATCTTGTCCAAAACCGGCTTTTTAAGACTCTAATAGACGAAAATACAATCATTTAAACTACATTTTTTTCAGACCTGTGGTGACCAAATACAGTTATTTTGACTAAAAGGGGCTTTTTAGACACTTGGAGACCAAAATAGAGTCATTTTGACCAAAAAAATGTTTTCAGATCACTGGTTACGAAATGCAATTATCTTGTCTAAAACCGGCTTTTTAAGACTCTAAAAGACAAAAATACAGTCATTTTGGCTAAAAAAAATTTCAGACCTTTGGCGACCAAATGCATTTATTTTGACTAATATAGGCTTTTTAGACACTTGGAGACCAAAATAGAGTCAGTTTGAACCCAAACTAATGTTTCAGGCGATTGGTTACCAAATACAATTATCTTGTCCAAAACCGGTTTTTTAGACTCCAACAGACGAAAATACAATCATTTTGACTACATTATTTTTTTCAGACCTTTGGTGACCAAATACAGTTAGTTTGACTAAAAGGGGCTTTTTAGACACTTGGAGACTAAAATAGAGTCGAAAACTTTTTAAGCCAAAATGACTATTTTTGTCTTTTAGAGTCTTAAAAAGCCGGTTTTAGACAAGATAATTGCATTTCGTAACCAGTGATCTGAAAACATTTTTTTGGTCAAAATTATTCTATTTTAGTCTCCAAGTGTCTAAAAAGCCCCTTTTAGTCAAACTAACTGTATTTGGTCACCAAAGGTATGAAAAAAATAATGTAGTCAAAATGATTGTATTTTCGTCTGTTAGAGTCTAAAAAGCCAGTTTTGGACAAGATAATTGCATTTGGTAACCAATCGCCTAAAACATTTGTTTGGGTCAAAATGACTCTATTTTGGTCTCCAAGTGTATAAAAAGCCTTTTTAGTAAAAATAACTGCATTTGGTCAACAAAGGTCTGAAAAACTTTTTTAGCCAAAATGACTGTATTTTTGTCTTTTAGAGTCTTAAAAAGCCGGTTTTAGACAAGATAATTGCATTTCGTAACCAGTGATCTGAAAACATTTTTTTGGTCAAAATGACTCTATTTTGGTCTCCAAGTGTCTAAAAAGCCCCTTTTAGTCAAAATAACTGTATTTGGTCACCAAAGGTCTGAAAAAATGTAGTTTAAATGATTGTATTTTCGTCTATTAGAGTCTTAAAAAGCCGGTTTTGGACAAGATAATTGCATTTGGTAACCAATCGCATGAAACATTTGTTTGGGTCAAAATTACTCTTTTTTTGGTCTCCAAGTGTCTAAAAAGCTTATTTTAGTCAAAATAAATGCATTTTGTCACCAAAGGTCTGAAAACCTTTTTTTAGCCAAAATGACTGTATTTTTGTCTTTTAGAGTCTTAAAACACCGCTTTTAGACAGGATAATTGCATTTCGTTACCAGTGATCTGAAAACATTTTTTGGTCAAAATGACTCTATTTTGATCTCCAAGTGTCTTAAAAGCTTATTTTAGTCAAAATAAATGCATTTTGTCACCAAAGGTCTGAAAACCTTTATTTAGCCAAAATGACTGTATTTTATGTCTTTTAGAGTCTTAAAACACTGCTTTTAGACAAGATAAACATTATTTGGTAACCAATGGCCTGAAAAAATGTTTTTGGTCAAAATGACTCTATTTAGGTCTCCAAGTGTCTAAAAAGCCCTTTTTAGTCAAAATAACTACGTTTGGTCACCAAAGGTTTGAAAAACGTTTTTTTTTAGCCAAAATGACTGTATTTTTGTCTATTAGAGTCTTAAAAAGCCGGTTTTAGACAAGATAATTGCATTTCGTATGCAGTGATCTAAAAAAACATTTTTTTGGTCAAAATGATTCTATTTTGGTCTCGAAAGTCTAAAAAGCCTTTTTTAGTCAAAATAACTGCATTTGGTCACCGAAAGTCTGAAAAAAAAATTTAGTCAAAATGATTGTATTTTCGTCTGAGTCTTAAAAAGCCGGTTTTGGACAAGATAATTGTATTTGGTAACCAATCGCCTGAAACATTTGTTTGGGTCAAAATTACTCTATTTTGGTCTCCAAGTGTCTAAAAAGCCTTTTTTTGTCAAAATAACTGCAGGTCTGAAAAACTTTTTAGCCAAAATGACTGTATTTTTGTCTTTTAGAGTCTTATAAAGCCGGTTTTAGACATTTTAACCCAAAAAAATTTTTGGGGTCAAAATGACTCTATTTTGGTCTCCAAGTGTCTAAAAAGCCTTTTTTAGTCAAAATAACTGCATTTGGTCACCAAAGGTCTGAAAAAAAATGTAGTCAAAATGATTGTATTTTCGTCTGTTAGAGTCTTAAAAAGCCGGTTTTGGACAAGATAATTGTATTTGGTAACCAACCGCCTGAAACATTTGTTTGGGTCAAAATTACTCTATTTTGGTCTCCAAGTGTCTAAAAGCCTTTTTTTAGTCAAAATAACTGCATTTGGTCACCAAAAGTCTGAAAGACTTTTTTTAGCCAAAATGACTGTATTTTTGTCTTTTAGAGTCTTAAAATGCCGGTTTTAGACAAGATAATTGCATTTCGTTACCAGTGATGTGAAAACATTTTTTGGTCAAAATGACTCTATTTTGGTCTCCAAGTGTCTAAAAAGCCCTTTTTAGTCAAAATAACTGCATTTGGTCACCAAAGGTCTGAAAAAAATTTAGTCAAAATGATTGTATTTTCGTCTATTAGAGTCTTAAAAAGCCAGTTTTGGACAAGATAATTGCATTTGTTAACCAATCGCCTGAAACATTTGTTTTGGTCAAAATGACTCTATTTTGGTCTCCAAGTGTCTTAAAAGCCTTTTTTAGTCAAAATAACTGCATTTGGTCACCAAATGTCTGAAAAACTTTTTTAGCCAAAATGACTGTATTTTTGTCTTTTAGAGTCTTAAAAAGACGGTTTTAGACAAGGTAATTGCATTTCATAACCAGTGATCTGAAAACATTTTTTTGGACAAAATGACTCTATTTTGGTCTCCAAGTGTCTAAAAAGCCCTTTTTAGTAAAAACAAAACTGCATTTGGTCACCAAAGGTCTGAAATAAAAATGTAGTCAAAATGACTGTATTTTCGTCTATAAGAGTCTTAAAAAGCCGGTTTTGGACAAAATAATTGCATTTGGTAACCAATCGCCTGAAACATTTGTTTGGGTCAAAATGACTCTATTTTGGTCTCCAAGTGTCTAAAAAGCATTTTTTTTTGCATTTAATCACCAAAGGTCTGAATTTTTTTAATATTTATTGAGTATAAACATTACACTGAATAAATAACATGAACGGTAGACATAATCAGTTACAGAACCAGTGTTCAGAAAAATACAAATATATAAAGGATATAACAGCAACAGTACAGGAAAACGTCATCCATAAACCATTGCATTCAGGTGAAAATTACAGCCAAGTAAACAAACCTGAGCATGTGCCCCTGTGCATAAGAGAAGGATAAATAAAAACATACAGTTAATCCCTCCCAATAGTAATAGGACCATGAACATCTAGCAATATAGCACACACCTCCGTAAAGTAGCAAAAACCCACCTGAAGTACTAAGTGCAAAGGAGAAGGGAAGGGAAAAAAGGAAAACAGTGGCAGAAAATTTAAAGGTTGGGGGGAGGGGGGAAAGGAAGGGAGGACTCTGCACGCTAGACCTTCTCAAGAAATGCTACCCTATCCAATGAGCAGCCGATCCATAACCAACTGGGGGTAGCCAAGGCCGGGTCATCCAACCAAGGTTTCCATAACGAGGCAAATTTCTTGTGAGCATTTCGATGCTGGTAGGGCTTTTCCTGATTAAAGAGGCATTGACCTGTGTTATCCACTGGCCCCTGCTCGGCACCCTGAAGGCGATCCAAAATCGATGATCGATGAGAGGCAAAGATCCCACGTCTGCCCATCTATGGGTCCAAGATCCCCCCTCCCACCCCGCACGAGCAGGGAGGGAAGAGGGGTCCTGCACGGATCCCAACAGAAGGACATAAACCTATGAGATCATTCCCTTCTTGTCCGAGACCCGAAACACCTCACCCAACAGGCAGTGAGTGTCGGGTGTCAAAGAAGCCAAGCCTGCCTGGGCCATCATCGCGTGTCTCAATTGTAGGTAGCGAAAGAAACAGTGCCTAGGAACATCAAACTCCCTCTGTAAGTCTTGAATATATTTCAGTACCCCAGCTCTGAACAATTGTGCTATAAAATATACACCATGGGCCTCCCACATCTCGGCGCCCTCTAGACGAAACAGTTCCGAAAAGTTGCGATTATGCCAAATCGGAGTCTGAGGAAGATAACCCGTGATCTGCAACATCCCCTTGACACAGCGCCACACCATGTGAATCAAGGCGAGTGTGGGTAACCGAGTCCCCATATTGGAGAACCCCGCTTCAAGGTGTACAAGGACAGGGTGAGGCGAGTCAGTAGGGACCCAATAGGATCGAATGGATCCAAAAGACCCCAGCCCCCCCATATGCTGAACCTGGAAGGCTAGAAAATATACTCTGGGGTTGGGGACTGCCAAGCCACCACTATCCTTGCCCATCTGAAGGGTAGCCAATTTAATCCTAGCCACTTTTTTGCACCAGATCAGTTCTCGGAACTGGGAGTCAATCCTATACAACCATTTCCTGGGTGTGTTGTATAGGAGCAGTGTGTCATCCGCATAGAGTGAGATAACGTCTGCATGGGAGCCCCTTCTGAACCCCACTATGTCAGGGGAGGACCGAATCCGCGCCGCTAAGGTCTCCAGCGCCATGGCAAACA
Organism: Pelophylax lessonae; assembly: GCF_965119305.1. Taxonomy (NCBI): domain Eukaryota; kingdom Metazoa; phylum Chordata; class Amphibia; order Anura; family Ranidae; genus Pelophylax; species Pelophylax lessonae. The sequence goes on from NC_138771.1 coordinate 392,649,013, forward strand.
GCAATGGAGATAGTGGGCAGCCCTGTCTAGTCCCCCTGTGCAAACAGAAGGGTCCAGAAAGTTTCCCTTTCACCCTCAGTCTGGCCGTGGGGGCAGCGTACAGTACCCGCACCCAGTTCAGAAAGTTCTCTCCCACACCAAAGCGTTTGAGAACTTCCCATAGGTACACCCATTCAACACTATCGAATGCCTTAGCGGCATCTAGCGAAAAGAATTCCCGGTTCCCAGGGTTGTCTACTGGGATCTGAAGGTTCAGAAATAGTCGGCGGAGATTAAGTTCCGTCGATCATGTCAGGATAAATCCCGATTGATCCCTATGGACAACCCCCTGGACAACAGAGGACAGCCTAGTGGCCAGTATCTTAGCTAGAATTTTAACATCCGTTGTGAGTAGAGATATGGGCCTTTAGGAATCCGCCAAAAGCGGATCCTTGCCGGGCTTCAGCAGGAAAACAACTATAGCTTCGGACATAGAGGCAGGAAGGTGGCTGTTAGGGATACAAGAGGTAGCCTGATGGCAGAGGAAGGCCCCACGTGTGCCAGAGGGCGGTGCTTAGACGGGAACCCCAAAGGTAAGTGACACAGGCTAACCTGAGGTGCGGAATCTAAGTATCCACCGGTTTTCACCAGAGCCTCTAGTGGTGAGGATGGATTTTGCTGCGTGTGGATACCAGGTCGCAGTCCTCAGGGTCACCCCACCAAGGGAGAAGCCGGTCAAGATCCGAAGGCAGATAAGCAGACAAGGGAGATCCGAGAGAATGGTCAAACAAGCCGGGGGTCAGGACGGGCAGCAGGTCAACAAGGTCAGGAACAAGCCAAAGGTCAAAATGGATATCAAACAGGTAACAGGAAGCAGGCTTCAGGAACACAGGAAGAGCTGCAGACAAGTCAGCAAAGACACAGTGCTTCTGAGCTGTTTAAATAAGGCAGCCTCTTTGCCAATTACTGCAATTAGTCTGCTCTAGGTTAACCCTTTAGATTGCAGATTCATGACAGCACATCAGTGTGCTCAGGAAGCATTCCTAACATTACCCCCCCCCCTTAAGGGCAACCTCCGGGTGCCCAACAAACTGCTTTTCTGAGGATGGGCAAGAAAAAACGCCTGGATCAGGTATGCGGCATGAATGTTACTCTCAGGTTCCCAGGAATTCTCTTCTGGCCCATAACCCTTCTATTTAATAAGGAACTGAAGCTGGTTACCTCTTTTCCGGCAATCAAGTACAGCCTCAACTTCGTACTCCATGTCGCCATCCACCATCACTGGTTCCGGAGGTCCAGGGCTTCTGCCGGGGAAGGCGTCGGGAACCGCGGGTTTTAAAAAAGAGTGACATGGAACACAGGATGGATCCGTAGGGTATCAGGTAAAGATAACTCATAGGACACGGCATTGAGTCTTATTTTAACGGGGAATGGGCCAATAAACCTGGAAGCCAACTTCTTGGATGGGCAGGCCAAGCGCAGGTTAGCTGTGGATAAAAAGACCAGGTCACCTGGTTGGAGAATCAGTTCTCCCCTCTTTTTCCCATCAAAGATTCTTTTGGACGCTATCTGAGCCTTGGCCAAGGTGTCCTGCAGAAGTTTGTTATTACTCGTGAAGAAGTCAATGGTGACCTGAACTGCGGGCACTCTGGAATCAGATGGGACGTCGGGCAGAAAGGAAGGAGAAAACCATAATTGGCAAAGAAGGGAGATTGCCCGGTAACGGAATGTCGTGAATTATTAAAGGCAAATTCCGCAAATGGTAGTAATGCTACCCAGTCGTCCTGAACGAAGGTGGTAAAGCACCGGAGATATTGTTCCAGGGTCTGGTTTGTCCTCTCTGTTTGCCCGTTCGTCTGCCGGTGGTAAGCTGAGGACATAGATAATTCAATTTTTAGTAGCTTACACAAGGCCCTCCAAAAGCGGGACGTGAACTGTACCCCTCTGTACGAGATAATGTTCGTGGGTACCATGTGGAGTCGCACGATCTCCCTAATGAAGACTTCTGCAGTTTCTTTTGCAGAGGGGGTACCTTTGAGGGGTAGAAAGTGGGCCATCTTAGTAAGCTGGTCTACAACCACAAAAATGGCAGAGCACCCGGCCGAAGATGGAAGTTCCAGGATAAAGTCCATGGCGATAGTTTGCCAGGGCCAGTCAGGGATTGGGAGTGGTCTGAGGAGACCCCACGCCTTACTTCTGGTGGTTTTACTCCTGGAGCAAGAAACACAGGAAGACACATAACTTCTGCAGTCTTTTCCCATCTCAGGCCACCAGAATCCGGTTTGACTTTTTTCGACCCGGGCCGATAGGTGAAATGGAACGAGAATCTGGAGAAGAAGAGTGCCCATCGGGCCTGGGGGGGTCTAAGTCGCTTTGCAGATCTTAAGTACTCAAGGTTCTTATGATCGGTAAATATAAGAATCGGGTGTGATGCTCCTTCTAGTAGATATCTCCACTCTTCGAGAGCGGCTTTGATAGCCAGGAGTTCCCGGTCCCCGACATCATAGTTTTTCTCCGCGGGAGAGAGTTTCCGGGAAAAGAAGGCTATTGGGTGAGTTAAGTCTCTAGTTCCCTGTCTTTGGGAGATCACTGCCCCGACCGCAACGTCCAATGCGTCTACCTCCAGGAGATAGGGTAAGGCAGGATCCGGGTGACTTAGGATAGGGGCAGAGGTAAAATGTTTTTTAAGAACCGAGAAGGCGGACTGAGCTTCTGGGGTCCACTGGAAGTGGACGTTCTTCTTAGTAAGGTGAGTAATAGGGGCTATGATGTTAGAGAACCCTTTAATGAACCTCCTATAAAAATTAGTGAAGCCAACGAAGCGCTGTACTCCCTTTTTGTCTGATGGAGGTGGCCAGTCCAGAATTGCAGAGACCTTCTGAGGATCCATCTCTATTCCTTCTGTGGAAATTATTAACCCCAGAAACGGGATACTGTTCTGCTCAAAAACGCACTTCTCGGCCTTGGCTTAGAGACCATGCTGGCGAAGGCGACCGAGGACATTTCGAACGTGCTCGCGATGCTGCTCTAGGGATGTTGAGAAGATTAGGATGTCATCCAAGTATACAATGATGAAGATATCCAACCAATCCCTGAAGATGTCGTTCACAAAGTGTTGGAACGTGGCAGGAGCATTACAAAGGCCAAATGGCATTACCAGGTATTCGAAATGTCCGAATCTAGTGCGGAAAGCAGTCTTCCATTCGTCGCCCTCTCGGATGCGCACCAAGTTGTACGCCCCACGAAGATCCAGCTTAGTAAACAGGATGGCAGATCTGAGTCTCTGAAAGAGTTCGGGGACTAGAGGAAGGGGATAACGGTTTTTAATAGTAACTTTATTTAAATCCCTATAATCGATGCAGGGTCGGAGGGTGTGATCCTTCTTCTCTACCAAGAAGATACCTGCCCCTGCTGGAGAGGTAGAGGGACAGATGAACCCCTTCTTCAGACTTTCATCTACATAGTCCTTTAAGACGTCCAGCTCACATTCAGAAAGTGGGTAAATCCGGCCGAACGGGATTTCGGCTCCTGGGAGCAAGTCGATGGGGAAGTCATATGGACGGTGGGGGGCAAGGTCTCTGCTCCCCGTTTGCTGAATACATCCAGGAAATCATGGTATGCTTTGGGCACCACAGAACATACATCAGGTTCGGATTCAAGACAGAACAGAGTCTTGGGGAATTCAGGAGGAGCGGGTAGACAGGAATTCTTGCAGTAAAGAGATGGGAACTGGATGGTGCCTGTGATCCAATTGACTTGCGGGTTATGTGCTTGCAACCACGGTAATCCCAGGATAATGGGAAATGAGGATGTGATAACATCCAGGCTAATCAGTTCCTTATGGCCGGAGGAGGAGACCATAGGAAGGGGAAAAGTTTCTTGGGTCACGGGCCCGGATTTGATGAGGGAGCAACGGACAGACTGAAAGAGTCAACCAGTGCATTGAGCAATATCTACGTTGCTATACATCATACCTACAGGATGATTGGGTGGATCTCCTCCCTCTGGCGGAATTTGCTTACAACAATGCAACCCACAGTACTACTAAGCAAAGTCCGTTCTACTTGAATTATGGGTTTCATCCCACTCTTCTTCCACCACGCATTCTGCCATCAAGTAACCCAGTAGCCTCGGATTATCTTACCCAAATAAAAGACTCTCTGGGTTTACTCAATACCACTATATCACACGCTCATAGTCAACAAAAAAGGTACTACGACCTTTGTAGAAGACCTTCTCCTCGGTATGCTATTGGGGACCTTGTTTGGCTATCAACAAGAAACTTAAGATTAAAAATACCTAGCAAAAAACTTGGACCTCTATTTTTGGGACCCTTCCCAATTAAGAAACTTATTGGAAAAGCTGCAGTACAGCTCACCTTACCAGCAGATCTTAAGATCCATCCCATCTTCCATGTGTCGCTACTGAAGCCCCATGTTCCTAACCAAGGAATAAGGCCTACCATCTTGCCTCCACCTCCAATACAAGTTGAAGGCGGAGAAGAATATGAGATCAAAGAGATTTTGGATTCTCGCATCCATAGAGAAAGACTCCAGTATCTTATAAGATGGAAGAACTATGGACCCCAAGACGACACCTGGTTGGATACCTCTGATGTTCATGCACCTAGGCTTATACGAAGGTTTCACTCGAAATACCCAGAGAAACCAGTGCTATAGGCCTTCCGGAGCCGGCCTTAAGGGGGGTACTGTAAGATTCTGGTACCTCTGGTACCCTTAATAAATTATTTCCTTCCAAATATGCATCCCACCTTTCTTACTAGGTGGTACGCATACACCTTTAAGACAGATGATGTCATCGCTGAGCGCCGCAGAGCGGCTATTTCAACCGCCGGCGTTCTCACTCACATCGTTCGTTCAACCTGCCTTGTGTATCCACATGCCTTAAAGCCTGTCTTGCTGTCGGAACCTCCAGCTGGTTGCTTCTACCTGGAGCAGACCGGAACCTCGCTACTGATCCCTGTATCTCGCTACCGGATCTTCCCCTCTCTACTGGACCCCTCTACTACTAACATTTACTAGTGATAAGTACCCCACAGGGGAATCCTCCATAACCTACTTACACTATCTATCATCTGCACTGTTGCATAGATTGCTAGCTCTTGAGCCTACTACCATCTACTATCTGCACTGTTACATAGATTGCTAGCTCTTGAGTTTACTACCATCTATCATCTGCACTGTTACATAGATTGCTTGCTCTTAAGTCTACTACCATCTATCATCTGCACTGCTACATAGATTGCTAGCTCTTGAGTCTACTACCATCTATCCTTGCACTGGGTTAGTCTATCCTGTAATTGTCATCTGCTGTCCTTACCACCTGTCACCATACTCGAATTACTAACCTATCTGCACTCTACCTAATACCATCTAGTACTCTCCTGAACAAACCTATCAAGTACTTACCATCTCTATCACTGTTCACACCTGTCCATTCAGCACAACACCTTCATACTGTCATATACATTCTACCACTCCAGGAACATCTTATTGAGTGTATATATATCTGTATGTTGAAGCTGACAGGCCCACAGTGATGAGTCTGGAGAGTTGGATCTGGTTATTCAACACATCTCTACATGACTACTGAGTGGAGATTTTGCAGCTGCATATCCAACCTACTACAAAAACGCAGGAGCGTTACATGGGGTCACCCAGGTCCAACATGTTTCGCCGACTCTGCAGACTCTGACTTAAAAAGGCTTTTTAGACACTTGGAGACCAAAATAGAGTCATTTTGACCAAAAACTTTTTTTCAGGCCATTGGAGCCCAAATGGCCAGTTTTAGACAAATCAAGTCTAAAAACTGATTTTTAAGGCTCTAAAAGACAAAAATACAGTCATTTTGACAAAAAAATTTCAGACCTTTGGTGACCAAATGCCATTATTTTGACTAACAAAAGGTTTTTAGACACTTGGAGACCAAAATAGAGTCATTTTGACCAAAACATTTTTCTCAGGCCATTGGAGCCAAATGTCTAAAATCTTGTCTAAAACCGGCTTTTTAAGGCTTTAAAAGACAAAAATATAGTCATTTTGACAAAATTTTTTTTCTGACCTTTGGTGACCAAATGCAGTTATTTTGACTAAAAAAGGATTTTAAGAATCTTGGAGATCAAAATAGAGTAATTTTGACTGAAAATATCTTTTCAGGCCATTGGAGCCCAATTGGCCAGTTTTAGACAAATCTTGTCTAAACCCGGCTTTTTAAGGCTCTAAAAGACAAAAATACAGTAATTTTGACTAAAAAAGTCTTTCAGACCTTTGGTGACCAAATGCAGTTATTTTGACTAAAAAAGGCTTTTTAGACACTTGGAGACCAAAATAGTTATTTTAAGCAAAAAAAAATTTCAGGCCATTGGAGCCAAATGTCTAAAATCTTGTCTAAAACCGGCTTTTTAAGGCTCTAAAAGACAAAAATTGACAGCGAAGCGAAGAACGTAGTATTCTGTGGCTGAAGGTACATTAGGCATTTACAGAATAAAGAAGTAAGTGTCGGCCATAAAAGGCCCCAAAAATTAGCCCAAATGGGTTTACCTGACAGCTAAGAACTTAGTATTCTGTGGCTGAAGGTACATTAGGCATTCACAGGATAAAGAAGTAAGTGTCGGCCATAAAAGGCCCCAAAAATTAGCCCACATCAGTTTACCTGACAACTAAGAATGTAGTATTTGGTGGCTGGAGGTACATTAGGCATTCACACAGTATACAGAAGTAAGTGTCGGACTGTATAGGCCCCAAAAATTAACCAACAGGGGGGAGCCAAGGCCGGGTCATCCAACCAAGGTTGCCATAACGAGGCAAATTTCTTGTGAGCATTTCGATGCTGGTATGGCTTTTCCCTGATTAAAGAGGCATTGACCTGTGTTATCCACTGGCCCCTGCTCGGCACCCTGGAGGCGATCCAAAATCGATGATCGATGAGAGGCAAAGATCCCACGTCTGCCCATCTATGGGTCCAAGATCCCCCCTCCCACCCCGCACGAGCAGGGAGGGAAGAGGGGTCCTGCACAGATCCCAACAGAAGGACATAAACCTGTGAGATCATACCCTTCTTGTCCGAGACCCGAAACACCTCACCCAACAGGCAGTGAGTGTCGGGTGTCAAAGAAGCCAAGCCTGCCTGGGCCATCATCGCGTGTCTCAATTGTAGGTAGCAAAAGAAACAGTGCCTAGGAACATCAAACTCCCTCTGAATGCCTAATGTACCACCAGCCATCAAATACACTACGTTCTTTGCTGTCAGTTAAACCCATGTGAGCTAATTTTTGGGGCCTATACCGTCCGACACTAACTTCTGTACACTGTGTGAATGCCTAATGTACCTCCAGTCAACAAATACTACGTTCTTAGTTGTCAGGTAAACTGATGTGGGCTAATTTTTGGGGCCTTTTATGGCCGACACTTACTTCTTTATCCTGTTAATGCCTAATTTACCTTCAGCCACAGAATACTACGTTCTTAGCTGTCAGGTAAACCCATTTGGGCTAATTTTTGGGGCCTTTTATGGCCGACACTTACTTCTTTATCCTGTAAATGCCTAATGTACCTTCAGCCACAGAATACTACGTTCTTCGCTGTCAATTTTTGTCTTTTAGAGCCTTAAAAAGCCGGTTTTAGACAAGATTTTAGACATTTGGCTCCAATGGCCTGAAAATTTTTTTTGGTTAAAATAACTATTTTGGTCTCCAAGTGTCTAAAAAGCCTTTTTTAGTCAAAATAACTGCATTTGGTCACCAATGGTCTGAAAAACTTTTTTAGTCAAAATGACTGTATTTTTGTCTTTTAGAGTCTTAAAAAGCCAGTTTTAGACAAGATAACTGCATTTTGCTCTTCAATGGCCTGAAATTTTTTTTGGTCAAAATGACTATTTTGGTCTCCAAGTGTCTAAAAATCCTTTTTTAGTCAAAATAACGGCATTTGGTCACCAAAGGTTTGAACATTTTTTAGTCAAAATGAATGTATTTTTGTCTTTTAGAGCCTTAAAAAGCCGGGTTTAGACAAGATTTGTCTAAAACTGGCCATTTGGGCTCCAATGGCCTGAAAAGATATTTTCAGTCAAAATTACTCTATTTTGGTCTCCAAGTTTCTTAAAATCCTTTTTTAGTCAAAATAACTGCATTTGGTCACCAAAGGTCAGAAAAAAAATTAGTCAAAATGACTATATTTTTGTCTTTTAGAGCCTTAAAAAGCGGTTTTAGACAAGATTTTAGACATTTGGCTCCAATGGCCTGAAAATTTTTTTTGGTTAAAATAACTATTTTGGTCTCCAAGTGTCTAAAAAGCCTTGTTTTAGACAAGATTTTAGACATTTGGCTCCAATGGCCTGAAAAAAATGTTTTGGTCAAAATGACTCTATTTTGGTCTCCAAGTGTCTAAAAACCTTTTGTTAGTCAAAATAACGGCATTTGGTCACCAAAGGTCTGAAATTTTTTTTCGTCAAAATGACTGTATTTTTGTCTTTTAGAGCCTTAAAAATCAGTTTTTAGACTTGATTTGTCTAAAACTGGCCATTTGGGCTCCAATGGCCTGAAAAAACGTTTTTGGTCAAAATGACTCTATTTTGGTCTCCAAGTGTCTAAAAAGCCTTTTTAAGTCAGAGTCTGCAGAGTCGGCGAAACATGTTGGACCTGGGTGACCCCACTACTCTAGGATATGGTTCATAATTTTATTGATCACATATTTTCTATATTGACTGTCTTTTGATGCCTTTGCATTTGTGTCTTTTTTAACAATTTTGTACACATGTATTAATAAAATCATTATATATTAAATTGGTCTTCTATTTATCTATTCATGCCAAGTAACTCCTGCCTACAAAGTCCCAGGTTGGGTGTTTCCTCAGAATACATAGTTCCCTGTGGGGCTCATTTAGGGTCTGGTGTATTGGAACACCAATACCACTTGATACACTTTTTTCTCACTGCGGTGAACGTCCACAATTTATGCGCTGATGGAGACGGATAGGCGGGGCAATAGACAGGTCCCGGATCCCGGAAAAAAAACACTTGCAACCGGCATTTCACAAGAAGAGACATCCGGACTTAGAATGCGGTTCATGTGCGTACCAACGTCCAGAACCAAACATTAACCGGATGTCACATTAAGAGTCAATCAAGACCAATATTAGCACTCATACAATATTCAGTGCAAAATAAATCTTATGCAGATGGATACAGCATATGTAAGCCCAATTGAGCTAAACACACAAGTATCCATTAGCTTTGCATGATTAGATGGTCACAATGGACCACAGTGGAAACCGGCGCCATCTCTCAGCAGAAATCAAAAAATCGGGAGACTCCGACCACACCGCCAAATACAACACTAATACATAAAAGATATATTAGCAACATTACCAATCATAAATCTAAAATACATAATCTTAAATAAAAACATATTAAAAAGGCCTCTCAAAAAGAAAATACAGATAAAAACACATGAACTCATTTGTTATAGGCTAAATGGTAACTAGTATACAGGCAATCTACCTTCAAACTATGAATTATGAATTATTGATTAAGGAATTGATGTCCCAATCAATATTGAGCCCGTGAGGGGCATAGGATTTGAGGCGGTAAATCCAACTGGTCTCAAACTGGGAGACCCCTCTCGTCAGATTGCTACCCCTCCAATTACCCGGGAATTTATCAATCCCCATAAAAATAGTGCCACTAGACATAAAGAAGTTGAGGAGCCCACACCATCTTAATTAGATTGACTCGCCCAGCCACCGACAAGGGAACTTTGCAGCAGAGGTACGAGGTTCAGTGTGATATACTGGGTAGGATCAGGAGACACCTGGATCCCCAAATATTTGAAGCAGTCAAGCACTCACACTGTGGATGCACAGTCCGGAAGAGGCTGAGTTATGGGATCAAGGGGCATTAAAACTGATTAATCCCAATTTATGGAAAATCCCGACAGGGACCCAAAATAGTCAATAAGGGACATTACCGCCCGCAAGGATTCCCCTGTATCACCTAGGTAGAGCAGTGTGTCATCCGCATAGAGTGAGATAACGTCTGCATGGGAGCCCCTTCTGAACCCCACTATGTCAGGGGAGGACCGAATCTGCGCCGCTAAGGTCTCCAGTGCCATGGCAAACAGCAATGGAGATAGTGGGCAGCCCTGTCTAGTCCCCCTGTGCAAACAGAAGGGTCCAGAAAGTTTCCCTTTCACCCTCAGTCTGGCCGTGTGGGCAACGTACAGTACCCGCACCCAGTTCAGAAAGTTCTCTCCCACACCAAAGCATTTGAGAACTTCCCATAGGTACACCCATTCAACACTATCGAATGCCTTAGCGGCATCTAGTGAAAAGACTGCCCGGTTCCCAGGGTTGTCTACTGGGATCTGAAGGTTCAGAAATAGTCGGCGGAGATTAAGTGCCGTCGATCTGGTCAGGATAAACCCCGATTGATCCCTATGGACAACCCCCTGGACAACAGAGGACAGCCTAGTGGCCAGTATCTTAGCTAGAATTTTAACATCCGTTGTGAGTAGAGATATGGGCCTTTAGGAATCCGCCAAAAGCGGATCCTTGCCGGGCTTCAGCAGGAAAACAACTATAGCTTCGGACATAGAGGCAGGAAGGTGGCTGTTAGGGATACAAGAGGTAGCCTGATGGCAGAGGAAGGCCCCATGTGTGCCAGAGGGCGGTGCTTAGACGGGAACCCCCAAGGTAAGTGACACAGGCTAACCTGAGGTGCGGAATCTAAGTATCCACCGGTTTTCACCAGAGCCTCTAGTGGTGAGGATGGATTTTGCTGCGTGTGGATACCAGGTCGCAGTCCTCAGGGTCACCCCACCAAGGGAGAAGCCGGTCAAGATCCGAAGGCAGATAAGCAGACAAGGGAGATCCGAGAGAATGGTCAAACAAGCTGGGGGTCAGGACGGGCAGCAGGTCAACAAGGTCAGGAACAAGCCAAAGGTCAAAATGGATATCAAACAGGTAACAGGAAGCAGGCTTCAGGAACACAGGAAGAGCTGCAGACAAGTCAGCAAAGACACAGTGCTTCTGAGCTGTTTAAATAAGGCAGCCTCTTTGCCAATTACTGCAATTAGTCTGCTCTAGGTTAACCCTTTAGATTGCAGATTCATGACAGCACATCAGTGTGCTCAGGAAGCATTCCTAACATTACCCCCCCCCCCCCCTTAAGGGCAACCTCCGGGTACCCAACAAACTGCTTTTCTGAGGATGGGCAAGAAAAAACGCCTGGATCAGGTCTGCGGCATGAATGTTACTCTCAGGTTCCCAGGAATTATCTTCCGGCCCATAACTCTTCTATTTAATAAGGAACTGAAGCTGGTTTCCTCTTTTCCGGCAATCAAGTACAGCCTCAACTTCGTACTCCATGTCGCCATCCACCATCACTGGTTCCGGAGGTCCAGGGCTTCTGCCGGGGAAGGCGTCGGGAACCGCGGGTTTTAAAAAAGAGTGACATGGAACACAGGATGGATCCGTAGGGTATCAGGTAAGGATAACTCATAGGACACGGCATTGAGTCTTATTTTAACGGGGAATGGGCCGATAAACCTGGAAGCCAACTTCTTGGATGGGCAGGCCAAGCGCAGGTTAGCTGTGAATAAAAAGACCTGGTCACCTGGTTGGAGAATCAGTTCTCCCCTCTTTTTCCCATCAAAGATTCTTTTGGACGCTATCTGAGCCTTGGCCAAGGTGTCCTGCAGAAGTTTGTTATTACTCGTGAAGAAGTCAATGGTGACCTGAACTGCGGGCACTCTGGAATCAGATGGGACGTCGGGAAGAAAGGAAGGATGAAAACCATAATTGGCAAAGAAGGGAGATTGCCCGGTAACGGAATGTCGTGAATTATTAAAGGCAAATTCCGCAAATGGTAGTAATGCTACCCAGTCGTGCTGGACGAAGGTGGTAAAGCAACGGAGATATTGTTCCAGGGTCTGGTTTGTCCTCTCTGTTTGCCCGTTCGTCTGCCGGTGGTAAGCTGAGGACATAGATAATTCAATTTTTAGTAGATCTCTGTCATGGGGGTCAAATCATTGTGGTAAGAGGCCAACCTTTACCTTTGGTGGTGGTACTTCCTGCACTGGGATATCGGTGTTTGGAGTTTCCTTAGGAGCACCTTAACTTACTTCTGTATACTGTGTGAATGCCTAATGTACCTCCAGCCACCAAATACTACGTTCTTAGTTGTCAGGTAAACTGATGTGGGCTAATTCTTGGGGCCTTTTATGGCCGACACTTACTTCTTTATCCTGTTAATGCCTAATGTACCTTCAGCCACAGAATACTAGGTTCTTAGCTGTCAGGTAAACCCATTTGGGCTAATTTTTGGGGCCTTTTATGGCCGACACTTACTTCTTTATCCTGTAAATGCCTAATGTACCTTCAGCCACAGAATACTACGTTCTTAGCTGTCAGGTAAACCCATGTTGGCTAATTTTTGGGGCCTTTTACGGCCGACACTTACTTCTTTATCCTGTAAATGCCTAATGTACCTTCAGCCACAGAATACTACGTTCTTAGCTGTCAATTTTTGTCTTTTAGAGCCTTAAAAAGCCGGTTTTAGACAAGATTTTAGACATTTGGCTCCAATGGCCTGAAAAAATTTTTTGGGTTAAAATAACTCTATGTTGGTCTTCAAGTGTCTAAAAAGCCTTTTTTAGTCAAAATAACTGCATTTGGTCACCAAAGGTCTGAAATTTAGTCAAAATGACTGTATTTTTGTCTTTTAGAGTCTTAAAAAGCCAGTTTTAGACAAGATAACTGCATTTTGCTCTCCAATGGCCTGAAATTTATTTTGGTCAAAATGACTATTTTGGTCTCCAAGTGTCTAAAAATCCTTTTTTAGTCAAAATAACGGCATTTGGTCACCAAAGGTCTGAAATTTTTTTAGTCAAAATGACTGTATTTTTGTCTTTTAGAGCCTTAAAAAGCCAGTTTTAGACAAGATTTGTCTAAAACTGGCCATTTGGGCTCCAATGGCCTGAAAAGAAATTTTTGGTTAAAATTACTCTATTTTGGTCTCTAAGTGTCTTAAAATCCCTTTTTTTTTTTTGAACCAAACAAACGTTTATTGAGTTAAGCACAACATAGAAATATACAAAAAAAATATCGTCAGACATATGCACAAGTATAGGATTACATAGTCAAAAAAACGTAAGCAGCACACTGGGCAGGCAATACAAGATATGAGATGCAAACAATAAGATAACAATGCACAGGACTTGTTGTGAGCAGAACCGGACTACCCATCTCAGTCCAACTCATAGTAGAGGCCATGGGCGCAGGCCCAGAAACCAGACTCCGTGCCAGGGCATAAACATACAGTAACCACTGTTTCCTAATTTTCACATGTATCAGGGGCCTCCAGCCACCTATCCCAGATTTTGTTATACCTTTTGGGGCAGCCCCTATTAGCATACATGACTTTCTTGAAAGGGAGAGTAGCGCTCACCGCTGCCTTCCATGCCGAAAGGGTAGGGGACACAGGTTGCATCCATTTCAAGGCTATAACTTTCCTGGCAGTAAACAGGGTCTCCCGGAGAAATTGAACCATATGTTTGTCCGCGTCAGACTCAGGAAATATCCCAAGAAGGCACAACTTGGGGTCCAGGGTAGTCGGGCATCCCATGCGGTCATGCAGGAACCGGACAACTTGCATCCAAAATCCCTGCACGCCCGAGCAGGACCAAATCATGTGCCAGAATGTACCCGGGGAATGAGAACACCTAGGGCACGCCGAGGAGCGGGAGGGGTCAAAGCGAGCCAGTCGCACGGGAGTAAGATACGATCTGTGGACAATGTAGATTTGAGTCAGCCGGTCCGACAATTTAGGAGAGACCAAGGTACATGCCTCCAGGGCTTCGTCCCACTCCTCATCCCCCAGCTCCCCAGCATCGCCCACCCAGGTTCCCCGCACCCCATAAGCTATATCAGTCACCCGCTTGGTGCCTAACAGTTCATAGAGTAACGAAATGAGTTTGCGGTGTTCCTGGCCCCTGATCACTTCAAGTATGTCAACTGACGGTAAGTCTGGGATTGCACGGGCAAATTGTCCTCTCAAAGCGTGGGACAACTGCAGGTAATAAAAGTGCATGGATGCCGGGAGATGGAATTCCTCCTGGAGCAGGCCAAAAGACTTAACAGACCCAGCAGAAACAACATGAGATAACAAATAAATACCCTTACGGATCCATACCCCAGGGTCAGGGATATAGAGGAGCTCCGGCAGCCGACGGTTGAACCACAAGGGGGTCATGGAATGCAGAGTCGCATCCCCGGTTCTGGACAATGCCAGGTCCCAGACCCGTCTATGATGGAACGAGAGATTACCCCGAGGAGCCACAGACGTAGACCCGGCAACACCTCTAAGGACATCACAGAACGGGTGGGGGAGCCGCGACTCTGCATTTCTACAGACCAGCGCCATATACCTGTCCGAATCCTGTTTATCCAGATGAAAGAAATGCGACAATTGGGCAGCTAGGTAATACCGTGCTAATTCTGGAACCGCCAAGCCCCCCAACTTAGTGGGTTTCTGGGTGTGCCTCCAGGACAGCTTGTGTCTGGAGGAGCCCCAAATAAACGATCGTAGCAAGCTCTCTAGAGTCATAAAATATTTATACGGAACATAAACTGGAGAGTGCCACAGCAGGTATAGGATTTTTGGGAGCAGGATCATCTTCACCAGGCCCACCCTGCCCATAACACCCAAAGGTAACCGAGCCCAAACTTGCGTTTTGTTCTTGACCAAGGCAAAGAGGGGTTCAATATTGAGCGGGATGTAGTCAGTAAGGGATCTAGTCACCCGAACGCCAAGATGTTTGAATTCCGACACCCGCGACAGGGGGAGCGACGCTTGGTCAGCTGCTGGGGGGAAGCTGTCTATAGGAAGGACGAGGGACTTGTCCCAATTGACCGTCAGTCCAGAAAATCTCCCGAACCGCTGTATAATCTCCAGGGTGCACCTCAAAGAGGGTCCGGAGTCTGCCAGGTATAGGATCATGTCGTCCGCGTACAGCCCAACACGTTCCTCAAGGTCCCCACGGCGGAGACCAGTAATGCCTGGGTCCGCCCGGAGGGCCATCGCAAGTGGCTCGACCGCCAGAGCATACAGCAGTGGGGAGATGGGACATCCCTGACGCGTGCCACGAGAAAGAGGAAAGGACCTAGAAGTCCAGCCATTGGCTACCACCCGGGCCCGAGGTTGGCTGTATAATACTGTAAGCCATTTAATGAACTTCGGGCCGAACCCAAATTTGCGGAGACACTGCCACAGGTAAGACCACTCGACCGAGTCGAAGGCCTTGGCGGCATCCAAAGTCACAACCACCCTGGTACCGACGCAGTCATGGGGGGCCTGCATGTTCATGAACAAGCGCGTGGTGTTGAAGGCCGTATTCTTAGCTGGCATGAATCCCGTCTGATCGGGGTGTACCAAGGAGAGGATCACCACGTTGAGTCTGAGGGCAAGCACCTTAGCCAGGATTTTAACATCGCACTGTAACAATGAGATGGGCCTGAAGGATTCCGGATACCGGGGATCCTTGCCAGGCTTGGGGCGCAAAATGATCAGTGCCTCACGCATCGAGGCGGGTAGAGAGCCCAACTCAAAAGCCGCCTCAGACACCGCGAGCAGACGGGAGGTCAATGACTCTGAATACTGCAAGTAAAACTCGATGGGAAGGCCATCAGATCCAGGCGCCTTAGCCCTAGCAAAACAAGAAATGGCAGATACTATTTCAGTTCGAGAAATCGGGGCCTCAAGTACCGCGACCTGTTCAGGTGTCAGTGGGGGGAACTCCAGGGTATCCAGCAAGCCCGCCAGATCCAACGGGTCATAATTCACCTTAGAGGAATAGACCTCGCTAAAGTACGAAGCAAACAGCTCCGCCACAGCCCCGGGATCCGAGGAGTCCCCCAACACCGAAGGGTGAAGTGTAATCACCACGGGCGGTCTATCGTCCATATGCGCCAAATAGGCAAGCAACTTGCCCGAGCGCTCACCATGTTCATAAATACGTTGTCGGCTGAAAAATAATTTATGATTAGCCCGTTCCTGAAACATATGGTCCAGGGGCCTAGACCTCAGTTTAAGTTGAGAAAGTGCGTCTGGCGTCGGAGAACTGGCATTCTCAGCCTCCAGTTCAGTCAATTGACGTTCAGCAGTGAGGAGGTCGGTCCGCGACGCCCTCCGATGTCGAGCTATACGGGACGTCAAAAGTAGACGGGTATGGCCCTTGAAGGCCTCCCACACCGTCAGCACAGAAGCAGTGTCAGAGTTAGAGGTGAAAAAGAAGTCCCATTCCGTCGTCAAGGAGTCAAGGTCCGGAACAGTCTTAAGCCAGAAACGATTTAAGCGCCAGTGCCTCTGAGGAGGGGCAGTAAATGGAGACAGAACAGTCATATATGGGGCATGATCCGAGAGCAGTCGCGGGCCAAAGCGGGCACTCAGGAGCCTGGGCAGGAGGGCCTGGGAGATCCATATACCATCAATCCTAGACATAGTGGAGTGGGAGGCTGAGAAACACGAGTAGGCCCGTGCAGTGGGATGCCCCCCTGCCGGTGACGGGGGGTGTCCCGGGGACACCCCGACACCGGCAGTGCAGGGCGGCGCGCACGCGATCGCGCGCCTGCCCTGCATTCCTGCGATCACGTCATATGACGTCTTCCCAGGATAATGGTCGCACCGCTTCGCCGTCAATTGACGGTGGGCGGGCGGCAAGTAGTTAAGCATGGAGCAAGAATAAACCCTATCAATCATCGTCACTTGTCACCCCATCAGTGATCGTCACCTGTCACCCCATCAATCATCGTCACTTGTCACCCCGTCAGTGATTGTCATCTGTCACCCCATAAATCATCGTCACCTGTCACCTCATCAATCATCGTCACCTGTCACCTCATCAATTATCGTCACCTGTCACCCCAACAGTCATTGTCACCTGTCACCCCATCAGTCATCGTCACCTGTCACCCCATCAGTCATCGTCACCTGTCACCCCATCAGTCATTGTCACCTGTCACCCCATCAGTCATCGTCACCTGTTTGCCATATACATGCAATCACTTACTGACCGC
The DNA here is from genome assembly GCF_965119305.1 of Pelophylax lessonae. NCBI lineage: Eukaryota > Metazoa > Chordata > Amphibia > Anura > Ranidae > Pelophylax > Pelophylax lessonae. The sequence continues at coordinate 392,666,077 of NC_138771.1, forward strand.
CTAATGACTATATGCGTCGGCCATTAAAAGCTAAATACTGGGGTTATTGGCAGCAGATAGCCCCCATAACCCCGGTATTTTTTGAAACGGCGGGCGGTCGGCTTTCAGATAAGGGTGGTCCCAGTGGCGGATTCGCCACGGAATTACCCTTACGGTGCAGGGGAAGAGGTGCCCCCCCCCCTCCTGCCGCGTCCCAGACGTTTTCCCAGCTTACCGGACCCGCCGGCAGCGGGGAAAACTATAAGGTCCCGGATCCTCAGAGACAGGAAGTCGAGTGAGGGCAAGATGGCCCTCACTCGACTCTATGGTCTTGGAGGACCGGAGCTACGTCAAAAGACGTTGCCTAGCAACCGGTTTAAAGGGCCACTTTTTTTTTTCTTTTTTTTTTTCCTCTTTCAACAATTTTTTTTTCTTTTTTAGTGCAGTTGTGAGGTGTGAGGTCTTTTTGACCCCAGATCTCACAATAAAGAGGACCTGTCATGTCTATTTCTATTACAAGGGATGTTTACATTCCTTGTAATAGGAATAAAAATGATCAAAACATTTTTTTTTTTAAACTGTGTAAAAATAAAAAAATAATAAATACAATAAATAGGAAAAAAAGAAATTAAAGCGCCCTGTCCCCATTAGCTCGCGCGCAGAAGCAAACGCATATGCAAGTCCCGTCCACATATGTAAACGGTGTTCAAACCATACATGTGAGGTATCGCCGCGATCGTTAGAGCGAGAGCAATAATTTGAGCCCTAGACCTCCTCTGTAACTCTAAGCTAGTAACCTGCAGAAATTTTTAAAATGTTGCCTATGGGGATTTTTAAGTACCAATGTTTGGCGCCATTCTGTGAGAATGCGCAATTTTGAAGCATGACATGTTGGGTATCTAATTACTCGGCGTAACATTATCTTTCACATTATGGAAAAAATTGGGCTAAATTTACTGTTTTCTTATTTTTTAGTTCAAAAAAGTGAATTTTTTTCAAAAAAATCGCATTTGGAAGACTGCTGCGCAAATATGGTGTGATAAAAAATATTGCAACGATCTCCATTTTATTCTCTAGGGTCTCTCTAGAACCTGGATGGGAAACCGCCTGGGAATACCAGGTGCTGTAGGCTTTTGGCTTTTCCTTTATTCGTTGGCTTTCTTTTTGTTTCTTCTGAGGTGCCATCTTGCCATGGCCAAGTTCAAAGGGGTCAAGGGTGGCAGGGGTGATCCGAGAGCAGTCGCGGGCCAAAGCGGGCACTCAGGAGCCTGGGCAGGAGGGCCTGGGAGATCCATATACCATCAATCCTAGACATAGTGGAGTGGGAGGCTGAGAAACACGAGTAGGCCCGTGCAGTGGGATGCCCCCCTGCCGGTGACGGGGGGTGTCCCGGGGACACCCCGACACCGGCAGTGCAGGGCGGCGCGCACGCGATCGCGCGCCTGCCCTGCATTCCTGCGATCACGTCATATGACGTCTTCCCAGGATAATGGTCGCACCGCTTCGCCGTCAATTGACGGTGGGCGGGCGGCAAGTAGTTAAGCATGGAGCAAGAATAATCCCTATCAATCATCGTCACTTGTCACCCCATCAGTGATCGTCACCTGTCACCCCATCAATCATCGTCACTTGTCACCCCGTCAGTGATTGTCATCTGTCACCCCATAAATCATCGTCACCTGTCACCTCATCAATCATCGTCACCTGTCACCTCATCAATTATCGTCACCTGTCACCCCAACAGTCATTGTCACCTGTCACCCCATCAGTCATCGTCACCTGTCACCCCATCAGTCATCGTCACCTGTCACCCCATCAGTCATTGTCACCTGTCACCCCATCAGTCATCGTCACCTGTTTGCCATATACATGCAATCACTTACTGACCGCCCAATGACTATATGCGTCGGCCATTAAAAGCTAAATACTGGGGTTATTGGCAGCAGATAGCCCCCATAACCCCGGTATTTTTTGAAACGGCGGGCGGTCGGCTTTCAGATAAGGGTGGTCCCAGTGGCGGATTCGCCACGGAATTACCCTTACGGTGCAGGGGAAGAGGTGCCCCCCCCCTCCTGCCGCGTCCCAGATGTTTTCCCAGCTTACCGGACCCGCCGGCAGCGGGGAAAACTATAAGGTCCCGGATCCTCAGAGACAGGAAGTCGAGTGAGGGCAAGATGGCCCTCACTCGACTCTATGGTCTTGGAGGACCGGAGCTACGTCAAAAGACGTTGCCTAGCAACCGGTTTAAAGGGCCACTTTTTTTTTTCTTTTTTTTTTTTCCTCTTTCAACAATTTTTTTTTCTTTTTTAGTGCAGTTGTGAGGTGTGAGGTCTTTTTGACCCCAGATCTCACAATAAAGAGGACCTGTCATGTCTATTTCTATTACAAGGGATGTTTACATTCCTTGTAATAGGAATAAAAATGATCAAAACATTTTTTTTTTTAAACTGTGTAAAAATAAAAAAAGAATAAATACAATAAATAGGAAAAAAAGAAATTAAAGCGCCCTGTCCCCATTAGCTCGCGCGCAGAAGCAAACGCATATGCAAGTCCCGCCCACATATGTAAACGGTGTTCAAACCATACATGTGAGGTATCGCCGCGATCGTTAGAGCGAGAGCAATAATTTGAGCCCTAGACCTCCTCTGTAACTCTAAGCTAGTAACCTGCAGAAATTTTTAAAATGTTGCCTATGGGGATTTTTAAGTACCAATGTTTGGCGCCATTCTGTGAGAATGCGCAATTTTGAAGCATGACATGTTGGGTATCTAATTACTCGGCGTAACATTATCTTTCACATTATGGAAAAAATTGGGCTAAATTTACTGTTTTCTTATTTTTTAGTTCAAAAAAGTGAATTTTTTTCAAAAAAATCGCATTTGGAAGACTGCTGCGCAAATATGGTGTGATAAAAAATATTGCAACGATCTCCATTTTATTCTCTAGGGTCTCTCTAGAACCTGGATGGGAAACCGCCTGGGAATACCAGGTGCTGTAGGCTTTTGGCTTTTCCTTTATTCGTTGGCTTTCTTTTTGTTTCTTCTGAGGTGCCATCTTGCCATGGCCAAGTTCAAAGGGGTCAAGGGTGGCAGGGGTGATCCGAGAGCAGTCGCGGGCCAAAGCGGGCACTCAGGAGCCTGGGCAGGAGGGCCTGGGAGATCCATATACCATCAATCCTAGACATAGTGGAGTGGGAGGCTGAGAAACACGAGTAGGCCCGTGCAGTGGGATGCCCCCCTGCCGGTGACGGGGGGTGTCCCGGGGACACCCCGACACCGGCAGTGCAGGGCGGCGCGCACGCGATCGCGCGCCTGCCCTGCATTCCTGCGATCACGTCATATGACGTCTTCCCAGGATAATGGTCGCACCGCTTCGCCGTCAATTGACGGTGTTAAGACTCTAAAAGACAGAAATACAGTCATATTGGCTAAAAAAAGTTTTTCAGACCTTTGGTGAACAAATGCAGTTAATTTGATCACCAAGGGTCTGAAAAACTTTTTTTTAGCCAAAATGACTGTATTTTTGTCTCTTAGAGTCTTAAAAAGCCGGTTTTAGACAAGATAATTGCATTTCGTTACCAGTGATCTGAAAACATTTGTTTGGGTCAAAATTACTCTATTTTGGTCTCCAAGTGTCTAAAAACCCTATTTTAGTCAAAATAAATGCATGTGTTCACCAAAGGTCTGAAAAACATTTTTAGCCAAAATGACTGTATTTTTGTCTTTTAGAGTCTTAAAAAGCCGGTTTTAGACAAGATAATTGCATTTCGTAACCAGTGATCTGAAAAAACATTTTACCTCTGCCCCTATCCTAAGTCACCCGGATCCTGCCTTACCCTATCTCCTGGAGGTAGACGCATTGGACGTTGCGGTCGGGGCAGTCATCTCCCAAAGACAGGGAACTAGAGACTTAACTCACCCAATAGCCTTCTTTTCCCGGAAACTCTCTCCCGCGGAGAAAAACTATGATGTCGGGGACCGGGAACTCCTGGCTATCAAAGCCGCTCTCGAAGAGTGGAGATATCTACTAGAAGGAGCATCACACCCGATTCTTATATTTACCGATCATAAGAACCTTGAGTACTTAAGATCTGCAAAGCGACTTAGACCCCGCCAGGCCCGATGGGCACTCTTCTTCTCCAGATTCTCGTTCCATATCACCTATCGGCCCGGGTCGAAAAAAGTCAAACCGGATTCTGGTGGCCTGAGATGGGAAAAGACTGCAGAAGTTATGTGTCTTCCTGTGTTTCTTGCTCCAGGAGTAAAACCACCAGAAGTAAGGCGTGGGGTCTCCTCAGACCACTCCCAATCCCTGACTGGCCCTGGCAAACTATCGCCATGGACTTTATCCTGGAACTTCCATCTTCGGCCGGGTGCTCTGCCATTTTTGTGGTTGTAGACCAGCTTACTAAGATGGCCCACTTTCTACCCCTCAAAGGTACCCCCTCTGCAAAAGAAACTGCAGAAGTCTTCATTAGGGAGATCGTGCGACTCCACGGGGTACCCACGAACATTATCTCGTACAGAAGGGTACAGTTCACGTTCCGCTTTTGGAGGGCCTCGTGTAAGCTACTAAAAATTGAATTATCTATGTCCTCAGCTTACCACCGGCAGACGAACGGGCAAACAGAGAGGACAAACCAGACCCTGGAACAATATCTCCGGTGCTTTACCACCTTCGTTCAGGACGACTGGGTAGCATTACTACCATTTGCGGAATTTGCCTTTAATAATTCACGACATTCCGTTACCGGGCAATCTCCCTTCTTTGCCAATTATGGTTTTCATCCTTCCTTTCTGCCCGACGTCCCATCTGATTCCAGAGTGCCCGCAGTTCAGGTCACCATTGACTTCTTCACGAGTAATAACAAACTTCTGCAGGACACCTTGGCCAAGGCTCAGATAGCGTCCAAAAGAATCTTTGATGGGAAAAAGAGGGGAGAACTGATTCTCCAACCAGGTGACCAGGTCTTTTTATCCACAGCTAACCTGCGCTTGGACTGCCCATCCAAGAAGTTGGCTTCCAGGTTTATCGGCCCATTCCCCGTTAAAATAAGACTCAATGCCGTGTCCCATGAGTTATCCTTACCTGATACCCTACGGATCCATCCTGTGTTCCATGTCACTCTTTTTTAAAACCCGCGGTTCCCGACGCCTTCCCCGGCAGAAGCCCTGGACCTCCGGAACCAGTGATGGTGGATGGCGACATGGAGTACGAAGTTGAGGCTGTACTTGATTGCCGGAAAAGAGGTAACCAGCTTCAGTTCCTTATTAAATAGAAGGTTTATGGGCCGGAAGAGAATTCCTGGGAACCTGAGAGTAACATTCATGCCGCAGACCTGATCCAGGCGTTTTTTCTTGCCCATCCTCAGAAAAGCAGTTTGTTGGGCACCCGGAGGTTGCCCTTAAGGGGGGGGGTAATGTTAGGAATGCTTCCTGAGCACACTGATGTGCTGTCATGAATCTGCAATCTAAAGGGTTAACCTAGAGCAGACTAATTGCAGTAATTGGCAAAGAGGCTGCCTTATTTAAACAGCTCAGAAGCACTGTGTCTTTGCTGACTTGTCTGCAGCTCTTCCTGTGTTCCTGAAGCCTGCTTCCTGTTACCTGTTTGATATCCATTTTGACTTTTGGCTTGTTCCTGACCTTGTTGACCTGCTGCCCGTCCTGACCCCCGGCTTGTTTGACCATTCTCTCGGATCTCCCTTGTCTGCTTATCTGCCTTCGGATCTTGACCGGCTTCTCCCTTGGTGGGGTGACCCTGAGGACTGCGACCTGGTATCCACACGCAGCAAAATCCATCCTCACCACTAGAGGCTCTGGTGAAAACCGGTGGATACTTAGATTCCGCACCTCAGGTTAGCCTGTGTCACTTACCTTGGGGGTTCCCGTCTAAGCACCGCCCTCTGGCACACGTGGGGCCTTCCTCTGCCATCAGGCTGCCTCTTGTATCCCTAACAGCCACCTTCCTGCCTCTATGTCCGAAGCTATAGTTGTTTTCCTGCTGAAGCCCGGCAAGGATCCGCTTTTGGCGGATTCCTAAAGGCCCATATCTCTACTCACAACGGATGTTAAAATTCTAGCTAAGATACTGGCCACTAGGCTGTCCTCTGTTGTCCAGGGGGTTGTCCATAGGGATCAATCGGGGTTTATCCTGACCAGATCGACGGCACTTAATCTCCGCCGACTATTTCTGAACCTTCAGATCCCAGTAGACAACCCTGGGAACCGGGCAGTCTTTTCGCTAGATGCCGCTAAGGCATTCGATAGTGTTGAATGGGTGTACCTATGGGAAGTTCTCAAACGCTTTGGTGTGGGAGAGAACTTTCTGAACTGGGTGCGGGTACTGTACGCTGCCCCCACGGCCAGACTGAGGGTGAAAGGGAAACTTTCTGGACCCTTCTGTTTGCACAGGGGGACTAGACAGGGCTGCCCACTATCTCCATTGCTGTTTGCCATGGCGCTGGAGACCTTAGCGGCGTGGATTCGGTCCTCCCCTGACATAGTGGGGTTCAGAAGGGGCTCCCATGCAGACGTTATCTCACTCTATGCGGATGACACACTGCTCTACCTAGGTGATACAGGGGAATCCTTGCGGGCGGTAATGTCCCTTATTGACTATTTTGGGTCCCTGTCTGGATTTTCCATAAATTGGGATAAATCAGTTTTAATGCCCCTTGATCCCATAACTCAGCCTCTTCCGGACTGTGCATGCACAGTGCGAGTGGTTGACTGCTTCAAATATTTGGGGATCCAGGTGTCTCCTGATCCTACCCAGTATATCACACTGAACCTCGTACCTCTGCTGCAAAGTTCCCTTGTCGGTGGCTGGGCGAGTCAATTTAATTAAGATGGTGTGGGCTCCTCAACTTCTTTATGTCTTGCACAACTCCCCAATCTGGATACCCAGGAAATGGTTGTATAGGATTGACTCCCAGTTCCGAGAACTGATCTGGTGCAAAAAAGTGGCTAGGATTAAATTGGCTACCCTTCAGATGGGCAAGGATAGTGGTGGCTTGGCAGTCCCCAACCCCAGAGTATATTTTCTAGCCTTCCAGGTTCAGCATATGGGGGGGCTGGGGTCTTTTGGATCCATTCGATCCTATTGGGTCCCTACTGACTCGCCTCACCCTGTCCTTGTACACCTTGAAGCGGGGTTCTCCAATATGGGGACTCGGTTACCCACACTCGCCTTGATTCACATGGTGTGGCGCTGTGTCAAGGGGATGTTGCAGATCACGGGTTATCTTCCTCAGACTCCGATTTGGCATAATCGCAACTTTTCGGAACTGTTTCGTCTAGAGGGCGCCGAGATGTGGGAGGCCCATGGTGTATATTTTATAGCACAATTGTTCAGAGCTGGGGTACTGAAATATATTCAAGACTTACAGAGGGAGTTTGATGTTCCTAGGCACTGTTTCTTTCGCTACCTACAATTGAGACACGCGATGATGGCCCAGGCAGGCTTGGCTTCTTTGACACCCGACACTCACTGCCTGTTGGGTGAGGTGTTTCGGGTCTCGGACAAGAAGGGTATGATCTCACAGGTTTATGTCCTTCTGTTGGGATCCGTGCAGGACCCCTCTTCCCTCCCTGCTCGTGCGGGGTGGGAGGGGGGATTTTGGACCCATAGATGGGCAGACGTGGGATCTTTGCCTCTCATCGATCATCGATTTTGGATCGCCTTCAGGGTGCCGAGCAGGGGCCAGTGGATAACACAGGTCAATGCCTCTTTAATCAGGGAAAAGCCATACCAGCATCGAAATGCTCACAAGAAATTTGCCTCGTTATGGCAACCTTGGTTGGATGACCCGGCCTTGGCTCCCCCCAGTTGGTTATGGATCGGCTGCTCATTGGATAGGGTAGCATTTCTTGAGAAGGTCTAGCGTGCAGAGTCCTCCCTTCCTTTCCCCCCTCCCCCCAACCTTTAAATTTTCTGCCTCTGTTTTCCTTTTTTCCCTTCCCTTCTCCTTTGCACTTAGTACTTCAGGTGGGTTTTTGCTACTTTACGGAGGTGTGTGCTATATTGCTAGATGTTCATGGTCCTATTACTATTGGGAGGGATTAACTGTATGTTTTTATTTATCCTTCTCTTATGCACAGGGGCATATGCTCAGGTTTGTTTACTTGGCTGTAATTTTCACCTGAATGCAATGGTTTATGGATGACGTTTTCCTGTACTGTTGCTGTTATATCCTTTATATATTTGTATTTTTCTGAACACTGGTTCTGTAACTGATTATGTCTACCGTTCATGTTATTTATTCAGTGTAATGTTTATACTCAATAAATATTAAAAAAAATTTCAGACCTTTGGTGATTAAATGCAAAAAAAAATGCTTTTTAGACACTTGGAGACCAAAATAGAGTCATTTTGACCCAAACAAATGTTTCAGGCGATTGGTTACCAAATGCAATTATCTTGTCCAAAGCCAGCTTTTTAAGACTCTTATAGACGAAAATACAGTCATTTTGACTACATTTTTATTTCAGACCTTTGGTGACCAAATGCAGTTTTGTTTTTACTAAAAAGGGCTTTTTAGACACTTGGAGACCAAAATAGAGTAATTTTGTCCAAAAAACTGTTTTCAGATCACTGGTTATGAAATGCAATTATCTTGTCTAAAACCGGCTTTTTAACCACTTAAGCCCCGGAGGATTTGGCTGCTAAAGGACCAGGGTTTTTTTTGCGATTTTTTACTGCGTGACTTTAACGGACAATTGCGCGGTCGTGCGACGCTGTACCTAAACGAATTTGACGTCCTTTTTTTCCCACAAACAGAGCTTTCTTTTGGTGGTATTTGATCACCTGTGCGATTTTTTGATCACGCGCTATAAACAAAAAAAGAGCGTAAATTTTGCAAAAATAACAATATTTTTCACATTTTTTTTATATGAAATTCCCCAAAAAAAAAGTAAAATTTTTTAACATTTTTCGGCCAATTTGTTTTATGCTACCTATGTTTGGTAAAAAAAAATCGCAAAAAACGTATTTTGATTGGTTTTCGCAAAAGTTATCGCGTTTACTAACAAAGGGAAAGATTTTTGTCATTTTTGGTGTTTTTTTTTTTTAACGCGTAATGGCGGCGATCTGCGATTTTTTTTTCGCTACTGCGACATTGCGGCGGACAGATCGGACCCTTGACTGACATTTTTGACACTTTTGGGGGTACCAGTGACATTACTGCAGTAGTCAGTGCTATACATATGCACTGTTACTGCAAAAATGACACTGGCAGGGAAGGGGTTAACTTTATTGGACAGGGAGGGGTTAAGTGTGTCCTAGGGGCGTGATTCTAACTTTGTAGGGACATTCCTATTGGTGTAAAAGCAAAGATCAACCGTTCTACATAGTAGAACGGACAGATCTTCACTTTTACACAGGGAGAACTGACAGGCAGCTTGTTTACACAAGCTGCTCTGTCTTTCTCCCTTCACAGGAGCGATCGCAGTGTGACTGGCGGACATCGAGTCCGCCGGTCACACGCACTGACTTGTCTGTGAACGAGCCGCGGCGGGCGCGCGCCTCGGCGGTCGCGCGCCCGCCCGCGATAGGCTCGCAAGTCAGTGACAGGCGAGTGACGTACCGATACGTCACTCTGCCTGGCCGGGGCTGACCGCCGCAGTATATAGTCGTGCGGCGGTCGGCAACCGGTTAAGACTCTAAAAGACAAAAATACAGTCATTTTGGCTAAAAAAGTTTTTCAGACATTTGGTGACCAAATGCAGTTATTTTGACTAAAAAAGGCTTTTAAGACACTTGGAGACCAAAATAGAGTCATTTTGACCAAAACAAATGTTTCAGGCGATTGGTTAACAAATGCAATTATCTTGTCCAAAACTGGCTTTTTAAGACTCTAATAGACGAAAATACAATCATTTTGACTAAATTTTTTTCAGACCTTTGGTGACCAAATGCAGTTATTTTGACTAAAAAGGGCTTTTTAGACACTTGGAGACCAAAATAGAGTCATTTTGACCAAAAAATGTTTTCAAATCACTGGTAACGAAATGCAATTATCTTGTCTAAAACCGGCATTTTAAGACTCTAAAAGACAAAAATACAGTCATTTTGGCTAAAAAAGTCTTTCAGACCTTTGGTGACCAAATGCAGTTATTTTGACTAAAAAAAGGCTTTTAGACACTTGGAGACCAAAATAGAGTCATTTTGACCCAAACAAATGTTTCAGGCGGTTGGTTACCAAATACAATTATCTTGTCCAAAACCGGCTTTTTAAGACTCTAACAGACGAAAATACAATCATTTTGACTACATTTTTTTTCAGACCTTTGGTGACCAAATGCAGTTATTTTGACTAAAAAAGGCTTTTTAGACACTTGGAGACCAAAATAGAGTCATTTTGACCAAAAAAAATTTTTTTGGTCAAAATGTCTAAAACCGGCTTTTTAAGACTCTAAAAGACAAAAATACAGTCATTTTGGCTAAAAAGTTTTTCAGACCTTTGGTGACCAAATGCAGTTATTTTGACAAAAAAGGCTTTTTAGACACTTGGAGACCAAAATAGAGTAATTTTGACCCAAACAAATGTTTCAGGCGATTGGTTACCAAATACAATTATCTTGTCCAAAACCGGCTTTTTAAGACTCAGACGAAAATACAATCATTTTGACTAAATTTTTTTTCAGACTTTCGGTGACCAAATGCAGTTATTTTGACTAAAAAAGGCTTTTTAGACTTTCGAGACCAAAATAGAATCATTTTGACCAAAAAAATGTTTTCAGATCACTGCATACGAAATGCAATTATCTTGTCTAAAACAGGCTTTTTAAGACTCTAATAGACAAAAATACAGTCATTTTGGCTAAAAAAAAAAAACGTTTTTCAAACCTTTGGTGACCAAACGTAGTTATTTTGACTAAAAAGGTCTTTTTAGACACTTGGAGACCTAAATAGAGTCATTTTGACCAAAAACATTTTTTCAGGCCATTGGTTACCAAATAACGTTTATCTTGTCTAAAAGCAGTGTTTTAAGACTCTAAAAGACATAAAATACAGTCATTTTGGCTAAATAAAGGTTTTCAGACCTTTGGTGACAAAATGCATTTATTTTGACTATAATAAGCTTTTAAGACACTTGGAGATCAAAATAGAGTCATTTTGACCAAAAAATGTTTTCAGATCACTGGTAACGAAATGCAATTATCCTGTCTAAAAGCGGTGTTTTAAGACTCTAAAAGACAAAAATACAGTCATTTTGGCTAAAAAAAGGTTTTCAGACCTTTGGTGACAAAATGCATTTATTTTGACTAAAATAAGCTTTTTAGACACTTGGAGACCAAAAAAGAGTAATTTTGACCCAAACAAATGTTTCATGCGATTGGTTACCAAATGCAATTATCTTGTCCAAAACCGGCTTTTTAAGACTCTAATAGACGAAAATACAATCATTTAAACTACATTTTTTTCAGACCTTTGGTGACCAAATACAGTTATTTTGACTAAAAGGGGCTTTTTAGACACTTGGAGACCAAAATAGAGTCATTTTGACCAAAAAAATGTTTTCAGATCACTGGTTACGAAATGCAATTATCTTGTCTAAAACCGGCTTTTTAAGACTCTAAAAGACAAAAATACAGTCATTTTGGCTAAAAAAGTTTTTCAGACCTTTGTTGACCAAATGCAGTTATTTTTACTAAAAAGGCTTTTTATACACTTGGAGACCAAAATAGAGTCATTTTGACCCAAACAAATGTTTTAGGCGATTGGTTACCAAATGCAATTATCTTGTCAAAAACCGGCTTTTTAAGACTCTAATAGACGAAAATACAATCATTTAAATTACATTTTTTTTCCAGACCTTTGGTTACCAAATAGAGATATTTTGACCAAAAGTGTCTTTTTAGACACTTGGAGACTAAAATAGAGTCATTTTGACCAAAAAATGTTTTCAGATCACTGGTATCTAAATGCAATTATCTTGTCTAAAACCGGCTTTTTAAGACTCTAAAAGACAAAAATAGTCATTTTGGCTAAAAAAGTTTTCGACTCTATTTTAGTCTCCAAGTGTCTAAAAAGCCTTTTTTTGTCAAAATAACTGCATTTGGTCACCAAAGGTCTGAAAAACTTTTTAGCCAAAATGACTGTATTTTTGTCTTTTAGAGTCTTAAAAAGCCGGTTTTAGACATTTTGACCAAAAAAATTTTTTTTGGTCAAAATGACTCTATTTTGGTCTCCAAGTGTCTAAAAAGCCTTTTTTAGTCAAACTAACTGTATTTGGTCACCAAAGGTATGAAAAAAATAATGTAGTCAAAATGATTGTATTTTCGTCTGTTGGAGTCTAAAAAGCCGGTTTTGGACAAGATAATTGTATTTGGTAACCAATCGCCTGAAACATTTGTTTGGGTTCAAACTGACTCTATTTTGGTCTCCAAGTGTCTAAAAAGCCTATTTTAGTCAAAATAAATGCATTTGGTCACCAAAGGTCTGAAATTTTTTTTAGCCAAAATGACTGTATTTTTGTCTTTTAGAGTCTTAAAAAGCCGGTTTTAGACAAGATAATTGCATTTCGTAACCAGTGATCTGAAAACATTTTTTTGGTCAAAATGACTGTATTTTTGTCTTTTAGTCTTAAAAAGGCGGTTTTAGACAAGATAATCGCATTTCGTTACCAGTGATTTTAAAACATTTTTTGGTCAAAATAACTCTATTTTGATCTCCAAGTGTCTAAAAAGACCCTTTTGGTCAAAATATCTGTATTTGGTCACCAAAGGTCTGGAAAAAAAATGTAGTTTAAATGATTGTATTTTCGTCTATTAGAGTCTTAAAAAGCCGGTTTTTGACAAGATAATTGCATTTGGTAACCAATCGCATGAAACATTTGTTTGGGTCAAAATTACTCTATTGTGGTCTCCAAGTGTCTAAAAAGCTTATTTTAGTCAAAATAAATGCATTTTGTCACCAAAGGTCTGAAAACCTTTTTTTAGCCAAAATGACTGTATTTTTTGTCTTTTAGAGTCTTAAAACACTGCTTTTAGACAGGATAATTGCATTTCGTTACCAGTGATCTGAAAACATTTTTTGGTCAAAATGACTCTATTTTGATCTCCAAGTGTCTTAAAAGCTTATTTTAGTCAAAATAAATGCATTTTGTCACCAAAGGTCTGAAAACCTTTATTTAGCCAAAATGACTGTATTTTTTGTCTTTTAGAGTCTTAAAACACTGCTTTTAGACAAGATAAATGTTATTTGGTAACCAATGGCCTGAAAAAATGTTTTTGGTCAAAATGACTCTATTTAGGTCTCCAAGTGTCTAAAAAGCCCTTTTTAGTCAAAATAACTACGTTTGGTCACCAAAGGTTTGAAAAACTTTTTTTAGCCAAAATGACTGTATTTTTGTCTATTAGAGTCTTAAAAAGCTGGTTTTAGACAAGATAATTGCATTTCGTATGCAGTGATCTGAAAACATTTTTTTGGTCAAAATGATTCTATTTTGGTCTCCAAGTGTCTAAAAAGCCTATTTTAGTCAAAATAAATGCATTTGGTCAACAAAGGTCTGAAAAACTTTTTTTTAGCCAAAATGACTGTATTTTTGTCTTTAAGAGCCTTAAAAAGCCGGTTTTAGACAAGATAATTGCATTTCGTTACCAGTGATCTGAAAACATTTTTTTGGTCAAAATGACTCTATTTTGGTCTCCATGTGTGTAAAAAGCCCTTTTTAGCCAAAATAACTGCATTTAAACACCAAAGGTCTGAAAAAAATTTAGTCAAAATGATTGTATTTTCGTCTATTAGAGTCTTAAAAAGCCAGTTTTGGACAAGATAATTGCATTTGTTAACCAATCGCCTGAAACATTTGTTTGGGTCAAAATGACTCTCTTTTGGTCTCCAAGTGTCTTAAAAGCCCTTTTTAGTCAAAATAACTACGTTTGGTCACCAAAGGTCTGAAAAACTTTTTTAGCCAAAATGACTGTATTTTTGTCTTTTAGAGTCTTAAAAAGCCGGTTTTAGACAAGATAATTGCATTTTGTAACCAATGATCTGAAAACATTTTTTTGGTCAAAATGACTATTTAGGTCTCCAAGTGTGTAAAAAGCTCTTTTTAGTCAAAATAACTACGTTTGGTCACCAAAGGTCTGAAAAACTTTTTTAGTCAAAATGACTGTATTTTCGTCTACTAGAGTCTTAAAAAGCCGGTCTTGGACAAGATTTGGTAGATTTGGTATTTTGGTAGATTTGCATTTGGTAACCAACCGCCTGAAACATTTGTTTGGGTCAAAATTACTCTATTTTGGTCTCCAAGTGTCTAAAAAGCATTTATTTTTGTTGCATTTAATCACCAAAGGTCTGAATTTTTTTAATATTTATTGAGTATAAACAGTACACTGAATAAATAACATGAACAGTAGACATAATCAGTTACAGAACCAGTGTTCAGAAAAATACAAATATATAAAGGATATAACAGCAACAGTACAGGAAAACGTCATCCATAAACCATTGCATTCAGGTGAAAATTACAGCCAAGTAAACAAACCTGAGCATGTGCCCCTGTGCATAAGAGAAGGATAAATAAAAACATACAGTTAATCCCTCCCAATAGTAATAGGACCATGAACATCTAGCAATATAGCACACACCTCTGTAAAGTAGCAAAAACCCACCTGAAGTACTAAGTGCAAAGGAGAAGGGAAGGGAAACAAGGAAAACAGTGGCAGAAAATTTAAAGGTTGGGGGAGGGGGGAAAGGAAGGGAGGACTCTGCACGCTAGACCTTCTCAAGAAATGCTACCCTATCCAATGAGCAGCCGATCCATAACCAACTGGGGGGAGCCAAGGCCGGGTCATCCAACCAAGGTTGCCATAACGAGGCAAATTTCTTGTGAGCATTTCGATGCTGGTATGGCTTTTCCCTGATTAAAGAGGCATTGACCTGTGTTATCCACTGGCCCCTGCTCGGCACCCTGGAGGCGATCCAAAATCGATGATCGATGAGAGGCAAAGATCCCACGTCTGCCCATCTATGGGTCCAAGATCCCCCCTCCCACCCCGCACGAGCAAGGAGGGAAGAGGGGTCCTGCACGGATCCAAACAGAAGGACATAAACCTGTTTCCGAGACCCGAAACACCTCACCCAACAGGCAGTGAGTGTCGGGTGTCAATGAAGCCAAGCCTGCCTGGGCCATCATCGCGTGTCTCAATTGTAGGTAGCGAAAGAAACAGTGCCTAGGAACATCAAACTCCCCCTGTAAGTCTTGAATATATTTTAGTACCCCAGCTCTGAACAATTGTGCTATAAAATATACACCATGGGCCTCCCACATCTCGGCGCCCTCTAGAGGAAACAGTTCCGAAAAGTTGCGATTATGCCAAATCGGAGTCTGAGGAAGGTAACCCGTGATCTGCAACATCCCCTTGACACAGCGCCACACCATGTGAATCAAGGCGAGTGTGGGTAACCGAGTCCCCATATTGGAGAACCCCGCTTCAAGGTGTACAAGGACAGGGTGAGGCGAGTCAGTAGGGACCCAATAGGATCGAATGGATCCAAAAGACCCCAGCCCCCCCATATGCTGAACCTGGAAGGCTAGAAAATATACTCTGGGGACTGCCAAGCCACCACTATCCTTGCCCATCTGAAGGGTAGCCAATTTAATCCTAGCCATTTTTTTGCACCAGATCAGTTCTTGGAACTGGGAGTCAATCCTATACAACCATTTCCTGGGTATCCAGATTGGGGAGTTGTGCAAGACATAAAGAAGTTGAGGAGCCCACACCATCTTAATTAGATTGACTCGCCCAGCCACCGACAAGGGAACTTTGCAGCAGAGGTACGAGGTTCAGTGTGATATACTGGGTAGGATCAGGAGACACCTGGATCCCCAAATATTTGAAGCAGTCAACCACTCGCACTGTGGATGCACAGTCCGGAAGAGGCTGAGTTATGGGATCAAGGGGCATTAAAACTGATTTATCCCAATTTATGGAAAATCCCGACAGGGACCCAAAATAGTCAATAAGGGACATTACCGCCCGCAAGGATTCCCCTGTATCACCTAGGTAGAGCAGTGTGTCATCCGCATAGAGTGAGATAACGTCTGCATGGGAGCCCCTTCTGAACCCCACTATGTCAGGGGAGGACCAAATCCGCGCCGCTAAGGTCTCCAGTGCCATGGCAAACAGCAATGGAGATAGTGGGCAGCCCTGTCTAGTCCCCCTGTGCAAACAGAAGGGTCCAGAAAGTTTCCCTTTCACCCTCGGCATCTAGCGAAAAGACTGCCCGGTTCCCAGGGTTGTCTACTGGGATCTGAAGGTTCAGAAATAGTCGGCAGAGATTAAGTGCCGTCGATCTGGTCAGGATAAATCCCGATTGATCCCTATGGACAACCCCCTGGACAACAGAGGACAGCCTAGTGGCCAGTATCTTAGCTAGAATTTTAACATCCGTGGTGAGTAGAGATATGGGCCTTTAGGAATCCGCCAAAAGCGGATCCTTGCCGGGCTTCAGCAGGAAAACAACTATAGCTTCGGACATAGAGGCAGGAAGGTGGCTGTTAGGGATACAAGAGGTAGCCTGATGGCAGAGGAAGGCCCCACGTGTGCCAGAGGGCGGTGCTTAGACGGGAACCCCCAAGGTAAGTGACACAGGCTAACCTGAGGTGTGGAATCTAAGTATCCACCGGTTTTCACCAGAGCCTCTAGTGGTGAGGATGGATTTTGCTGCGTGTGGATACCAGGCCGCAGTCCTCAGGGTCACCCCACCAAGGGAGAAGCCGGTCAAGATCCGAAGGCAGATAAGCAGACAAGGGAGATCCGAGAGAATGGTCAAACAAGCCGGGGGTCAGGACGGGCAGCAGGTCAACAAGGTCAGGAACAAGCCAAAGGTCAAAATGGATATCAAACAGGTAACAGGAAGCAGGCTTCAGGAACACAGGAAGAGCTGCAGACAAGTCAGCAAAGACACAGTGCTTCTGAGCTGTTTAAATAAGGCAGCCTCTTTGCCAATTACTGCAATTATTCTGCTCTAGGTTAACCCTTTAGATTGCAGATTCATGACAGCACATCAGTGTGCTCAGGAAGCATTCCTAACATTACCCCCCCCCTTAAGGGCAACCTCCGGGTGCCCAACAAACTGCTTTTCTGAGGATGGGCAAGAAAAAACGCCTGGATCAGGTCCGCGGCATGAATGTTACTCTCAGGTTCCCAGGAATTCTCTTCCGGCCCATAACCCTTCTATTTAATAAGGAACTGAAGCTGGTTACCTCTTTTCCGGCAATCAAGTACAGCCTCAACTTCGTACTCCATGTCGCCATCCACCATCACTGGTTCCGGAGGTCCAGGGCTTCTGCCGGGGAAGGCGTCGGGGACCGCGGGTTTTAAAAAAGAGTGACATGGAACACAGGATGGATCCGTAGGGTATCAGGTAAGGATAACTCATAGGACACGGCATTGAGTCTTATTTTAACGGGGAATGGGCCGATAAACCTGGAAGCCAACTTCTTGGATGGGCAGGCCAAGCGCAGGTTAGCTGTGGATAAAAAGACCTGGTCACCTGGTTGGAGAATCAGTTCTCCCCTCTTTTTCCCATCAAAGATTCTTTTGGGCGCTATCTGAGCCTTGGCCAAGGTGTCCTGCAGAAGTTTGTTATTACTCGTGAAGAAGTCAATGGTGACCTGAACTGCGGGCACTCTGGAATCAGATGGGACGTCGGGCAGAAAGGAAGGATGAAAACCATAATTGGCAAAGAAGGGAGATTGCCCGGTAACGGAATGTCGTGAATTATTAAAGGCAAATTCCGCAAATGGTAGTAATGCTACCCAGTCGTCCTGGACGAAGGTGGTAAAGCACCAGAGATATTGTTCCAGGGTCTGGTTTGTCCTCTCTGTTTGCCCGTTCGTCTGCGGGTGGTAAGCTGAGGACATAGATAATTCAATTTTTAGTAGCTTACACAAGGCCCTCCAAAAGCGGGATGTGAACTGTACCCCTCCGTCCGAGATAATGTTCGTGGGTACCCCGTGGAGTCGCACGATCTCCCTAATGAAGACTTCTGCAGTTTCTTTTGCAGAGGGGGTACCTTTGAGGGGTAGAAAGTGGGCCATCTTAGTAAGCCGGTCTACAACCACAAAAATGGCAGAGCACCCGGCCGTAGGTGGAAGTTCCAGGATAAAGTCCATGGCGATAGTTTGCCAGGGCCAGTCAGGGATTGGGAGTGGTCTGAGGAGACCCCACGCCTTACTTACTTCTGGTGGTTTTACTCCTGGAGCAAGAAACACAGGAAGACACATAACTTCTGCAGTCTTTTCCCATCTCAGGCCACCAGAAGGTGCATTGCATGAGGTCAAGGGTCCTAATGAACACCAAAATGGCCAGCCAGAGGGTGGTCATGGCAGGCAGCTAGAACCGAAACTCTGATTCCCTCCGGGACAAATATTTTGTCCTTAGCCCACAACAAACCATCCTTGCGTGACAGGGGTATCCCAGGTGGACCGGAAATTTTGGCAGAGGCTTGCTCAAGATGGGATTTCAGGCTAGTGAGCAGGAAGTTTTTCTCTGACAGGATAGTGTCAGGTACCAACTCTTCTTTAGTATTATCAAACATCCGGGACAGGGAATCCGGTTTGACTTTTTTCGACCCGGGCCGATAGGTGATATGGAACGAGAATCTGGAGAAGAAGAGTGCCCATTGGGCCTGGCGGGTCTAAGTCGCTTTGCAGATCTTAAGTACTCAAGGTTCTTATGATCGGTAAATATAAGAATCGGGTGTGATGCTCCTTCTAGTAGATATCTCCACTCTTCGAGAGCGGCTTTGATAGCCAGGAGTTCCCGGTCCCCGACATCATAGTTTTTCTCCGCGGGAGAGAGTTTCCCGGGAAAAGAAGGCTATTGGGTGAATTAAGTCTCTAGTTCCCTGTCTTTGGGATATGACTGCCCCGACCGCAACGTCCAATGCGTCTACCTCCAGGAGATAGGGTAAGGCAGGATCCGGGTGACTTAGGATAGGGGCAGAGGTAAAATGTTTTTTAAGAACCGAGAAGGCGGACTGAGCTTCTGGGGTCCACTGGAAGTGGACGTTCTTCTTAGTAAGGTGAGTAATAGGGGCTATGATGTTAGAGAACCCCTTAATGAACCTCCTATAAAAATTAGTGAAGCCAACGAAGCGCTGTACTCCCTTTTTGTCTGATGGAGGTGGCCAGTCCAGAATTGCAGAGACCTTCTGAGGATCCATCTCTATTCCTTCTGTGGAAATTATTAACCCCAGAAACGGGATACTGTCCTGCTCAAAAACGCACTTCTCGGCCTTGGCGTAGAGACCATGCTGGCGAAGGCGACCAAGGACATTTCGAACGTGCTCGCGATGCTGCTCTAGGGATGTTGAGAAGATTAGGATGTCATCCAAGTATACGATGATGAAGATATCCAACCAATCCCTGAAGATGTCGTTCACAAAGTGTTGGAACGTGGCAGGAGCATTACAAAGGCCAAATGGCATTACCAGGTATTCAAAATGTCCGAATCTAGTGCGGAAAGCAGTCTTCCATTCGTCGCTCTCTCGGATGCGCACCAAGTTGTACGCCCCACGAAGATCCAGCTTAGTAAACAGGATGGCAGATCTGAGTCTCTGAAAGTGTTCGGGGACTAGAGGAAGGGGATAACGTTTTTTAATAGTAACTTTATTTAAATCCCTATAATCGATGCAGGGTTGGAGGGTGTGATCCTTCTTCTCTACGAAGAAGATACCTGCCCCTGCTGAAGAGGTAGAGGGACAGATGAACCCCTTCTTCAGACTTTCGTCTACATAGTCTTTTAAGACGTCCAGCTCACGTTCAGAAAGTGGGTAAATCCGGCCGAACGGGATTTCGGCTCCTGGGAGCAAGTCGATGGGGCATGCATGTATGGGGGAAGGGAATGGGGAATGCCGCTCAGGTGTGTGTCCAAACAGGTGCTGGCTGGATCCGCCGTCCAGGAAGATACAAGCAGAAATGTGAAGCCGCACTCAGATGATTGAAATCAAATGAAATGTCTTTATTCTTCAAAAGTATCCAGGACAAACAGACAGTGTGAGGAACAGAATATGTCCAAGGTAGACGCGTTTCACGGCTCGAATGGCCGCTTACTCATTACCACGGTGTGGGATAGCGGAAATTGGTCAATATTTAAAGGTGGTCACCAGGAAATTGATTGTTGTAGCTCTGCACAACTGCATATCATTAAATAATCAAGAATATTGAACATCCAATTTCTCTGCGATCCAACACTGAGGACATGCCAAAAAACACACATGAAACAACTTAACAAAATATGTGTAAAACAAAATTAAGAACGATACATTCAAGTGAGTATACAAATGAATGTAATAGTAAAAACAACAGAGTTTAGCGTAAAAAGTCAGATACACACATGCCGATTTCATATGAGAGATTGCATATGTAATCTAAATATAAATAGAACCACATATAAATAGAACCACATAGGATCTCAAATATTCATATATACATGTGTCCTATATTGGTATATGGTCTCTCATTGGTGCAAGATATAAACTATACAAAATACAAAGATATGAAAAAACTTTGTTATGCATATATGTCCATAAATATGTGATATGTTGTAATTTATGTGTATGTAACTGTGTGACATATATATACTAAATAAAGTAAAAAATATGTATATGTGAATGTCTGAAGAAATGAATGATAAAAATTAAAAATTAAAAAATGAAAAAAGGAGAATAGAAGCATACATATATGTGTATGAAGTGAAAAAGAAATGAAAAAGAGAAAAAAGAGTGATGCACAGAAAATGTGTCAATAATATGTGTAAAGTGATGTGTGATAAATAAATAAATGAATGAATAAATTAATAGAAATGTAAGTGTGTGATCAGTGTATATATAAGTGTATAATGATGTAAATGAATGGGCGCATAAATGTATCACATTAACATCACCATATATATATACAGATCCAAATGTCTATAAATCTCATCATAAACTTGATGGAAATACAGCAAAACATAAATATCAACTATTAAACATCATTAGGACATATTGATGCACCTTGAAACATATATCGGCATATGTGTAGACAAAATACGCAATGTGTGCATGTTCGTTAGGATAAGGTCCCAAAAAAATATAGAATAAGGAAAAAACCTCTATATATGACCAAAATTATTAGCCTGGAAATTGGTACTTGTTTTTCGTGCCCATGTTATAAATATGGTTATTAAAAACTACAAGTAATCCATATAGAGCCGAAAAACATTTCCTGGCTAGAATGAGGTCAATTAGAAGGGTGATAATCAAAATGAAGTAAATGAATCAAAAGAAAAAGAAAAATTACTACATATTATCAGATATTATCAGATATATTATCAGCTGGGACGAACTCCAAAAACGAAAAAGCAACAGGTACCCTTATTTTACAAGTCGGAGCATCAATAATGAATGTATATGTATGCTTCGTAAAAATCCATCATATGTAAACATATAGACATTAATCAATCCAAAAAGTCGATGGGGCAGTCATATGGACGGTGGGGGGGCAAGGTCTCTGCTCCCCGTTTGCTGAATACGTCCAGGAAATCATGGTATGCTTTGGGCACCACAGAACATACATCAGGTTCGGATTCAAGACAGAACAGAGTCTTGGGGAATTCAGGAGGAGCGGGTAGACAGGAATTCTTGCAGTAAAGAGATGGGAACTGGATGATGCCTGTGATCCAATTGACTTGCGGGTTATGTGCTTGCAACCACTGTAATCCCAGGATAATGGGAAATAAGGAGGATGTGATAACATCCAGGCTAATCAGTTCCTTATGGCCGGAGGAGGAGACCATAGGAAGGGGAAAAGTTTCTTGGGTCACCGGCCCGGATTTGATGTGGGAGCCATCAGCCAGGAAGATGGTGAGGTCCTGAGTCTTGAGCCGGAGAGGTACGCCATGTTGCAGGGCGAACGAGCGATCAATGAAACAACGGCAGGCTCCCAAGTCAATGATTGCGGTAACTGGGACGAGTCCTTCCGGAAGCTGTAATGACACAGGAAAGGCTAGGTGGGAGGAACTGGCAACAGATGGTGAGGCCGGCATGAACTTATGGTATTTTGCCGGGCAGGAGCACACATAGTGTCCAGCTTCACAGCAATACAGGCACAGGTTACCCAACTGGCGACGGCGTCTCTCCTCCGGGGACAAAGCAGGCCGTATGATCCCAAGTTGTATAGGTTCAGGCGTATCTGAGGCGACTCCAGCGGGAGCAGGGTTGGTAAGAGCTGACCCAGCAGAAGAAAAGTATGCAGGATGAGCAACTCGTGGTAGCGTCCAGGCTGGTCTGAACGGCTGCGGAGATCGTTCTGCTCTGCGCTCCCGTAGCCACCGGTCGATTTGAATGGCCTGGGAAATCAAATCTTCCAAGGCATTGGGGACACCTACCCGTGCCAGCTCGTCCTTCAGTCCTTCTGACAAGCCGAGACGGAACTGATACCGGAGTTCTGCTTCGTTCCAGGACATATCGGAACTGAGGCGGCGGAAGTCAGTGACGTAGTGTTCTACGGGCCTGCGACCCTGCTGAAGAATATGAAGCGCAGCTTCTGCGGTGGAGGATCGCTGCGGGTCATCATAGAGCTGTGCCATGGCCTCAAAAAATTACCGTAAGGAGTTTAATGGGGGCTGCCCTCTTCAAGGAGCCGATGAACCCAGGACTGGGGTTCGCCTAGGAGCAGGGAGATAACAAACCCCACCTTGGTGGTCTCCAAAGAAAAGGTTCGAGGTTGCAGGGAGAAATACAGCTGGCAGGTGTTGCGAAAGGCGCAGAATTTACCGCGATCCCCGGAATATTTTTTGGGAGCAGGAACTCGAGGTTCTGGTGGCAGCATCACTACGGTAGGGCCAGAAGCAGGTGCAGAGAGTGCTGCAGCAGGAGAGGAAGCAGATAATACAGGAGGATCCCCCTAAAGTGTCGTAGAGAGCAGCCTTTCCTCTAGCTGTGTGTAGCCGTCTTGAAGCGACTTTACGGTTTGAGATAGGGCTGCGAGGTGTTGGCAGATCTCTTCCAACGGTGAGGCTTCTCTTGCAGGCTCCGTCATGGCTGACTTGTACTGTTAGGGATACAAGTGGTAGCCTGATGGCAGAGGAAGGCCCCACGTGTGCCAGAGGGCGGAGCTTAGACGGGAACCCCCAAGGTAAGTGACACAGGCTAACCTGAGGTGCGGAATCTAAGTATCCACCGGTTTTCGCCAGAGCCTCTAGTGGGGAGGATGGATTTTGCTGTGGATACCAGGTCGCAGTCCTCAGGGTCGCCCCACCAAGGGAGAAGCCGGTCATGATCCGAAGGCAGATAAGCAGACAAGGGAGATCCGAGAGAATGGTCAAACAAGCCGGGGGTCAGGACGGGCAGCAGGTCAACAAGGTCAGGAACAAGCCAAAGGTCAAAATGGATATCAAACAGGTAACAGGAAGCAGGCTTCAGGAACACAGGAAGAGCTGCAGACAAGTCAGCAAAGACACAGTGCTTCTGAGCTGTTTAAATAAGGCAGCCTGTTTGCCAATTACTGCAATTAGTCTGCTCTAGGTTAACCCTTTAGATTGCAGATTCATGACAGCACATCAGTGTGCTCAGGAAGCATTCCTAACAGCGGCCAATACGGAAGGCTTCGTTATATACCCGCAGCAGCACGGGCACCAACTGTTCAGCGTATCGGCTGTAAACCTCCGACGGGATACCATCAGCCCCCGGAGATTTACCAGGCTTAGTAGATTTCAAGGCCGCATAAAGTTCATTTTCCGTAAGGGGGGCCCCAAGCACAGCCATGTCCCAGGCAGACAGAGAAGGCAAATCGCAGGAAGCCAAAAAAATCGTCAATTTCGGAGTCAGCCGAGATCTTAGAGGAGTAAAGATCAGCATAAAACTTCCCAAGTACTCTCCGTATGTCAGCCGTGGCGTGCCAGAGCACCCCCTGAGGATCCTTAATCTGGGGTATAAATGCCGCAGGCTGCTGCGAGCGAACCAGCATGGCCAACATATGACCCGTGTTTTCTCCCTTCTCAAAATACCTCTGCTGCAAGAAGAAGCGCTTGTTTTCAGCCTTTTGAATCGAGACCGACTTGGCCATAGATTGGGCAGCCAGCCACGACCTCTGAGTATCATCTGACGGGTCCCTAACATAAGTTTCCTCCGTTCTAGTCACTGCGTCCAACACAGTATTCTCCCATTGCCTGGTGTCTGTTTTAATGGCATTAACCGCACGTATAAACTGACCTCCCATGAATGCCTTAGCCGCATCCCACACCACCCCCACCTCTGCGGATTCCAAATTGTCAGCAAAAAAGGACGTTAGTTTGGGTGGCAGGGGATCAGGACTAGGAAAGAGCGTCAGCCAGAATGCATTGAGTTTCCAAAGGGATTTCCCCGCCACGACCACCAGAGGCAGTAGCGAACCATTACCCAGCCCCAGATCTATCCTAGACAATCCCGAGTGTGACGCCGAGAAGCACGAAAACTTTCGTACCTCAGGGTGGCCCATCCTCCAGACATCTGTCAGTCCGAGTTCACCCACCAACCGAGCAAGGGGTGTAGCCCCCCCGGCCAGCATAGGTCCACCGGAGTGAGAGGAAAACCTATCCCAGGCAGTAAAGTCCCCCAACATCAGCAGGGGCACATCAGGAAGTTGAGCAATATGTGGCACGATAAGTTTAAGTACCCCTACAGAATACGGGGGGGGCACAAGTACACACCTAAGGCTTGCTAGTTGGCAGGATAAAACAAACCGGCCCTCAGGGTCAATCACAGACTTTGAGCATAGAAACCGTACCCCCTTCTTAATCAAAATACACACCCCTCTTGAATAAGTGGAGTAAACAGAGTGGAACTGGTGACTAAATACGCTAGGAGCTAGACACGGGGAAGTGGAAGGAAACATATGGGTCTCCTGCAGGCAAACCACATCTGCCTGCAGGCGTTTGATGGTGCGGAGCACCGCCGTCCTCTTTACCGGGTTGCTGAGGCCCCGCACATTCCAGGACATCACACAAATATTATCAGCCATAGTCAAAATGTAGCCATACACGGAGCGTCAGGCAACCCGGCCAGGGAGGCGAAAGAGGGCACCCAGAAAGGGTGAACCCACTACACCCCATCAGCACAGCCCAGCTATATAGAGAGAGCAACAGGAGTAGTCGGCCAGCCCACACAGTACCGGTGCAGCCCCAGCATAGAGAACAGTCAATAGGAACATCCACAGCATAGGGTAAAATAATAGCAGTAGAGCGACAAAGTACATGCAGGAAAAGCAAAAATCGAACCAAAGTCCAGGACCAGAAAAAAGGCAAAAAGGGGGGAAGAAAAAGGCAATACACGTCTGCCACGTGTGGGGGAAGGGACGAGTCAAAAGGGCATGTCCAGTCACGACCAAGGGGGGGAAACCGAAGAGGGACCACTGATGCCAGTGTAGTCTCCTCAAAATTAGCAACCATGTGAGAGGTAGCAACCATTAGTGCAGCAGAAGAGCTCCCATCATAACAGGAAAAGTGTGTGTAACATCAAGTGCCAGGTATAGGCAGGAGAACCGAAAGGATCCATGACTGGCCGAAAAGAGTACAAAAGTTCCAAAAAGTAGAAACGATCCTCAAAGGTCTTCTCGCCTGGGGGAAGTGGCCGCCCGCAGGGCCCCACCATTAGCATCCAGCCATTGAACAGCAGCAGAAGGCTTGTCAAAGAACAACACCTCATCCCGGGCCACCACCCAGAGCCTGGAAGGGTACAGCATAGTGTATTGAACATTCAAGTCCCGCAATCTCCTCTTGACCTCTACGAATTTCGCACGCTGTTTCTGCACCACCACAGAGTAATCGGGGAACAGGGAGATCCTTGAGTTGTCAATCTTGAGCCTCCCCTGCATTACCCTGGCTTTAGTAATTGAGGAATTTGAAGATGAAAGTGCGCGGGGGGGGGGGGGGCTCCAGGAGGAAGAGGTCGCATAGGCACCCTATGAGCACGTTCCACCGAAAACATAAAAAAGTAAAGGATTCTTGCCCAAAAGTAGAGAGCAGCCATTGTTCAATGAAAGCCACAGGATCTTTACCTTCCGCCCGCTCAGGGATCCCAATTGCTCTGATATTACTCCGTCTCATCCTATTCTCCAAGTCATCCAGATGAGCAGCTTGCTGGGCTGAGAGCAGGGCAGTATGTTTCACTTTCCTTTGCAAAGGCGCCATGTCATCCTCCAGGGAGCTGACCCTGCCTTCCACTGCCGCTGTCCTCTCCCTCAATTTCTGCATATCATGTCTCATGAACGATATCTCAGCCTTGACCCCCTTTAACTCCGCTGTCAGGGCCGTAATTGAGGTGGTACAGGTGGTAACCGCAGCCATAATGTCCCGCAACGTGGGTTCTGTGTCCGGGGTAGGAGATGATTGCCTGGTCTGCATCTGCTGTCTCCCAATCAGCAATCTGGCGGGAGAGATCCCCAAAGGGAACAGTGTCATCCGTGTCTGCATGCGACCCCGGTGAGCCGGATCGATGGTCCTCAGATAGAGTTTGGGGGTCCCGGGCCACAGGCTTAGCAAAAAGCTTTTGAGCAGCCTCCAGATATGTGGCCTTCTGTGCTGCGCGCTGCAAGGCGCCGCCATCTTGGATCGGGCCGGCCTGTGCGGATTTCCCTCTTTACCCTTCTTAGACATCACGGAGAGAAGATGGAGGACTCACCGGGTGATCACCGCACTCCAGGGAACACAGGGCACTGAGTGACAGTAGAAATCGGAGCAGGATAAGGAGTTACACAGGATAACTACCAGGATCAACAGCGGAGCTCACAGCATGCACGTCCGCTTACACCCGCAGCTCGGCCACGCCCCCCTGAAAAAAAATTTAGTCAAAATGACTGTATTTTTGTCTTTTAGAGTCTTAAAAGGCTTGTAGGCTTTTTAGACACTTGAAAACCAAAATAGAGTCATTTTGACCCAAAAAATTTTTTGTCAGGCTATTGGTTACCACATGCAGTTATCTTGTCTAAAAAGTGGCTGTTTAACCACTTCCCGCCCGCCCTATTACAAAATGACGGCGGGAATGTGGTTGAGTTATCCTGACCGGACGTCATATGACGGCGGCAGGATAACACCGCTCTGGGCGCCCCCGGGTCTGACACCCTGCATCTCCGATCTCGGTAAAGAGCCTCTGACGGAGGCTCCTTACCATGTGATCAGCCGTGTCCAATCACGGCTGGTCACA
Source organism: Pelophylax lessonae (assembly GCF_965119305.1). Classification (NCBI taxonomy): domain Eukaryota; kingdom Metazoa; phylum Chordata; class Amphibia; order Anura; family Ranidae; genus Pelophylax; species Pelophylax lessonae. Next base: position 392,693,233 of record NC_138771.1, read on the forward strand.
TAGTAAAACAGGAACAGCCGTTGATTGGCTTTCCTTAGTTCGTGCCTGACAGGCACGAGTAAAGGAGCGCCGATCAGCGGCTCCCCTGACAGGGGGGGGGGGTCGGCACTGGTAATCAGATCATTGATTACCAGTGCAGACCCTCGGGGGGGGGATGCCACTAGAACCACCAGGGATGCCCACTATGACCCCCAGGGATGCCCACTATGGCCACCAGGGATGGCAATCAGAGCTCAGGGAGCCCCCCATTGCCCTCCCCATCAGTGATGCCCACAAGTGCCCATCATTGCCATCCTTTAGTGTCGCCCACCAGTGCCCATTATTGCCCACCAGTGCCGCCTATCAGTGCCTATTAGTGCCCATCAGTGCCACCCGTCAGTGCCGATCAGTGCCACCCATCAGTGCCCACCAGTGCTGCCTATCAGTGCCCATTAGTGCCCGTCAGTGCCACCTATCAGTGCCCGTCAGTGCCGCCTATCAGTGCCATCAATGCCGCCTATCAGTACCCAGCAGTGCCGCCTATCAGTGCCCACCAATGCTGCATATCAGTGCTACCTATCAGTGCTACCTATCAGTGCCGCCTATCAGTGCCGCCTATCAGTGCCACCCCATCAGTGCCACCCCATCATTGCCTCCTCATCAGTGCCTGTCAGTGCAGTCTCATCAGTGCTCATCAGTGCAGGAAAAAACTTATTTATTTACAAAATTGTATAACATAAACAAAAAAACTTTTTTTTTTTTCAAACTTTTCTGTCTTTTTTTATATGTTTAGCAAAAAGTAAAAATCGCACAGGTGATCAAATACCACCAAAAGAAAGCTCTATTTGTGGGGGGAAAATGATATAAATTTGGTGTAAGTACAGTGTTGCATGACCGCGCAATTGTCATTCAAAATGCAACAGCGCTAAAAGGGGAAAATTGGCCTGGGCGGGAAGGGAGGGAAGTGCCCTGTATTAAAGTGGTTAAGACTCTAAAAGACGAAAAGATGAAAATTTTGACAAAAAAAAAGTCAGACCTTTGGTGACCAAATGTAGTTATTTTGACTACAAAATGCTTTTTAGACACTTGGGAGACCAAAATAATTTAACTTTGACCAAAAAAATTTTTTCAGGCCATTGGTTTACCAAATGCAGTTATCTGGTCTAAAACCGGCGTTTTAAGACTCTAAAAGCCAAAAATACAGTCATTTTGACTAAAACATTTTTTCCAGATCTTTGGTGATCAAATGCAGTTATTCTGACTAAAAAAGGCTTTTTAGACACTTGGAGACAAAAATAGAGTCATTTTGACCAAAAAAATTTTTTTTCAGGCCATTGGTTTACCAAATGCAGTTATCTTGTCTAAAACCGGCTTTTTAAGACTCTAAAAGGCGAAAATACAGTCATTTTGACTAAAAACTATTTTCAGACCTTTGGTGACCAAATGCAGTTATTTTGACGAATAAAGGCTTTTTAGACACTTGGAGACCAAATTAGAGTCATTTTGACCAAAAAATTTTTTCAGGCCATTGGAGACCAAATGCAGTTATCTTGTCTAAAACAAGCGTTTTAAGACTCTAAAAGATGAAAATAGTAATTTTGACCAAAAACATTTTTTCAGGCTATTGGTTACCACATGCTGTTATCTTGAAAGCCAACGAATAAAGGAAAAGCCAAAAGCCTACAGCACCTGGTATTCCCAGCTGGTCTCCCATTCAGGTACTAACCAGGCCCGACCCTGCTTAGCTTCCGAGATCAGACAGGATCGGGCGTGTTCAGGGTGATGTGGCCATAGGCGATCACCACTGTCACCATCGACCCCTTTGAACTTGGCCATGGCAAGATGGCACCTCAGGAGAAACAAAAAAAAAGCCAACGAATAAAGGAAAAGCCAAAAGCCTACAGCACCTGGTATTCCCAGGTGGTTTCCCATCCAGGTACTAACCCGTAGGGATGATCGAACGGTTCGGGTCAACCATCGATTCGACCCGAACATTGGGTGTTCGAAATTCGGCCGAATTCCAAACTTTTTGCGGTAAAAGTTCGGAATTCGGCCACCAGAACCGCCCAAAATGCACTGGTACAGGAACTGGGCTTTAAAAGAACGTGATTGGCCCAGAAACATCAGCAAAAGCCAATGAGGGGGCAGGAGTCTTCTGGGAACGTGATTGGAGTGACTACGGAGACCAGGTTCCAATCAGAAGTGAATACGCCCCACAGTATATAAGATAGCCCCGCCTAACCCCTAGCACAGTGATACAGAGTCTGTTGAAGAGAGTGGAAGCATTTCTCTTACTCCTGCTTTGCTACACTATGTTTTCTGCAAAGGCGAGTGCTTCTAAAGCTCCATATAGCAGAATTGCATTCAGCTTACAGCCAGTCAGTGTAGTTAGAAATACAGCGATTGTGCTGGTTTTTTGAGTTAGAAATGAGGAAAGGGATATCTAGTGTAGTTAGGGAACTTTGTACCACAGTAGTTAGATGTAATAATCTAGTTTCTGTAGGGAAAGTGAAAGTGAAAGTGTGAGGGTTCTGTGTAGTGAGCATGTTCCACAGTGCTGATATATCTACAGCAGGTATACGTGCTTGCTAGTCAGCAAAATACATTGCCTCAGTGACAACTTAACGCCTGTTTTTGAAAGCGTTAGGTCCACTGTGCAAAAGGCTTTGCAACTGTGCGTGACACGCATCTGCTGTGCTGTATTCAGCGACAACTGTGGGTCCCATAGCAGTGTGCGTTTTTCACCGCACAGAGTTGCCAACGCCTCAGTGACAAATATGCCAGGTAGACCAAGAAAAGGCATACGTGGCCCTGCTGCGGAAAGGGGCACAGCTTCTAGGGTGTCTAGAGGCAGGGGTGGACGTGGTGGTCAGTCCTCAGCCAGGCCACCATTTGCATTGTTCTCCGGCAGTGGCCAAGCTATACGTCCACAGTACGTACAGAAGGTGGTGGACTATATTACCAAACCCTCATCATCGGCATCATCTGCAACTACAGTGACCCAGGCAGAGAAAAGTGGTCAGTCTTCTGCAGTTGGCAGAACAAATAGAGATGAATCCATGTCCACCTCACGTCCTCCCTTAGACCCAACTTCAGACATGGCAGAGGAGTCAGCTGAGCTGTTTGACCACAGTGTCGGCCATCTACTCCAGCCTGATGCTCAGTCCTTTATGGAGTCTGATGTTGGGTCTGAGATTGAGAAAGAGGCAGAGCAAGCAAGAGGGGAGAGCAGACAGCCCGCTCCATCTAAGGCCTCACCTGTTGTCTCCCGGGCCACGCCTGATGCTCAGTCCTTTATAGAGTCTGATGTTGGGTCTGAGGTTGAGGAGGAGGCAGAGCAAGCAAGAGGGGAGAGCAGCCGGCCCGCTCCATGTAAGGCCGCACCTGTTGTCCCCCGGGCCACTATACACACCTCTTCTTGATGGGCCTTTTTTGAGACATCCCATGCAGACCGAACAGTTGCGATCTGCAAGATTTGTCAGAAGGGTATAAAACGTGGCAAAAATGTCAACCACCTGGGTACAAGCTGCCTAAACAGGCATTTGACAACCCACCACTTGGCCTGTTGGCAGGAGCATTTGAAGAACCCACAAAAGGGCCAAAGATCGGTCAGTTGGCCTCCTAGTCCTCCTCGCGCTGCTCCTCGTGCTCCACCTGCACATCAGTCTGTTCCTGGCCCTGCTATAGTCACTCGTCACCTGTTGGCAGCCTCCATTGACAGGGATGATGATATAGCAGGCAGTGTCGCATCTACCTCCAGCACACCACCAGCTGTAACATCTAGACGCCAAATTTCGATTCCACACATGCTGGAACGAAAACAAATGTATACTCCCCGCCACCCACATACCCAGCATCTTAACAGTAGTTTGGCAAAACTACTGGCTCTGCAACTGTTACCATTTAACCTGGTAGAGTCTGCTCCCTTCCGTGACTTTGCAAAATGTGCAGTTCCACAGTGGCAGGTGCCAAGTCGGCATTACTTTGCCCGTAAGGCCCTGCCATCCCTATACCAACATGTGGAAGGCAATGTAGTGTCGTCCCTGGCCACGTCAGTCAGCCGTAAGATACACCTGACGGCTGACACTTGGTCAAGCAAACATGGGCAGGGACGGTACATTTCTGTCACTGCTCATTGGGTGACACTGCTTGCCAGCGGAAGGGATTGTAGCCAGAGCTCGGTGCTGCAGCCAGGTTGCCCCCACGTCTGCAAACAGCTGGTGGGGTCGCTGATCCGGGTAGTTCGATCACTTCTACCCCCTTCTGCTCCTCCTCCTACTCATCCTCCTCCATGCCCTCCTCTGCAGAATGGTCCTTTGAATATGATGAGGTACTACGTAAGCGTTCAAAGGGCTATTGTATGTCTCAGGCCAAAAGGTGTCATGCAGTGCTGCAGCTTGTGTGTCTAGGGGACAGGCAGCATACTGCCCCTGAGATTCTTGGGGCTCTGCAGGCACAGGCCCAGAGGTGGTTGACACCACGCCAGCTGCAGCCAGGGATGGTGGTTACCTATAATGGGTCAAACCTCCTGGCCGCCCTTCGTCAGGGAAAGTTGACCCATGTGCTATGCCTGGCGCATGTCCTGAATCTCGTGGTACAGCGGTTTTTGAACTCATACCCGGGAATGCAGGATGTGCTAAGGATCGCAAGAAGGGTGTGCAATCACTTCAGGCGGTCGTTTAGTGCCACTGCACGTTTGGCCAAAGCGCAGCGCAAGTTTCACCTGCCGGTACACCGCCTCGTTTGTGACATGCCCACCCGCTGGAACTCCACCTTGGCTATGCTGCAGCGCCTGTACATGCAGCAGAGGGCCCTCAATGAATATCTCTGCGAGTACAGCACCAGCACTGGCTCAGCGCGCCTGGGCTTCTTTTCACCACGGCAGTGGCTTTTGATTAAGGATGCATGTGCTGTCCTCTCAGCATTTGAGGAGTCCACAAGGATGGTCAGCCGGGACAGCGCATGCATCAGTGACACCCTACCGGTACTGTTTTTGTTGGAGCACACTCTGCGTGGCATTATGGACAGGGCACTGGAGGCAGAGCAGCAGGAGGAAGAGGAGGACTTCCTTGCCTCTCAAGGCCCCCTTTATCCTGAGAATCCTGACCCCATTATGCCTAGCTCCCAGAGGCCCGAGCAGGATCCAGGGGTGGAAGAGGAGGAGGACGATTCTTCGGGAACTTTTGCAGGCTTTGAGGAGGAGGAAGACATGCGGCAATCTGCAAGGCCTAGTTTGACTCCCTCGATGGTGGAGATGGATTTTGCTGCGTGTTAGTACCAGGTCGCGGTCCTCAGGATCGCCCCACCAGGAGGTGAGCAAGCCAGGGTCCAGTAGCAGATACAGCAGGTCAGGATCAAGCAGAAGCGTAGTCTAGGAATAGCCAAAGGTCGGTAACAAGTAGTTGCAGGTCGGGATTAGGCAAAAGCATAGTCGAGGAACAAGCCAAGTGTCGATAATGGATGGTAGCAAAGATACGGATGGTAGCAGGAGAGACAAGCGAAATATCGGCTGTTGAAGGCACAATATTCTGCCAACCAGGAAGTGCAAAGACATGGCTTGAAACAGGAATATCATGGGAGGAGCAAAGGGTTCAAAGTTCAAGGCAATAAAGATTCACAGCAGGGTCATTCAAGGATTTGTCCAAGGAACTGTCCAGCATTCCAGGTGGCTCAGCAAGTAGAGTCGTTGGCAGACACACTGGAGGTCCCAGGTTCAAGTCTGGGTCCCGACATTGTGAAAATACACCTGTTAATTATATGCACATTTAAAGAGACAGCACCTTTTTAAAAAAAAAAACTCTAATCTTGTTCCCAGTGCACTGCATTATGTCCCCATCATACACATTGGCTGTGCAGTTGATTAGGAGCAAAAGAAAGGAACGGTTGAGCAAAAAAGTCATTTTTGAAGGTTTGGCATGCCATAATTCTGGTTCTGGACATGCTACAGAGCTGAAACATCACAGGTACACCTTTTAGACCCCACAGACACAAAATCCAAAGAAATCTTTTTTTTTCCCAATAATTTTTTCAATAATTGGCTCTCTATCAAAAACGACAATTTTTAAGAACTTTTTTTTGTGTGATTAATAGTCCCTGGGGCATGACCCAGAACCCTAGGCACTTTTTAGGGGCATTTATTGGGTTTTAGGGCTTCAAAATTGTGTTTTTTAATTACCGAAGTTCGGGTCCCATTGATTTCAATGGGGTTCTGGAATCTGAACCGAACTTTCGGGAAATTCGGGTCTTCTGGTCGAACCAAACTTTTCAAAAGTTCGATCATCCCTACTAACCAGGCCTGACCCTGCTTATCTTCCGAGATCAGACGAGATCAGGCGCGTTCAGGGTGATGTGGCCATAGGCGATTATCACTGCCACCCTCGACCCCTTTGAACTTGGCCATGGCAAGATGGCACCTCAGGAGAAACAAAAATAAAGCCAACGAATAAAGGAAAAGCCAAAAGCCTACAGCACCTGGTATTCACAGGCAGTCTCCCATCCAGGTACTAACCAGGCCTGACCCAGCTTAGCTTCCAAGATCAGACACGATCGGGCTCGTTCAGGGTGATGTGGCCATAGGCGATCACAACGGCCACCCTCAACCCCTTTGAACTTGGCCATGGCAAGATGGCACCTCATGAGAAACAAAAAGAAAGCCAACGAATAAAGGAAAAGCCAAAAGCCTACAGCACCTGGTATTCCCAGGTGGTCTCCCGTCCAGGTACTAACCAGGCCCGACCCTGCTTAGCTTCCGAGATCAGACGAGATGGGGCGTGTTCAGGGTGATGTGGCCGTAGGCGATCACACCTGCAACCCTCAACCCCTTTGAATTTGGCAATGGCAAGATGGCACCTCAGGAGAAACAAAAAGAAAGCCAACGAATAAAGGAAAAGCCAAAAGCCTACAGCACCTGGTTTTCCCAGGCGGTCTCCCATCCAGGTACTAACCAGGCCTGACCCTGTTTAGCTTCTGAGATCAGACACGTTCAGGGTGATGTGGTCGTTGGCTATTGCCACAGCCATCCTCGACCCCTTTGAACTTGGCAATGGCAAGATGGTACCTCAGGAGAAACAAAAATAATGCCAACGAATAAAGGAAAAGCCAAAATCCTACAGCACCTGGTAATCCCAGGTGGTCTCCCATCCAGAAGTAAGTGTTGGCCTGTATAGGCCCCAAAAATTAGCCCACATGGGTTTAACTGACAGCTAAGAACGAAGTATTCTGTGGCTGAAGGTAAGTGTCAGGTATACCCATGTGGGCTAATTTCTGGTGCCGGGTGGTGGGGCGTGGCTCGGAGAGGCGGAGATGTGAGGATGTGCGCTTGAGGAGCTCCCGCATGTACCCCTCCCAGACCGGCGCGGTACGCAAGTTGAACCGGCATGCTAACAGGCAACTGGGCAAGGACGCGCCCAGTGACCCACTCGGCCAGTGACCGCGCTGCGGCGGAGCGCCGCCAAGTACAGAGGAGATCGGGAGATATTCAGAAATACTTTCCACAGCAGTTAGCTGGGATCTCCGAAATCAAGATGGCGTCTGCACGTGGCGGAACTCAGACCAAACAGAGTACACAGAGTGAACAGGCTGCACAGGCAGCGCAGGCGGCAGACAAAACTGAAAAAACGGCAGGTGGAGATACGATGGAACCAGCAGCATCTGTGGAAGGAGAGGGCAGGGAAACGACTGGAAAGCAACAGGGATCAGAGAGTCCAGAGATTAAGGAGCTACTGAAAGCATTACCTACGAAACTGGAGATAGAAGCGTTGATTATGCGGATTGAAGAGACACACCGACGGGATATGCAGGAGCTCCGTGCTGACATGACCCAGCTCTCCAGTAAGGTCAGTGCAAAAGAGATGGAAATTGCAACAGTGAAGGAGCAAATGACAGAGGTTGGGAAAACCACAGAGGCACTTTCAGATGCACTGATCAATATGCAATTACATATGGAAGACCTAGAAGACAGGAGTCGCAGGGGGGAACCTGAAGCTGAGGGGGTTACCGGAGACAGAGGGAGAGAATTTACAAGAGAAGGTGAAAGACATTTTTCTTAAAGTTCTAGCCCCAGTTTCACAGTCACAGACAGTAGCGCAGTTGGAAATAGACAGAGTCCATAGAATAGCAGGGTCCAGATTTGCTGATCCTAGCAGACCACGGGACATTATATGTAAAGTACATTATTATGCGCAAAAGGAGGAGATTCTCCGTAAGGCATGGGACTTAAGCTCAATTGAGTATGAGGGGGCTAGAATTAAAATACTCCCAGATCTGTCTAAAACTACATTATACAGAAGATCATTATTACGTCCTGTGCTAGAAAGAGCGAAGCAGCAAGGATTCAAATATAGATGGGGTTACCCACTAGCAGTAACTTTTTTCAAAGAGAGAGATTCATATCTGCTTCGAACCCCAGCAGACCTGCCTGACTTATTTGAATTTTTGAAAGTGGAAGCTGTACAGGTGGAGAACTGGCTGACAATCTCCCCTAGAACAATGGGACAACCATACGGGAGACCGCGGGATAAAGTAAATGGACGAAAATAGAAAAGCTTAAGTTTAAGTGACCCTGATGAACAGAGGACTGGGTCGAGGGGGGGGGAATATAGGACTTTAGGGATCCCTTTTTTTTTGAAGGGGGAAGGGCATACAGTATATTGGCACATCCCTCCTTTTACCTCCTTTTTTTTTTCTTTTTTTTTGAAGGTTTGGTACCCCCACAGGAATGAAGGGGAAATTTGGTAAAAATGTTTATGTGTATGTGCATGAAGAGTCCGAATAGGACTCCCCCCCCCTCCCCTTCTCCCCCTTTTCTTTTTATTTTTTTATTTTTTTTTTTTCTTTAGCCCCGGTCCTTTTTTCCTTTTTTTTTTTTTGGTTGTTTACTCTTTCGACTGGATGAGGTATTGGTTAGAGAATGGAGAGGTGGAACCCTCAGTCTCCCTTACTGAACCCTCATTTAATTTTTTCTTTTAAAATTTCACAGATATAACATAAAACACGAAATAAGTGGGGTGTTTTTTTTTTTTTTTCTTTGTGTTTTTGTGTCACATTTTTCCTTTTTTTTTTTTTTGTTTGTGATTGTATGTGGGGTTTTTTTCCCCACTTTTTCCTGTTTGTGGTTTTTTTTCCCTTTTTTTTCCCCTTTTTTTTTTTTTTTTTTTTTACAATGAATAGATAAAACACACAAGAGGAAATGGGAAGAGGATTGAAGTAGCGAGTAGAGAGTAACTTCACAGTTTAAAATCACGAGCTTAGGAATAGTGGTAATATCACTTTTCCTTCTTCCTTTTTTTTTTTTTTTTTAATGATGATACACTAAGACCATAAGTAATGGTCCTTAAAGAAGGTGAAAGTGAGTGGACGACGAGGGGACCCCCTTTTTTTTTTTTTTTATTATTATTATTATCATTATCGCCGGCACTAGTTGCTATATGTGAATAATGTTAGATGAAGTAGGAATGGAATATTATTGTTAGTGCTAGTCTCTAGATAATATGTTAATGATTAAATATATTTATGAACAAGGGCAAGTAGGGGGGTATATCTGGCTGGACCCCCTTTTTCCCTCCCTCTCTCCCCCTCCCCTCCACCTCTTTGGTCTCCCTTTTTTTTTTTTTTTTTGAGAGATCTAATACTGAATGGCAAAGATAGAGACCAATATACACATGGAGTGGCCTGTATAGTAAAATTTTACTTGGAGACGTGAGAGAGAGGGGAGGTGGGTTTTTTCAAAGTTATACGATTTTTGCTTTATGGTCAATGGTTTTTTGTCTTTAAGGGGAGGCTCAGCTAAATAAATAAAGCAGAATACTAATATAAAGTAGTTAGTTAAGGGACAATACCAGGTTAGAAATACAGGGTATATTGTCTCTCTCCCCCCTCCTCCCTTTTTATTTTTTGTTGTTTTGTCCTCTTTTCCTCCCCCCCTCTCTCCCTTCTCTCCTCCCCCTCTCCCCCATTCTTATGGAGTGGGATGGGGGGGGATTAGGGGTGAGGGGTGGGATAAATATGTAAATATTGAAATTAAAACCATACCTGCATGCCGACAAATCATAGATATAGAACGGGCCGGGGCTGGGAGGGGGAAGGGAGTGTCTCAACTCTCTGGCCTACTCCAACCACTGCCCCACATAGGAATTTGCTCAGGAACCAATAATTAATTGGATGAGCAACTTAGCTTAAAGCTCAATAGTGACCTCTTTATAGTAAAGAGGTCAAGGGTGGGAATTTCCCCTGTTCCCCAATTTTTTTTCCTTTTTTTTTTTTTTTTTCCCTCCTCTCGCCTTCTCTTTTGGTTTGAGTAATGGAGACCGTACGAATAGCATCAGTGAACGCAAAAGGTCTTAACACTCCAGAAAAAAGGAGAATCTTGTTAGACGACTTGAAAAGGTTGAAGGTAGACATTGCCATGATACAGGAGACACATTTTCGTGAGGATAAGTGTCCTAAACTGGGTAATGTCTACTTTCCTATAGTATACCATTCCACGAACTCAGAATCAAGGTCAAGGGGCGTGTCCATTCTCCTCTCAGGAAATTTACCATGGAAATGTATACAGACTTTGAGTGACCCAAATGGGAGGTATTTGTTTATAAAAGGGACTATACGAGAAACTGAAGTTACATTGGCTAATTTATATGTCCCAAACCTACAACAAGATATTTTCCTGAGGGGAAGTATGGACAAACTTAACGATTTCAGAGAGGGACAACTAATAATAGGTGGAGATTTGAATATCCCTTTGATTCCATCTGAGGACACGTCACGAGGTACATCCTCAATTCCTCCAAGAGTTCAAAAACAGTTTGCAAAAATACTATATAGGGAACAATTAATAGACGTATGGCGCCTGATGCACCCAGGAGAAAGGGACTATTCATTCTACTCTAATTTACATCAACAATACTCCCGTATAGATTATTTTTTAATTCCACATAATCAATTACATTCTATAAAAGACACAATGATAGGTTCAATAACCTGGTCAGACCATGCCCCAATTATAATTACCTATGAACTACCTAATAAACAACAAAGAAGAGAGACAACTTGGAGACTAAACGAAAATCTATTACAAGATCAAGAGACCATGACAGAGGTAGAATCAGAAATAATATACAGGAGACACATTTTCGTGAGGATAAGTGTCCTAAACTGGGTAATTTCTACTTTCCTATAGTATACCATTCCACGAACTCAGAATCAAGGTCAAGGGGCGTGTCCATTCTCCTCTCAGGAAATTTACCATGGAAATGTATACAGACTTTGAGTGACCCAAATGGGAGGTATTTGTTTATAAAAGGGACTATACGAGAAACTGAAGTTACATTGGCTAATTTATATGTCCCAAACCTACAACAAGATATTTTCCTGAGGGGAAGTATGGACAAACTTAACGATTTCAGAGAGGGACAACTAATAATAGGTGGAGATTTGAATATCCCTTTGATTCCATCTGAGGACACGTCACGAGGTACATCCTCAATTCCTCCAAGAGTTCAAAAACAGTTTGCAAAAATACTATATAGGGAACAATTAATAGACGTATGGCGCTTGATGCACCCAGGAGAAAGGGACTATTCATTCTACTCTAATTTACATCAACAATACTCCCGTATAGATTATTTTTTAATTCCACATAATCAATTACATTCTATAAAAGACACAATGATAGGTTCAATAACCTGGTCAGACCATGCCCCAATTATAATTACCTATGAACTACCTAATAAACAACAAAGAAGAGAGACAACTTGGAGACTAAACGAAAATCTATTACAAGATCAAGAGACCATGACAGAGGTAGAATCAGAAATAAAGTTTTTTTTTCAAACTAATACTACCGAAGACACAGACCCAGGGATCATATGGGAAGCTCATAAAGCAGTCATAAGAGGCATTCTTATTAAACACGGAGCAAGGATCAAAAAACAACGAACGAAACAACTAGACCTTTTACTTTATTCCTTACATAAAATAGAAGCAAAACACAAACATGCACCGTCAGCTGAAGGGAAAATAGAACTTACAAAAGTAATGAATAATATTAATGAACTTCTTTCATTTAAAGCCAAAGCGGCAATTCAGAAATCCAAAAGGATCTTCTATGAAGCAGGGGATAAGTGTGGGAAGTTATTGGCTAAATCTCTCAGAGAGCAAAACCTAATAACATATATACCAAATATAGTAACTGACGCTGGGAAAAAAATTACCTACCCCAAAGAGATAGTAGAAGAATTCAAAAAGTATTATGAAGCATTGTATAACCTTCAAACCCCTACAATCACACAAGATCGAATAGAGGAATATGTATGTACGTCAAAAATGCCACAGTTAACGGAGGAAGAAAGTAATATACTTGAATTACCAATTACATCGGTAGAATTAATGGAAACTATAAAAAACACTAAAGCAGGGAGAGCACCTGGTCCAGATGGATTCACTATTCAATATTATAAAAAGTTAATACCATATTTGAAAGAATTCATGATTGAAATGTTCAATGCATGGGGAATAGGGAACAGAATCCCTAAAGAAACAATACATGCACATATATCGGTAATTCCGAAGGAGGGGAAGGACCCCACCTCATGCAAAAGCTATAGACCGATATCGCTTTTGAACATAGACTTTAAGATCTTTACCAAGATCTTAGCTACAAGATTACAGAAATATCTGAAGAAGTTGATCCATCTGGACCAGGTGGGATTCGTTCCAACTCGAGAGGCGAGGGACAACACGACTAAATTGCTGAATTTACTGTACATAATACATCAAAATAAAACACAGAGTATCTTGCTTAACACCGACGCAGAAAAAGCGTTCGACAGGGTTAGATGGGAGTATATGTTTGCGGTGCTCCGGTACATAGGGATAGGAGAGAAAATGCTTAAATGGATAACACAGAGCTACTCAATGCCTACAGCAAAAGTAAAGGTAAACGGAATAATATCAACAGAATTCCCGATTGCAAATGGAACAAGACAGGGGTGTCCCCTGTCCCCTCTTTTGTTTGTATTATCACTAGAACCTTTTCTGTGTAGAGTTCGAGCGAACCCGGATATTTCAGGCATTGAAGTAGGCAAGGAACAATATAAACTATCAGCATACGCAGACGATGTAATGTTTTCGGTCACCAACCCAGTCATATCACTCCCCAATTTGTTACATGAATTAGAAATATATGGAGCTCAATCTAACATGAAAATAAATTTTTCTAAGTCCGAAACAATGGGTTTAGAGATCTCAGGGACACTTCAACAACAATTAAGTTCAAGTTTTAAATTAAATTGGACAAAGACAGCTCTAAAATATTTGGGAACACTGATCACACCCAGAATTTCTCAATTATTCACACAGAACTTTATTCCCTTAATTAAAACAGTAGATCTATTGTTACAGAAATGGAAAGGAGGCATGTACTCCTGGATTGGAAGATGTAACATAGTTAAAATGAGTATACTGCCAAAGTTTTTGTATATCTTCCAGGCACTTCCCATATATATTCCACCTCGGTACTTTAGGCAAATTGAAACCTCGATAATGAATTTTATATGGAAATCCAAACATCCGAGAGTAGGGAAAAGGTATCTAATTAAATCTAGAGCAGAGGGTGGATTAGCTGTCCCAAACATGAAGAAATATTACCAAGCTATACAACTGGGAAGAGTGATAGACTGGTGTAGACATGGAGAATATAAGTTATGGTCAAATTTAGAACAGTTACAATGCGAAATCCCGCTTAAAAGAGCCCCATGGTGTTGTAAAACAATACCAGCCTCCATTAAGAAACACCCTATCATAGGAAACACGGTCAAAATATGTGCAAAAATATTTGAACAGGAGAGATTGATACGGGAAAATTCCTTGTTGTGTCCAATACTGGGGAACCCCTGTTTTGTCACGGGATACCAAGATAGGAAGTTCAAAACCCTGTTGGAAAAAGGAATTTTTCAAATATCTGATTTTCTATCAGAGTCAAGGTGGGTAACAATAGATGAGTTAATGGACCCTTTGGGCCCTTTTGGCCTGGATTTATGGAGGGCTTTTCAACTACGTCATTTTTTAGGGTCTCTACAACTCCCCACTCAAGGAGATAAGGATTTAACAACCTATGAAAAAATTTGTAACCAGCAAGGAATGTTGGACCATACAATATCTAAACTATACGCTTTATTAACCACATCAGTAGAACGACGTAAATTACCGTTTTTAAGGGAATGGGAAAAAGAAATGGATACTACTTTCTCGTTAGAACGGGAAAAGCAAATAATCAAATCAGTATTTTCAACCTCAAGATGTGTTAGAATACAAGAATTAAACTACAAAATATTAACCAGATGGTACTATACCCCAGCAAAAATGAATAAGATCTCTGGGACAAATACAGACCGATGCTGGAGGTGTGGGACAGGGAGAGGGACAACGTTTCACATATTTTGGTCTTGTCCCGGAGTAGAGATATTCTGGGAACAGATTTGGAGGATGATACAGAAAATCATGAACTGCCAAATTTCTAAAGAACCAGCTCTCTTCCTGTTCCATGCACCCAGCACACCTATCCAAGGATATAAACAATCTATTATGCCACATTTTATAAATGCAGCAAAAACATGTATACCTCTTAAGTGGAGAGATACTGATCCCCCCAATATAAAAATGTGGTTAAAGAAGGTTGAGGAAATAAATAATCTAGAGAATCTGGTACTATCTGCCTGCCAGCAATCAGATAAATATGAGAAGAAATGGAAACAATGGAAAGAGTATGTGAAGTCAGAGGAATGTCAATTATTAATGATAGAACAATAACTGGCTGACTAGATAAAAGATGGCAAGAGGCATATTGTGATCTCTATGGTCCCCATGAAAGGCCAATTGGGAAGAGAGGGGAGAGGAATTTATTTAGTGTTTTTTTTTTTTTTTTTTTTGGAGAAGAGGGGAAAGAGGGAGGGAAATGGGAAGAAAAGGTTGATTCAAAAACAGTTATGATATAATTATAGAATGTCCTTTTTTTTTTTTTTTTTTTTGTTAAGATATGTTATTGGAAGTTAAAATGTAAGGAATAACATGTATATGTAACTGGATTTGATTAAATAAAAATAAAATTTGAAAAAAAAATAATTTCTGGTGCCTTTTATGGCCGACACTTAGTAGACATTATGCCCTTGTCCATGACAAAAATCCCAGGAATACTTTATTCCTAGGGATAGACAAATTTGTACCCCACTGGAGAGGTGAACCTCTAGTCAGAGGTATCTCAAAGCTGGAGATGACCTGGATACATCGAGTCAAAACATATGTACCGTTTGGACTCAATGTAGACATCGAATTAAATGCGTTTATAGACAATGCTTGACTATATTTAGTTTGTTTTGGGTTCCCAGTTTTAATTTATTATATTTTTATTCATTTTAATGTTTACTGTTTACAATATACTTATATCACTACAGAACAACCACAATCGCATTTAGTCGATCTATATGCGCCTGTACTCTATAGGACCCTAATGCTATCATATGGGTTTAGATTCACTTTACTGGATACTTAAGTGTTCATTAATTACTGAAGTATGTTTAACTGGTTCAATACAAGATTAGCTACATATGTAATTCATACTTATTTGAATATGGTTTTCTATTAATTTGGCATGTCAAATAAGTTGTTGTTCTGTTGTGATTTTCAAAGTTCATATCACTGCCATATTGTTTTCTGGCCACTAGATGGTGATCTACCGGATGCTCCAATAGTGGTCATGTTTATCGTTATTTTGTTGTTTTTTTTGCTATACTAACATATATGTTTAGCCACCTGTGGGGTATCATAACTCCCAGATTGGTTTATAATTATTTTTGTGGGTGTCAATCTCCGGTTGCACGCTTGTTACCGCTCGGATCTGGATTCCCCCACTTAAGATGGCTGAGCGGTGCTCGCTCGCTTCCGGTTTTTGGATCCATCGTTCTGCATAAATAGATGGCGTCAGTACGCCGTCCGCACCTTTGAAAACGTCATCTGTGACGAAACGTCGTCAGGGCACGGCGTACTGACGTCATCCAACAGCGATCTAGAGAGTGCGGGCGAGCGAAGCCGTCCGGCCGGCGGCTGCACATTTCCTGCCTGATTTTTCGTTTGCACTGTAAGTGTTATTCTTTTGTCTTTTAATAAATTGTATGGTTTTACGCTATGGGAGCCTCTTTTCTTCCTTTTTGATTGGCCATTCGCATGGCTGAAAGTGAGGATCTGTCCCAGAATTCTTGGTTGGACCTTGACTAGTGATTTCCATACACACTTGATTGAATTAAAGTCTGGTAAGAGGCGACCCCTACTGGTGTTTTTCTGACATTGCATCCTGTGTCACTTGGAGTTACTTATACACACTTGCTTTTACTTGATTTTGGTAAGAGGCTTGTCTAGCTGGTGATGGTCCAAGCACTTATCTTCAGTATTGTTATTATTCACTTGGGTTTATTAGATCATTTGGTCTGGCTAGAGGCAACTCCAACTGAAATTTTTTTCACTTTATTTCACATTTATTTTGGTACGGTTTCACACTCCAAACAATTTTTTTTCCCTAGCTATCTTGGTGGTAGCTTCTTACACTTTTCCCAATTTCTATTATAAGTCACACTCAAGGTGATACTATTTAGTCGTTGGGTTTTACGCTATTGCGTTTATTTGTATTTTTACATGATCCAATGACCTCCGAGTTCATTGCTTACACGGGCCTGGATCTTCTATCAAATTGACAAGATTAAGCATATCCGCTTCAATTTTGCCTCAATCTGGTAAGCGTACACTCTTAAGGGAGTCGGGCTCAGGACCCTACCAAGGATACTTTCCATTTGTTATCAACATTGGGACTTTGTGGACTTTATACCTCCATAGATCATATTAGCGCAACTTAATTTACATACCCCAATAGAACAACCAAATTTAAATTGGGTGGAAAAGTGGAAATCAGATTTAAATAGGGATATAACAATAGCACAGGTACAGAGAATATGTAGGTTAACATTCGGGCCAACAAAGTGCACTAAAATTCAGGAAACAAATTATAAGATCTTAACCAGATGGTATAATACACCAGATAAATTACATAAGTGGTATCCCCAGGAATCTGATAGGTGCTGGAGATGTGGGGAGGGAGAGGGTACGTTGTACCATATTTTCTGGAATTGCCCAGATATAAAGAAATACTGGTCGGAAGTAGGGGGTATAATTCAGAAAATAACGGATTATAGAATTGAGGGAGATGCAGCCTTTTGCCTCTTGCAGATATCGGGGCTATCAAGGAAGAAATATGAAAGATCGATATTACCTCATATGATGAATGCTGCAAGAGCATGCATACCGCAATACTGGAGGAGGACAAATCCCCCCTCAGTATCTGAATGGGCACGAAAATTTGAGCATATAAATAAAATGGAGGATTTAGTACTTTCCTCACAAAACAAATACGAACAATATAAGGCGATATGGGGTATCTGGAACTTATTTACGACCTCGGATGAGGGGAAACAACTTCTCCACTTAGCACCCTAAAATATGAGCTTGGGGGACTAGACTACAAAGGTTCAGCGTTTTGGAGGCCTTGGTTGAGGGAGGAGAGGGGGAGGGGGAGAGGGGGAGGAGAAAAAATTTATAAAAAATGTTTTTTTTTTTTTGTTTTTTTTGTGAGTGGATGTTTGTCTGATAGTATGAGTGAGGGAAGGGGGGAGGGTAGGGAGGGAGGGGAAAAGAGTGGAAAGGAGAAAAGAATAGTGTAGGAGACGGAAAGATGAACTCCATAGCTGTCTTCTCGGAAGACACAATACAGACGTAGATTAAAGGGGGCAGCAGTGATGTTTGGAGAGGAAGGGAGAGGGAAGAGTGAAAAGGAAGATTGGGTAAGAGCCTTGCGATCTGGACAAACTGTTTCCTCGTCAAGGAATTTTTTTCTCTTTCTTATTGCGAGCACTATTGGTACCCTGGAAAATGATGAATATTTCTTTGAATGTGAACACATTGTGTACTGGGAAGAGGATGGGGGCTTGTATTGTGGTTCTCGTTCTCTTTTTGTTTATGCCTTGGAGGTATATATTATACTTTGTGTTTTAATTCTCCTTGAAATTGAAATAAAGAACAATAAATACAAAAAAGAAAGCTAAGAACGTAGTATTCTGTGGCTGAAGGTACATTAGGCATTCACGTGATACAGAAGTAAGTGTCGGCCGTAAAAGGCCCCAAAAATTAGCCCACATGGGTTTACCTGACAGCTAAGAATGTAGTATTCTGTGGCTGAAGGTACATTAGGCATTCACTGGATAAAGAAGTAAGCGTCGGCCATAAAAGGCCCCAAAAAATATCCCACATCAGTTTACCTGACAACTAAGAACGTAGTATTTGGTGGCTGGAGGTACATTAGGCATTCACACAGTATACAGAAGTAAGTGTCGGCCTGTATAGGCCCCAAAAATTAGCTCACATGGGTTTAACTGACAGCAAAGAACGTAGTATTTAATGGCTGGAGGTACATTAGGCATTCACATGATACAGAAGTAAGTGTCGGCCTGTATAGGCCCCAAAAATTAGCTCACATGGGTTTAACTGACAGCAAAGAACGTAGTATTCTGTGGCTGAAGGTACATTAGGCATTCACAGGATACAGAAGTAAGTGTCGGCCATAAAAGGCCCCAGAAATTAGCCCACATGGGTTTACCTGACACTCACCTTCAGCCACAGAATACTACGTTCTTAGCTGTCAGTTCAACCCATGGCTAATTTTTGGGGCCGATACAGGCCGACACTTACTTCTGTATCCTGTGAATGCCTAATGTACCTTCAGCCACAGAATACTAAATACATTCATTTTGACAAAAAAAATTTCAGACCATTGGAGACCAAATGCAGTTATCTTGTCTAAAACCGGCTTTTAAAGACTCTAAAAGACAAAAAATACAGTCATTTTGACTAAAAAATGTTGTCAGACCTTTGGTGACTAAATGCAGTTATTTTGACTAAAGAAGGCTTTTTAGACACTTGGAGGCCAAAATAGAGTCATTTTGACCAAAAACAATTTTTCAGGCCATTGGAGCCCAAATAAAGTTATCTTGTCTAAAAAAAGGCTTTTTAAGGCTCTAAAAGACAAAAATACAGTAATTTTGACTAAATATTTTTTCAGACCTTTGGTGACCAAATGCCGTTATTCTGACTAACAAAAAGGCTTTTTAGACACTTGGACACCAAAATAGAGTCATTTTGACCAAAAAAATGTTTTCAGGCCATAGGAGCCCAAATGTCTAAAATCTTGTCTAAAACCGGCTTTATAAGGCTCAAAAAGACAAAAATAGAGTAATTTTGAGAAAAAAAATTTCAGACCTTTGATGACCAAATGCAGTTATTCTGACTAAAAAAGGCTTTTTAGACACTTGGAGACCAAAATAAAGTCATTTTGACCAAAAACATTTTTTCAGGCCATTGGAGCCAAATGTCTAAAATCTTGCCTAAAACCAGCTTTTTAAGGCTCTACAAGACATAAATGTAGTCAATTTGACTACATTTTTTTCAGACGTTTGGTGACCAAATGCAGTTATTTTGACTAAAAAAAGGCTTTTTAGACACTTGGAGACCAAAATAGAGTCATTTTGACAAAACATTTTTTTCAGGCCATTGCAGCCCAAATGGCCGATTTTAGACAAATCTTGTAGAAACCCAGCTTTTTAAGGCTCTAAAAGACAAAAATACAGTCATTTTGACCAAAATTGTTTTTCAGACCTTTGGTGACCAAATGCAGTTATTTTGACTAAAATAGGCTTTTTAGACACTTGGAGACCAAAATACAGTCATTTTGACCCAAAAAAATTTTCAGACCATTGGAGACAAAATACAGTAATCTTGTCTAAAACCGGCTTTTTAAGACTCTAAAAGACAAAAATAGTCATTTTGACTAAAAAAAATTGTCAGACCTTGGGTGACCAAATGCAGTTATTTTGACTAAAAAAGGCTTTTAAGACACTTGGAGACCAAAATAGAGTCATTTTGACCAAAAACATTTTCAGGCCTTTGGAGAACAAAATGCAGCTATCTGGTCTAAAACCGGCTTTTTGACTAAAACATTTTTTTCAGACCTTTGGTGACCAAATGCATTCACAGGATACAGAAGTAAGTGTCGGCCGTAAAAGGCCTCAAAAATTAGCCCACATCTGTTTACCTGACAGCTAAGAATGTAGTATTTGGTGGTTGAAGGTATATTAGGCATTCACAGGGTACAGAAGTAAGTGTCGGCCGGTATAACCCCAAAAAATTAACCTACATGGGTTTAATTGACAGCTAAGAACGTAGTATTCTTTGGCTGAAGGTACATTACGCATTCACTGGATACAGAAGTAAGTGTCGGCTATAAAAGGCCCCAAAAAATAGCCCACATGGGTTTACCTGACAGCTAAGAATATAGTATTCTGTGGCTGAAGGTACATTAGGGATTTACAGGATAAAGAAGTACATTTCGGGCATAAAATGCCCCAAAAAAGTAGCCCAAATGGGTTTACCTGACAGCTAAGAACGTAGTATTCTGTGGCTGAAGGTACATTAGGCATTCACAGGATAAAGAAGTAAGTGTCGGCCATAAAAGGCCCCAAAAATTAGCCCACATCAGTTTACCTGACAACTAAGAACGTAGTATTTGGTGGCTGGAGGTACATTAGGCTTTCACAGGATACAGAAGTAAGTGTCAGCCTGTATAGGCCCCAAAACTTAGCTCACATGGGTTTAACTGACAGCACAGAACGTAGTATTTGATGGCTGGAAGTACATTAGGCTTTCACAGGATACAGAAGTAAGTGTCAGCCTGTATAGGCCCCAAAACTTAGCTCACATGGGTTTAACTGACAGCAAAGAACATAGTGTATTTGATGGCTAGAGGTAAATTAGGCATTCACACAGGAGAAACAAAAAGAAAGCCAACGAATAACTTGAGGTGCCATCTTGCCATGGCCAAGTTCAAAGGGGTCGAGGGTGGCAGTGGTGATCGCCTACGGCCACATCACCTTGAACGCACCCGATCTTGACTAATCTCGGAAGCTAAGCAGGGTCGGGCCTGGTTAGTACCTGGATGGGAGACCACCTGGGAATACCAGGTGCTGTAGGCTTTTGGCTTTTCCTTTATTCGTTGGCTTTCTTTTTGTTTCTCCTGAGTTGCCATCTTGCCATGGGCAAGTTCAAAGGGTTCGAGGGTGGCAGTGATAATCACCTATGGCCACATCACCCTGAACGCGCCTGATCTCGTCTGATCTGGGAGGATAAGCAGGGTCGGGCCTGGTTAGTAGGGATGATCGAACTTTTGAAATATATACAGACATATATGTGTGTATATACCCCCTATACACATGTTCAGATGTCATGTCTGACATCAAACATGTCCTCAAAAAAGCACTGGCAGTGGCAGCCCCTGCAGCATTAAAAATGCTTGGCTGGTGAGAAGCCATATTCCAGTTCCGAAGCAACTCAGAGAAATGATCATTTCTCTATAGCGGTCACCCTGCTATGGAGGGGTTTTGTCACCCTTCCATATCAGTCACTGTCAGTTAACCCTACACTACACTACGGTCCCCTTACACTTAACACTTTCCCTACAGAAACTAAATTTTTGAAGCTAACTAAAGTGTAAAAGGAGCACTCTAACTACACTAGATATCCCTTTCCTCACACTAAAAATAGCTAAATGACACTTTGTAACACATTAGAACAGAACAGCATTCCACTCTCTTTCAAGTCCCGTACAAGAATGCTAGGAATTTGGCGAGGGCGATCTTATATACTGGGGGGGCGTATTCACTAATGATTGGACTATGGACCCCCTAGTCACTCCAATCACATTCCTAGCATTCTCCTGCCCCCTCAATTGGCTTTTACTGATGGTTCTGGTCCAATCACGGGCTTTTAAAGCCCATTTTCTGTCCCATTGCATTTTGGTCGGTTCTGGTTGCCGAATTCCGAACTTTTTGGGCAAAAAGTTCTAAAACCTCGAACACCCAATGTTCGGGCCGAACCAATGGTCGACCCGAACCGTTCGATCATCCCTAATCACGACATTCTGGGACCAGGTACTGACCTTCATCAGGGAAGTGACAAAGTGGCACATACCCAAAGACCCTATATTGCTCCTGTTCGGTTACTGGGACAAACGCCTCCAAAAGTGGTCTAGCACCCCTGCCTCGCCACATCGTCTGTGGATCCTTACCTCTTTACTGGTGGCCAGAAGGACAATCCTAACTAATTGGATCTCCACGACTCCCCCTTAGTTTCCCGGGTCAGATCAGAGCTTTCCACACTTCTTTCCATTGACCGCCTCAACACAGATTTTTCAGCCCCATCCTCACGGAAATCATTTCTACAGAAATGGGACAATTACGTCAAGTACTCCTTCCCCAAATCCGACCCCTCTATGGATCAATATACATTTACGTTCCAGGACTCGCCCAAGAACTCTCCCCCACTCTCACATTCCCCATCAGTTTCCATGCTCTTTTGACTCTGCACTCCCCTCCCCCCACCCTGCCCTTCCCCAGTTCAGGTTACCCATACTATGAGTGACCTAATTTGCATAATGTCTGTATTTAATTGTACCTTTTCTGTTGTTGATACTCACGTGTTATATTACAAAATTTTAAATAAAAAAAAAAAAAGGAAAAGCCAAAAGCCTTACAGGACCAGGTATTCCCAGGCAGTCTCCCATCCAGTTACTAACCAGGCCCGACCCTGCTTAGCTTCCGAGATCAGACGAGATAGGGCACGTTCAGGGTGATGTGGCCGTAGGCAATCACCACTGCCACCCTCTACCCCATTGAACTTTGCCATGGCAAGATGGCACCTCAGGAGAAACAAAAAGAAAGCCAACGAATAAAGGAAAAGCCAAAAGCCTACAGCACCTGGTATTCCCAGGCGGTTTCCCATCCAGGTTCTAACCAGGCACAACCCTGCTTAGCTTCTGAGATCAGACAAGCTTGGGCGCTTTCAGGGTGATGTATCCGTAGGCGATCACAAATGCCAACCTCGACCCCTTTGAACTTGGCCATGGCAATATGGCACCTCGGGAGAAACAAAAAGAAAGCCAACGAATAAAGGAAAAGCCAAAAGCTTTTAGAGCCTTAAAAATCAGTTTTTAGACTTGATTTGTCTAAAACTGGCCATTTGGGCTCCAATGGCCTGAAAAAAAGTTTTTGGTCAAAATGACTCTATTTTGGTCTCCAAGTGTCTAAAAAGCCTTTTTAAGTCAGAGTCTGCAGAGTCGGCGAAACATGTTGGACCTGGGTGACCCCATGTAACGCTCCTGCGTTTTTGTAGTAGGTTGGATATGCAGCTGCAAAATCTCCACTCAGTAGTCATGTAGAGATGTGTTGAATAACCAGATCCAACTCTCCAGACTCATTACTGTGGGCCTGTCAGCTTCAACATACAGATATATATACACTCAATAAGATGTTCCTGGAGTGGTAGAATGTATATGACAGTATGAAGGTGTTGTGCTGAAGGGACAGGTGTGAACAGTGATAGAGATGGTAAGTACTTGATAGGTTTGTTCAGGAGAGTACTAGATGGTATTAGGTAGAGGTGCAGATAGGTTAGTAATCGAGGTGGTAAGGACAGCAGATGACAATTACAGGATAGACTAACCCAGTGCAGGGATAGCTGGTAGTAGACTCAAGAGCTAGCAATCTATGTAGCAGTGCAGATGATAGATGGTAGTAGACTTAAGAGCAAGCAATCTATGTAACAGTGCAGATGATAGATGGTAGTAGACTCAAGAGCTAGCAATCTATGTAACAGTGCAGATAGTAGATGGTAGTAGGCTCAAGAGCTAGCAATCTATGCAACAGTGCAGATGATAGATAGTGTAAGTAGGTTATGGAGGATTCCCCTGTGGGGTACTTATCACTAGTAAATGTTAGTAGTAGAGGGGTCCAGTAGAGAGGGGAAGATCCGGTAGGGAGATACAGGGATCAGTAGCGAGGTTCCGGTCTGCTCCAGGTAGAAGCAACCAGCTGGAGGTTCCGACAGCAAGACAGGCTTTAAGGCATGTGGAAACACAAGGCAGGTTGAACGAACGATGTGAGTGAGAACGCCGGCGGTTGAAATAGCCGCTCTGCGGCGCTCAGCGATGACATCATCTGTCTTAAAGGTGTATGCGTACCACCTAGTAAGAAAGGTGGGATGCATATTTGGAAGGAAATAATTTATTAAGGGTACCAGAGGTACCAGAATCTTACAGTACCCCCCTTAAGGCCGGCTCCGGAAGGCCTATAGCACTGGTTTCTCTGGGTATTTCGAGTGAAACCTTCGTATAAGCCTAGGTGCATGAACATCAGAGGTATCCAACCAGGTGTCGTCTTGGGGTCCATAGTTCTTCCATCTTATAAGATACTGGAGTCTTTCTCTATGGATGCGAGAATCCAAAATCTCTTTGATCTCATATTCTTCTCCGCCTTCAACTTGTATTGGAGGTGGAGGCAAGATGGTAGGCCTTATTCCTTGGTTAGGAACATGGGGCTTCAGTAGCGACACATGGAAGATGGGATGGATCTTAAGATCTGCTGGTAAGGTGAGCTGTACTGCAGCTTTTCCAATAAGTTTCTTAATTGGGAAGGGTCCCAAAAATAGAGGTCCAAGTTTTTTGCTAGGTATTTTTAATCTTAAGTTTCTTGTTGATAGCCAAACAAGGTCCCCAATAGCATACCGAGGAGAAGGTCTTCTACGAAGGTCGTAGTACCTTTTTTGTTGACTATGAGCGTGTGATATAGTGGTATTGAGTAAACCCAGAGAGTCTTTTATTTGGGTAAGATAATCCGAGGCTACTGGGTTACTTGATGGCAGAATGCGTGGTGGAAGAAGAGTGGGATGAAACCCATAATTCAAGTAGAACGGACTTTGCTTAGTAGTACTGTGGGTTGCATTGTTGTAAGCAAATTCCGCCAGAGGGAGGAGATCCACCCAATCATCCTGTAGGTATGATGTATAGCAACGTAGATATTGCTCAATGCACTGGTTGACTCTTTCAGTCTGTCCGTTGCTCCCTCATCAAATCCGGGCCCGTGACCCAAGAAACTTTTCCCCTTCCTATGGTCTCCTCCTCCGGCCATAAGGAACTGATTAGCCTGGATGTTATCACATCCTCATTTCCCATTATCCTGGGATTACCGTGGTTGCAAGCACATAACCCGCAAGTCAATTGGATCACAGGCACCATCCAGTTCCCATCTCTTTACTGCAAGAATTCCTGTCTACCCGCTCCTCCTGAATTCCCCAAGACTCTGTTCTGTCTTGAATCCGAACCTGATGTATGTTCTGTGGTGCCCAAAGCATACCATGATTTCCTGGATGTATTCAGCAAACGGGGAGCAGAGACCTTGCCCCCCACCGTCCATATGACTTCCCCATTGACTTGCTCCCAGGAGCCGAAATCCCGTTCGGCCGGATTTACCTACTTTCTGAATTTGAGCTGGACGTCTTAAAGGACTATGTAGATGAAAGTCTGAAGAAGGGGTTCATCTGTCCCTCTACCTCTCCAGCAGGGGCAGGTATCTTCTTCGTAGAGAAGAAGGATCACACCCTCCGACCCTGCATCGATTATAGGGATTTAAATAAAGTTACTATTAAAAACCGTTATCCCCTTCCTCTAGTCCCCGAACTCTTTCAGAGACTCAGATCTGCCATCCTGTTTACTAAGCTGGATCTTCGTGGGGCGTACAACTTGGTGCGCATCCGAGAGGGCGACGAATGGAAGACTGCTTTCCGCACTAGATTCGGACATTTCGAATACCTGGTAATGCCATTTGGCCTTTGTAATGCTCCTGCCACGTTCCAACACTTTGTGAACGACATCTTCAGGGATTGGTTGGATATCTTCATCATTGTATACTTGGATGACATCCTAATCTTCTCAACATCCCTAGAGCAGCATCGCGAGCACGTTCGAAATGTCCTCGGTCGCCTTCGCCAGCATGGTCTCTAAGCCGAGAAGTGCGTTTTTGAGCAGAACAGTATCCCGTTTCTGGGGTTAATAATTTCCACAGAAGGAATAGAGATGGATCCTCAGAAGGTCTCTGCAATTCTGGACTGGCCACCTCCATCAGACAAAAAGGGAGTACAGCGCTTCGTTGGCTTCACTAATTTTTATAGGAGGTTCATTAAGGGGTTCTCTAACATCATAGCCCCTATTACTCACCTTACTGACCTTAAGAAGAACGTCCACTTCCAGTGGACCCCAGAAGCTCAGTCCGCCTTCTCGGTTCTTAAAAAACATTTTACCTCTGCCCCTATCCTAAGTCACCCGGATCCTGCCTTACCCTATCTCCTGGAGGTAGACGCATTGGACGTTGCGGTCGGGGCAGTCATCTCCCAAAGACAGGGAACTAGAGACTTAACTCACCCAATAGCCTTCTTTTCCCGGAAACTCTCTCCCGCGGAGAAAAACTATGATGTCGGGGACCGGGAACTCCTGGCTATCAAAGCCGCTCTCGAAGAGTGGAGATATCTACTAGAAGGAGCATCACACCCGATTCTTATATTTACCGATCAAAAGAACCTTGAGTACTTAAGATCTGCAAAGCGACTTAGACCCCGCCAGGCCCGATGGGCACTCTTCTTCTCCAGATTCTCGTTCCATATCACCTATCGGCCCGGGTCGAAAAAAGTCAAACCGGATTCTGGTGGCCTGAGATGGGAAAAGACTGCAGAAGTTATGTGTCTTCCTGTGTTTCTTGCTCCAGGAGTAAAACCACCAGAAGTAAGGCGTGGGGTCTCCTCAGACCACTCCCAATCCCTGACTGGCCCTGGCAAACTATCGCCATGGACTTTATCCTGGAACTTCCATCTTCGGCCGGGTGCTCTGCCATTTTTGTGGTTGTAGACCAGCTTACTAAGATGGCCCACTTTCTACCCCTCAAAGGTACCCCCTCTGCAAAAGAAACTGCAGAAGTCTTCATTAGGGAGATCGTGCGACTCCACGGGGTACCCACGAACATTATCTCGTACAGAGGGGTACAGTTCATGTCCCGCTTTTGGAGGGCCTTGTGTAAGCTACTAAAAATTGAATTATCTATGTCCTCAGCTTACCACCGGCAGACAAACGGGCAAACAGAGAGGACAAACCAGACCCTGGAACAATATCTCCGGTGCTTTACCACCTTCGTTCAGGACGACTGGGTAGCATTACTACCATTTGCGGAATTTGCCTTTAATAATTCACGACATTCCGTTACCGGGCAATCTCCCTTCTTTGCCAATTATGGTTTTCATCCTTCCTTTCTGCCCGACGTCCCATCTGATTCCAGAGTGCCCGCAGTTCAGGTCACCATTGACTTCTTCACGAGTAATAACAAACTTCTGCAGGACACCTTGGCCAAGGCTCAGATAGCGTCCAAAAGAATCTTTGATGGGAAAAAGAGGGGAGAACTGATTCTCCAACCAGGTGACCAGGTCTTTTTATCCACAGCTAACCTGCGCTTGGCCTGCCCATCCAAGAAGTTGGCTTCCAGGTTTATCGGCCCATTCCCCGTTAAAATAAGACTCAATGCCGTGTCCTATGAGTTATCCTTACCTGATACCCTACGGATCCATCCTGTGTTCCATGTCACTCTTTTTTAAAACCCGCGGTTCCCGACGCCTTCCCCGGCAGAAGCCCTGGACCTCCGGAACCAGTGATGGTGGATGGCGACATGGAGTACGAAGTTGAGGCTGTACTTGATTGCCGGAAAAGAGGTAACCAGCTTCAGTTCCTTATTAAATAGAAGGGTTATGGGCCGGAAGAGAATTCCTGGGAACCTGAGAGTAACATTCATGCCGCAGACCTGATCCAGGCGTTTTTTCTTGCCCATCCTCAGAAAAGCAGTTTGTTGGGCACCCGGAGGTTGCCCTTAAGGGGGGGGGGTAATGTTAGGAATGCTTCCTGAGCACACTGATGTGCTGTCATGAATCTGCAATCTAAAGGGTTAACCTAGAGCAGACTAATTGCAGTAATTGGCAAAGAGGCTGCCTTATTTAAACAGCTCAGAAGCACTGTGTCTTTGCTGACTTGTCTGCAGCTCTTCCTGTGTTCCTGAAGCCTGCTTCCTGTTACCTGTTTGATATCCATTTTGACCTTTGGCTTGTTCCTGACCTTGTTGACCTGCTGCCCGTCCTGACCCCCGGCTTGTTTGACCATTCTCTCGGATCTCCCTTGTCTGCTTATCTGCCTTCGGATCTTGACCGGCTTCTCCCTTGGTGGGGTGACCCTGAGGACTGCGACCTGGTATCCACACGCAGCAAAATCCATCCTCACCACTAGAGGCTCTGGTGAAAACCGGTGGATACTTAGATTCCGCACCTCAGGTTAGCCTGTGTCACTTACCTTGGGGGTTCCCGTCTAAGCACCGCCCTCTGGCACACGTGGGGCCTTCCTCTGCCATCAGGCTACCTCTTGTATCCCTAACAGCCACCTTCCTGCCTCTATGTCCGAAGCTATAGTTGTTTTCCTGCTGAAGCCCGGTAAGGATCCGCTTTTGGCAGATTCCTAAAGGCCCATATCTCTACTCACAACGGATGTTAAAATTCTAGCTAAGATACTGGCCACTAGGCTGTCCTCTGTTGTCCAGGGGGTTGTCCATAGGGATCAATCGGGATTTATCCTGACCAGATCGACGGCACTTAATCTCCGCCGACTATTTCTGAACCTTCAGATCCCAGTAGACAACCCTGGGAACCGGGAATTCTTTTCGCTAGATGCCGCTAAGGCATTCGATAGTGTTGAATGGGTGTACCTATGGGAAGTTCTCAAACGCTTTGGTGTGGGAGAGAACTTTCTGAACTGGGTGCGGGTACTGTACGCTGCCCCCACGGCCAGACTGAGGGTGAAAGGGAAACTTTCTGGACCCTTCTGTTTGCACAGGGGGACTAGACAGGGCTGCCCACTATCTCCATTGCTGTTTGCCATGGCGCTGGAGACCTTAGCGGCGCGGATTCGGTCCTCCCCTGACATAGTGGGGTTCAGAAGGGGCTCCCATGCAGACGTTATCTCACTCTATGCGGATGACACACTGCTCTACCTAGGTGATACAGGGGAATCCTTGTGGGCGGTAATGTCCCTTATTGACTATTTTGGGTCCCTGTCTGGATTTTCCATAAATTGGGATAAATCAGTTTTAATGCCCCTTGATCCCATAACTCAGCCTCTTCTGGACTGTGCATGCACAGTGCGACTGGTTGACTGCTTCAAATATTTGGGGATCCAGGTGTCTCCTGATCCTACCCAGTATATCACACTGAACCTCGTACCTCTGCTGCAAAGTTCCCTTGTCGGTGGCTGGGCGAGTCAATTTAATTAAGATGGTGTGGGCTCCTCAACTTCTTTATGTCTTGCACAACTCCCCAATCTGGATACCCAGGAAATGGTTGTATAGGATTGACTCCCAGTTCCGAGAACTGATCTGGTGCAAAAAAGTAGCTAGGATTAAATTGGCTACCCTTCAGATGGGCAAGGATAGTGGTGGCTTGGCAGTCCCCAACCCCAGAGTATATTTTCTAGCCTTCCAGGTTCAGCATATGGGGGGGCTGGGGTCTTTTGGATCCATTCGATCCTATTGGGACCCTACTGACTCGCCTCACCCTGTCCTTGTACACCTTGAAGCGGGGTTCTCCAATATGGGGACTCGGTTACCCACACTCGCCTTGATTCACATGGTGTGGCGCTGTGTCAAGGGGATGTTGCAGATCACGGGTTATCTTCCTCAGACTCCGATTTGGCATAATCGCAACTTTTCGGAACTGTTTCGTCTAGAGGGCGCCGAGATGTGGGAGGCCCATGGTGTATATTTTATAGCACAATTGTTCAGAGCTGGGGTACTGAAATATATTCAAGACTTACAGAGGGAGTTTGATGTTCCTAGGCACTGTTTCTTTCGCTACCTACAATTGAGACACGCGATGATGGCCCAGGCAGGCTTGGCTTCTTTGACACCCGACACTCACTGCCTGTTGGGTGAGGTGTTTCGGGTCTCGGACAAGAAGGGTATGATCTCACAGGTTTATGTCCTTCTGTTGGGATCCGTGCAGGACCCCTCTTCCCTCCCTGCTCGTGCGGGCTGGGAGGGGGGATCTTGGACCCATAGATGGGCAGACGTGGGATCTTTGCCTCTCATCGATCATCGATTTTGGATCGCCTTCAGGGTGCCGAGCAGGGGCCAGTGGATAACACAGGTCAATGCCTCTTTAATCAGGGAAAAGCCATACCAGCATCGAAATGCTCACAAGAAATTTGCCTCGTTATGGCAACCTTGGTTGGATGACCCGGCCTTGGCTCCCCCCCAGTTGGTTATGGATCGGCTGCTCATTGGATAGGGTAGCATTTCTTGAGAAGGTCTAGCGTGCAGAGTCCTCCCTTCCTTTCCCCCCTCCCCCCAACCTTTAAATTTTCTGCCACTGTTTTCCTTTTTTCCCTTCCCTTCTCCTTTGCACTTAGTACTTCAGGTGGGTTTTTGCTACTTTACGGAGGTGTGTGCTATATTGCTAGATGTTCATGGTCCTATTACTATTGGGAGGGATTAACTGTATGTTTTTATTTATCCTTCTCTTATGCACAGGGGCACATGCTCAGGTTTGTTTACTTGGCTGTAATTTTCACCTGAATGCAATGGTTTATGGATGACGTTTTCCTGTACTGTTGCTGTTATATCCTTTATATATTTGTATTTTTCTGAACACTGGTTCTGTAACTGATTATGTCTACCGTTCATGTTATTTATTCAGTGTAATGTTTATACTCAATAAATATTAAAAAAAATTCAGACCTTTGGTGATTAAATGCAAAAAAAATGCTTTTTAGACACTTGGAGACCAAAATAGAGTCATTTTGACCCAAACAAATGTTTCAGGCGATTGGTTACCAAATGCAATTATCTTGTCCAAAACCGGCTTTTTAAGACTCTTATAGACGAAAATACAGTCATTTTGACTACATTTTTATTTCAGACCTTTGGTGACCAAATGCAGTTTTGTTTTTACTAAAAAGGGCTTTTTAGACACTTGGAGACCAAAATAGAGTCATTTTGTCCAAAAAAATGTTTTCAGATCACTGGTTATGAAATGCAATTATCTTGTCTAAAACCGGCTTTTTAAGACTCTAAAAGACAAAAATACAGTCATTTTGGCTAAACAAGTTTTTCAGACATTTGGTGACCAAATGCAGTTATTTTGACTAAAAAAGGCTTTTAAGACACTTGGAGACCAAAATAGAGTCATTTTGACCAAAACAAATGTTTAAGGCGATTGGTTAACAAATGCAATTATCTTGTCCAAAACTGGCTTTTTAAGACTCTAATAGACGAAAATACAATCATTTTGACTAAATATTTTTAAGACCTTTGGTGACCAAATGCAGTTATTTTGACTAAAAAGGGCTTTTTAGACACTTGGAGACCAAAATAGAGTCATTTTGACCAAAAAATGTTTTCAAATCACTGGTAACGAAATGCAATTATCTTGTCTAAAACCGGCATTTTAAGACTCTAAAAGACAAAAATACAGTCATTTTGGCTAAAAAAGTCTTTCAGACCTTTGGTGACCAAATGCAGTTATTTTGACAAAAAAAAAGGCTTTTAGACACTTGGAGACCAAAATAGAGTAATTTTGACCCAAACAAATGTTTCAGGCGGTTGGTTACCAAATACAATTATCTTGCCCAAAACCGGCTTTTTAAGACTCTAACAGACGAAAATACAATCATTTTGACTACATTTTTTTCAGACCTTTGGTGACCAAATGCAGTTATTTTGACTAAAAAAGGCTTTTTAGACACTTGGAGACCAAAATAGAGTCATTTTGACCAAAAAAATTTTTTTGGTCAAAATGTCTAAAACCGGCTTTTTAATACTCTAAAAGACAAAAATACACTCATTTTGGCTAAAAAGTTTTTCAGACCTGCAGTTATTTTGACAAAAAAAGGCTTTTTAGACACTTGGAGACCAAAATAGAGTAATTTTGACCCAAACAAATGTTTCAGGCGATTGGTTACCAAATACAATTATCTTGTCCAAAACCGGCTTTTTAAGACTCAGACAAAATACAATCATTTTGACTAAATTTTTTTTCAGACTTTCGGTGACCAAATGCAGTTATTTTGACTAAAAAAGGCTTTTTAGACTTTCGAGACCAAAATAGAATCATTTTGACCAAAAAAATGTTTTTTTAGATCACTGCATACGAAATGCAATTATCTTGTCTAAAACCGGCTTTTTAAGACTCTAATAGACAAAAATACAGTCATTTTGGCTAAAAAAAAACGTTTTTCAAACCTTTGGTGACCAAACGTAGTTATTTTGACTAAAAAGGGCTTTTTAGACACTTGGAGACCTAAATAGAGTCATTTTGACCAAAAACATTTTTTCAGGCCATTGGTTACCAAATAACGTTTATCTTGTCTAAAAGCAGTGTTTTAAGACTCTAAAAGACATAAAATACAGTCATTTTGGCTAAATAAAGGTTTTCAGACCTTTGGTGACAAAATGCATTTATTTTGACTAAAATAAGCTTTTAAGACACTTGGAGATCAAAATAGAGTCATTTTGACCAAAAAATGTTTTCAGATCACTGGTAACGAAATGCAATTATCCTGTCTAAAAGCGGTGTTTTAAGACACTAAAAGACAAAAATACAGTCATTTTGGCTAAAAAAAGGTTTTCAGACCTTTGGTGACAAAATGCATTTATTTTGACTAAAATAAGCTTTTTAGACACTTGGAGACCAAAAAAAGAGTAATTTTGACCCAAACAAATGTTTCATGCGATTGGTTACCAAATGCAATTATCTTGTCCAAAACCGGCTTTTTAAGACTCTAATAGACGAAAATACAATCATTTAAACTACATTTTTTTCAGACCTTTGGTGACCAAATACAGTTATTTTGACTAAAAAGGGCTTTTTAGACACTTGGAGACCAAAATAGAGTCATTTTGACCAAAAAATGTTTTCAAATCACTGGTAACGAAATGCAATTATCTTGTCTAAAACCGGCATTTTAAGACTCTAAAAGACAAAAATACAGTCATTTTGGCTAAAAAAGTTTTTCAGACCTTTGTTGACCAAATGCAGTTATTTTTACTAAAAAGGCTTTTTATACACTTGCAGACCAAAATAGAGTCATTTTGACCCAAACAAATGTTTTAGGCAATTGGTTACCAAATGCAATTATCTTGTCAAAAACCGGCTTTTTAAGACTCTAATAGATGAAAATACAATCATTTAAATTACATTTTTTTCCAGACCTTTGGTTACCAAATAGAGATATTTTGACCAAAATGGTCTTTTTAGACACTTGGAGATCAAAATAGAGTCATTTTGACCAAAAAATGTTTTCAGATCACTGGTATCGAAATGCAATTATCTTGTCTAAAACCGGCTTTTTAAGACTCTAAAAGACAAAAATACAGTCATTTTGGATAAAAAAAGGTTTTCAGACCTTTGGTGACCAAATGCATTTATTTTGACTAAAATAGGCTTTTTAGACACTTGGAGACCAAAATAGAGTCAGTTTGAACCCAAACAAATGTTTCAGGCGATTGGTTACCAAATACAATTATCTTGTCCAAAACTGGCTTTTTAGACTCTAACAGACGAAAATACAATCATTTTGACTACATTATTTTTTTCATACCTTTGGTGACCAAATACAGTTAGTTTGACTAAAAGGGGCTTTTTAGACACTTGGAGACTAAAATAGAGTAATTTTGACCAAAAAATGTTTTCAGATCACTGGTTACGAAATGCAATTATCTTGTCTAAAACCGGCTTTTTAAGACTCTAAAAGACAAAAATAGTCATTTTGGCTAAAAAAGTTTTCGACTCTATTTTAGTCTCCAAGTGTCTAAAAAGCCCCTTTTAGTCAAACTAACTGTATTTGGTCACCAAAGGTATGAAAAAAATAATGTAGTCAAAATGATTGTATTTTCGTCTGTTGGAGTCTAAAAAGCCGGTTTTGGACAAGATAATTGTATTTGGTAACCAATCGCCTGAAACATTTGTTTGGGTTCAAACTGACTCTATTTTGGTCTCCAAGTGTCTAAAAAGCCTATTTTAGTCAAAATAAATGCATTTGGTCACCAAAGGTCTGAAATTTTTTTTAGCCAAAATGACTGTATTTTTGTCTTTTAGAGTCTTAAAAAGCCGGTTTTAGACAAGATAATTGCATTTCGTAACCAGTGATCTGAAAACATTTTTTTGGTCAAAATGACTCTATTTTGGTCTCCAAGTGTCTAAAAAGCCCCTTTTAGTCAAAATAACTGTATTTGGTCACCACAGGTCTGAAAAAAAATGTAGTTTAAATGATTGTATTTTCGTCTATTAGAGTCTTAAAAAGCCGGTTTTGGACAAGATAATTGCATTTGGTCGCAATCGCCTGAAACATTTGTTTGGGTCATCATGACTCTATTTTGGTCTCCAAGTGTCTAAAAAGCTTATTTTAGTCAAAATAAATGAATTTTGTCACCAAAGGTCTGAAAACCTTTTTTGGCCAAAATGACTGTATTTTTGTCTTTTAGAGTCTTAAAACACTGCTTTTAGACAAGATAAACGACATTTGGTAACCAATGGCTTCAAAAAATGTTTTTAGTCAAAATGACTCTATTTAGGTCTCAAAGTGTCTAAAAAGCCCTGTTTAGTCAAAATAACTACGTTTGGTCACCCAAGGCCTGAAAAACTTTTTTTTTAGCCAAAATGACTGTATTTTTGTCTTTTATTCTTAAAAAGCCGGTTTTAGACAAGATAATTGCATTTCGTAACCAGTGATCTGAAAACATTTTTTTGGTCAAAATGACTCTATTTTGGTCTCCAAGTGTCTAAAAAGCCCCTTTTAGTCAAAATAACTGTATTTGGTCACCACAGGTCTGAAAAAAATGTAGTTTAAATGATTGTATTTTCGTCTATTAGAGTCTTAAAAAGACGGTTTTGGACAAGATAATTGCATTTGGTCGCAATCGCCTGAAACATTTGTTTGGGTCATCATGACTCTATTTTGGTCTCCAAGTGTCTAAAAAGCTTATTTTAGTCAAAATAAATGCATTTTGTCACCAAAGGTCTGAAAACCTTTTTTTGGCCAAAATGACTGTATTTTTGTCTTTTAGAGTCTTAAAACACTGCTTTTAGACAAGATAAACGACATTTGGTAACCAATGGCCTGAAAAAATGTTTTTGGTCAAAATGACTCTATTTAGGTCTCCAAGTGTCTAAAAAGCCCTGTTTAGTCAAAATAACTACGTTTGGTCACCCAAGGCCTGAAAAACTTTTTTTAGCCAAAATGACTGTATTTTTGTCTTTTAGTCTTAAAAAGCCGGTTTTAGACAAGATAATTGCATTTCGTTACCAGTGATTTGAAAACATTTTTTGGTCAAAATAACTCTATTTTGATCTCCAAGTGTCTAAAAAGACCCTTTTGGTCAAAATATCTGTATTTGGTCACCAAAGGTCTGGAAAAAAAATGTAGTTTAAATGATTGTATTTTCGTCTATTAGAGTCTTAAAAAGCCGGTTTTTGACAAGATAATTGCATTTGGTAACCAATCACATGAAACATTTGTTTGGGTCAAAATAACTCTATTGTGGTCTCCAAGTGTCTAAAAAGCTTATTTTAGTCAAAATAAATGCATTTTGTCACCAAACGTCTGAAAACCTTTTTTTAGCCAAAATGACTATTTTTGTCTTTTAGAGTCTTAAAACACCGCTTTTAGACAGGATAATTGCATTTCGTTACCAGTGATCTGAAAACATTTTTTGGTCAAAATGACTCTATTTTGATCTCCGAGTGTCTTAAAAGCATATTTTAGTCAAAATAAATGCATTTTGTCACCAAAGGTCTGAAAACCTTTATTTAGCCAAAATGACTGTATTTTTTGTCTTTTAGAGTCTTAAAACACTGCTTTTAGACAAGATAAACGTTATTTGGTAACCAATGGCCTGAAAAAATGTTTTTGGTCAAAATGACTCTATTTAGGTCTCCAAGTGTCTAAAAAGCCCTTTTTAGTCAAAATAACTACGTTTGGTCACCAAAGGTTTGAAAAACTTTTTTTAGCCAAAATGACTGTATTTTTGTCTATTAGAGTCTTAAAAAGCTGGTTTTAGACAAGATAATTGCATTTCGTATGCAGTGATCTGAAAACATTTTTTTGGTCAAAATGATTCTATTTTGGTCTCCAAGTGTCTAAAAAGCCTATTTTAGTCAAAATAAATGCATTTGGTCAACAAAGGTCTGAAAACCTTTTTTAAGCCCAAATGACTGTATTTTTGTCTTTAAGAGCCTTAAAAAGCCGGTTTTAGACAAGATAATTGCATTTCGTTACCAGTGATCTGAAAACATTTTTTTGGTCAAAATGACTCTATTTTGGTCTCCATGTGTGTAAAAAGCCCTTTTTAGTCAAAATAACTGCATTTGGTCACCAAAGGTCTAAAAAAATTTAGTCAAAATGATTGTATTTTCGTCTACTAGAGTCTTAAAAAGCCAGTTTTGGACAAGATAATTGCATTTGTTAACCAATCGCCTGAAACATTTGTTTGGGTCAAAATGACTCTATTTAGGTCTCCAAGTGTCTAAAAAGCCCTTTTTAGTCAAAATAGCTACGTTTGGTCACCAAAGGTCTGAAAAACTTTTTTAGTCAAAATGACTGTATTTTCGTCTACTAGAGTCTTAAAAAGCCGGTCTTGGACAAGATAATTGCATTTGGTAACCAACCGCCTGAAACATTTGTTTGGGTCAAAATGACTCTATTTTGGTCTCCAAGTGTCTAAAAAGCATTTATTTTTTTGCATTTAATCACCAAAGGTCTGAATTTTTTTTTAATATTTAATGAGTATAAACAGTACACTGAATAAATAACATGAACAGTAGACATAATCAGTTACAGAACCAGTGTTCAGAAAAATACAATTATATAAAGGATATAACAGCAACAGTACAGGAAAACGTCATCCATAAACCATTGCATTCAGGTGAAAATTACAGCCAAGTAAACAAACCTGAGCATGTGCCCCTGTGCCTAAGAGAAGGATAAATAAAAACATACAGTTAATCCCTCCCAATAGTAATAGGACCATGAACATCTAGCAATATAGCACACACCTCCGTAAAGTAGCAAAAATCCACCTGAAGTACTAAGTGCAAAGGAGAAGGGAAGGGAAAAAAGGAAAACAGTGGCAGAAAATTTAAAGGTTGGGGGAGGGGGGAAAGGAAGGGAGGACTCTGCACGCTAGACCTTCTCAAGAAATGCTACCCTATCCAATGAGCAGACGATCCATAACCAACTGGGGGGAGCCAAGGCCGGGTCATCCAACCAAGGTTGCCATAACGAGGCAAATTTCTTGTGAGCATTTCGATGCTGGTATGGCTTTTCCCTGATTAAAGAGGCATTGACCTGTGTTATCCACCGGCCCCTGCTCGGCACCCTGGAGGCGATCCAAAATCGATGATCGATGAGAGGCAAAGATCCCACGTCTGCCCATCTATGGGTCCAAGATCCCCCCTCCCACCCCGCACGAGCAGGGAGGGAAGAGGGGTCCTGCACGGATCCCAACAGAAGGACATAAACCTGTGAGATCATACCCTTCTTGTCCGAGACCCGAAACACCTCACCCAACAGGCAGTGAGTGTCGGGTGTCAAAGAAGCCAAGCCTGCCTGGGCCATCATCGCGTGTCTCAATTGTAGGTAGCAAAAGAAACAGTGCCTAGGAACATCAAACTCCCTCTGTAAGTCTTGAATATATTTCAGTACCCCAGCTCTGAACAATTGTGCTATAAAATATACACCATGGGCCTCCCACATCTCGGCGCCCTCTAGACGAAACAGTTCCGAAAAGTTGCGATTATGCCAAATCGGAGTCTGAGGAAGGTAACCCGTGATCTGCAACATCCCCTTGACACAGCGCCACACCATGTGAATCAAGGCGAGTGTGGGTAACTGAGTCCCCATATTGGAGAACCCCGCTTCAAGGTGTACAAGGACAGGGTGAGGCGAGTCAGTAGGGACCCAATAGGATCGAATGGATCCAAAAGACCCCAGCCCCCCCATATGCTGAACCTGGAAGGCTAGAAAATATACTCTAGGGTTGGGGACTGCCAAGCCACCACTATCCTTGCCCATCTGAAGGGTAGCCAATTTAATCCTAGCCACTTTTTTGCACCAGATCAGTTCTCGGAACTGGGAGTCAATCCTATACAACCATTTCCTGGGTATCCAGATTGGGGAGTTGTGCAAGACATAAAGAAGTTGAGGAGCCCACACCATCTTAATTAGATTGACTCGCCCAGCCACCGACAAGGGAACTTTGCAGCAGAGGTACGAGGTTCAGTGTGATATACTGGGTAGGATCAGGAGACACCTGGATCCCCAAATATTTGAAGCAGTCAACCACTCGCACTGTGGATGCACAGTCCGGAAGAGGCTGAGTTATGGGATCAAGGGGCATTAAAACTGATTAATCCCAATTTATGGAAAATCCCGACAGGGACCCAAAATAGTCAATAAGGGACATTACCGCCCGCAAGGATTCCCCTGTATCACCTAGGTAGAGCAGTGTGTCATCCGCATAGAGTGAGATAACGTCTGCATGGGAGCCCCTTCTGAACCCCACTATGTCAGGGGAGGACCGAATCCGCGCCGCTAAGGTCTCCAGTGCCATGGCAAACAGCAATGGAGATAGTGGGCAGCCCTGTCTAGTCCCCCTGTGCAAACAGAAGGGTCCAGAAAGTTTCCCTTTCACCCTCAGTCTGGCCGTGTGGGCAACGTACAGTACCCGCACCCAGTTCAGAAAGTTCTCTCCCACACCAAAGCATTTGAGAACTTCCCATAGGTACACCCATTCAACACTATCGAATGCCTTAGCGGCATCTAGCGAAAAGACTGCCCGGTTCCCAGGGTTGTCTACTGGGATCTGAAGGTTCAGAAATAGTCGGCGGAGATTAAGTGCCGTCGATCTGGTCAGGATAAACCCCGATTGATCCCTATGGACAACCCCCTGGACAACAGAGGACAGCCTAGTGGCCAGTATCTTAGCTAGAATTTTAACATCCGTTGTGAGTAGAGATATGGGCCTTTAGGAATCCGCCAAAAGCGGATCCTTGCCGGGCTTCAGCAGGAAAACAACTATAGCTTCGGACATAGAGGCAGGAAGGTGGCTGTTAGGGATACAAGAGGTAGCCAGAGGGCGGTGCTTAGACGGGAACCCCCAAGGTAAGTGACACAGGCTAACCTGAGGTGCGGAATCTAAGTATCCACCGGTTTTCACCAGAGACTCTAGTGGTGAGGATGGATTTTGCTGCGTGTGGATACCAGGTCGCAGTCCTCAGGGTCACCCCACCAAGGGAGAAGCCGGTCAAGATCCGAAGGCAGATAAGCAGACAAGGGAGATCCGAGAGAATGGTCAAACAAGCTGGGGGTCAGGACGGGCAGCAGGTCAACAAGGTCAGGAACAAGCCAAAGGTCAAAATGGATATCAAGCAGGCTTCAGGAACACAGGAAGAGCTGCAGACAAGTCAGCAAAGACACAGTGCTTCTGAGCTGTTTAAATAAGGCAGCCTCTTTGCCAATTACTGCAATTAGTCTGCTCTAGGTTAACCCTTTAGATTGCAGATTCATGACAGCACATCAGTGTGCTCATGAAGCATTCCTAACATTACCCCCCCCCCCTTAAGGGCAAC
Organism: Pelophylax lessonae; assembly: GCF_965119305.1. Taxonomy (NCBI): domain Eukaryota; kingdom Metazoa; phylum Chordata; class Amphibia; order Anura; family Ranidae; genus Pelophylax; species Pelophylax lessonae. The sequence goes on from NC_138771.1 coordinate 392,732,884, forward strand.
CTCCGGGTGCCCAACAAACTGCTTTTCTGAGGATGGGCAAGAAAAAACGCCTGGATCAGGTCTGCGGCATGAATGTTACTCTCAGGTTCCCAGGAATTCTCTTCTGGCCCATAACTCTTCTATTTAATAAGGAACTGAAGCTGGTTACCTCTTTTCCGGCAATCAAGTACAGCCTCAACTTCGTACTCCATGTCGCCATCCACCATCACTGGTTCCGGAGGTCCAGGGCTTCTGTCGGGGAAGGCGTCGGGAACCGCGGGTTTTAAAAAAGAGTGACATGGAACACAGGATGGATCCGTAGGGTATCAGGTAAGGATAACTCATAGGACACGGCATTGAGTCTTATTTTAACGGGGAATGGGCCGATAAACCTGGAAGCCAACTTCTTGGATGGGCAGGCCAAGCGCAGGTTAGCTGTGAATAAAAAGACCTGGTCACCTGGTTGGAGAATCAGTTCTCCCCTCTTTTTCCCATCAAAGATTCTTTTGGACGCTATCTGAGCCTTGGCCAAGGTGTCCTGCAGAAGTTTGTTATTACTCGTGAAGAAGTCAATGGTGACCTGAACTGCGGGCACTCTGGAATCAGATGGGACGTCGGGCAGAAAGGAAGGATGAAAACCATAATTGGCAAAGAAGGGAGATTGCCCGGTAACGGAATGTCGTGAATTATTAAAGGCAAATTCCGCAAATGGTAGTAATGCTACCCAGTCGTGCTGGACGAAGGTGGTAAAGCACCGGAGATATTGTTCCAGGGTCTGGTTTGTCCTCTCTGTTTGCCCGTTCGTCTGCCAATGGTAAGCTGAGGACATAGATAATTCAATTTTTAGTAGCTTACACAAGGCCCTCCAAAAGCGGGACGTGAACTGTACCCCTCTGTCCGAGATAATGTTCGTGGGTACCCCGTGGAGTCGCACGATCTCCCTAATGAAGACTTCTGCAGTTTCTTTTGCAGAGGGGGTACCTTTGAGGGGTAGAAAGTGGGCCATCTTAGTAAGCTGGTCTACAACCACAAAAATGGCAGAGCACCCGGCCGAAGATGGAAGTTCCAGGATAAAGTCCATGGCGATAGTTTGCCAGGGCCAGTCAGGGATTGGGAGTGGTCTGAGGAGACCCCACGCCTTACTTCTGGTGGTTTTACTCCTGGAGCAAGAAACACAGGAAGACACATAACTTCTGCAGTCTTTTCCAATCTCAGGCCACCAGAAGGTGCATTGCATGAGGTCAAGGGTCCTATGAACACCAAAATGGCCAGCCAGAGGGTGGTCATGGCAGGCAGCTAGAACCGAAACTCTGACTCCCTCCGGGACAAATATTTTGTCCTTAGCCCACAACAAACCATCCTTGCGTGACAGGGGTAGCCCAGGTGGACCGGAACTTTGCAGCAGAGGTACGAGGTTCAGTGTGATATACTGGGTAGGATCAGGAGACACCTGGATCCCCAAATATTTGAAGCAGTCAACCACTCGCACTGTGGATGCACAGTCCGGAAGAGGCTGAGTTATGGGATCAAGGGGCATTAAAACTGATTAATCCCAATTTATGGAAAATCCCGACAGGGACCCAAAATAGTCAATAAGGGACATTACCGCCCGCAAGGATTCCCCTGTATCACCTAGGTAGAGCAGTGTGTCATCCGCATAGAGTGAGATAACGTCTGCATGGGAGCCCCTTCTGAACCCCACTATGTCAGGGGAGGACCGAATCCGCGCCGCTAAGGTCTCCAGTGCCATGGCAAACAGCAATGGAGATAGTGGGCAGCCCTGTCTAGTCCCCCTGTGCAAACAGAAGGGTCCAGAAAGTTTCCCTTTCACCCTCAGTCTGGCCGTGTGGGCAACGTACAGTACCCGCACCCAGTTCAGAAAGTTCTCTCCCACACCAAAGCATTTGAGAACTTCCCATAGGTACACCCATTCAACACTATCGAATGCCTTAGCGGCATCTAGCGAAAAGACTGCCCGGTTCCCAGGGTTGTCTACTGGGATCTGAAGGTTCAGAAATAGTCGGCGGAGATTAAGTGCCGTCGATCTGGTCAGGATAAACCCCGATTGATCCCTATGGACAACCCCCTGGACAACAGAGGACAGCCTAGTGGCCAGTATCTTAGCTAGAATTTTAACATCCGTTGTGAGTAGAGATATGGGCCTTTAGGAATCCGCCAAAAGCGGATCCTTGCCGGGCTTCAGCAGGAAAACAACTATAGCTTCGGACATAGAGGCAGGAAGGTGGCTGTTAGGGATACAAGAGGTAGCCTGATGGCAGAGGAAGGCCCCATGTGTGCCAGAGGGCGGTGCTTAGACGGGAACCCCCAAGGTAAGTGACACAGGCTAACCTGAGGTGCGGAATCTAAGTATCCACCGGTTTTCACCAGAGACTCTAGTGGTGAGGATGGATTTTGCTGCGTGTGGATACCAGGTCGCAGTCCTCAGGGTCACCCCACCAAGGGAGAAGCCGGTCAAGATCCGAAGGCAGATAAGCAGACAAGGGAGATCCGAGAGAATGGTCAAACAAGCTGGGGGTCAGGACGGGCAGCAGGTCAACAAGGTCAGGAACAAGCCAAAGGTCAAAATGGATATCAAGCAGGCTTCAGGAACACAGGAAGAGCTGCAGACAAGTCAGCAAAGACACAGTGCTTCTGAGCTGTTTAAATAAGGCAGCCTCTTTGCCAATTACTGCAATTAGTCTGCTCTAGGTTAACCCTTTAGATTGCAGATTCATGACAGCACATCAGTGTGCTCATGAAGCATTCCTAACATTACCCCCCCCCCTTAAGGGCAACCTCCGGGTGCCCAACAAACTGCTTTTCTGAGGATGGGCAAGAAAAAACGCCTGGATCAGGTCTGCGGCATGAATGTTACTCTCAGGTTCCCAGGAATTCTCTTCTGGCCCATAACTCTTCTATTTAATAAGGAACTGAAGCTGGTTACCTCTTTTCCGGCAATCAAGTACAGCCTCAACTTCGTACTCCATGTCGCCATCCACCATCACTGGTTCCGGAGGTCCAGGGCTTCTGTCGGGGAAGGCGTCGGGAACCGCGGGTTTTAAAAAAGAGTGACATGGAACACAGGATGGATCCGTAGGGTATCAGGTAAGGATAACTCATAGGACACGGCATTGAGTCTTATTTTAACGGGGAATGGGCCGATAAACCTGGAAGCCAACTTCTTGGATGGGCAGGCCAAGCGCAGGTTAGCTGTGAATAAAAAGACCTGGTCACCTGGTTGGAGAATCAGTTCTCCCCTCTTTTTCCCATCAAAGATTCTTTTGGACGCTATCTGAGCCTTGGCCAAGGTGTCCTGCAGAAGTTTGTTATTACTCGTGAAGAAGTCAATGGTGACCTGAACTGCGGGCACTCTGGAATCAGATGGGACGTCGGGCAGAAAGGAAGGATGAAAACCATAATTGGCAAAGAAGGGAGATTGCCCGGTAACGGAATGTCGTGAATTATTAAAGGCAAATTCCGCAAATGGTAGTAATGCTACCCAGTCGTGCTGGACGAAGGTGGTAAAGCACCGGAGATATTGTTCCAGGGTCTGGTTTGTCCTCTCTGTTTGCCCGTTCGTCTGCCAATGGTAAGCTGAGGACATAGATAATTCAATTTTTAGTAGCTTACACAAGGCCCTCCAAAAGCGGGACGTGAACTGTACCCCTCTGTCCGAGATAATGTTCGTGGGTACCCCGTGGAGTCGCACGATCTCCCTAATGAAGACTTCTGCAGTTTCTTTTGCAGAGGGGGTACCTTTGAGGGGTAGAAAGTGGGCCATCTTAGTAAGCTGGTCTACAACCACAAAAATGGCAGAGCACCCGGCCGAAGATGGAAGTTCCAGGATAAAGTCCATGGCGATAGTTTGCCAGGGCCAGTCAGGGATTGGGAGTGGTCTGAGGAGACCCCACGCCTTACTTCTGGTGGTTTTACTCCTGGAGCAAGAAACACAGGAAGACACATAACTTCTGCAGTCTTTTCCAATCTCAGGCCACCAGAAGGTGCATTGCATGAGGTCAAGGGTCCTATGAACACCAAAATGGCCAGCCAGAGGGTGGTCATGGCAGGCAGCTAGAACCGAAACTCTGACTCCCTCCGGGACAAATATTTTGTCCTTAGCCCACAACAAACCATCCTTGCGTGACAGGGGTAGCCCAGGTGGACCGGAACTTTGCAGCAGAGGTACGAGGTTCAGTGTGATATACTGGGTAGGATCAGGAGACACCTGGATCCCCAAATATTTGAAGCAGTCAACCACTCGCACTGTGCATGCACAGTCCGGAAGAGGCTGAGTTATGGGATCAAGGGGCATTAAAACTGATTTATCCCAATTTATGGAAAATCCAGACAGGGACCCAAAATAGTCAATAAGGGACATTACCGCCCGCAAGGATTCCCCTGTATCACCTAGGTAGAGCAGTGTGTCATCCGCATAGAGTGAGATAACGTCTGCATGGGAGCCCCTTCTGAACCCCACTATGTCAGGGGAGGACCGAATCCGCGCCGCTAAGGTCTCCAGTGCCATGGCAAACAGCAATGGAGATAGTGGGCAGCCCTGTCTAGTCCCCCTGTGCAAACAGAAGGGTCCAGAAAGTTTCCCTTTCACCCTCAGTCTGGCCGTGTGGGCAACGTACAGTACCCGCACCCAGTTCAGAAAGTTCTCTCCCACACCAAAGCATTTGAGAACTTCCCATAGGTACACCCATTCAACACTATCGAATGCCTTAGCGGCATCTAGCGAAAAGACTGCCCGGTTCCCAGGGTTGTCTACTGGGATCTGAAGGTTCAGAAATAGTCGGCGGAGATTAAGTGCCGTCGATCTGGTCAGGATAAACCCCGATTGATCCCTATGGACAACCCCCTGGACAACAGAGGACAGCCTAGTGGCCAGTATCTTAGCTAGAATTTTAACATCCGTTGTGAGTAGAGATATGGGCCTTTAGGAATCCGCCAAAAGCGGATCCTTGCCGGGCTTCAGCAGGAAAACAACTATAGCTTCGGACATAGAGGCAGGAAAGTGGCTGTGAGGGATACAAGAGGTAGCCTGATGGCAGAGGAAGGCCCCATGTGTGCCAGAGGGCGGTGCTTAGACGGGAACCCCCAAGGTAAGTGACACAGGCTAACCTGAGGTGCGGAATCTAAGTATCCACCGGTTTTCACCAGAGACTCTAGTGGTGAGGATGGATTTTGCTGCGTGTGGATACCAGGTCGCAGTCCTCAGGGTCACCCCACCAAGGGAGAAGCCGGTCAAGATCCGAAGGCAGATAAGCAGACAAGGGAGATCCGAGAGAATGGTCAAACAAGCTGGGGGTCAGGACGGGCAGCAGGTCAACAAGGTCAGGAACAAGCCAAAGGTCAAAATGGATATCAAGCAGGCTTCAGGAACACAGGAAGAGCTGCAGACAAGTCAGCAAAGACACAGTGCTTCTGAGCTGTTTAAATAAGGCAGCCTCTTTGCCAATTACTGCAATTAGTCTGCTCTAGGTTAACCCTTTAGATTGCAGATTCATGACAGCACATCAGTGTGCTCATGAAGCATTCCTAACATTACCCCCCCCCCTTAAGGGCAACCTCCGGGTGCCCAACAAACTGCTTTTCTGAGGATGGGCAAGAAAAAACGCCTGGATCAGGTCTGCGGCATGAATGTTACTCTCAGGTTCCCAGGAATTCTCTTCTGGCCCATAACTCTTCTATTTAATAAGGAACTGAAGCTGGTTACCTCTTTTCCGGCAATCAAGTACAGCCTCAACTTCGTACTCCATGTCGCCATCCACCATCACTGGTTCCGGAGGTCCAGGGCTTCTGTCGGGGAAGGCGTCGGGAACCGCGGGTTTTAAAAAAGAGTGACATGGAACACAGGATGGATCCGTAGGGTATCAGGTAAGGATAACTCATAGGACACGGCATTGAGTCTTATTTTAACGGGGAATGGGCCGATAAACCTGGAAGCCAACTTCTTGGATGGGCAGGCCAAGCGCAGGTTAGCTGTGAATAAAAAGACCTGGTCACCTGGTTGGAGAATCAGTTCTCCCCTCTTTTTCCCATCAAAGATTCTTTTGGACGCTATCTGAGCCTTGGCCAAGGTGTCCTGCAGAAGTTTGTTATTACTCGTGAAGAAGTCAATGGTGACCTGAACTGCGGGCACTCTGGAATCAGATGGGACGTCGGGCAGAAAGGAAGGATGAAAACCATAATTGGCAAAGAAGGGAGATTGCCCGGTAACGGAATGTCGTGAATTATTAAAGGCAAATTCCGCAAATGGTAGTAATGCTACCCAGTCGTGCTGGACGAAGGTGGTAAAGCACCGGAGATATTGTTCCAGGGTCTGGTTTGTCCTCTCTGTTTGCCCGTTCGTCTGCCAATGGTAAGCTGAGGACATAGATAATTCAATTTTTAGTAGCTTACACAAGGCCCTCCAAAAGCGGGACGTGAACTGTACCCCTCTGTCCGAGATAATGTTCGTGGGTACCCCGTGGAGTCGCACGATCTCCCTAATGAAGACTTCTGCAGTTTCTTTTGCAGAGGGGGTACCTTTGAGGGGTAGAAAGTGGACCATCTTAGTAAGCTGGTCTACAACCACAAAAATGGCAGAGCACCCGGCCGAAGATGGAAGTTCCAGGATAAAGTCCATGGCGATAGTTTGCCAGGGCCAGTCAGGGATTGGGAGTGGTCTGAGGAGACCCCACGCCTTACTTCTGGTGGTTTTACTCCTGGAGCAAGAAACACAGGAAGACACATAACTTCTGCAGTCTTTTCCAATCTCAGGCCACCAGAAGGTGCATTGCATGAGGTCAAGGGTCCTATGAACACCAAAATGGCCAGCCAGAGGGTGGTCATGGCAGGCAGCTAGAACCGAAACTCTGACTCCCTCCGGGACAAATATTTTGTCCTTAGCCCACAACAAACCATCCTTGCGTGACAGGGGTAGCCCAGGTGGACCGGAACTTTGCAGCAGAGGTACGAGGTTCAGTGTGATATACTGGGTAGGATCAGGAGACACCTGGATCCCCAAATATTTGAAGCAGTCAACCACTCGCACTGTGCATGCACAGTCCGGAAGAGGCTGAGTTATGGGATCAAGGGGCATTAAAACTGATTTATCCCAATTTATGGAAAATCCAGACAGGGACCCAAAATAGTCAATAAGGGACATTACCGCCCGCAAGGATTCCCCTGTATCACCTAGGTAGAGCAGTGTGTCATCCGCATAGAGTGAGATAACGTCTGCATGGGAGCCCCTTCTGAACCCCACTATGTCAGGGGAGGACCGAATCCGCGCCGCTAAGGTCTCCAGCGCCATGGCAAACAGCAATGGAGATAGTGGGCAGCCCTGTCTAGTCCCCCTGTGCAAACAGAAGGGTCCAGAAAGTTTCCCTTTCACCCTCAGTCTGGCCGTGGGGGCAGCGTACAGTACCCGCACCCAGTTCAGAAAGTTCTCTCCCACACCAAAGCGTTTGAGAACTTCCCATAGGTACACCCATTCAACACTATCGAATGCCTTAGCGGCATCTAGCGAAAAGACTGCCCGGTTCCCAGGGTTGTCTACTGGGATCTGAAGGTTCAGAAATAGTCGGCGGAGATTAAGTGCCGTCGATCTGGTCAGGATAAACCCCGATTGATCCCTATGGACAACCCCCTGGACAACAGAGGACAGCCTAGTGGCCAGTATCTTAGCTAGAATTTTAACATCCGTTGTGAGTAGAGATATGGGCCTTAAGGAATCCGCCAAAAGCGGATCCTTGCCGGGCTTCAGCAGGAAAACAACTATAGCTTCGGACATAGAGGCAGGAAGGTGGCTGTTAGGGATACAAGAGGTAGCCTGATGGCAGAGGAAGGCCCCACGTGTGCCAGAGGGCGGTGCTTAGACGGGAACCCCCAAGGTAAGTGACACAGGCTAACCTGAGGTGCGGAATCTAAGTATCCACCGGTTTTCACCAGAGCCTCTAGTGGTGAGGATGGATTTTGCTGCGTGTGGATACCAGGTCGCAGTCCTCAGGGTCACCCCACCAAGGGAGAAGCCGGTCAAGATCCGAAGGCAGATAAGCAGACAAGGGAGATCCGAGAGAATGGTCAAACAAGCCGGGGGTCAGGACGGGCAGCAGGTCAACAAGGTCAGGAACAAGCCAAAAGTCAAAATGGATATCAAACAGGTAACAGGAAGCAGGCTTCAGGAACACAGGAAGAGCTGCAGACAAGTCAGCAAAGATACAGTGCTTCTGAGCTGTTTAAATAAGGCAGCCTCTTTGCCAATTACTGCAATTAGTCTGCTCTAGGTTAACCCTTTAGATTGCAGATTCATGACAGCACATCAGTGTGCTCAGGAAGCATTCCTAACATTACCCCCCCCCTTAAGGGCAACCTCCGGGTGCCCAACAAACTGCTTTTCTGAGGATGGGCAAGAAAAAACGCCTGGATCAGGTCTGCGGCATGAATGTTACTCTCAGGTTCCCAGGAATTCTCTTCCGGCCCATAACCCTTCTATTTAATAAGGAACTGAAGCTGGTTACCTCTTTTCCGGCAATCAAGTACAGCCTCAACTTCGTACTCCATGTCGCCATCCCCCATCACTGGTTCCGGAGGTCCAGGGCTTCTGCCGGGGAAGGCGTCGGGAACCGCGGGTTTTAAAAAAGAGTGACATGGAACACAGGATGGATCCGTAGGGTATCAGGTAAGGATACAGGCCGACAGGCCGACACTTACTTCTGTATCATGTGAATGCCTAATGTACCTCCAGCCATTAAATACTACGTTCTTTGCTGTCAGTTAAACCCATGTGAGCTAATTTTTGGGGCCTATACAGGCCGACACTTACTTCTGTATACTGTGTGAATGCCTAATGTACCTCCAGCCACCAAATACTACGTTCTTAGTTGTCAGGTAAACTGATGTGGGATATTTTTTGGGGCCTTTTATGGCCGACGCTTACTTCTTTATCCAGTGAATGCCTAATGTACCTTCAGCCACAGAATACTACATTCTTAGCTGTCAGGTAAACCCATGTGGGCTAATTTTTGGGGCCTTTTACGGCCGACACTTACTTCTGTATCACGTGAATGCCTAATGTACCTTCAGCCACAGAATACTACGTTCTTAGCTTTCTTTTTTGTATTTATTGTTCTTTATTTCAATTTCAAGGAGAATTAAAACACAAAGTATAATATATACCTCCAAGGCATAAACAAAAAGAGAACGAGAACCACAATACAAGCCCCCATCCTCTTCCCAGTACACAATGTGTTCACATTCAAAGAAATATTCATCATTTTCCAGGGTACCAATAGTGCTCGCAATAAGAAAGAGAAAAAAATTCCTTGACGAGGAAACAGTTTGTCCAGATCGCAAGGCTCTTACCCAATCTTCCTTTTCACTCTTCCCTCTCCCTTCCTCTCCAAACATCACTGCTGCCCCCTTTAATCTACGTCTGTATTGTGTCTTCCGAGAAGACAGCTATGGAGTTCATCTTTCCGTCTCCTACACTATTCTTTTCTCCTTTCCACTCTTTTCCCCTCCCTCCCTACCCTCCCCCCTTCCCTCACTCATACTATCAGACAAACATCCACTCACAAAAAAAACAAAAAAAAAAAAACATTTTTTATAAATTTTTTCTCCTCCCCCTCTCCCCCTCCCCCTCTCCTCCCTCAACCAAGGCCTCCAAAACGCTGAACCTTTGTAGTCTAGTCCCCCAAGCTCATATTTTAGGGTGCTAAGTGGAGAAGTTGTTTCCCCTCATCCGAGGTCGTAAATAAGTTCCAGATACCCCATATCGCCTTATATTGTTCGTATTTGTTTTGTGAGGAAAGTACTAAATCCTCCATTTTATTTATATGCTCAAATTTTCGTGCCCATTCAGATACTGAGGGGGGATTTGTCCTCCTCCAGTATTGCGGTATGCATGCTCTTGCAGCATTCATCATATGAGGTAATATCGATCTTTCATATTTCTTCCTTGATAGCCCCGATATCTGCAAGAGGCAAAAGGCTGCATCTCCCTCAATTCTATAATCCGTTATTTTCTGAATTATACCCCCTACTTCCGACCAGTATTTCTTTATATCTGGGCAATTCCAGAAAATATGGTACAACGTACCCTCTCCCTCCCCACATCTCCAGCACCTATCAGATTCCTGGGGATACCACTTATGTAATTTATCTGGTGTATTATACCATCTGGTTAAGATCTTATAATTTGTTTCCTGAATTTTAGTGCACTTTGTTGGCCCGAATGTTAACCTACATATTCTCTGTACCTGTGCTATTGTTATATCCCTATTTAAATCTGATTTCCACTTTTCCACCCAATTTAAATTTGGTTGTTCTATTGGGGTATGTAAATTAAGTTGCGCTAATATGATCTATGGAGGTATAAAGTCCACAAAGTCCCAATGTTGATAACAAATGGAAAGTATCCTTGGTAGGGTCCTGAGCCCGACTCCCTTAAGAGTGTACGCTTACCAGATTGAGGCAAAATTGAAGCGGATATGCTTAATCTTGTCAATTTGATAGAAGATCCAGGCCCGTGTAAGCAATGAACTCGGAGGTCATTGGATCATGTAAAAATACAAATAAACGCAATAGCGTAAAACCCAACGACTAAATAGTATCACCTTGAGTGTGACTTATAATAGAAATTGGGAAAAGTGTAAGAAGCTACCACCAAGATAGCTAGGGAAAAAAAATTGTTTGGAGTGTGAAACCGTACCAAAATAAATGTGAAATAAAGTGAAAAAAATTTCAGTTGGAGTTGCCTCTAGCCAGACCAAATTATCTAATAAACCCAAGTGAATAATAACAATACTGAAGATAAGTGCTTGGACCATCACCAGCTAGACAAGCCTCTTACCAAAATCAAGTAAAAGCAAGTGTGTATAAGTAACTCCAAGTGACACAGGATGCAATGTCAGAAAAACACCAGTAGGGGTCGCCTCTTACCAGACTTTAATTTGAAACGGCGGGCGGTCGGCTTTCAGATAAGGGTGGTCCCAGTGGCGGATTCACCACGGAATTACCCTTACGGTGCAGGGGAAGAGGTGCCCCCCCCTCCTGCCACGTCCCAGACGTTTTCCCAGCTTACCGGACCCGCCGGCAGCGGGGAAAACTATCCGGTCCCGGAGACAGGAAGTCGAGTGAGGGCAAGATGGCCCTCACTTGACTCTATGGTCTTGGAGGACCGGAGCTACGTCAAAAGACGTTGCCTAGCAACCGGTTTAAAGGGCCACTTTTTTTTTTCTTTTTTTTTTTTCCTCTTTCAACAATTTTTTTTTCTTTTTTAGTGCAGTTGTGAGGTGTGAGGTCTTTTTGACCCCAGATCTCACAATAAAGAGGACCTGTCATGTCTATTTCTATTACAAGGGATGTTTACATTCCTTGTAATAGGAATAAAAATGATCAAAACATTTTTTTTTAAACTGTGTAAAAATAAAAAAATAATAAATAAAATAAATAGGAAAAAAAGAAATTAAAGAGCCCTGTCCCCGTTAGCTCGCGCACAGAAGCAAACGCATATGCAAGTCCCGCCCACATATGTAAACGGTGTTCAAACCATACATGTGAGGTATCGCCGCGATCGTTAGAGCGAGAGCAATAATTTGAGCCCTAGACCTCCTCTATAACTCTAAGCTAGTAACCTGCAGAAACCTGGGAAACCGCCTGGGAATACCAGGTGCTGTAGGCTTTTGGCTTTTCCTTTATTCGTTGGCTTTCTTTTTGTTTCTTCTGAGGTGCCATCTTGCCATGGCCAAGTTCAAAGGGGTCAAGGGTGGCAGGGGTGATCGCCTACGGCCACATCACCCTGAACGTGCCCTATCTCGTCTGATCTTGGCAGCTAAGCAGGGTCCGGCCTGGTTAGTACCTGGATGGGAGACCGCCTGGGAATACCAGGTGCTGTAAGGCTTTTGGCTTTTCCTTTTTTTTTTTATTTAAAATTTTGTAATATAACACGTGAGTATCAACAACAGAAAAGGTACAATTAAATACAGACATTATGCAAATTAGGTCACTCATAGTATGGGTAACCTGAACTGGGGAAGGGCAGGGCGGGGGGAGGGGGGTCCAGGGTCAAAAGAGCATTAGGCATTCACAGTATACAGAAGTGTCGGCCTGTATAGGCTCCAAAAATTAGCTCACATGGGTTTAACTGACAGCAAAGAACGTATTATTGGATGGCTAGAGGTACATCAGGCATTCACACAGTATACAGAAGTAAGTGTCGGCCTGTATAGGCCCCAAAAATTAGCTCACATGGGTTTACCTGACTGCTAAGAATGTAGTATTCTGTGGCTAAAGGTACATTAGGCATTCACAGGATGCAGAAGTAAGTAGAAAATGTTAGGTGCCGACCCTAAATGCCAGTAAGCCAAGAAAGGTCCTGCCACATCCCTAAGGACATATGAGAAAAAAGTGTATCAAGTGGTATTGGTGTTCCAATACACCAGACCCTAAATGAGCCCCACAGGGAACTATGTATTCTGAGGAAACACCCAACCTGGGACTTTGTAGGCAGGAGTTACTTGGCATGAATAGATAAATAGAAGACCAATTTAATATATAATGATTTTATTAATACACGTGTACAAAATTGTTAAAAAAGACACAGATGCAAAGGCATCAAAAGACAGTCAATATAGAAAATATGTGATCAATAAAATTTTGAACCATATCCTAGAGTAGTGGGGTCACCCAGGTCCAACATGTTTCGCCGACTCTGCAGACTCTGACTTAAAAAGGCTTTTTAGACACTTGGAGACCAAAATAGAGTCATTTTGACCAAAAACTTTTTTTCAGGCCATTGGAGCCCAAATGGCCAGTTTTATAAGACAAAAATACAGTCCTTTTGACGAAAAAAATTTTCAGACCTTTGGTGACCAAATGCCGTTATTTTGTCTAACAAAAGGTTTTTAGACACTTGGAGACCAAAATAGAGTCATTTTGACCAAAACATTTTTTTCAGGCCATTGGAGCCAAATGTCTAAAATCTTGTCTAAAACCGGCTTTTTAAGGCTCTAAAAGACAAAAATATAGTCATTTTGACTGAATTTTTTTTCTGACCTTTGGTGACCAAATGCAGTTATTTTGACTAAAAAAGGATTTTAAGAAACTTGGAGACCAAAATAGAGTAATTTTGACTGAAAATATCTTTTCAGGCCATTGGAGCCCATTTTGACTAAAAAAATGTTCAAACCTTTGGTGACCAAATGCCGTTATTTTGACTAAAAAAAGGATTTTTAGACACTTGGAGACCAAAATAGTCATTTTGACCAAAAAAAATTTCAGGCCATTGAAGAGCAAAATGCAGTTATCTTGTCTAAAACTGGCTTTTTAAGACTCTAAAAGACAAAAATACAGTCATTTTGACTAAAAAAGTTTTTCAGACCTTTGGTGACAAAATGCAGTTATTTTGACTAAAAAAGGCTTTTTAGACACTTGGAGACCAAAATAGTTATTTTAACCAAAAACAATTTTCAGGCCATTGGAGCCAAATGACTAAAATCTTGTCTAAAACCGTCTTTTTAAGGCTCTAAAAGACAAAAATTGACAGCGAAGAACGTAGTATTCTGTGGCTGAAGGTACATTAGGCATTTACAGGATAAAGAAGTAATTGTCGGCCATAAAAGGCCCAAAAAATTAGCCCAAATGGGTTTACCTGACAGCTAAGAACGTAGTATTCTGTGGCTGAAGGTACATTAGGCATTAACAGGATAAAGAAGTAAGTGTCGGCCATAAAAGGCCCCAAAAATTAGCCCACATCAGTTTACCTGACAACTAAGAACGTAGTATTTGTTGGCTGGAGGTACATTAGGCATTCACACAGTATACAGAAGTTAGTGTCGGACGGTATAGGCCCCAAAAATTAGCTCACATGGGTTTAACTGACAGCAAAGAACGTAGTGTATTTGATGGCTGGTGGTACATTAGGCATTCACAGTAGACAGAAGTAAGTGTCGGCCTTTATAGGCCCCAAACATTAGCTCACATGGGTTTAACTGACAGCACAGAACGTAGTATTTGATGGCTGGAGGTAAATTAGGCTTTCACAGGATACAGAAGTAAGTGTCAGCCTGTATAGGCCCCAAAACTTAGCTCACATGGGTTTAACTGACAGCAAAGAACATAGTGTATTTGATGGCTAGAGCTAAATTAGGCATGTTAGAAACCTGCCACATCGTACTGCCTAATAAATATACCAATATACATGACTGTATTTTTGTCTTTTAGAGCCTTAACCACTTAAGCCCCGGAAGATTTTACCCCCATTCCGACCAGGGGGTATTTTGCGATTCGGCACTGCGTGACTTTAACGGAAAATTGCGCGGTCGTGCGACGCTGTACCTAAACGAATTTGGCGTCCTTTTTTCCCACAAACAGAGCTTTCTTTTGGTGGTATTTGATCACCTGTGCGATTTTTTGATCACGCGCTATAAACAAAAAAAGAGCGTCAATTTTGCAAAAATAGCAATATTTTTCACATTTTTTTATATGAAATTCCCCCAAAAAAAATGTAAAAATCTAAATTTTTTTAACATTTTCGGCCAATTTGTTTTATGCTACCTATGTTTGGTAAAAAAAATCGCAAAAAGCGTATTTTGATTGGTTTGCGCAAAAGTTATCGCGTTTACTAACAAAGGGAAAGATTTCTGTCATTTTTGTTGTTTTTTTTTTTAACGCGTAATGGCGGCGATCTGCGATTTTTTTTGCGGTACTGCGACATTGCGGCGGACAGATCGGACCCTTGACTGACATTTTTGACACTTTTGGGGTTACCAGTGACATTTATGCAGTAATCAGTGCTATATATATGCACTGTTACTGTAAAAATACACTGGTAGTGAAGGGGTTAACTTTATTTGGGAGGGAGGGGCTGTGTGTGTCCCTAGGGGCATGCTTTCTACTGTGATTGGCTGTGGCTTGAGCTGTAAGGACACTGATCAACGGATCTACATAGTAGATCCATGTGATCAGTGTCTTTACAGCGAGGAGAATGACAGGCTGCTTGTTTACACAAGCTGCCTGACATTCTCCCTCTCCCCCGCCGATCGCCGAGTGGCCGGCGGACATCGGGTCGCATTGGACGTTGCGGTCGGGGCAGTCATCTCCCAAAGACAGGGAACTAGAGACTTAACTCACCCAATAGCCTTCTTTTCCCGGAAACTCTCTCCCGCGGAGAAAAACTATGATGTCGGGGACCGGGAACTCCTGGCTATCAAAGCCGCTCTCGAAGAGTGGAGATATCTACTAGAAGGAGCATCAAACCCGATTCTTACATTTACCGATCATAAGAACCTTGAGTACTTAAGATCTGCAAAGCGACTTAGACCCCGCCAGGCCCGATGGGCACTCTTCTTCTCCAGATTCTCGTTCCATATCACCTATCGGCCCGGGTCGAAAAATGTCAAACCGGATTCCCTGTCCCGGATGTTTGATAATACTAAAGAAGAGTTGGTACCTGACACTATTGTCGGTGGCTGGGCGAGTCAATTTAATTAAGATGGTGTGGGCTCCTCAACTTCTTTATGTCTTGCACAACTCCCCAATCTGGATACCCAGGAAATGATTGTATAGGATTGACTCCCAGTTCCGAGAACTGATCTGGTGCAAAAAAGTGGCTAGGATTAAATTGGCTACCCTTCAGATGGGCAAGGATAGTGGTGGCTTGGCAGTCCCCAACCCCAGAGTATATTTTCTAGCCTTCCAGGTTCAGCATATGGGGGGGCTGGGGTCTTTTGGATTCATTCGATCCTATTGGGTCCCTACTGACTTGCCTCACCCTGTCCTTGTACACCTTGAAGCGGGGTTCTCCAATATGGGGACTCGGTTACCCACACTCGCCTTGATTCACATGGTGTGGCGCTGTGTCAAGGGGATGTTGCAGATCACGGGTTATCTTCCTCAGACTCCGATTTGGCATAATCGCAACTTTTCGGAACTGTTTCGTCTAGAGGGCGCCGAGATGTGGGAGGCCCATGGTGTATATTTTATAGCACAATTGTTCAGAGCTGGGGTACTGAAATATATTCAAGACTTACAGAGGGAGTTTGATGTTCCTAGGCACTGTTTCTTTCGCTACCTACAATTGAGACACGCGATGATGGCCCAGGCAGGCTTGGCTTCTTTGACACCCGACACTCACTGCCTGTTGGGTGAGGTGTTTCGGGTCTCGGACAAGAAGGGTATGATCTCACAGGTTTATGTCCTTCTGTTGGGATCTGTGCAGGACCCCTCTTCCCTCCCTGCTCGTGCGGGGTGGGAGGGGGGATTTTGGACCCATAGATGGGCAGACGTGGGATCTTTGCCTCTCATCGATCATCGATTTTGGATCGCCTTCAGGGTGCCGAGCAGGGGCCAGTGGATAACACAGGTCAATGCCTCTTTAATCAGGGAAAAGCCATACCAGCATCGAAATGCTCACAAGAAATTTGCCTCGTTATGGCAACCTTGGTTGGATGACCCGGCCTTGGCTCCCCCCAGTTGGTTATGGATCGGCTGCTCATTGGATAGGGTAGCATTTCTTGAGAAGGTCTAGCGTGCAGAGTCCTCCCTTCCTTTCCCCCCTCCCCCCAACCTTTAAATTTTCTGCCTCTGTTTTCCTTTTTTCCCTTCCCTTCTCCTTTGCACTTAGTACTTCAGGTGGGTTTTTGCTACTTTACGGAGGTGTGTGCTATATTGCTAGATGTTCATGGTCCTATTACTATTGGGAGGGATTAACTGTATGTTTTTATTTATCCTTCTCTTATGCACAGGGGCATATGCTCAGGTTTGTTTACTTGGCTGTAATTTTCACCTGAATGCAATGGTTTATGGATGACGTTTTCCTGTACTGTTGCTGTTATATCCTTTATATATTTGTATTTTTCTGAACACTGGTTCTGTAACTGATTATGTCTACCGTTCATGTTATTTATTCAGTGTAATGTTTATACTCAATAAATATTAAAAAAAAATTCAGACCTTTGGTGATTAAATGCAAAAAAAAAATGCTTTTTAGACACTTGGAGACCAAAATAGAGTCATTTTGACCCAAACAAATGTTTCAGGCGATTGGTTACCAAATGCAATTATCTTGTCCAAAGCCGGCTTTTTAAGACTCTTATAGACGAAAATACAGTCATTTTGACTACATTTTTATTTCAGACCTTTGGTGACCAAATGCAGTTTTGTTTTTACTAAAAAGGGCTTTTTAGACACTTGGAGACCAAAATAGAGTAATTTTGTCCAAAAAACTGTTTTCAGATCACTGGTTATGAAATGCAATTATCTTGTCTAAAACCGGCTTTTTAACCACTTAAGCCCCGGAGGATTTGGCTGCTAAAGGACCAGGGTTTTTTTTGCGATTTTTTACTGCGTGACTTTAACGGACAATTGCGCGGTCGTGCGACGCTGTACCTAAACGAATTTGACGTCCTTTTTTTCCCACAAACAGAGCTTTCTTTTGGTGGTATTTGATCACCTGTGCGATTTTTTGATCACGCGCTATAAACAAAAAAAGAGCGTAAATTTTGCAAAAATAACAATATTTTTCACATTTTTTTATATGAAATTCCCCAAAAAAAAAGTAAAAATCAAAATTTTTTAACATTTTTCGGCCAATTTCGCCTCCCTGGCCGGGTTGCCTGACGCTCCGTGTATGGCTACATTTTGACTATGGCTGATAATATTTGTGTGATGTCCTGGAATGTGCGGGGCCTCAGCAACCCGGTAAAGAGGACGGCGGTGCTCCGCACCATCAAACGCCTGCAGGCAGATGTGGTTTGCCTGCAGGAGACCCATATGTCTCCTTCCACTTCCCCGTGTCTAGCTCCTAGCTTATTTAGTCACCAGTTCCACTACTCCACTTATTCCAGAGGGGTGTGTATTTTGATTAAGAAGGGGGTACGGTTTCTATGCTCAAAGTCTGTGATTGACCCTGAGGGCCGGTTTGTTTTATCCTGCCAACTAGCAAGCCTTAGGTGTGTACTTGTGCCCCCCCCCCGTATTCTGCAGGGGTACTTAAACTTATCGTGCCACATATTGCTCAACTTCCTGATGTGCCCCTGCTGATGTTGGGGGACTTTACTGCCTGGGATAGGTTTTCCTCTCACTCCGGTGGACCTATGCTGGCCGGGGGGGCTACACCCCTTGCTCGGTTGGTGGGTGAACTCGGACTGACAGATGTCTGGAGGATGGGCCACCCTGAGGTACGAAAGTTTTCGTGCTTCTCGGCGTCACACTCGGGATTGTCTAGGATAGATCTGGGGCTGGGTAATGGTTCGCTACTGCCTCTGGTGGTCGTGGCGGGGAAATCCCTTTGGAAACTCAATGCATTCTGGCTGACGCTCTTTCCTAGTCCTGATCCCCTGCCACCCAAACTAACGTCCTTTTTTGCTGACAATTTGGAATCCGCAGAGGTGGGGGTGGTGTGGGATGCGGCTAAGGCATTCATGGGAGGTCAGTTTATACGTGCGGTTAATGCCATTAAAACAGACACCAGGCAATGGGAGAATACTGTGTTGGACGCAGTGACTAGAGCGGAGGAAACTTATGTTAGGGACCCGTCAGATGATACTCAGAGGTCGTGGCTGGCTGCCCAATCTATGGCCAAGTCGGTCTCGATTCAAAAGGCTGAAAACAAGCGCTTCTTCTTGCAGCAGAGGTATTTTGAGAAGGGAGAAAACACGGGTCATATTTTCGCCATGCTGGTTCGCTCGCAGCAGCCTGCGGCATTTACAGTATAGGTTCTCTAACATCATAGCCCCTATTACTCACCTTACTAAGAAGAACGTCCACTTCCAGTGGACCCCAGAAGCTCAGTCCGCCTTCTCGGTTCTTAAAAAACATTTTACCTCTGCCCCTATCCTAAGTCACCCGGATCCTGCCTTACCCTATCTCCTGGAGGTAGACGCATTGGACGTTGCGGTCGGGGCAGTCATATCCCAAAGACAGGGAACTAGAGACTTAACTCACCCAATAGCCTCCTTTTCCCGGGAAACTCTCTCCCGCAGAGAAAAACTATGATGTCGGGGACCGGGAACTCCTGGCTATCAAAGCCGCTCTGGAAGAGTGGAGATATCTACTAGAAGGAGCATCACACCCGATTCTTATATTTACCGATCATAAGAACCTTGAGTACTTAAGATCTGCAAAGTGACTTAGACCCCGCCAGGCCCAATGGGCACTCTTCTTCTCCAGATTCTCGTTCCATATCGCCTATCGGCCCGGGTCGAAAAAAGTCAAACCGGATTCCCTGTCCCGGATGTTTGATAATACTAAAGAAGAGTTGGTACCTGACACTATCCTGTCAGAGAAAAACTTCCTGCTCACTAGCCTGAAATCCCATCTTGAGCAAGCCTCTGCCAAAATTTCCGGTCCACCTGGGATACCCCTGTCACGCAAGGATGGTTTGTTGTGGGCTAAGGACAAAATATTTGTCCCGGAGGGAGTCAGAGTTTCGGTTCTAGCTGCCTGCCATGACCACCCTCTGGCTGGCCATTTTGGTGTTCATAGGACCCTTGACCTCATGCAATGCACCTTCTGGTGGCCTGAGATGGGAAAAGACTGCAGAAGTTATGTGTCTTCCTGTGTTTCTTGCTCCAGGAGTAAAACCACCAGAAGTAAGGCGTGGGGTCTCCTCAGACCACTCCCAATCCCTGACTGGCCCTGGCAAACTATCGCCATGGACTTTATCCTGGAACTTCCACCTTCGGCCGGGTGCTCTGCCATTTTTGTGGTTGTAGACCGGCTTACTAAGATGGCCCACTTTCTACCCCTCAAAGGTACCCCCTCTGCAAAAGAAACTGCAGAAGTCTTCATTAGGGAGATCGTGCGACTCCACGGGGTACCCACGAACATTATCTCGGACAGAGGGGTATAGTTCACGTCCCGCTTTTGGAGGGCCTTGTGTAAGCTACTAAAAATTGAATTATCTATGTCCTCAGCTTACCACCCGCAGACGAACGGGCAAACAGAGAGGACAAACCAGACCCTGGAACAATATCTCCGGTGCTTTACCACCTTCGTCCAGGACGACTGGGTAGCATTACTACCATTTGCGGAATTTGCCTTTAATAATTCACGACATTCCGTTACCGGGCAATCTCCCTTCTTTGCCAATTATGGTTTTCATCCTTCCTTTCTGCCCGACGTCCCATCTGATTCCAGAGTGCCCGCAGTTCAGGTCACCATTGACTTCTTCACGAGTAATAACAAACTTCTGCAGGACACCTTGGCCAAGGCTCAGATAGCGTCCAAAAGAATCTTTGATGGGAAAAAGAGGGGAGAACTGATTCTCCAACCAGGTGACCAGGTCTTTTTATCCACAGCTAACCTGCGCTTGGCCTGCCCATCCAAGAAGTTGGCTTCCAGGTTTATCGGCCCATTCCCCGTTAAAATAAGACTCAATGCCGTGTCCTATGAGTTATCCTTACCTGATACCCTACGGATCCATCCTGTGTTCCATGTCACTCTTTTTTAAAACCCGCGGTTCCCGACGCCTTCCCCGGCAGAAGCCCTGGACCACCGGAACCAGTGATGGTGGATGGCGACATGGAGTACGAAGTTGAGGCTGTACTTGATTGCCGGAAAAGAGGTAACAAGCTTCAGTTCCTTATTAAATAGAAGGGTTAGGGGCCGGAAGAGAATTCCTGGGAACCTGAGAGTAACATTCATGCCGCAGACCTGATCCAGGCGTTTTTTCTTGCCCATCCTCAGAAAAGCAGTTTGTTGGGCACCCGGAGGTTGCACTTAAGGGGGGGGGGTAATGTTAGGAATGCTTCCTGAGCACACTGATGTGCTGTCATGAATCTGCAATCTAAAGGGTTAACCTAGAGCAGACTAATTGCAGTAATTGGCAAAGAGGCTGCCTTATTTAAACAGCTCAGAAGCACTGTGTCTTTGCTGACTTGTCTGCAGCTCTTCCTGTGTTCCTGAAGCCTGCTTCCTGTTACCTGTTTGATATCCATTTTGACCTTTGGCTTGTTCCTGACCTTGTTGACCTGCTGCCCGTCCTGACCCCCGGCTTGTTTGACCATTCTCTCGGATCTCCCTTGTCTGCTTATCTGCCTTCGGATCTTGACCGGCTTCTCCCTTGGTGGGGTGACCCTGAGGACTGCGACCTGGTATCCACACGCAGCAAAATCCATCCTCACCACTAGAGGCTCTGGTGATAACCGGTGGATACTTAGATTCAGCACCTCAGGTTAGCCTGTGTCACTTACCTTGGGGGTTCCCGTCTAAGCACCGCCCTCTGGCAC
Organism: Pelophylax lessonae; assembly: GCF_965119305.1. Classification (NCBI taxonomy): domain Eukaryota; kingdom Metazoa; phylum Chordata; class Amphibia; order Anura; family Ranidae; genus Pelophylax; species Pelophylax lessonae. Next base: position 392,754,081 of record NC_138771.1, read on the forward strand.
ACGTGGGGCCTTCCTCTGCCATCAGGCTACCTCTTGTATCCCTAACAGCCACCTTCCTGCCTCTATGTCCGAAGCTATAGTTGTTTTCCTGCTGAAGCCCGGCAAGGATCCGCTTTTGGCGGATTCCTAAAGGCCCATATCTCTACTCACAACGGATGTTAAAATTCTAGCTAAGATACTGGCCACTAGGCTGTCCTCTGTTGTCCAGGGGGTTGTCCATAGGAATCAATCGGGGTTTATCCTGACCAGATCGACGGCACTTAATCTCCGCCGACTATTTCTGAACCTTCAGATCCCAGTAGACAACCCTTTTCGCTAGATGCCGCTAAGGCATTCAATAGTGTTGAATGGGTGTACCTATGGGAAGTTCTCAAATGCTTTGGTGTGGGAGAGAACTTTCTGAACTGGGTGCGGGTACTGTACGCTGCCCCCACGGCCAGACTGAGGGTGAAAGGGGAGCTTTCTGGACCCTTCTGTTTGCACAGGGGGACTAGATAGGGCTGCCCACTATCTCCATTGCTGTTTGCCATGGCACTGGAGACCTTAGCGGCGCGGATTCGGTCCTCCCCTGACATAGTGGGGTTCAGAAGGGGCTCCCATGCAGACGTTATCTCGCTCTATGCGGATGACACACTGCTCTATCCAGGTGATACAGGGGAATCCTTGCGGGCGGTAATGTCCCTTACTGACTATTTTGGGTCCCTGTCGGGATTTTCCATAAATTGGGATAAATCAGTTTTAATGCCCCTTGATCCCATAACTCAGCCTCTTCCGGACTGTGCATCCACAGTGCGAGTGGTTGACTGCTTCAAATATTTGGGGATCCAGGTGTCTCCTGATCCTACCCAGTATATCACACTGAACCTCGTACCTCTGCTGCAAAGTTCCCTTGTCGGTGGCTGGGCGAGTCAATCTAATTAAGATGGTGTGGGCTCCTCAACTTCTTTATGTCTTGCACAACTCCCCAATCTGGATACCCAGGAAATGGTTCTATAGGATTGACTCCCAGTTCCGAGAACTGATCTGGTGCAAAAAAGTTTCTAGGATTAAATTGGCTACCCTTCAGATGGGCAAGGATAGTGGTGGCTTGGCAGTCCCCAACCCCAGAGTATATTTTCTAGCCTTCCAGGTTCAGCATATGGGGGGCTGGGGTCTTTTGGGTCCATTCGATCCTATTGGGTCCTTATTGGTCCCTACTGACTCGCCTCACCCTGTCCTTGTACACCTTGAAGCGGGGTTCTCCATTATGGGGACTCGGTTACCCACACCCTTGATTCGCATGGTGTGGCGCTGTTTCAAGGGGATGTTGCAGATCACGGGTTACCTTCCTCAGACTCCGATTTGGCATAATCGCAACTTTTCGGAACTGTTTCGTCTAGAGGGCACGGAGGGCGCGCCCATGGTGTATATTTTATAGCACAATTGTTCAGAGCTGGGGTACTGAAATATATTCAAGACTTACAGAGGGAGTTTGATGTTTCTAGGCACTGTTTCTTTCGCTACCTACAATTGAGACACGCGATGATGGCCCAGGCAGGCTTGGCTTCTTTGACACCCGACACTCACTGCCTGTTGGGTGAGGTGTTTCCGTTCTCGGACAAGAAGGGTATGATCTCACAGGTTTATGTCCTTCTGTTGGGATCCGTGCAGGACCCCTCTTCCCTCCCTGCTCGTGCGGGGTGGGAGGGGGGATCTTGGACCCATAGATGGGCAGACGTGGGATCTTTGCCTCTCATCGATCATCAATTTTGATTCGCCTCCAGGGTGCCGAGCAGGGGCCAGTGGATAACACAGGTCAATGCCTCTTTAATCAGGGAAAAGCCATACCAGCATCGAAATGCTCACAAGAAATTTGCCTTGTTATGGCAACCTTGGTTGGATGACCCGGCCTTGGCTCCCCCCAGTTGGTTATGGATCGGCTGCTCATTGGATAGGGTAGCATTTCTTGAGAAGGTCTAGCGTGCAGAGTCCTCCCTTCCTTTCCCCCCTCCCCCAAACTTTAAATTTTCTGCCACTGTTTTCCTTTTTTCCCTTCCCTTCTCCTTTGCACTTAGTACTTCAGGTGGGTTTTTGCTACTTTACGGAGGCGTGTGCTATATTGCTAGATGTTCATGGTCCTATTACTATTGGGAGGGAATAACTGTATGTTTTTATTTAACCTTCTCTTATGCACATGGGCACATGCTCAGGTTTGTTTACTTGGCTGTAATTTTCACCTGAATGCAATGGTTTATGGATGACGTTTTCCTGTACTGAAGCGCAGCTTCTGCGGTGGAGGATTGCTGCGGGTCATCATAGAGCTGTGCCATGGCCTCAAAAAATTACCGTAAGGAGTTTAATGGGGGCTGCCCTCTTCAAGGAGCCGATGAACCCAGGACTGGGGTTCGCCTAGGAGCAGGGAGATAACAAACCCCACCTTGGTGGTCTCCAAAGAAAAGGTTCGAGGTTGCCAGGGAGAAATACAGCTGGCAGGCGTTGCGAAAGGCGCGGAATTTACCGCGATCCCCGGAATATTTTTCGGGAGCAGGAACTTGAGGTTCTGGTGGCAGCATCACTATGGTAGGGCCAGAAGCAGGTGCAGAGAGTGCTGCAGCAGGAGAGGAAGCAGATAATACAGGAGGATCCCCCTGAAGTGTCGTAGAGAGCAGCCTTTCCTCTAGCTGTGTGTAGCCGTCTTGAAGCGACTTTACGGTTTGAGATAGGGCTGCGAGGTGTTGGCAGATCTCTTCCAACGGTGAGGCTTCTCTTGCAGGCTCCGTCATGGCTGACTTGTACTGTTAGGGATACAAGTGGTAGCCTGATGGCAGAGGAAGGCCCCACGTGTGCCAGAGGGCGGAGCTTAGACGGGAACCCCCAAGGTAAGTGACACAGGCTAACCTGAGGTGCGGAATCTAAGTATCCACCAGTTTTCGCCAGAGCCTCTAGTGGGAGGGATGGATTTTGCTGCGTGTGGATACCAGGTCGCAGTCCTCAGGGTCGCCCCACCAAGGGAGAAGCCGGTCATGATCTGAAGGCAGATAAGCACACAAGGGAGATCTGCTCCAGGTAGAAGCAACCAGCTGGAGGTTCCGACAGCAAGACAGGCTTTAAGGCATGTGGATACACAAGGTAGGTTGAACGAACGATGTGAGTGAGAACGCCGGCGGTTGAAATAGCCGCTCTGCGGCGCTCAGCGATGACATCATCTGTCTTAAAGGTGTATGCGTACCACCTAGTAAGAAAGGTGGGATGCATATTTGGAAGGAAATAATTTATTAAGGGTACCAGAGGTACCAGAATCTTACAGTACCCCCCTTAAGGCCGACTCCGGAAGGCCTATAGCACTGGTTTCTCTGGGTATTTTGAGTGAAACCTTCGTATAAGCCTAGGTGCATGAACATCAGAGGTATCCAACCAGGTGTCGTCTTGGGGTCCATAGTTCTTCCATCTTATAAGATACTGGAGTCTTTCTCTATGGATGCGAGAATCCAAAATCTCTTTGATCTCATATTCTTCTCCGCCTTCAACTTGTATTGGAGGTGGAGGCAAGATGGTAGGCCTTATTCCTTGGTTAGGAACATGGGGCTTCAGTAGCGACACATGGAAGATGGGATGGATCTTAAGATCTGCTGGTAAGGTGAGCTGTACTGCAGCTTTTCCAATAAGTTTCTTAATTGGGAAGGGTCCCAAAAATAGAGGTCCAAGTTTTTTGCTAGGTATTTTTAATCTTAAGTTTCTTGTTGATAGCCAAACAAGGTCCCCAATAGCATACCGAGGAGAAGGTCTTCTACGAAGGTCGTAGTACCTTTTTTGTTGACTATGAGCGTGTGATATAGTGGTACTGAGTAAACCCAGAGAGTCTTTTATTTGGGTAAGATAATCCGAGGCTACTGGGTTACTTGATGGCAGAATGCGTGGTGGAAGAAGAGTGGGATGAAACCCATAATTCAAGTAGAACGGACTTTGCTTAGTAGTACTGTGGGTTGCATTGTTGTAAGCAAATTCCGCCAGAGGGAGGAGATCCACCCAATCATCCTGTAGGTATGATGTATAGCAACGTAGATATTGCTCAATGCACTGGTTGACTCTTTCAGTCTGTCCGTTGCTCCCTCATCAAATCCGGGCCCGTGACCCAAGAAACTTTTCCCCTTCCTATGGTCTCCTCCTCCGGCCATAAGGAACTGATTAGCCTGGATGTTATCACATCCTCATTTCCCATTATCCTGGGATTACCGTGGTTGCAAGCACATAACCCGCAAGTCAATTGGATCACAGGCACCATCCAGTTCCCATCTCTTTACTGCAAGAATTCCTGTCTACCCGCTCCTCCTGAATTCCCCAAGACTCTGTTCTGTCTTGAATCCGAACCTGATGTATGTTCTGTGGTGCCCAAAGCATACCATGATTTCCTGGATGTATTCAGCAAACGGGGAGCAGAGACCTTGCCCCCCACCGTCCATATGACTTCCCCATCGACTTGCTCCCAGGAGCCGAAATCCCGTTCGGCCGGATTTACCCACTTTCTGAATGTGAGCTGGACGTCTTAAAGGACTATGTAGATGAAAGTCTGAAGAAGGGGTTCATCTGTCCCTCTACCTCTCCAGCAGGGGCAGGTATCTTCTTCGTAGAGAAGAAGGATCACACCCTCCGACCCTGCATCGATTATAGGGATTTAAATAAAGTTACTATTAAAAACCGTTATCCCCTTCCTCTAGTCCCCGAACTCTTTCAGAGACTCAGATCTGCCATCCTGTTTACTAAGCTGGATCTTCGTGGGGCGTACAACTTGGTGCGCATCCGAGAGGGCGACGAATGGAAGACTGCTTTCCGCACTAGATTCGGACATTTCGAATACCTGGTAATGCCATTTGGCCTTTGTAATGCTCCTGCCACGTTCCAACACTTTGTGAACGACATCTTCAGGGATTGGTTGGATATCTTCATCATTGTATACTTGGATGACATCCTAATCTTCTCAACATCCCTAGAGCAGCATCGCGAGCACGTTCGAAATTTCCTCGGTCGCCTTCGCCAGCATGGTCTCTAAGCCAAGGCCGAGAAGTGCGTTTTTGAGCAGAACAGTATCCCGTTTCTGGGGTTAATAATTTCCACAGAAGGAATAGAGATGGATCCTCAGAAGGTCTCTGCAATTCTGGACTGGCCACCTCCATCAGACAAAAAGGGAGTACAGCGCTTCGTTGGCTTCACTAATTTTTATAGGAGGTTCATTAAGGGGTTCTCTAACATCATAGCCCCTATTACTCACCTTACTGACCTTAAGAAGAACGTCCACTTCCAGTGGACCCCAGAAGCTCAGTCCGCCTTCTCGGTTCTTAAAAAACATTTTACCTCTGCCCCTATCCTAAGTCACCCGGATCCTGCCTTACCCTATCTCCTGGAGGTAGACGCATTGGACGTTGCGGTCGGGGCAGTCATCTCCCAAAGACAGGGAACTAGAGACTTAACTCACCCAATAGCCTTCTTTTCCCGGAAACTCTCTCCCGCGGAGAAAAACTATGATGTCGGGGACCGGGAACTCCTGGCTATCAAAGCCGCTCTCGAAGAGTGGAGATATCTACTAGAAGGAGCATCACACCCGATTCTTATATTTACCGATCAAAAGAACCTTGAGTACTTAAGATCTGCAAAGCGACTTAGACCCCGCCAGGCCCGATGGGCACTCTTCTTCTCCAGATTCTCGTTCCATATCACCTATCGGCCCGGGTCGAAAAAAGTCAAACCGGATTCTGGTGGCCTGAGATGGGAAAAGACTGCAGAAGTTATGTGTCTTCCTGTGTTTCTTGCTCCAGGAGTAAAACCACCAGAAGTAAGGCGTGGGGTCTCCTCAGACCACTCCCAATCCCTGACTGGCCCTGGCAAACTATCGCCATGGACTTTATCCTGGAACTTCCATCTTCGGCCGGGTGCTCTGCCATTTTTGTGGTTGTAGACCAGCTTACTAAGATGGCCCACTTTCTACCCCTCAAAGGTACCCCCTCTGCAAAAGAAACTGCAGAAGTCTTCATTAGGGAGATCGTGCGACTCCACGGGGTACCCACGAACATTATCTCGTACAGAGGGGTACAGTTCACGTCCCGCTTTTGGAGGGCCTTGTGTAAGCTACTAAAAATTGAATTATCTATGTCCTCAGCTTACCACCGGCAGACAAACGGGCAAACAGAGAGGACAAACCAGACCCTGGAACAATATCTCCGGTGCTTTACCACCTTCGTTCAGGACGACTGGGTAGCATTACTACCATTTGCGGAATTTGCCTTTAATAATTCACGACATTCCGTTACCGGGCAATCTCCCTTCTTTGCCAATTATGGTTTTCATCCTTCCTTTCTGCCCGACGTCCCATCTGATTCCAGAGTGCCCGCAGTTCAGGTCACCATTGACTTCTTCACGAGTAATAACAAACTTCTGCAGGACACCTTGGCCAAGGCTCAGATAGCGTCCAAAAGAATCTTTGATGGGAAAAAGAGGGGAGAACTGATTCTCCAACCAGGTGACCAGGTCTTTTTATCCACAGCTAACCTGCGCTTGGCCTGCCCATCCAAGAAGTTGGCTTCCAGGTTTATCTGCCCATTCCCCGTTAAAATAAGACTCAATGCCGTGTCCTATGAGTTATCCTTACCTGATACCCTACGGATCCATCCTGTGTTCCATGTCACTCTTTTTTAAAACCCGCGGTTCCCGACGCCTTCCCCGGCAGAAGCCCTGGACCTCCGGAACCAGTGATGGTGGATGGCGACATGGAGTACGAAGTTGAGGCTGTACTTGATTGCCGGAAAAGAGGTAACCAGCTTCAGTTCCTTATTAAATAGAAGGGTTATGGGCCGGAAGAGAATTCCTGGGAACCTGAGAGTAACATTCATGCCGCAGACCTGATCCAGGCGTTTTTTCTTGCCCATCCTCAGAAAAGCAGTTTGTTGGGCACCCGGAGGTTGCCCTTAAGGGGGGGGGGGGGTAATGTTAGGAATGCTTCCTGAGCACACTGATGTGCTGTCATGAATCTGCAATCTAAAGGGTTAACCTAGAGCAGACTAATTGCAGTAATTGGCAAAGAGGCTGCCTTATTTAAACAGCTCAGAAGCACTGTGTCTTTGCTGACTTGTCTGCAGCTCTTCCTGTGTTCCTGAAGCCTGCTTCCTGTTACCTGTTTGATATCCATTTTGACCTTTGGCTTGTTCCTGACCTTGTTGACCTGCTGCCCGTCCTGACCCCCGGCTTGTTTGACCATTCTCTCGGATCTCCCTTGTCTGCTTATCTGCCTTCGGATCTTGACCGGCTTCTCCCTTGGTGGGGTGACCCTGAGGACTGCGACCTGGTATCCACACGCAGCAAAATCCATCCTCACCACTAGAGGCTCTGGTGAAAACCGGTGGATACTTAGATTCCGCACCTCAGGTTAGCCTGTGTCACTTACCTTGGGGGTTCCCGTCTAAGCACCGCCCTCTGGCACACGTGGGGCCTTCCTCTGCTACCTCTTGTATCCCTAACAGCCACCTTCCTGCCTCTATGTCCGAAGCTATAGTTGTTTTCCTGCTGAAGCCCGGCAAGGATCCGCTTTTGGCAGATTCCTAAAGGCCCATATCTCTACTCACAACGGATGTTAAAATTCTAGCTAAGATACTGGCCACTAGGCTGTCCTCTGTTGTCCAGGGGGTTGTCCAGAGGGATCAATCGGGATTTATCCTGACCAGATCGACGGCACTTAATCTCCGCCGACTATTTCTGCACCTTCAGATCCCAATAGACAACCCTGGGAACCGGGAATTCTTTTCGCTAGATGCCGCTAAGGCATTCGATAGTGTTGAATGGGTGTACCTATGGGAAGTTCTCAAACGCTTTGGTGTGGGAGAGAACTTTCTGAACTGGGTGCGGGTACTGTACGCTGCCCCCACGGCCAGACTGAGGGTGAAAGGGAAACTTTCTGGACCCTTCTGTTTGCACAGGGGGACTAGACAGGGCTGCCCACTATCTCCATTGCTGTTTGCCATGGCGCTGGAGACCTTAGCGGCGCGGATTTGGTCCTCCCCCTGACATAGTGGGGTTCAGAAGGGGCTCCCATGCAGACGTTATCTCACTCTATGCGGATGACACACTGCTCTACCTAGGTGATACAGGGGAATCCTTGTGGGCGGTAATGTCCCTTATTGACTATTTTGGGTCCCTGTCTGGATTTTCCATAAATTGGGATAAATCAGTTTTAATGCCCCTTGATCCCATAACTCAGCCTCTTCTGGACTGTGCATGCACAGTGCGAGTGGTTGACTGCTTCAAATATTTGGGGATCCAGGTGTCTCCTGATCCTACCCAGTATATCACACTGAACCTCGTACCTCTGCTGCAAAGTTCCCTTGTCGGTGGCTGGGCGAGTCAATTTAATTAAGATGGTGTGGGCTCCTCAACTTCTTTATGTCTTGCACAACTCCCCAATCTGGATACCCAGGAAATGGTTGTATAGGATTGACTCCCAGTTCCGAGAACTGATCTGGTGCAAAAAAGTGGCTAGGATTAAATTGGCTACCCTTCAGATGGGCAAGGATAGTGGTGGCTTGGCAGTCCCCAACCCCAGAGTATATTTTCTAGCCTTCCAGGTTCAGCATATGGGGGGGCTGGGGTCTTTTGGATCCATTCGATCCTATTGGGTCCCTACTGACTCGCCTCACCCTGTCCTTGTACACCTTGAAGCGGGGTTCTCCAATATGGGGACTCGGTTACCCACACTCGCCTTGATTCACATGGTGTGGCGCTGTTTCAAGGGGATGTTGCAGATCACGGGTTATCTTCCTCAGACTCCGATTTGGCATAATCGCAACTTTTCGGAACTGTTTCGTCTAGAGGGCGCCGAGATGTGGGAGGCCCATGGTGTATATTTTATAGCACAATTGTTCAGAGCTGGGGTACTGAAATATATTCAAGACTTACAGAGGGAGTTTGATGTTCCTAGGCACTGTTTCTTTCGCTACCTACAATTGAGACACGCGATGATGGCCCAGGCAGGCTTGGCTTCTTTGACACCCGACACTCACTGCCTGTTGGGTGAGGTGTTTCGGGTCTCGGACAAGAAGGGTATGATCTCACAGGTTTATGTTCTTCTGTTGGGATCCGTGCAGGACCCCTCTTCCCTCCCTGCTCGTGCGGGGTGGGAGGGGGGATCTTGGACCCATAGATGGGCAGACGTGGGATCTTTGCCTCTCATCGATCATCGATTTTGGATCGCCTTCAGGGTGCCGAGCAGGGGCCAGTGGATAACACAGGTCAATGCCTCTTTAATCAGGGAAAAGCCATACCAGCATCGAAATGCTCACAAGAAATTTGCCTCGTTATGGCAACCTTGGTTGGATGACCCGGCCTTGGCTCCCCCCCAGTTGGTTATGGATCGGCTGCTCATTGGATAGGGTAGCATTTCTTGAGAAGGTCTAGCGTGCAGAGTCCTCCCTTCCTTTCCCCCCTCCCCCCAACCTTTAAATTTTCTGCCACTGTTTTCCTTTTTTCCCTTCCCTTCTCCTTTGCACTTAGTACTTCAGGTGGGTTTTTGCTACTTTACGGAGGTGTGTGCTATATTGCTAGATGTTCATGGTCCTATTACTATTGGGAGGGATTAACTGTATGTTTTTATTTATCCTTCTCTTATGCACAGGGGCACATGCTCAGGTTTGTTTACTTGGCTGTAATTTTCACCTGAATGCAATGGTTTATGGATGACGTTTTCCTGTACTGTTGCTGTTATATCCTTTATATATTTGTATTTTTCTGAACACTGGTTCTGTAACTGATTATGTCTACCGTTCATGTTATTTATTCAGTGTAATGTTTATACTCAATAAATATTAAAAAAAATTCAGACCTTTGGTGATTAAATGCAAAAAAAAATGCTTTTTAGACACTTGGAGACCAAAATAGAGTCATTTTGACCCAAACAAATGTTTCAGGCGATTGGTTACCAAATGCAATTATCTTGTCCAAAGCCGGCTTTTTAAGACTCTTATAGACGAAAATACAGTCATTTTGACTACATTTTTATTTCAGACCTTTGGTGACCAAATGCAGTTTTGTTTTTACTAAAAAGGGCTTTTTAGACACTTGGAGACCAAAATAGAGTCATTTTGTCCAAAAAAATGTTTTCAGATCACTGGTTATGAAATGCAATTATCTTGTCTAAAACCGGCTTTTTAAGACTCTAAAAGACAAAAATACAGTCATTTAAGTCAAACATAATTGCATTTCGTTACCAGTGATCTGAAAACATTTCTTGGTCAAAATGACTCTATTTTGGTCTCCAAGTGTCTTAAAAGCTTATTTTAGTCAAAATAAATGCATTTTGTCACCAAAGGTCTGAAAACCTTTATTTAGCCAAAATGACTGTATTTTATGTCTTTTAGAGTCTTAAAACACTGCTTTTAGACAAGATAAACGTTATTTGGTAACCAATGGCCTGAAAAAATGTTTTTGGTCAAAATGACTCTATTTAGGTCTCCAAGTGTCTAAAAAGCCCTTTTTAGTCAAAATAACTACGTTTGGTCACCAAAGGTTTGAAAAACGTTTTTTTTTTAGCCAAAATGACTGTATTTTTGTCTATTAGAGTCTTAAAAAGCCGGTTTTAGACAAGATAATTGCATTTCGTATGCAGTGATCTAAAAAAACATTTTTTTGGTCAAAATGATTCTATTTTGGTCTCGAAAGTCTAAAAAGCCTTTTTTAGTCAAAATAACTGCATTTGGTCACTGAAAGTCTGAAAAAAAAATTTAGTCAAAATGATTGTATTTTCGTCTGAGTCTTAAAAAGCCGGTTTTGGACAAGATAATTGTATTTGGTAACCAATCGCCTGAAACATTTGTTTGGGTCAAAATTACTCTATTTTGGTCTCCAAGTGTCTAAAAAGCCTTTTTTTGTCAAAATAACTGCAGGTCTGAAAAACTTTTTAGCCAAAATGACTGTATTTTTGTCTTTTAGAGTCTTATAAAGCCGGTTTTAGACATTTTAACCAAAAAAAATTTTTGGGGTCAAAATGACTCTATTTTGGTCTCCAAGTGTCTAAAAAGCCTTTTTTAGTCAAAATAACTGCATTTGGTCACCAAAGGTCTGAAAAAAAATGTAGTCAAAATGATTGTATTTTCGTCTGTTAGAGTCTTAAAAAGCCGGTTTTGGACAAGATAATTGTATTTGGTAACCAACCGCCTGAAACATTTGTTTGGGTCAAAATTACTCTATTTTGGTCTCCAAGTGTCTAAAAGCCTTTTTTTAGTCAAAATAACTGCATTTGGTCACCAAAAGTCTGAAAGACTTTTTTAGCCAAAATTACTGTATTTTTGTCTTTTAGAGTCTTAAAATGCCGGTTTTAGACAAGATAATTGCATTTCGTTACCAGTGATGTGAAAACATTTTTTGGTCAAAATGACTCTATTTTGGTCTCCAAGTGTCTAAAAAGCCCTTTTTAGTCAAAATAACTGCATTTGGTCACCAAAGGTCTGAAAAAAATTTAGTCAAAATGATTGTATTTTCGTCTATTAGAGTCTTAAAAAGCCAGTTTTGGACAAGATAATTGCATTTGTTAACCAATCGCCTGAAACATTTGTTTTGGTCAAAATGACTCTATTTTGGTCTCCAAGTGTCTTAAAAGCCTTTTTTAGTCAAAATAACTGCATTTGGTCACCAAATGTCTGAAAAACTTTTTTAGCCAAAATGACTGTATTTTTGTCTTTTAGAGTCTTAAAAAGCCGGTTTTAGACAAGGTAATTGCATTTCATAACCAGTGATCTGAAAACATTTTTTTGGACAAAATGACTCTATTTTGGTCTCCAAGTGTCTAAAAAGCCCTTTTTAGTAAAAACAAAACTGCATTTGGTCACCAAAGGTCTGAAATAAAAATGTAGTCAAAATGACTGTATTTTCGTCTATAAGAGTCTTAAAAAGCCGGTTTTGGACAAAATAATTGCATTTGGTAACCAATCGCCTGAAACATTTGTTTGGGTCAAAATGACTCTATTTTGGTCTCCAAGTGTCTAAAAAGCATTTTTTTTTTGCATTTAATCACCAAAGGTCTGAATTTTTTTAATATTTATTGAGTATAAACATTACACTGAATAAATAACATGAACGGTAGACATAATCAGTTACAGAACCAGTGTTCAGAAAAATACAAATATATAAAGGATATAACAGCAACAGTACAGGAAAACGTCATCCATAAACCATTGCATTCAGGTGAAAATTACAGCCAAGTAAACAAACCTGAGCATGTGCCCCTGTGCATAAGAGAAGGATAAATAAAAACATACAGTTAATCCCTCCCAATAGTAATAGGACCATGAACATCTAGCAATATAGCACACACCTCCGTAAAGTAGCAAAAACCCACCTGAAGTACTAAGTGCAAAGGAGAAGGGAAGGGAAAAAAGGAAAACAGTGGCAGAAAATTTAAAGGTTGGGGGGAGGGGGGAAAGGAAGGGAGGACTCTGCACGCTAGACCTTCTCAAGAAATGCTACCCTATCCAATGAGCAGCCGATCCATAACCAACTGGGGGTAGCCAAGGCCGGGTCATCCAACCAAGGTTTCCATAACGAGGCAAATTTCTTGTGAGCATTTCGATGCTGGTAGGGCTTTTCCTGATTAAAGAGGCATTGACCTGTGTTATCCACTGGCCCCTGCTCGGCACCCTGAAGGCGATCCAAAATCGATGATCGATGAGAGGCAAAGATCCCACGTCTGCCCATCTATGGGTCCAAGATCCCCCCTCCCACCCCGCACGAGCAGGGAGGGAAGAGGGGTCCTGCACGGATCCCAACAGAAGGACATAAACCTATGAGATCATACCCTTCTTGTCCGAGACCCGAAACACCTCACCCAACAGGCAGTGAGTGTCGGGTGTCAAAGAAGCCAAGCCTGCCTGGGCCATCATCGCGTGTCTCAATTGTAGGTAGCGAAAGAAACAGTGCCTAGGAACATCAAACTCCCTCTGTAAGTCTTGAATATATTTCAGTACCCCAGCTCTGAACAATTGTGCTATAAAATATACACCATGGGCCTCCCACATCTCGGCGCCCTCTAGACGAAACAGTTCCGAAAAGTTGCGATTATGCCAAATCGGAGTCTGAGGAAGATAACCCGTGATCTGCAACATGTTCTTCAGCAGGGTCGCAAGCCCGTAGAACACTACGTCACTGACTTCCGCCGCCTCAGTTCCGATATGTCCTGGAACGAAGCAGAACTCCGGTATCAGTTCCGTCTTGGCTTGTCAGAAGGACTGAAGGACGAGCTGGCGCGGGTAGGTGTCCCCAATGCCTTGGAAGATTTGATTTCCCAGGCCATTCAAATCGACCGGTGGCTACGGGAGCGCAGAGCAGAACGATCTCCGCAGCCGTTCAGACCAGCCTGGACGCTACCACGAGTTGCTCATCCTGCATACTTTTCTTCTGCTGGGTCAGCTCTTACCAACCCCGCTCCCGCTGGAGTCGCCTCAGATACGCCTGAACCTATACAACTTGGGATCATACGGCCTGCTTTGTCCCCGGAGGAGAGACGCTGTCACCAGTTGGGTAACCTGTGCCTGTATTGCTATGAAGCTGGACACTATGTGCGCTCCTGCCCGGCAAAATACCATAAGTTCATGCCGGCCTCACCATCTGTTGCCAGTTCCTCCCACCTAGCCTTTCCTGTGTCATTACAGCTTCCGGAAGGACTCGTCCCAGTTACCGCAATCATTGACTTGGGAGCCTGCCGTTGTTTCATTGATCGCTCGTTCGCCCTGCAACATGGCGTACCTCTCCGGCTCAAGACTCAGGACCTCACCATCTTCCTGGCTGATGGCTCCCACATCAAATCCGGGCCGGTGACCCAAGAAACTTTTCCCCTTCCTATGGTCTCCTCCTCCGGCCATAAGGAACTGATTAGCCTGGATGTTATCACATCCTCCTTATTTCCCATTATCCTGGGATTACAGTGGTTGCAAGCACATAACCCGCAAGTCAATTGGATCACAGGCATCATCCAGTTCCCATCTCTTTACTGCAAGAATTCCTGTCTACCCGCTCCTCCTGAATTCCCCAAGACTCTGTTCTGTCTTGAATCCGAACCTGATGTATGTTCTGTGGTGCCCAAAGCATACCATGATTTCCTGGACGTATTCAGCAAACGGGGAGCAGAGACCTTGCCCCCACACCGTCCATATGACTGCCCCATCGACTTGCTCCCAGGAGCCGAAATCCCGTTCGGCCGGATTTACCCACTTTCTGAACGTGAGCTGGACGTCTTAAAGGACTATGTAGACGAAAGTCTGAAGAAGGGGTTCATCTGTCCCTCTACCTCTTCAGCAGGGGCAGGTATCTTCTTCGTAGAGAAGAAGGATCACACCCTCCGACCCTGCATCGATTATAGGGATTTAAATAAAGTTACTATTAAAAACCGTTATCCCCTTCCTCTAGTCCCCGAACACTTTCAGAGACTCAGATCTGCCATCCTGTTTACTAAGCTGGATCTTCGTGGGGCGTACAACTTGGTGCGCATCCGAGAGAGCGACGAATGGAAGACTGCTTTCCGCACTAGATTCGGACATTTCGAATACCTGGTAATGCCATTTGGCCTTTGTAATGCTCCTGCCACGTTCCAACACTTTGTGAACGACATCTTCAGGGATTGGTTGGATATCTTCATCATCGTATACTTGGATGACATCCTAATCTTCTCAACATCCCTAGAGCAGCATCGCGAGCACGTTCGAAATGTTCTCGGTCGCCTTCGCCAGCATGGTCTCTACGCCAAGGCCGAGAAGTGCGTTTTTGAGCAGGACAGTATCCCGTTTCTGGGGTTAATAATTTCCACAGAAGGAATAGAGATGGATCCTCAGAAGGTCTCTGCAATTCTGGACTGGCCACCTCCATCAGACAAAAAGGGAGTACAGCGCTTCGTTGGCTTCACTAATTTTTATAGGAGGTTCATTAAGGGGTTATCTAACATCATAGCCCCTATTACTCACCTTACTAAGAAGAACGTCCACTTCCAGTGGACCCCAGAAGCTCAGTCCGCCTTCTCGGTTCTTAAAAAACATTTTACCTCTGCCCCTATCCTAAGTCACCCGGATCCTGCCTTACCCTATCTCCTGGAGGTAGACGCATTGGACGTTGCGGTCGGGGCAGTCATATCCCAAAGACAGGGAACTAGAGACTTAACTCTTTTTCCCGGGAAACTCTCTCCCGCAGAGAAAAACTATGATGTCGGGGACCGGGAACTCCTGGCTATCAAAGCCGCTCTGGAAGAGTGGAGATATCTACTAGAAGGAGCATCACACCCGATTCTTATATTTACCGATCATAAGAACCTTGAGTACTTAAGATCTGCAAAGTGACTTAGACCCCGCCAGGCCCAATGGGCACTCTTCTTCTCCAGATTCTCGTTCCATATCGCCTATCGGCCCGGGTCGAAAAAAGTCAAACCGGATTCCCTGTCCCGGATGTTTGATAATACTAAAGAAGAGTTGGTACCTGACACTATCCTGTCAGAGAAAAACTTCCTGCTCACTAGCCTGAAATCCCATCTTGAGCAAGCCTCTGCCAAAATTTCCGGTCCACCTGGGATACCCCTGTCACGCAAGGATGGTTTGTTGTGGGCTAAGGACAAAATATTTGTCCCGGAGGGAGTCAGAGTTTCGGTTCTAGCTGCCTGCCATGACCACCCTCTGGCTGGCCATTTTGGTGTTCATAGGACCCTTGACCTCATGCAATGCACCTTCTGGTGGCCTGAGATGGGAAAAGACTGCAGAAGTTATGTGTCTTCCTGTGTTTCTTGCTCCAGGAGTAAAACCACCAGAAGTAAGGCGTGGGGTCTCCTCAGACCACTCCCAATCCCTGACTGGCCCTGGCAAACTATCACCATGGACTTTATCCTGGAACTTCCACCTTCGGCCGGGTGCTCTGCCATTTTTGTGGTTGTAGACCGGCTTACTAAGATTCCCCTGTATCACCTAGATAGAGCAGTGTGTCATCCGCATAGAGCGAGATAACGTCTGCATGGGAGCCCCTTCTGAACCCCACTATGTCAGGGGAGGACCGAATCCGCGCCGCTAAGGTCTCCAGTGCCATGGCAAACAGCAATGGAGATAGTGGGCAGCCCTATCTAGTCCCCCTGTGCAAACAGAAGGGTCCAGAAAGCTCCCCTTTCACCCTCAGTCTGGCCGTGGGGGCAGCGTACAGTACCCGCACCCAGTTCAGAAAGTTCTCTCCCACACCAAAGCATTTGAGAACTTCCCATAGGTACACCCATTCAACACTATCGAATGCCTTAGCGGCATCTAGCGAAAAGGGTTGTCTACTGGGATCTGAAGGTTCAGAAATAGTCGGCGGAGATTAAGTGCCGTCGATCTGGTCAGGATAAACCCCGATTGATTCCTATGGACAACCCCCTGGACAACAGAGGACAGCCTAGTGGCCAGTATCTTAGCTAGAATTTTAACATCCGTTGTGAGTAGAGATATGGGCCTTTAGGAATCCGCCAAAAGCGGATCCTTGCCGGGCTTCAGCAGGAAAACAACTATAGCTTCGGACATAGAGGCAGGAAGGTGGCTGTTAGGGATACAAGAGGTAGCCTGATGGCAGAGGAAGGCCCCACGTGTGCCAGAGGGCGGTGCTTAGACGGGAACCCCCAAGGTAAGTGACACAGGCTAACCTGAGGTGCTGAATCTAAGTATCCACCGGTTATCACCAGAGCCTCTAGTGGTGAGGATGGATTTTGCTGCGTGTGGATACCAGGTCGCAGTCCTCAGGGTCACCCCACCAAGGGAGAAGCCGGTCAAGATCCGAAGGCAGATAAGCAGACAAGGGAGATCCGAGAGAATGGTCAAACAAGCCGGGGGTCAGGACGGGCAGCAGGTCAACAAGGTCAGGAACAAGCCAAAGGTCAAAATGGATATCAAACAGGTAACAGGAAGCAGGCTTCAGGAACACAGGAAGAGCTGCAGACAAGTCAGCAAAGACACAGTGCTTCTGAGCTGTTTAAATAAGGCAGCCTCTTTGCCAATTACTGCAATTAGTCTGCTCTAGGTTAACCCTTTAGATTGCAGATTCATGACAGCACATCAGTGTGCTCAGGAAGCATTCCTAACATTACCCCCCCCCCTTAAGTGCAACCTCCGGGTGCCCAACAAACTGCTTTTCTGAGGATGGGCAAGAAAAAACGCCTGGATCAGGTCTGCGGCATGAATGTTACTCTCAGGTTCCCAGGAATTCTCTTCCGGCCCCTAACCCTTCTATTTAATAAGGAACTGAAGCTTGTTACCTCTTTTCCGGCAATCAAGTACAGCCTCAACTTCGTACTCCATGTCGCCATCCACCATCACTGGTTCCGGTGGTCCAGGGCTTCTGCCGGGGAAGGCGTCGGGAACCGCGGGTTTTAAAAAAGAGTGACATGGAACACAGGATGGATCCGTAGGGTATCAGGTAAGGATAACTCATAGGACACGGCATTGAGTCTTATTTTAACGGGGAATGGGCCGATAAACCTGGAAGCCAACTTCTTGGATGGGCAGGCCAAGCGCAGGTTAGCTGTGGATAAAAAGACCTGGTCACCTGGTTGGAGAATCAGTTCTCCCCTCTTTTTCCCATCAAAGATTCTTTTGGACGCTATCTGAGCCTTGGCCAAGGTGTCCTGCAGAAGTTTGTTATTACTCGTGAAGAAGTCAATGGTGACCTGAACTGCGGGCACTCTGGAATCAGATGGGACGTCGGGCAGAAAGGAAGGATGAAAACCATAATTGGCAAAGAAGGGAGATTGCCCGGTAACGGAATGTCGTGAATTATTAAAGGCAAATTCCGCAAATGGTAGTAATGCTACCCAGTCGTCCTGGACGAAGGTGGTAAAGCACCGGAGATATTGTTCCAGGGTCTGGTTTGTCCTCTCTGTTTGCCCGTTCGTCTGCGGGTGGTAAGCTGAGGACATAGATAATTCAATTTTTAGTAGCTTACACAAGGCCCTCCAAAAGCGGGACGTGAACTGTACCCCTCTGTCCGAGATAATGTTCGTGGGTACCCCGTGGAGTCGCACGATCTCCCTAATGAAGACTTCTGCAGTTTCTTTTGCAGAGGGGGTACCTTTGAGGGGTAGAAAGTGGGCCATCTTAGTAAGCCGGTCTACAACCACAAAAATGGCAGAGCACCCGGCCGAAGGTGGAAGTTCCAGGATAAAGTCCATGGCGATAGTTTGCCAGGGCCAGTCAGGGATTGGGAGTGGTCTGAGGAGACCCCACGCCTTACTTCTGGTGGTTTTACTCCTGGAGCAAGAAACACAGGAAGACACATAACTTCTGCAGTCTTTTCCCATCTCAGGCCACCAGAAGGTGCATTGCATGAGGTCAAGGGTCCTATGAACACCAAAATGGCCAGCCAGAGGGTGGTCATGGCAGGCAGCTAGAACCGAAACTCTGACTCCCTCCGGGACAAATATTTTGTCCTTAGCCCACAACAAACCATCCTTGCGTGACAGGGGTATCCCAGGTGGACCGGAAATTTTGGCAGAGGCTTGCTCAAGATGGGATTTCAGGCTAGTGAGCAGTAAGTTTTTCTCTGACAGGATAGTGTCAGGTACCAACTCTTCTTTAGTATTATCAAACATCCGGGACAGGGAATCCGGTTTGACTTTTTTCGACCCGGGCCGATAGGCGATATGGAACGAGAATCTGGAGAAGAAGAGTGCCCATTGGGCCTGGCGGGGTCTAAGTCACTTTGCAGATCTTAAGTACTCAAGGTTCTTATGATCGGTAAATATAAGAATCGGGTGTGATGCTCCTTCTAGTAGATATCTCCACTCTTCCAGAGCGGCTTTGATAGCCAGGAGTTCCCGGTCCCCGACATCATAGTTTTTCTCTGCGGGAGAGAGTTTCCCGGGAAAAGGAGGCTATTGGGTGAGTTAAGTCTCTAGTTCCCTGTCTTTGGGATATGACTGCCCCGACCGCAACGTCCAATGCGTCTACCTCCAGGAGATAGGGTAAGGCAGGATCCGGGTGACTTAGGATAGGGGCAGAGGTAAAATGTTTTTTAAGAACCGAGAAGGCGGACTGAGCTTCTGGGGTCCACTGGAAGTGGACGTTCTTCTTAGTAAGGTGAGTAATAGGGGCTATGATGTTAGAGAACCTATACTGTAAATGCCGCAGGCTGCTGCGAGCGAACCAGCATGGCCAAAATATGACCCGTGTTTTCTCCCTTCTCAAAATACCTCTGCTGCAAGAAGAAGCGCTTGTTTTCAGCCTTTTGAATCGAGACCGACTTGGCCATAGATTGGGCAGCCAGCCACGACCTCTGAGTATCATCTGACGGGTCCCTAACATAAGTTTCCTCCGCTCTAGTCACTGCGTCCAACACAGTATTCTCCCATTGCCTGGTGTCTGTTTTAATGGCATTAACCGCACGTATAAACTGACCTCCCATGAATGCCTTAGCCGCATCCCACACCACCCCCACCTCTGCGGATTCCAAATTGTCAGCAAAAAAGGACGTTAGTTTGGGTGGCAGGGGATCAGGACTAGGAAAGAGCGTCAGCCAGAATGCATTGAGTTTCCAAAGGGATTTCCCCGCCACGACCACCAGAGGCAGTAGCGAACCATTACCCAGCCCCAGATCTATCCTAGACAATCCCGAGTGTGACGCCGAGAAGCACGAAAACTTTCGTACCTCAGGGTGGCCCATCCTCCAGACATCTGTCAGTCCGAGTTCACCCACCAACCGAGCAAGGGGTGTAGCCCCCCCGGCCAGCATAGGTCCACCGGAGTGAGAGGAAAACCTATCCCAGGCAGTAAAGTCCCCCAACATCAGCAGGGGCACATCAGGAAGTTGAGCAATATGTGGCACGATAAGTTTAAGTACCCCTGCAGAATACGGGGGGGGGGGCACAAGTACACACCTAAGGCTTGCTAGTTGGCAGGATAAAACAAACCGGCCCTCAGGGTCAATCACAGACTTTGAGCATAGAAACCGTACCCCCTTCTTAATCAAAATACACACCCCTCTGGAATAAGTGGAGTAGTGGAACTGGTGACTAAATAAGCTAGGAGCTAGACACGGGGAAGTGGAAGGAGACATATGGGTCTCCTGCAGGCAAACCACATCTGCCTGCAGGCGTTTGATGGTGCGGAGCACCGCCGTCCTCTTTACCGGGTTGCTGAGGCCCCGCACATTCCAGGACATCACACAAATATTATCAACCATAGTCAAAATGTAGCCATACACGGAGCGTCAGGCAACCCGGCCAGGGAGGCGAAATTGGCCGAAAAATGTTAAAAAATTTTGATTTTTACTTTTTTTTTGGGGAATTTCATATAAAAAAATGTGAAAAATATTGTTATTTTTGCAAAATTTACGCTCTTTTTTTGTTTATAGCGCGTGATCAAAAAATCGCACAGGTGATCAAATACCACCAAAAGAAAGCTCTGTTTGTGGGAAAAAAAGGACGTCAAATTCGTTTAGGTACAGCGTCGCACGACCGCGCAATTGTCCGTTAAAGTCACGCAGTAAAAAATCGCAAAAAAAACCCTGGTCCTTTAGCAGCCAAATCCTCCGGGGCTTAAGTGGTTAAAAAGCCGGTTTTAGACAAGATAATTGCATTTCATAACCAGTGATCTGAAAACAGTTTTTTGGACAAAATTACTCTATTTTGGTCTCCAAGTGTCTAAAAAGCCCTTTTTAGTAAAAACAAAACTGCATTTGGTCACCAAAGGTCTGAAATAAAAATGTAGTCAAAATGACTGTATTTTCGTCTATAAGAGTCTTAAAAAGCCGGCTTTGGACAAGATAATTGCATTTGGTAACCAATGGCCTGAAACATTTGTTTGGGTCAAAATGACTCTATTTTGGTCTCCAAGTGTCTAAAAAGCATTTTTTTTTTTGCATTTAATCACCAAAGGTCTGAATTTTTTTTTAATATTTATTGAGTATAAACATTACACTGAATAAATAACATGAACGGTAGACATAATCAGTTACAGAACCAGTGTTCAGAAAAATACAAATATATAAAGGATAAAACAGCAACAGTACAGGAAAACGTCATCCATAAACCATTGCATTCAGGTGAAAATTACAGCCAAGTAAACAAACCTGAGCATATGCCCCTGTGCATAAGAGAAGGATAAATAAAAACATACAGTTAATCCCTCCCAATAGTAATAGGACCATGAACATCTAGCAATATAGCACACACCTCCGTAAAGTAGCAAAAACCCACCTGAAGTACTAAGTGCAAAGGAGAAGGGAAGGGAAAAAAGGAAAACAGAGGCAGAAAATTTAAAGGTTGGGGGGAGGGGGGAAAGGAAGGGAGGACTCTGCACGCTAGACCTTCTCAAGAAATGCTACCCTATCCAATGAGCAGCCGATCCATAACCAACTGGGGGGAGCCAAGGCCGGGTCATCCAACCAAGGTTGCCATAACGAGGCAAATTTCTTGTGAGCATTTCGATGCTGGTATGGCTTTTCCCTGATTAAAGAGGCATTGACCTGTGTTATCCACTGGCCCCTGCTCAGCACCCTGAAGGCGATCCAAAATCGATGATCGATGAGAGGCAAAGATCCCACGTCTGCCCATCTATGGGTCCAAAATCCCCCCTCCCACCCCGCATGAGCAGGGAGGGAAGAGGGGTCCTGCACGGATCCCAACAGAAGGACATAAACCTGTGAGATCATACCCTTCTTGTCCGAGACCCGAAACACCTCACCCAACAGGCAGTGAGTGTCGGGTGTCAAAGAAGCCAAGCCTGCCTGGGCCATCATCGCGTGTCTCAATTGTAGGTAGCGAAAGAAACAGTGCCTAGGAACATCAAACTCCCTCTGTAAGTCTTGAATATATTTCAGTACCCCAGCTCTGAACAATTGTGCTATAAAATATACACCATGGGCCTCCCACATCTCGGCGCCCTCTAGACGAAACAGTTCCGAAAAGTTGCGATTATGCCAAATCGGAGTCTGAGGAAGATAACCCGTGATCTGCAACATCCCCTTGACACAGCGCCACACCATGTGAATCAAGGCGAGTGTGGGTAACCGAGTCCCCATATTGGAGAACCCCGCTTCAAGGTGTACAAGGACAGGGTGAGGCAAGTCAGTAGGGACCCAATAGGATCGAATGGATCCAAAAGACCCCAGCCCCCCCATATGCTGAACCTGGAAGGCTAGAAAATATACTCTGGGGTTGGGGACTGCCAAGCCACCACTATCCTTGCCCATCTGAAGGGTAGCCAATTTAATCCTAGCCACTTTTTTGCACCAGATCAGTTCTCGGAACTGGGAGTCAATCCTATACAACCATTTCCTGGGTATCCAGATTGGGGAGTTGTGCAAGACATAAAGAAGTTGAGGAGCCCACACCATCTTAATTAAATTGACTCGCCCAGCCACCGACAAGGGAACTTTGCAGCAGAGGTACGAGGTTCAGTGTGATATACTGGGTAGGATCAGGAGACACCTGGATCCCCAAATATTTGAAGCAGTCAACCACTCGCACTGTGCATGCACAGTCCGGAAGAGGCTGAGTTATGGGATCAAGGGGCATTAAAACTGATTTATCCCAATTTATGGAAAATCCAGACAGGGACCCAAAATAGTCAATAAGGGACATTACCGCCCGCAAGGATTCCCCTGTATCACCTAGGTAGAGCAGTGTGTCATCCGCATAGAGTGAGATAACGTCTGCATGGGAGCCCCTTCTGAACCCCACTATGTCAGGGGAGGACCGAATCCGCGCCGCTAAGGTCTCCAGCGCCATGGCAAACAGCAATGGAGATAGTGGGCAGCCCTGTCTAGTCCCCCTGTGCAAACAGAAGGGTCCAGAAAGTTTCCCTTTCACCCTCAGTCTGGCCGTGGGGGCAGCGTACAGTACCCGCACCCAGTTCAGAAAGTTCTCTCCCACACCAAAGCGTTTGAGAACTTCCCATAGGTACACCCATTCAACACTATCGAATGCCTTAGCGGCATCTAGCGAAAAGACTGCCCGGTTCCCAGGGTTGTCTACTGGGATCTGAAGGTTCAGAAATAGTCGGCGGAGATTAAGTGCCGTCGATCTGGTCAGGATAAACCCCGATTGATCCCTATGGACAACCCCCTGGACAACAGAGGACAGCCTAGTGGCCAGTATCTTAGCTAGAATTTTAACATCCGTTGTGAGTAGAGATATGGGCCTTTAGGAATCCGCCAAAAGCGGATCCTCGCCGGGCTTCAGCAGGAAAACAACTATAGCTTCGGACATAGAGGCAGGAAGGTGGCTGTTAGGGATACAAGAGGTAGCCTGATGGCAGAGGAAGGCCCCACGTGTGCCAGAGGGCGGTGCTTAGACGGGAACCCCCAAGGTAAGTGACACAGGCTAACCTGAGGTGCGGAATCTAAGTATCCACCGGTTTTCACCAGAGCCTCTAGTGGTGAGGATGGATTTTGCTGCGTGTGGATACCAGGTCGCAGTCCTCAGGGTCACCCCACCAAGGGAGAAGCCGGTCAAGATCCAAAGGCAGATAAGCAGACAAGGGAGATCCGAGAGAATGGTCAAACAAGCCGGGGGTCAGGACGGGCAGCAGGTCAACAAGGTCAGGAACAAGCCAAAAGTCAAAATGGATATCAAACAGGTAACAGGAAGCAGGCTTCAGGAACACAGGAAGAGCTGCAGACAAGTCAGCAAAGACACAGTGCTTCTGAGCTGTTTAAATAAGGCAGCCTCTTTGCCAATTACTGCAATTAGTCTGCTCTAGGTTAACCCTTTAGATTGCAGATTCATGACAGCACATCAGTGTGCTCAGGAAGCATTCCTAACATTACCCCCCCCCCTTAAGGGCAACCTCCGGGTGCCCAACAAACTGCTTTTCTGAGGATGGGCAAGAAAAAACGCCTGGATCAGGTCTGCGGCATGAATGTTACTCTCAGGTTCCCAGGAATTCTCTTCCGGCCCATAACCCTTCTATTTAATAAGGAACTGAAGCTGGTTACCTCTTTTCCGGCAATCAAGTACAGCCTCAACTTCGTACTCCATGTCGCCATCCCCCATCACTGGTTCCGGAGGTCCAGGGCTTCTGCCGGGGAAGGCGTCGGGAACCGCGGGTTTTAAAAAAGAGTGACATGGAACACAGGATGGATCCGTAGGGTATCAGGTAAGGATAACTCATAGGACACGGCATTGAGTCTTATTTTAACGGGGAATGGGCCGATAAACCTGGAAGCCAACTTCTTGGATGGGCAGTCCAAGCGCAGGTTAGCTGTGGATAAAAAGACCTGGTCACCTGGTTGGAGAATCAGTTCTCCCCTCTTTTTCCCATCAAAGATTCTTTTGGACGCTATCTGAGCCTTGGCCAAGGTGTCCTGCAGAAGTTTGTTATTACTCGTGAAGAAGTCAATGGTGACCTGAACTGCAGGCACTCTGGAATCAGATGGGACGTCGGGCAGAAAGGAAGGATGAAAACCATAATTGGCAAAGAAGGGAGATTGCCCGGTAACGGAATGCCGTGAATTATTAAAGGCAAATTCCGCAAATGGTAGTAATGCTACCCAGTCGTCCTGAACGAAGGTGGTAAACCCCCGGAGATATTGTTCCAGGGTCTGGTTTGTCCTCTCTGTTTGCCCGTTCGTCTGCCGGTGGTAAGCTGAGGACATAGATAATTCAATTTTTAGTAGCTTACACGAGGCCCTCCAAAAGCGGGACGTGAACTGTACCCCTCTGTACGAGATAATGTTCGTGGGTACCCCGTGGAGTCGCACGATCTCCCTAATGAAGACTTCTGCAGTTTCTTTTGCAGAGGGGGTACCTTTGAGGGGTAGAAAGTGGGCCATCTTAGTAAGCTGGTCTACAACCACAAAAATGGCAGAGCACCCGGCCGAAGATGGAAGTTCCAGGATAAAGTCCATGGCGATAGTTTGCCAGGGCCAGTCAGGGATGGGGAGTGGTCTGAGGAGACCCCACGCCTTACTTCTGGTGGTTTTACTCCTGGAGCAAGAAACACAGGAAGACACATAACTTCTGCAGTCTTTTCCCATCTCAGGCCACCAGAATCCGGTTTGACTTTTTTCGACCCGGGCCGATAGGTGATATGGAACGAGAATCTGGAGAAGAAGAGTGCCCATCGGGCCTGGCGGGGTCTAAGTCGCTTTGCAGATCTTAAGTACTCAAGGTTCTTATGATCGGTAAATATAAGAATCGGGTGTGATGCTCCTTCTAGTAGATATCTCCACTCTTCGAGAGCGGCTTTGATAGCCAGGAGTTCCCGGTCCCCGACATCATAGTTTTTCTCCGCGGGAGAGAGTTTCCGGGAAAAGAAGGCTATTGGGTGAGTTAAGTCTCTAGTTCCCTGTCTTTGGGAGATGACTGCCCCGACCGCAACGTCCAATGTGTCTACCTCCAGGAGATAGGGTAAGGCAGGATCCGGGTGACTTAGGATAGGGGCAGAGGTAAAATGTTTTTTAAGAACCGAGAAGGCGGACTGAGCTTCTGGGGTCCACTGGAAGTGGACGTTCTTCTTAGTAAGGTGAGTAATAGGGGCTATGATGTTAGAGAACCCCTTAATGAACCTCCTATGAAAATTATTGAAGCCAACGAAGCGCTGTACTCCCTTTTTGTCTGATGGAGGTGGCCAGTCCAGAATTGCAGAGACCTTCTGAGGATCCATCTCTATTCCTTCTGTGGAAATTATTAACCCCAGAAACGGGATACTGTCCTGCTCAAAAACGCACTTCTCGGCCTTGGCTTAGAGACCATGCTGGCGAAGGCGACCGAGGACATTTCGAACGTGCTCGCGATGCTGCTCTAGGGATGTTGAGAAGATTAGGATGTCATCCAAGTATACAATGATGAAGATATCCAACCAATCCCTGAAGATGTCGTTCACAAAGTGTTGGAACGTGGCAGGAGCATTACAAAGGCCAAATGGCATTACCAGGTATTCGAAATGTCCGAATCTAGTGCGGAAAGCAGTCTTCCATTCGTCGCCCTCTCGGATGCTCCCCAAGTTGTACGCCCCACGAAGATCCAGCTTAGTAAACAGGATGGCAGATCTGAGTCTCTGAAAGAGTTCGGGGACTAGAGGAAGGGGATAACGGTTTTTAATAGTAACTTTATTTAAATCCCTATAATCGATGCAGGGTCGGAGGGTGTGATCCTTCTTCTCTACGAAGAAGATACCTGCCCCTGCTGGAGAGGTAGAGGGACAGATGAACCCCTTCTTCAGACTTTCATCTACATAGTCCTTTAAGACGTCCAGCTCACATTCAGAAAGTGGGTAAATCCGGTCGAATGGGATTTCGGCTCCTGGGAGCAAGTCGATGGGGCAGTCATATGGACGGTGGGGGGCAAGGTCTCTGCTCCCCGTTTGCTGAATACATCCAGGAAATCATGGTATGCTTTTAGCACCACAGAACATACATCAGGTTCGGATTCAAGACAGAACAGAGTCTTGGGGAATTCAGGAGGAGCGGGTAGAAAGGAATTCTTGCAGTAAAGAGATGGGAACTGGATGGTGCCTGTGATCCAATTGACTTGCGGGTTATGTGCTTGCAACCACGGTAATCCCAGGATAATGGGAAATGAGGATGTGATAACATCCAGGCTAATCAGTTCCTTATGGCCGGAGGAGGAGACCATAGGAAGGGGAAAAGTTTCTTGGGTCACGGGCCCGGATTTGATGTGGGAGCAACGGACAGACTGAAAGAGTCAACCAGTGCAGGATGATTGGGTGGATCTCCTCCCTCTGGCGG
This sequence comes from Pelophylax lessonae, assembly GCF_965119305.1. Classification (NCBI taxonomy): domain Eukaryota; kingdom Metazoa; phylum Chordata; class Amphibia; order Anura; family Ranidae; genus Pelophylax; species Pelophylax lessonae. The sequence continues at coordinate 392,780,769 of NC_138771.1, forward strand.
AATTTGCTTACAACAATGCAACCCACAGTGCTACTAAGCAAAGTCCGTTCTACTTGAATTATGGGTTTCATCCCACTCTTCTTCCACCACGCATTCTGCCATCAAGTCACCCAGTAGCCTCGGATTATCTTACCCAAATAAAAGACTCTCTGGGTTTACTCAATACCACTATATCACACGCTCATAGTAAACAAAAAAGGTACTACGACCTTCGTAGAAGACCTTCTCCTCGGTATGCTATTGGGGACCTTGTTTGGCTATCAACAAGAAACTTAAGATTAAAAATCCCTAGCAAAAAACTTGGACCTCTATTTTTGGGACCCTTCCCAATTAAGAAACTTATTGGAAAAGCTGCAGTACAGCTCACCTTACCAGCAGATCTTAAGATCCATCCCATCTTCCATGTGTCGCTACTGAAGCCCCATGTTCCTAACCAAGGAATAAGGCCTACCATCTTGCCTCCACCTCCAATACAAGTTGAAGGCGGAGAAGAATATGAGATCAAAGAGATTTTGGATTCTCGCATCCATAGAGAAAGACTCCAGTATCTTATAAGATGGAAGAACTATGGACCCCAAGACGACACCTGGTTGGATACCTCTGATGTTCATGCACCTAGGCTTATACGAAGGTTTCACTCGAAATACCCAGAGAAACCAGTGCTATAGGCCTTCCGGAGCCGGCCTTAAGGGGGGTACTGTAAGATTCTGGTACCTCTGGTACCCTTAATAAATTATTTCCTTCCAAATATGCATCCCACCTTTCTTACTAGGTGGTACGCATACACCTTTAAGACAGATGATGTCATCGCTGAGCGCCGCAGAGCGGCTATTTCAACCGCCGGCGTTCTCACTCACATCGTTCGTTCAACCTGCCTTGTGTATCCACATGCTTTCAAGCCTGTCTTGCTGTCGGAACCTCCAGCTGGTTGCTTCTACCTGGAGCAGACCGGAACCTCGCTACTGATCCCTGTATCTCCCTACCGGATCTTCCCCTCTCTACTGGACCCCTCTACTACTAACATTTACTAGTGATAAGTACCCCACAGGGGAATCCTCCATAACCTACTTACACCATCTATCATCTGCACTGTTGCATAGATTGCTAGCTCTTGAGCCTACTACCATCTACTATCTGCACTGTTACATAGATTGCTAGCTCTTGAGTCTACTACCATCTATCATCTGCACTGTTACATAGATTGCTTGCTCTTAAGTCTACTACCATCTATCATCTGCACTCCTACATAGATTGCTAGCTCTTGAGTCTACTACCATCTATCCTTGCACTGGGTTAGTCTATCCTGTAATTGTCATCTGCTGTCCTTACCACCTGTCACCATACTCGATTACTAACCTATCTGCACTCTACCTAATACCATCTAGTACTCTCCTGAACAAACCTATCAAGTACTTACCATCTCTATCACTGTTCACACCTGTCCATTCAGCACAACACCTTCATACTGTCATATACATTCTACCACTCCAGGAACATCTTATTGAGTGTATATATATCTGTATGTTGAAGCTGACAGGCCCACAGTGATGAGTCTGGAGAGTTGGATCTGGTTATTCAACACATCTCTACATGACTACTGAGTGGAGATTTTGCAGCTGCATATCCAACCTACTACAAAAACGCAGGAGCGTTACATGGGGTCACCCAGGTCCAACATGTTTCGCCGACTCTGCAGACTCTGACTTAAAAAGGCTTTTTAGACACTTGGAGACCAAAATAGAGTCATTTTGACCAAAAACTTTTTTTCAGGCCATTGGAGCCCAAATGGCCAGTTTTAGACAAATCAAGTCTAAAAACTGATTTTTAAGGCTCTAAAAGACAAAAATACAGTCATTTTGACAAAAAAAATTTCAGACCTTTGGTGACCAAATGCCATTATTTTGACTAACAAAAGGTTTTTAGACACTTGGAGGCCAAAATAGAGTCATTTTGACCAAAACATTTTTCTCAGGCCATTGGAGCCAAATGTCTAAAATCTTGTCTAAAACCGGCTTTTTAAGGCTCTAAAAGACAAAAATATAGTCATTTTGACTAAATTTTTTTTCTGACCTTTGGTGACCAAATGCAGTTATTTTGACTAAAAAAAGGATTTTAAGAAACTTGGAGACCAAAATAGAGTAATTTTGACTGAAAATATCTTTTCAGGCCATTGGAGCCCAATTGGCGAGTTTTAGACAAATCTTGTCTAAACCCGGCTTTTTAAGGCTCTAAAAGACAAAAATACAGTAATTTTGACTAAAAAAGTTTTTCAGACCTTTGGTGACCAAATGCAGTTATTTTGACTAAAAAAGGCTTTTTAGACACTTGGAGACCAAAATAGTTATTTTAAGCAAAAAAAATTTCAGGCCATTGGAGCCAAATGTCTAAAATCTTGTCTAAAACCGGCTTTTTAAGGCTCTAAAAGACAAAAATTGACAGCGAAGCGAAGAACGTAGTATTCTGTGGCTGAAGGTACATTAGGCATTTACAGGATAAATAAGTAAGTGTCGGCCATAAAAGGCCCCAAAAATTAGCCCAAATGGGTTTACCTGACAGCTAAGAACTTAGTATTCTGTGGCTGAAGGTACATTAGGCATTCACAGGATAAAGAAGTAAGTTTCGGCCATAAAAGGCACCAAAAATTAGCCCACATCAGTTTACCTGACAACTAAGAATGTAGTATTTGGTGGCTGGAGGTACATTAGGCATTCACACAGTATACAGAAGTAAGTGTCGGACTGTATAGGCCCCAAAAATTAGCTCACATGGGTTTAACTGACAGCAAAGAACGTAGTGTATTTGATGGCTGGTGGTACATTAGGCTTTCACAGGATACAGAAGTAAGTGTCAGCCTGTATAGGCCCCAAAACTTAGCTCAAATGGGTTTAACTGACAGCAAAGAACATAGTGTATTTGATGGCTAGAGGTAAATTAGGCATTCACACAGGAGAAACAAAAAGAAAGCCAACGAATAACTTGAGGTGCCATCTTGCCATGGCCAAGTTCAAAGGGGTCGAGGGTGGCAATGGTGATCGCCTATGGCCACATCACCCTGAACGCACCCGATCTTGTCTAATCTTGGAAGCTAAGCAGGGTCGGGCCTGTTTAGTACCTGGATGGGAGACCGCCTGGGAAAGCTTTTGGCTTTTCCTTTATTCGTTGGCTTTCTTTTTGTTTCTCCCGAGGTGCCATATTGCCATGGCCAAGTTCAAAGGGGTCGAGGTTGGCATTTGTGATCGCCTACGGATACATCACCCTGAAAGCGCCCAAGCTCGTCTGATCTCAGAAGCTAAGCAGGGTTGTGCCTGGTTAGAACCTGGATGGGAAACCGCCTGGGAATACCAGGTGCTGTAGGCTTTTGGCTTTTCCTTTATTCGTTGGCTTTCTTTTTGTTTCTCCTGAGGTGCCATCTTGCCATGGCAAAGTTCAATGGGGTAGAGGGTGGCAGTGGTGATTGCCTACGGCCACATCACCCTGAACGTGCCCTATCTCGTCTGATCTCGGAAGCTAAGCAGGGTCGGGCCTGGTTAGTAACTGGATGGGAGACTGCCTGGGAATACCAGGTCCTGTAAGGCTTTTGGCTTTTCCTTTTTTTTTTTATTTAAAATTTTGTAATATAACACGTGAGTATCAACAACAGAAAAGGTACAATTAAATACAGACATTATGCAAATTAGGTCACTCATAGTATGGGTAACCTGAACTGGGGAAGGGCAGGGTGGGGGGAGGGGAGTCCAGAGTCAAAAGAGCATGGAAACTGATGGGGAATGTGAGAGTGGGGGAGAGTTCTTGGGCAAGTCCTGGAACGTAAATGTATATTGATCCATAGAGGGGTCGGATTTGGGGAAGGAGTACTTGACGTAATTGTCCCATTTCTGTAGAAATGATTTCAGTGAGGATGGGGCTGAAAAATCTGTGTTGAGGCGGTCAATGGAAAGAAGTGTGGACAGCTCTGATCTGACCCGGGAAACTAAGGGGGGAGTCGTGGAGATCCAATTAGTTAGGATTGTCCTTCTGGCCACCAGTAAAGAGGTAAGGATCCACAGACGATGTGGCGAGGCAGGGGTGCTAGACCACTTTTGGAGGCGTTTGTCCCAGTAACCGAACAGGAGCAATATAGGGTCTTTGGGTATGTGCCACTTTGTCACTTCCCTGATGAAGGTCAGTACCTGGTCCCAGAATGTCGTGATTAGGGATGATCGAACGGTTTGGGTCGACCATTGGTTCGGCCCGAACATTGGGTGTTCGAGGTTCGGCCGAATTTAGAACTTTTTGCCCAAAAAGTTCGGAATTCGGCAACCAGAACCGACCAAAATGCAATGGGACAGGAAATGGGCTTTAAAAGCCCGTGATTGGACCAGAACCATCAGTAAAAGCCAATTGAGGGGGCAGGAGAATGCTAGGAATGTGATTGGAGTGACTAGGGGGGTCCATAGTCCAAACATTAGTGAATACGCCCCCCCAGTATATAAGATCGCCCTCGCCAAATTCCTAGCATTCTTGTACGGGACATGAAAGAGAATGCTGTTCTGTTCTAATGTGTTACAAAGTGTCATTTAGCTATTTTTAGTGTGGGGAAAGGGATATCTAGTGTAGTTAGAGTGCTCCTTCTACACTTTAGTTAGCTTCAAAAATTTAGTTTCTGTAGGGAAAGTGTTAAGTGTAAGGGGACCGTAGTGTAGTGTAGGGTTAACTGACAGTGACTGATATGGAAGGGTGACAAAACCCCTCCATAGCAGGGTGACCGCTATAGAGAAATGATCATTTCTCTGAGTTGCTTCGGAACTGGAATATGGCTTCTCACCAGCCAAGCATTTTTAATGCTGCAGGGGCTGCCACTGCCAGTGCTTTTTTGAGGACATGTTTGATGTCAGACATGACATCTGAACATGTGTATAGGGGGTATATACACACATATATGTCTGTATATATTTCAAAAGTTCAATCATCCCTACTAACCAGGCCCGACCCTGCTTATCCTCCCAGATCAGACGAGATCAGGCGCGTTCAGGGTGATGTGGCCGTAGGTGATTATCACTGCCACCCTCGACCCCTTTGAACTTGCCCATGGCAAGATGGCAACTCAGGAGAAACAAAAAGAAAGCCAACGAATAAAGGAAAAGCCAAAAGCCTACAGCACCTGGTATTCCCAGGTGGTCTCCCATCCAGGTACTAACCAGGCCCGACCCTGCTTAGCTTCCGAGATTAGACAAGATCGGGTGCGTTCAAGGTGATGTGGCCGTAGGCGATCACCACTGCCACCCTCGACCCCTTTGAACTTGGCCATGGCAAGATGGCACCTCAAGTTATTCTTTGGCTTTCTTTTTGTTTCTCCTGTGTGAATGCCTAATTTACCTCTAGCCATCAAATACACTATGTTCTTTGCTGTCAGTTAAACCCATGTGAGCTAAGTTTTGGGGCCTATACAGGCTGACACTTACTTCTGTATCCTGTGAAAGCCTAATGTACTTCCAGCCATCAAATACTACGTTCTGTGCTGTCAGTTAAACCCATGTGAGCTAAGTTTTGGGGCCTATACAGGCTGACACTTACTTCTGTATCCTGTGAAAGCCTAATGTACCTCCAGCCACCAAATACTACGTTCTTAGTTGTCAGGTAAACTGATGTGGGCTACTTTTTTGGGGCATTTTATGCCCGAAACGTACTTCTTTATCCTGTAAATGCCTAATGTACCTTCAGCCACAGAATACTATATTCTTAGCTGTCAGGTAAACCCATGTGGGCTATTTTTTGGGGCCTTTTATAGCCGACACTTACTTCTGTATCCAGTGAATGCGTAATGTACCTTCAGCCAAAGAATACTACGTTCTTAGCTGTCAATTAAACCCATGTGGGTTAATTTTTTGGGGTTATACCGGCCGACACTTACTTCTGTACCCTGTGAATGCCTAATATACCTTCAGCCACCAAATACTACATTCTTAGCTGTCAGGTAAACCCATGTGGGCTAATTTTTGAGGCCTTTTACGGCCGACACTTACTTCTGTATCCTGTGAATGCATTTGGTCACCAAAGGTCTGAAAAAAATGTTTTAGTCAAAATGACTGTATTTTTGTCTTTTAGAGTTTTAAAAAGCCGGTTTTAGACCAGATAGCTGCATTTTGTTCTCCAAAGGCCTGAAAAAGTTTTTGGTCAAAATGACTCTATTTTGGTCTCCAAGTGTCTTAAAAGCCTTTTTTAGTCAAAATAACTGCATTTGGTCACCAAAGGTCTGAAAATTTTTTTTAGTCAAAATGACTATTTTTGTCTTTTAGAGTCTTAAAAAGCCAGTTTTAGACAAGATTGCTGTATTTTGTCTCCAATGGTCTGAAAAATCTTTTGGGTCAAAATGACTGTATTTTGGTCTCCAAGTGTCTAAAAAGCCTATTTTAGTCAAAATAACTGCATTTGGTCACCAAAGGTCTGAAAAACAATTTTAGTCAAAATTACTGTATTTTTGTCTTTTAGAGCCTTAAAAAGCTGGGTTTCGACAAGATTTGTCTATAATCGGCCATTTGGGCTCCAATGGCCTGAAAAAAATGTTTTGTCAAAATGACTCTATTTTGGTCTCCAAGTGTCTAAAAAGCCTTTTTTTAGTCAAAATAACTGCATTTGGTCACCAAACGTCTGAAAAAAAATGTAGTCAAAATGACTACATTTATGTCTTGTAGAGCCTTAAAAAGCTGGTTTTAGGCAAGATTTTAGACATTTGGCTCCAATGGCCTGAAAAAATGTTTTTGGTCAAAATTACTTTATTTTGGTCTCCAAGTGTCTAAAAAGCCTTTTTTTAGTCAGAATAACTGCATTTGGTCATCAAAGGTCTGAAATTTTTTTTCTCAAAATTACTCTATTTTTGTCTTTTTGAGCCTTATAAAGCCGGTTTTAGACAAGATTTTAGACATTTGGGCTCCTATGGCCTGAAAACATTTTTTTTGGTCAAAATGACTCTATTTTGGTCTCCAAGTGTCTAAAAAGCCTTTTTGTTAGTCAGAATAACGGCATTTGGTCACCAAAGGTCTGAAAAAATATTTAGTCAAAATTACTGTATTTTTGTCTTTTAGAGCCTTAAAAAGCCTTTTTTTAGACAAGATAACTTTATTTGGGCTCCAATGGCCTGAAAAATTGTTTTTGGTCAAAATGACTCTATTTTGGTCTCCAAGTGTCTAAAAAGCCTTCTTTAGTCAAAATAACTGCATTTAGTCACCAAAGGTCTGACAACATTTTTTAGTCAAAATGACTGTATTTTTTGTCTTTTAGAGTCTTTAAAAGCCGGTTTTAGACAAGATAACTGCATTTGGTCTCCAATGGTGTGAAATTTTTTTTGTCAAAATGAATGTATTTAGTATTCTGTGGCTGAAGGTACATTAGGCATTCACAGGATACAGAAGTAAGTGTCGGCCTGTATCGGCCCCAAAAATTAGCCATGGGTTGAACTGACAGCTAAGAACGTAGTATTCTGTGGCTGAAGGTGAGTGTCAGGTAAACCCATGTGGGCTAATTTCTGGGGCCTTTTATGGCCGACACTTACTTCTGTATCCTGTGAATGCCTAATGTACCTTCAGCCACAGAATACTACGTTCTTTGCTGTCAGTTAAACCCATGTGAGCTAATTTTTGGGGCCTATACAGGCCGACACTTACTTCTGTATCATGTGAATGCCTAATGTACCTCCAGCCATTAAATACTACGTTCTTTGCTGTCAGTTAAACCCATGTGAGCTAATTTTTGGGGCCTATACAGGCCGACACTTACTTCTGTATACTGTGTGAATGCCTAATGTACCTCCAGCCACCAAATACTACGTTCTTAGTTGTCAGGTAAACTGATGTGGGATATTTTTTGGGGCCTTTTATGGCCGACCCTTACTTCTTTATCCAGTGAATGCCTAATGTACCTTCAGCCACAGAATACTACATTCTTAGCTGTCAGGTAAACCCATGTGGGCTAATTTTTGGGGCCTTTTACGGCCGACACTTACTTCTGTATCACGTGAATGCCTAATGTACCTTCAGCCACAGAATACTACGTTCTTAGCTTTCTTTTTTGTATTTATTGTTCTTTATTTCAATTTCAAGGAGAATTACAACACAAAGTATAATATATACCTCCAAGGCATAAACAAAAAGAGAACGAGAACCACAATACAAGCCCCCATCCTCTTCCCAGTACACAATGTGTTCACATTCAAAGAAATATTCATCATTTTCCAGGGTATCAATAGTGCCCGCAATAAGAAAGAGAAAAAAATTCCTTGACGAGGAAACAGTTTGTCCAGATCGCAAGGCTCTTACCCAATCTTCCTTTTCACTCTTCCCTCTCCCTTCCTCTCCAAACATCACTGCTGCCCCCTTTAATCTACCTCTGTATTGTGTCTTCCGAGAAGACAGCTATGGAGTTCATCTTTCCGTCTCCTACACTATTCTTTTCTCCTTTCCACTCTTTTCCCCTCCCTCCCTACCCTCCCCCCTTCCCTCACTCATACTATCAGACAAACATCCACTCACAAAAAAAACAAAAAAAAAAAAACATTTTTTATAAATTTTTTCTCCTCCCCCTCTCCCCCCTCCCCCTCTCCTCCCTCAACCAAGGCCTCCAAAACGCTGAACCTTTGTAGTCTAGTCCCCCAAGCTCATATTTTAGGGTGCTAAGTGGAGAAGTTGTTTCCCCTCATCCGAGGTCGTAAATAAGTTCCAGATACCCCATATCGCCTTATATTGTTCGTATTTGTTTTGTGAGGAAAGTACTAAATCCTCCATTTTATTTATATGCTCTAATTTTCGTGCCCATTCAGATACTGAGGGGGGATTTGTCCTCCTCCAGTATTGCGGTATGCATGCTCTTGCAGCATTCATCATATGAGGTAATATCGATCTTTCATATTTCTTCCTTGATAGCCCCGATATCTGCAAGAGGCAAAAGGCTGCATCTCCCTCAATTCTATAATCCGTTATTTTCTGAATTATACCCCCTACTTCCGACCAGTATTTCTTTATATCTGGGCAATTCCAGAAAATATGGTACAACGTACCCTCTCCCTCCCCACATCTCCAGCACCTATCAGATTCCTGGGGATACCACTTATGTAATTTATCTGGTGTATTATACCATCTGGTTAAGATCTTATAATTTGTTTCCTGAATTTTAGTGCACTTTGTTGGCCCGAATGTTAACCTACATATTCTCTGTACCTGTGCTATTGTTATATCCCTATTTAAATCTGATTTCCACTTTTCCACCCAACTTAAATTTGGTTGTTCTATTGGGGTATTCATCATTTTTATATAGCATAGAGAGGACACGTCCACTACTCTCCCCCTTCTCACATAGCCTCTCAAAGTTTGTCAATGGTTTTACAAATTTCTCCGGCCTTGGGAGCGACTCCAAGAAATGTCGTACCTGGAGCGCCTCCCAAAGGGGGAGGCCAAATGGTCCGTTCCTATCTGTTAAATTAGGGATCGAGGGCCAGCTCCTCTGATTCGCAAACGTGTTTACACTTACTTGTCCGTATTCTCATAGTTTTTTGAAATACTGTCTATCCAGTCCTGGGGTAAAGTTTGGGTTCCCCAATATAGGATATAGAGGGGAATCTATTGTTGTTAACTTTTGCCTCAGGGATTGCTGATTACCTATCTTTATAGTATTTCCTATCAACGGGTGTGTTTTTAATGTCTTAGGGAGACTCTGATAGCACCATAACGCTCTCTTTAAGGACACTGCATTCTGTGCCTGTTCTATTTGAACCCAAATTTTCATTTCCGAATGGTGCCACCAATCTATTATTCTATTTAGCTGTATGGCATGATAGTATCTACGTAGATCTGGGATCGCAAGTCCTCCCATATGCTTAGGCAAAGTTAAGTTATTACGAGCTATGTGTGGCTTCTTCTTGGCCCAGATATATCTAGTAAACATTCCATGTATGGTTTTAAAGAAGCTATTCGATATATTGATAGGCAGAGCTTGCATCAAATATAAATATTTTGGTAAGATGTTCATTTTTATTAGGTTCCCCCTCCCAAACCAAGACTGGAGTCCCCCCTCCCATTGGTCAAGAAGTCTCCTTGTCTCCTTGACCAGAGGGAGCAAATTCAGGTTGACTAACCTTGACAGGTCTGCTGATATATATGTCCCTAAATATTTCACTGCCTCTTTCACCCAGATAAAGCCAAAGTTACTTTTTAGTCTCTTCATTTTTACTTCCGAGACCCCTATTCCCAGCGCTTCCGATTTCCCATAATTTATTTTGAGATTTGACATGTCCCCATACTGTTTAAATTCCTTTAGGAGCACCGGTAGTGAGATGTCTGGCTCTGTCAAGGTAAATAACAGATCATCCGTATAGGCTGCGATTTTATATTGCTCTTTGCCCTGGGAAACTCCTCTTATATCCGGATTCATGCGGATTTTACATAAGAAAGGTTCCAGTACTAGAGCGAAGAGCAATGGGGAAAGTGGACATCCTTGTCTTGTGCCGTTCTTTATATAAAAAGGTTCTGAGAGTACCCCATTAGCCTTTTCCATTATTCATTGGCTTTCTTTTTGTTTCTCCTGAGGTGCCATCTTGGCATGGCCAAGTTCAAAGGGGTCGAGGGTGACAGTGGTGATCGCCTACGGCCACATAACACTGAATGCGCCCAATCTCGTCTGATCTCAGTAGCTAAGCAGGGTCGGGCTCGGTTAGAACCTGGATGGGAGACCGCCTGGGAATACCAGGTGCTGTTGGGTTTTGCTTTTCCTTTATTTGTTGGCTTTCTTTTTGTTTCTCCTGAGGTGCCATCTTGCCATGGCAAAGTTCAAAGGGGTCGAGGGTGGCAGTGGTGATCGCCTACGGCCACATCACACTGAAAGCGCCCGATCTCGTCTGATCTTGGAAGCTAAGCAGGGTCAGGCCTGGTTAGTACCTTGATGGGAGACTGCCTGGGAATACCAGGTGCTGTAGGCTTTTGGCTTTTCCTTTATTCGTTGGCTTTCTTTTTGTTTCTCCTGAGGTGCCATCTTGCCATGGCCAAGTTCAAAGGGGTCGAGGGTGGCAGTGGTGATCGCCTACGGCCACATTACCCTGAGCGTGCCCGATTTCGTCTGATCTTGGATGCTAAGCAGGGTCGGGCCTGGTTAGTACCTGGATGGGAGACCGCCTGGGAATACCAGGTGCTGTAGACTTTTGGCTTTTCCTTTATTCGTTGGCTTTCTTTTTGTTTCTCCTGAGGTGCCATGTTGCCATGGCCAAGTTCAAAGGGGTCGAGGGTGGAAGTGGTGATCGTGGTGATCGTGGTGATCGTGGTGATCGCGGTGATCGCGGTGATCGCGGTGATCGCCTACGGCCACATCACCCTGCAAACGCCCAATCTGGTCTGATCTCGGAAGCTAAGCAGGGTCGGGCCTGGTTAGTACCTGGATGGGAGACCGCCTGTGTAGTAGAGCAGTAGTTTAATCTACATTGGCTCTGCTGGTAGATAGGAAAACAGGTAATAATCCAACTAGGCATGTACAGCATGCAACAATCCATGTAGCCTTATACAATCCTTCCCTCCCAAGAACTAGACGACACATAATCTGGGAGTCAACTCAGAATGCCTTGTTTATTGAAAACACAAGAGATCTACACTCTGCCAAAACCCCCTCCCTCTTCGAGTCATTCCACACAAACGCACATCCCATAATATGCTTACAAGGCAGACAGGAACAATAGGACAATGGAATGCCGGTATTCACAATAACAAACCCCACCCCACTAGCAGGGGTCTATGAAACACTGCTGCCATATTCTAGCAATCTGCAATATTTCTTTATATATTTCCTCAGGGACACTGTTCAGTAATATTATGGCCATTCTTTCAACACAAGCAACACTCTCAGTGTCCATTCCGCTGAACACGCCCGATCCTGTCTGATCTCGGAAGCTAAGCAGGGTCGGGCCTGGTTAGTACCTGGATGGGAGACCAGCTGGGAATACCAGGTGCTGTAGGCTTTTGGCTTTTCCTTTATTCGTTGGCTTTCTTTTTGTTTCTCCTGAGGTGCCATCTTGCGATTGCCAAGTTTGTTGGCTTTCAAGATAACAGCATGTGGTAACCAATAGCCTGAAAAATGTTTTTGGTCAAAATGACTATTTTCGTCTTTTAGAGTCTTAAAACGCTTGTTTTAGACAAGATAATTGCATTTGGTCTCCAATGGCCTGAAAAATATTTTTTGGGTCAAAATGACTCTATTTTGGTTTTCAAGTGTCTCAAAAGCCTTCAAGCCTTTTAAGACTCTAAAAGACAAAAATACAGTCATTTTGACTACATTTTTTTTCAGGGGGGCGTGGCCGAGCTGCGGGTGTGAGCGGACGTGCATGCTGTGAGCTCCGCTGTTGATCCTGGTAGTTATCCTGTGTAACTCCTTATTATGCTCCGATTTCTACCGTCACTCGGTGCCCTGTGTTCCCTGGAGTGCGGTGATCACCCGGTGAGTCCTCCATCTTCTCTCCGTGATGTCTAAGAAGGGTAAAGAGGGAAATCCGCACAGGCCGGCCCGATCCAAGATGGCGGCGCCTCGCAGCGCGCAGCACAGAAGGCCACATATCTGGAGGCTGCTCAAAAGCTTTTTGCTAAGCCTGCTGCCCGGGACCCCCAAACTCTATCTGAAGACCATCGATCCGGCTCACCGGGGTCGCATTCAGACATGGATGACACTGTTCCCTTAGGGGATCTCTCCCGCCAGATTGCTGATTGGGAGGCAGCAGATGCAGACCAGGCCCCGAGGCAATCATCTCCTACCCCAGACACAGAACCCACGTTGCGGGACATTATGGCTGCGGTTACCACCTGTACCACCTCAATTACGGCCCTGACAGCGGAGTTAAAGGGGGTCAAGGCTGAGATATCGTTCATGAGACATGATATGCAGAAATTGAGGGAGAGGACAGCGGCAGTGGAAGGCAGGGTCAGCTCCCTGGAGGATGACATGGCGCCTTTGCAAAGGAAAGTGAAACATACTGCCCTGCTCTCAGCCCAGCAAGATGCTCGTCTGGATGACTTGGAGAATAGGATGAGACGGAGTAATATCAGAGCAATTGGGATCCCTGAGCGGGCAGAAGGTAAAGATCCTGTGGCTTTCATTGAACAATGGCTGCTCTCTACTTTTGTACTTTTGGGCAAGAATCCTTTACTTCCATGTTTTCGGTGGAACGTGCTCATAGGGTGCCTATGCGACCTCTTCCTCCTGGAGCCCCCCCCCCCCCCCGCGCACTTTCATCTTCAAATTCCTCAATTACTAAAGCCAGGGGAATGCATGGGAGGCTGAAGATTGACAACTCAAGGATCTCCCTGTTCCCTGATTACTCTGCGGTGGTGCAGAAACAGCGTGCGAAATTCGTAGAGGTCAAGAGGAGATTGCGGGACTTGAATGTTCAATACGCTATGCTGTACCCTTCCAGGCTCTGGGTGGTGGCCCGGGATGAGGTGTTGTTCTTTGACAAGCCTTCTGCTGCTGTTCAATGCCATCCGGTCCTGGTGCTTTGCCTATCTTCATGTTTCTTATAGTCTGTTGTATTTCCTCTAACGAGATTTGTTTTTCCAGATCCTCTCGTTCTTCTTCCGATAGTTTAGGGAGACCTGTTTGTATCAAATACTCATCCATCTCTTTCTGTGAACTCATCAGAAATTTGTTTCGGTATCACCTTCTTACTACCCTCTGATGTTACAATCTGTGGGATATAAGATCTTAATTTTTGGTTCTGAATAGATCTTGCTAAGGTCTTTCCACATTTGTTTCCTGATTCATAGGATACCTTTCTCGATATTTGTATTGCAGCCTTAGCTCTATATTGGAGTAGATCTGATATTTGTTTTCTTACGATAACTAGTTCCTCTAGTGTCTTATTTACCTTTTTTTGTTTATGCTCTATTTCTAATATTTTAAGTTTCTCTAATAATGTTGTTAATTGTTTATTTCTTTCTTTCTTTATTCTTGCTCCATGCTTAACTACTTGCCGCCCGCCCGCCGTCAATTGACGGCGGAGCGGTGCGACCATTATCCCGGGAAGACGTCATATGACGTGATCCCAGGAATGCAGGGCAGGCGCGCGATCGCGTGCGCGCCGCCCTGCACTGCCGGTGTCGGGGTGTCCCCGGGACACCCCCCGTCACCGGCAGGGGGGAAACAGCCAATGGGCGTGGCTGTTTCCCACGTGATCGGCTGTGTTCCAATGACACAGCCGATCACAATGGAGGCTCCCGGGAGATGACCGCGCATGCGCGATCGGGAGCGCGCAGCGCGGTCATGTCGGTGGCGCTGTGTTCCGTAGGAACACAGCTGTCACCGGCAGTAGTAAACAGTCACTGACAGTGACTGTTTACTATGTGATCGGCTGTGAATCCATTCACAGCCGATCACAAAATGTAAACAAAGAGCAGTAACTCACTGTTACTAGCTCTTCTCCCCTCATACAGTTTCCAGTATGAGGGGAGCAGAGCTAGAAACAGTGAGTTACTGCTCTGTGTACCTGTAAAAGTAAAATCACAGTAAAATCACACTAATAAAGGTCCCCACACAGTCCTCAGCGCCCCCCCCCCCCCAATGTCACCTGTCACCCAACAGTCACCTCATCAGTGCCCAGAAATTGACACCCATAACGTTCACATGTGAGCGCAGCGATCACGGGCAGAATCACCGCGATTCTGCCCACGATCCGGAAATCATTGCAAATTGCGGGACGCCTGTGCGTTGCCCGTTTTTTGCAATAGCACCCCAAACGCTGTGCGATGTTGCCGCCATTTCCACCTGCCGAATCGCGGTAACATCGCGCAAACATCGCATGACGCCCAAAAAAGGTACAAGAGCTTCTTTGGGGCGTCATGCGTTGTTTGCGTGATGTTACCTCGATTCGGCAGGTGGAAATCGCAGCAACATCGCACAGCGTTTGGGGTGCTATTGCAAATCACGGGCAACGCACAGGTGTCCCGCGATTTGCAATGATTTCTGGATCGCGGGCGGAATCGCGGTGATTCTGCCCGCGATCGCTATGCTCACATGTGAACATAGCCTAAAGTTCACCGGTCACCAGAGACTGCCATCAGTACCGCTGTGCACCATCGCCCATCACCTGTCACCCATCAGTGACCATCGCCCGTCACCTGTCACCCCATCAATCACCGTCACCTGTCACCCCATCAGTCATCGTCATCTGTCACCCCATCAGTCATCGTCATCTGTCACCCTATCAATCATCGTCACTTGTCACCCCATCAGTGATCGTCATCTGTCACCCTATCAATCATCGTCACTTGTCACCCCATCAGTGATCGTCACCTGTCACCTCATCAATTATCGTCACCTGTCACCCTAACAGTCATCGTCACTTGTCACCCCATCAGTCATCGTCACCTGTCACCCCATCAGTCATCGTCACCTGTCACCCCATCAGTCATTGTCACCTGTCACCCCATCAGTCATCGTCACCTGTTTGCCATATACATGCAATCACTTACTGACCGCCTAACGACTATATGCGTCGGCCACTAAAAGCTAAATACTGGGGTTATGGCAGCAGATAGCCCCCATAATGGATGTTAGGCCTCTGTATGTGGCCAGGCTGTGAAAAAGTCTCACACATGTGGTATCGCCATACTCAGGAGGAGTAGTAGAATGTGTTTTGGGGTGTATTTGCAAGTACATGTGCTGTGTGAGAGAAATAACCTGTTAATATGGCAATTTGTAAAAAAAAAAAAACAAAATCTTCATTTTGCAAAGCATTGTGGGAAAAAATTACAACTTCAAAAAACTCACCATGCCCCTTATTAAATACCTTGGAATGTCTACTTTCCAAAAAGGGGTCATTTGGGGGGTATTTGTACTTTCCTGACTTTTTAGTGTCTCAAGAAATGAGATAGGCCTTCAGTACATCAGGTGTGATCAAGTGTGATCAATTTTCAATGATTCGCACCATAGCTTGTGGACTCTGTAACTTTCACAAAGACCAAATAATATACACTTATTTGGGTTTTTTTTTTTACCAAAGATAAGTAGCAGTATAAATTTTGGCCAAAATTTGTGAAGAAAAATGACTAATTTGCAAAATTTTATGACAGAAACAAAGAAAAATGCGTTTTTTCACGATATTTTCAGTCTTTTTTTATTTATAGCACAAAAAATAAAAAACCCAGTATTTATCAAATAGCATCAAAAGAAATCTCTATTTGTGTGAAAAAAAGGACACAATTTTTGTATGGGTACAGTGTTGCATGACTGAGTAATTCTCAGTCAAAGTGTGAGAGCGCTGAAAGCTGAAAATCGGTCTGGGCAGGAAGGGGGTGAAAGTGCACTGTAGGCAAGTGGTTAATCAGAACTCCTCTTATCACTGATTTATGGGCTTCCCACAATATTCCTATAGAGCATCCTGGCTGATCGTTAACATCGAAATAGTCCCTAAGCTCCTTCTGTACCTCCACCCTCACCTCTTCTATCTGCAAAAGACTCTTGTTTAATTTCCAAGATCTCTGTTTTATTGAATTAATTGTTGTGACACTATAAATCATTGAGATCATTGCGTGATCTGACCATGTTATGTTGTCTATATCAGTGCATTTAACCGCTTGGAGATGAGTGTGGGGGACCAGAAAGAAATCTATTCTCGAATAACTCCCATGTGGACTTGAATAAAATGTAAATTCCCTTTCCGTCAGGTGTTGAATACGCCATACATCTATCATTTGTTCCTTGTATAGAGTCCTCAGCATCCGTCTGCAAGCCATTGCAGAAATGGTCGACTTAGACCTAGAGGTATCGACCGTTGGAGACAGAGGCATATTAAAATCGCCTCCTAGAAATAATTGCCCTTGTGTAAATTTTCTAAGCGTGTTTAGTGTTTTAGCTACAAACCTATCCTGATGTTTATTAGGAGCGTATAAAGTGGCCAAGGTTAACTGGGTTTCCCCTATCTTTCCCTTTAAGAACAAGAATCTGCCAATATCATCGCTTAACTTCTCCTCCAACAGCCATGGAGTTTTCCTATCTATTAGTATCGATACCCCTCGAGATTTTGTTTGCATATTAGTCGCGTGGTGTGTATATAAAAATTTCTATATCAACCCCCCCCCCCCCCTCTTATTTGTGCTGTGAGTAAAATATCACCCAGTTTTCTAAAAAAACAAAAAAAACAAAAGGAAAGAAAAAAAAAATAATATTTTCCCAGGATCAACCCCCCCCCATGTTTGTGCTGTGAGTAAAATATCACCCAGTTTTCTAAAAAAAAAAAAAAATCCAATTAATTCTATGTCAACCATCGACCCCCCTCTTATTTGTGCTATGAGTGAAATACCACCCAATTTATCCAAACAAAAAAAGAAAAATTTCCCCTTTTTTCTCCCCCCTCCCCCTTCCCTCCTCCCTAAGAGACACGTTTATTGGTGAGGGTTTTTCCTACCAAGGGATGCTCCGGCCTTCCCAGCTCAGTGCGAATTACATGAATTTTATTCCTTCCCATTATTAAACCAGTTCACTAAAGGGGAAGAGGTGGTAAAAAAATCGCAAAAAGCGTATTTTGATTGGTTTGCGTAAAAGTTATCGCGCTTACTAACAAAGGGAAAGATTTTTGTCATTTTTGTTCGTTTTTTTTAATGCGTAATGGCGGCGATCTGCGATTTTTTTTGTGGTACTGAAAAATTGCGGTGGACAGATCGGACCCTTGACTGACATTTTTGACACTTTTGGGGTTACCAGTGACATTTCTACAGTAATCAGTGCTATACATATGCACTGTTACTGTAAAATTACACTGGCAGTGAAGGGGTTAACTTTTTTTGAGAGGGAGGGGCTGTGTGTGTCCCTAGGGGCGTGATTCTAACTGTGATTGGCTGTGGCTTGAGCTGTAGGAACAGTGATCAACAGTCGTACATAGTAGAACCGTATGATCACTGTTTCTACACAGGGGAGAATGACAGGTGGCTTGTTTACATCACCCGCCTGACTTTCTCCCTCTGCAGCGACGATCGCCGAGTGACCGGCGGACATCGGGTCCGCTGGTCACACGCGCGGGGGGGGGGTCCGTGACCACGCGGGAGCGCGCCTCCGGGGGCGCGCGCTCGCTCCCTAGACCCACAAATCGTGTCTAAACCCCGGCTTTTTAAAGCTCTAAAAGACAAAAATACAGTCATTTTGACAAAAAAATTTCAGACCTTTATTGACCAAATGCAGTTATTTTGACTAAAATAGTCTTTTTAGAAACTTGGAGATCAAAATACAGTCATTTTGACCCAAAAATTTTTTCAGACCATTGGAGACAAAATACAGTAATCTTGTCTAAAACCGGATTTTTAAGACTCTAAAAGACAAAAATTGGGTCATTTTGACTAAAAAAAATTTCAGACCTTTGGTGGCCAAATGCAGTTATTTTGACTAAAAAAAGGCTTTTTAGATACTTGGAGACCAAAATAGAGTCATTTTGACCAAAAATTTTTTTCAGGCCATTGGAGAGCAAAATGCAGTTATCTTGTCTAAAATCGGCTTTTTAAGACTCTAAAATACAAAAATACAGCCCTTTTGACTAAAAGTTTTTTTTCATTCACAGAATACAGAAGTAAGTGTCGGCCGTAAAATGAAATGCAGGTGAGGAGAAAGACTAGCGCTATGGATACATTCTCAGAGACTTTATTGCATAAAAATAGGTTGCAGCCACCAACCAACCCCTAAAACATTAGGGGTCAAGTATCATATGGGGGGAAGGTAGTTGGAAACGGCGCTACCTTTTATATATAAAGTAAAACCAACAGTGTATCCAGACCGTGGGGTAACTTTTAAGATATGTGCAAAATAAAGTGCCAGTGCAAAGAATATGTGTCGGCCGTAAAAGGCCCCAAAAATTAGCCCACATGGGTTTACCTAACAGCTAAGAACGTAGTATTTGGTGGCTGAAGGTACATTAGGCATTCACAGGATACAGAAGTAAGTGTCGGCCATAAAAGGCCCAAAAAATTAGCCCACATGGGTTTACCTAACAACTAAGAACGTAGTATTTGGTGGCTGAAGGTATATTAGGCATTCACAGGGTACAGAAGTAAGTGTCTGTATAGGGCCCAAAAATTAGCCCACATGGGTTTAATTGATAGTTAAGAATGTAGTATTCTGTGGCTGAAGGTACATTAGGCATTCACGGGATACAGAAGTAAGTGTCGGCCGTAAAAGGCCCCAAAAATTAGCCCACATCAGTTTACCTGACAACTAAGAACGTAGTATTTGGTGGCTGGAGGTACATTAGGCATTCATACAGTATACAGAAGTAAGTGTCGGCCTGTATAGGCCCCAAAAAATAGCTCACATGGGTTTAACTGACAGCAAAGAACATAGAATTTGATGGCTAGAGGTACATTAGGCATTCACACAGTATACAGAAGTAAGTGTCGGCATGTATAGGCCCCAAAAATTAGCTCACATGGGTTTACCTGACAGTTAAGAATGTAGTATTTGGTGGCTGAAGGTACATTAGGCATTCACAGGATACAGAAGTATCTGTCGGCCTGTATAGTCCCCAAAAATTAGCCCACATGGGTTTTACTGACAGCTAAGAACGTAGTATTCTGTGGCTGAAGGTACATTAGGCATTCACACAGTATACAGAAATAAGTGTCAGAATGTATAGGCCCCAAAAATTAGCTCACATGGGTTTTCATGACAGCTAAGTATGTAGTATTTGGAGGCTGAAGGTACATTAGGCATTCACAGGATACAGACGTAAGTGTCGGCCTGTATAGTCCCCAAAAACTAGCCCACATGGGTTTAACTGACAGCTAAGATCGTTGTATTCTGTGGCTGAAGGTACATTAGGCATTCACAGGATACAGAAGTAAGTGTCAGCCTGTATAGGCCCCAAAAATTAGCTCACATGGGTTTAACTGACAGCAAAGAACGTACTGTATTTGATGGCTGGAGGTACATTAGGCATTCACAGTATACAGAAGTGTCGGCCTGTATAGGCCCCAAAAATTAGCTCACATGGGTTTAACTGACAGCAAAGAACCTAGTGTATTTGATGGCTGGAGGTACATTAGGCATTTCCAGTATACAGAAGTGTCGGCCTGTATAGGCCCCAAAAATTAGCTCACATGGGTTTAACTGACAGCAGAGAACGTAGTATTTGATGCCTGGAGGTACATTAGGCATTCACACAGTATACAGAAGTAAGTGTTGGCCTCTATAGGCCCCAAAAATTAGCTCACATGGGTTTACCTGACTGGTAAGAACGTAGTATTCTGTGGCTAAAGGTACATTAGGCATTCACAGGATACAGAAGTAAGTGTCGGCCATAAAAGGCACCAGAAATTAGCCCACATGGGTATACCTGACACTTACCTTCAACTACAGAATACTTCGTTCTTAGCTGTCAGTTAAACCCATGTGGGCTAATTTTTGGGGCCTATACAGGCCAACACTTACTTCTGGATGGGAGACCGCCTGGGATTACCAGGTGCTGTAGGATTTTGGCTTTTCCTTTATTCGTTGGCTTTATTTTTGTTTCTCCTGAGTTGCCATCTTGCCATTGCCAAGTTCAAAGTGGTCAAGGATGGCAGTGGTGATAGCCTATGACCACATAACCCTGAACGTGTGTGATCTCAGAAGCTAAGCAGGGTCGGGCCTGGTTAGTACCTGGATGGGAGACCGCCTGGGAAAAACAGGTGCTGTAGGCTTTTGGCTTTTCCTTTATTCGTTGGCTTTCTTTTTGTTTCTCCTGAGGTGCCATCTTGCCATTGCCAAATTCAAAGGGGTTGAGGGTTGCAGTTGTGATTGCCTACGGCCACATCACCCTGAACGCGCCCCATCTCCTCTGATCTTGGAAGCTAAGCAGGGTCGGGCCTGGTTAGTACCTGGACGGGAGACCACCTGGGAATACCAGGTGCTGTAGGCTTTTGGCTTTTCCTTTATTCGTTGGCTTTCTTTTTGTTTCTCATGAGGTGCCATCTTGCCATGGCCAAGTTCAAAGGGGTCGAGGGTGGCCGTTGTGATCGCCTATGGCCACATCACCCTGAACGAGCCCGATCGCGTCTGATCTTGGAAGCTAAGCAGGGTCGGGCCTGGTTAGTACCTGGATGGGAGACTGCCTGTGAATACCAGGTGCTGTAGGCTTTTGGCTTTTCCTTTATTCGTTGGCTTTATTTTTGTTTCTCCTGAGGTGCCATCTTGCCATGGCCAAGTTCAAAGGAGTCGAGGGTGGCAGTGGTGATCGCCTATGGCCACATCACCCTTAACATGCCCGATCTCATCTGATCTCAGAAGCTAAGCAGGGTCGGGCCTGTTTTGTACCTGGATGCGAGACCGCCTGGGAATACAGGGTGCTGTAGCATTTTGGCTTTTCCTTTATTCGTTGGCTTTCTTTTTGTTTCTCCTGAGGTGCCATCTTGCCATGAGCAAGTTCAAAGGGGTCGAGGGTGGCAGTGACAATCGCCTATGGCCACATCACCCTGAACGCGCCCGATCTCGTCTGATTTTGGAAGCTAAGCAGGGTCGGGCCTGGTTAGTAGGGATGATTGAACTTTTGAAAAGTTTGGTTCGACCAGAAGACCCGAATTTCCCGAAAGTTCGGTTCAGATTCCAGAACCCCATTGAAATCAATGGGACCCGAACTTTGGTAATTAAAAAACACAATTTTGAAGCCCTAAAACCCAATAAATGCCCCTAAAAAGTGCCTAGGGTTCTGGGTCATGCCCCAGGGACTATTAATCACACAAAAAAAGTTCTTAAAAATTGTCGTTTTTGATAGAGAGCCAATTATTGAAAAAATTATTGGGAAAAAAAAAGATTTCTTTGGATTTTGTGTCTGTGGGGTCTAAAAGGTGTACCTGTGATGTTTCAGCTCTGTAGCATGTCCAGAACCAGAATTATAGCATGCCAAACCTTCAAAAATGACTTTTTTGCTCAACCGTTCCTTTCTTTTGCTCCTAATCAACTGCACAGCCAATGTGTATGATGGGGACATAATGCAGTGCACTGGGAACAAGATTAGAGTTTTTTTTGAAAAGGTGCTGTCTCTTTAAATGTGCTTATAATTAACGGGTGTATATTCACAATGTCAGGACCCAGACTTGAACCTGGGACCTCCAGTGTGTCTGCCAATGACTCTACTTGCCTACTAACCCTTTGCTCCTCCCATGAACTTCCTGTTTTAAGCCATGTCTTTGCACTTCCTGGTTGGCAGAATATTGTGCCTTCAACAGCCGATATTTCGCTTGTCTCTCCTGCTACCATCCGTATCTTTGCTACCATCCATTATCGACACTTGGCTTGTTCCTCGACTATGCTTTTGCCTAATACCGAACTGCAACTACTTGTTACCGACCTTTGGCTATTCCTAGACTACGCTTCTGTTTGATCCTGACCTGCTGTATCTGCTACTGGACCCTGGCTTGCTCACCTCCTGGTGGGGCGATCCTGAGGACCGCGACCTGGTACTAACACACAGCAAAATCCATCTCCACCATCGAGGGAGTCAAACTAGGCCTTGCAGATTGCCGCATGTCTTCCTCCTCCTCCTCCTCCTCAAAGCCTGCAAAAGTTCCCAAAGAATCGTCCTCCTCCTCTTCCACCCCTGGATCCTGCTCGGGCCTCTGGGAGCTAGGCATAATGGGGTCAGGATTCTCAGGATAAAGGGGGCCTTGAGAGGCAAGGAAGTCCTCCTCTTCCTCCTGCTGCTCTGCCTCCAGTGCCCTGTCCATAATGCCACGCAGAGTGTGCTCCAACAAAAACAGTACCGGTAGGGTGTCACTGATGCATGCGCTGTCCCGGCTGACCATCCTTGTGGACTCCTCAAATGCCGAGAGGACAGCACATGCATCCTTAATCAAAAGCCACTGCCGTGGTGAAAAGAAGCCCAGGCGCGCTGAGCCAGTGCTGGTGCTGTACTCGCAGAGATATTCATTGAGGGCCCTTTGCTGCATGTACAGGCGCTGCAGCATAGCCAAGGTGGAGTTCCAGTGGGTGGGCATGTCACAGACAAGGCGGTGTACCGGCAGGGTAAACTCGCGCTGCACTTCGGCCAAACGTGCAGTGGCACTGTACGACCGCCTGAAGTGATTGCACACCCTTCTTGCCATCCTTAGCACATCCTGCATTCCCGGGTATGAGTTCAAAAACCGCTGTACCACGAGATTCAGGACATGCGCCAGGCATAGCACATGGGTCAACTTTCCCTGACGAAGGGCGGCCAGGAGGTTTGACCCATTATCTGTAACCACCATCCCTGGCTGCAGCTGGCGTGGTGTCAACCACCTCTGGGCCTGTGCCTGCAGAGCCCCAAGAATCTCAGGGGCAGTATGCTGCCTGTCCCCTAGACACACAAGCTGCAGCACTGCCTGACACCTTTTGGCCTGAGACATACAATAGCCCTTTGAACGCTTACGTAGTACCTCATCATATTCAAAGGACCCTTCTGCAGAGGAGGGCATGGAGGAGGATGAGTAGGAGGAGGAGCAGAAGGGGGTAGAACTGATCGATCTACCCGGATCAGCGACCCCACCAGCTGTTTGCAGACGTGGGGGCAACCTGGCTGCAGCACCGAGCTCTGGCTACAATCCCTTCCGCTGGCAAGCAGTGTCACCCAATGAGCAGTGACAGAAATGTACCGTCCCTGCCCATGTTTGCTTGACCAAGTGTCAGCCGTCAGGTGTACGGCTGACTGACATGGCCAGGGACGACACTACATTGCCTTCCACATGTTGGTATAGGGATGGCAGGGCCTTACGGGCAAAGTAATGCCGACTTGGCACCTGCCACTGTGGAACTGCACATTTTGCAAAGTCACGGAAGGGAGCAGACTCTACCAGGTTAAATGGTAACAGTTGCAGAGCCAGTAGTTTTGCCAAACTACTGTTTAGATGCTGGGTATGTGGGTGGCGGGGAGTATACATTTGTTTTCGTTCCAGCATGTGTGGAATTGAAATTTGGCGTCTAGATGTTACAGCTGGTGGTGTGCTGGAGGTAGATGCGACACTGCCTGCTATATCATCATCCCTGTCAATGGAGGCTGCCAACAGGTGACGAGTGACTATAGCAGGGCCAGGAACAGACTGATGTGCAGGTGGAGCACGAGGAGCAGCGCGAGGAGGACTAGGAGGCCGACTGACCGATCTTTGGCCCTTTTGTGGGTTCTTCAAATGCTCCTGCCAACAGGCCAAGTGGTGGGTTGTCAAATGCCTGTTTTGGCAGCTTGTACCCAGGTGGTTGACATTTTTGCCACGTTTTATACCCTTCTGACAAATCTTGCAGATCGCAACTGTTCGGTCTGCATGGGATGTCTCAAAAAAGGCCCATCAAGAAGAGGTGTGTATAGTGGCCCGGGAGACAACAGGTGTGGCCTTAGATGGAGCGGGCTGTCTGCTCTCCCCTCTTGCTTGCTCTGCCTCCTCCTCAACCTCAGACCCAACATCAGACTCTATAAAGGACTGAGCATCAGGCGTGGCCCGGGAGACAACAGGTGCAGCCTTAGATGGAGCGGGCTGTATGCTCTCCCCTCTTGCTTGCTCTGCCTCCTTCTCAACCTCAGACCCAACATCAGACTCCATAAAGGACTGAGCATCAGGCTGGAGTAGATGGCCGACACTGTGGTCAAGCAGCTCAGCTGACTCCTCTGCCATGTCTGAAGTTTGTTCTGCCAACTGCAGAAGACTGACCACTTTTCTCTGCCTGGGTCACTGTAGTTGCAGATGATGCAGATGATGAGGGTTTGGTAATATAGTCCACCACCTCCTGTACGTACTGTGGACGTATAGCTTGGCCACTGCCGGAGAACAATGCAAATGGTGGCCTGGCTGAGGACTGACCACCACGTCCACCCCTGCCTCTAGACACCCTAGAAGCTGTGCCCCTTTCCGCAGCAGGGCCACGTATGCCTTTTCTTGGTCTACCTGGCATATTTGTCACTGAGGCGTTGGCAACTCTGTGCGGTGAAAAACGCACACTGCTATGCGACCCACAGTTGTCGCTGAATACAGCACAGCAGATGCGTGTCACGCACAGTTGCAAAGCCTTTTGCACAGTGGACCTAACGCTTTTAAGAACAGGCGTTAAGTTGTCACTGAGGCAATGTATTTTGCTGACTAGCAAGCACGTATACCTGCTGTAGATATATCAGCACTGTGGAACGTGCTCACTACACAGAACCCTCACACTTTCACTTTCACTTTCCCTACAGAAACTAGATTATTACATCTAACTACTGTGGTACAAAGTTCCCTAACTACACTAGATATCCCTTTCCTTATTTCTAACTCAAAAAACCAGCACAATCGCTGTATTTCTAACTACACTGACTGGCTGTAAGCTGAATGCAATTCTGCTATATGGAGCTTTAGAAGCACTCGCCTATGCAGAAAACATAGTGTAGCAAAGCAGGAGTAAGAGAAATGCTTCCACTCTCTTCAACAGACTCTGTATCACTGTGCTAGGGGTTAGGCGGGGCTATATTATATACTGTGGGGCATATTAACTTCTGATTGGAACCTGGTCTCCGTAGTCACTCCAATCACGTCCCCAGAAGACTCCTGCCCCCTCATTGGCTTTTGCTGATGTTTCTGGGCCAATCACGTTCTTTTAAAGCCCAGTTCCTGTACCAGTGCATTTTGGGCAGTTCTGGTGGCCGAATTCCGAACTTTTACTGCAAAAAGTTTGGAATTCGGCCGAATTTCGAACACCCAATGTTCGGGTCGAACCGATGGTCGACCCGAACCGTTTGATCATCCCTACGGGTTAGTACCTGGATGGGAGACCACCTGGGAATACCAGGTGCTGTAGGCTTTTGGCTTTTCCTTTATTCGTTGGCTTTTTTTTTTTGTTTCTCCTGAGGTGCCATCTTGCCATGGCCAAGTTCAAAGGGGTCGATGGTGGCAGTGGTGATCGCCTACGGCCACATCACCCTGAACACGCCCGATCCTGTCTGATCTCGGAAGCTAAGCAGGGTCGGGCCTGGTTAGTACCTGGATAGGAGACCAGCTGGGAATACCAGGTGCTGTAGGCTTTTGGCTTTTCCTTTATTCGTTGGCTTTCAAGATAACAGCATGTGGTAACCAATAGCCTGAAAAAAAGTTTTTGGTCAAAATTACTATTTTCGTCTTTTAGAGTTCAAAACGCTTGTTTTAGACAAGATAACTGCATTTGGTCTCCAATGGCCTGAAAAAAATTTTTGGTCAAAATGACTCTAATTTGGTCTCCAAGTGTCTAAAAAGCCTTTATTCGTCAAAATAACTGCATTTGGTCACCAAAGGTCTGAAAATTGTTTTTAGTCAAAATGACTGTATTTTCGACTTTTAGAGTCTTAAAAAGCCGGGTTTAGACAAGATAACTGCATTTGGTAAACCAATGGCCTGAAAAAAAATCTTTTTGGTCAAAATGACTCTATTTTTGTCTCCAAGTGTCTAAAAAGCCTTTTTTTAGTCAGAATAACTGCATTTGATCACCAAAGATCTGGAAAAAATGTTTTAGTAAAAAATGACTGTATTTTCGGCTTTTAGAGTTTTAAAACGCCAGTTTTAGACCAGATAACTGCATTTGGTAAACCAATGGCCTGAAAAAAAGTTTTTGGGTCAAAGTTAAATTATTTTGGTCTCCAAGTGTCTAAAAAGCATTTTTAAGTCAAAATAATACATTTGGTGACCAAAGGTCTGACTTTTTTTGTCAAAATTTTCATCTTTTCGTCTTTTAGAGTCTTAAACAGCCGCTTTTTAGACAAGATAACTGCATGTGGTAACCAATAGCCTGACAAAAATTTTTTTGGGTCAAAATGACTCTATTTTGGTTTTCAAGTGTCTAAAAAGCCTACAAGCCTTTTAAGACTCTAAAAGACAAAAATACAGTCATTTTGACTACATTTTTTTCAGGGGGGCGTGGCCGAGCTACGGGTGTGAGCGGACGTGCATGCTGTGAGCTCCGCTGTTGATCCTGGTAGTTATCCTGTGTAACTCCTTATCCTGCTCCGATTTCTACCGTCACTCGGTGCCCTGTGTTCCCTGGAGTGCGGTGATCACCCGGTGAGTCCTCCATCTTCTCTCCGTGATGTCTAAGAAGGGTAAAGAGGGAAATCCGCACAGGCCGGCCCGATCCAAGATGGCGGCGCCTCGCAGCGTGCAGCACAGAAGGCCACATATCTGGAGGCTGATCAAAAGCTTTTTGCTAAGCCTGCTGCCCGGGACCCCCAAACTCTATCTGAGGACCATCGATCTGGCTCACCGGGGTCGCATGCAGACACGGATGACACTGTTCCCTTTGGGGATCTCTCCCGCCAGATTGCTGATTGGGAGGCAGCAGATGCAGACCAGGCCCCGAGGCAATCATCTCCTACCCCGGACACAGAACCCACATTGCGGGACATTATGGCTGCGGTTACCACCTGTACCACCTCAATTATGGCCCTGACAGCGGAGTTAAAGGGGGTCAAGGCAGAGATATCGTTCATGAGACATGATATGCAGAAATTGAGGGAGAGGACAGCGGCAGTGGAAGGCAGGGTCAGCTCCCTGGAGGATGACATGGCGCCTTTGCAAAGGAAAGTGAAACATACTGCCCTGCTCTCAGCCCAGCAAGCTGCTCGTCTGGATGACTTGGAGAATAGGATGAGACGGAGTAATATCTGAGCAATTGGGATCCCTGAGCGGGCGGAAGGTAAAGATCCTGTGGCTTTCATTGAACAATGGCTGCTCTCTACTTTTGGGCAAGAATCCATTACTTCCATGTTTTCGGTGGAACGTGCTCATAGGGTGCCTATGCGACCTCTTCCTCCTGGAGCCCCCCCCCCCCCCCGCGCACTTTCATCTTCAAATTCCTCAATTACTAAAGCCAGGGGAATGCAGGGGAGGCTCAAGATTGACAACTCAAGGATCTCCCTGTTCCCCGATTACTCTGTGGTGGTGCAGAAACAGCGTGCGAAATTCGCAAAGGTCAAGAGGAGATTGCGGGACTTGAATGTTCAATATGCTGTACCCTTCCAGGCTCTGGGTGGTGGCCCGGGATGAGGTGTTGTTCTTTGACAAGCCTTCTGCTGCTGTTCAATGGCTGGATGCTAATGGTGGGGCCCTGCGGGCGGCCACTTCCCCCAGGCGAGAAGACCTTTGAGGATCGTTTCTACTTTTTGGAACTTTTGTACTCTTTTCGGCCGGTCATGGATCCTTTCGGTTCTCCTGCCTATACCTGGCACTTGATGTTACACACACTTTTCCTGTTATGATGGGAGCTCTTCTGCTGCACTAATGGTTGCTACCTCTCACATGGTTGCTAATTTTGAGGAGACTACACTGGCATCGGTGGTCCCTCTTCGGTTTCCCCCCCTTGGTCGTGACTGGACATGCCCTATTGACTCGTCCCTTCCCCCACACGTGGCAGACGTGTATTGCCTTTTTGTTCCCCCCTTTTTGCCTTTTTTCTGGTCCTGGACTTTGGTTCGATTTTTGCTTTTCCTGCATGTACTTTGTCGCTCTACTGCTATTATTTTACCCTATGCTGTGGATGTTCCTATTGACTGTTCTCTATGCTGGGGCTGCACCGGTACTGTGTGGGCTGGGCGACTACTCCTGTTGCTCTCTCTATATAGCTGGGCTGTGCTGATGGGGTGTAGTGGGTTCACCCTTTCTGGGTGCCCTCTTTCGCCTCCCTGGCCGGGTTGCCTGACGTTCCGTGTATGGCTACATTTTGACTATGGCTGATAATATTTGTGTGATGTCCTGGAATGTTCGGGGCCTCAGCAACCCGGTAAAGAGGACGGCGGTGCTCCGCACCATCAAACGCCTGCAGGCAGATGTGGTTTGCCTGCAGGAGACCCATATGTCTCCTTCCACTTCCCCGTGTCTAGCTCCTAGCGTATTTAGTCACCAGTTCCACTCTGTTTACTCCACTTATTCAAGAGAGTGTGTATTTTGATTAAGAAGGGGGTACGGTTTCTATGCTCAAAGTCTGTGATTGACCCTGAGGGCCGGTTTGTTTTATCCTGCCAACTAGCAAGCCTTAGGTGTGTACTTGTGCCCCCCCCTTATTCTGCAGGGGTACTTAAACTTATCGTGCCACATATTGCTCAACTTCCTGATGTGCCCCTGTTGATGTTGGGGGACTTTACTGCTGGCAGGGGGGGCTACGCCCCTTGCTCCGTTGGTGGGTGAACTCGGACTGACAGATGTCTGGAGGATGGGCCACCCTGAGGTACGAAAGTTTTTGTGCTTCTCGGCGTCACACTCGGGATTGTCTAGGATAGATCTGGGGCTGGGTAATGGTTCGCTACTGCCTCTGGTGGTCGTGGCAGGGAAATCCCTTTGAAAACTCAATGCATTCTGGCTGATGCTCTTTCCTAGTCCTGATCCCCTGCCACCCAAACTAACGTCCTTTTTTGCTGACAATTTGGAATCCGCAGAGGTGGGGGTGGTGTGGGATGCGGCTAAGGCATTCATGGGAGGTCAGTTTATACGTACGGTTAATGCCATTAAAATGGACACCAGGCAATGGGAGAATACTGTGTTGGACGCAGTGACTAGAGCGGAGGAAACTTATGTTAGGGACCCGTCAGATGATACTCAGAGGTCGTGGCTGGCTGCCCAATCTATGGCCAAGTCGGTCTCGATTCAAAAGGCTGAAAACAAGCGCTTCTTCTTGCAGCAGAGGTATTTTGAGAAGGGAGAAAACACTGGTCATATGTTGGCCATGCTGGTTCGCTCGCAACAGCCTGCTGCATTTATACCCCAGATTAAGGATCCTCAGGGGGTGCTCTGGCACGCCACGGCTGACATACGGAGAGTACTTTGGAAGTTTTATGCTGATCTTTACTCCTCTAAGATCTCGGCTGACTCACGAGAAATTGACGATTTTTTTGGCTTCCTGTGATTTGCCTTCTCTGTCTGCCTGAGACGTGAACGGAAAATGAACTTTATGCGGCCTTGAAATCTACTAAGCCTGGTAAATCTCCGGGGGCTGATGGTATCCCGTCGGAGGTTTACAGCCGATACGCTGAACAGTTGGTGCCCATGCTGCTGCGGGTATATAACGAAGCCTTCCGTATTGGCCGCTGTTAGGAATGCTTCCTGAGCACACTGATGTGCTGTCATGAATCTGCAATCTAAAGGGTTAACCTAGAGCAGACTAATTGCAGTAATTGGCAAACAGGCTGCCTTATTTAAACAGCTCAGAAGCACTGTGTCTTTGCTGACTTGTCTGCAGCTCTTCCTGTGTTCCTGAAGCCTGCTTCCTGTTACCTGTTTGATATCCATTTTGACCTTTGGCTTGTTCCTGACCTTGTTGACCTGCTGCCCGTCCTGACCCCCGGCTTGTTTGACCATTCTCTCAGATCTCCCTTGTCTGCTTATCTGCCTTCGGATCATGACCGGCTTCTCCCTTGGTGGGGCGACCCTGGTATCCACACGCAGCAAAATCCATCCTCCCCACTAGAGGCTCTGGCGAAAACCGGTGGATACTTAGATTCCGCACCTCAGGTTAGCCTGTGTCACTTACCTTGGGGGTTCCCATCTAAGCTCCGCCCTCTGGCACACGTGGGGCCTTCCTCTGCCATCAGGCTACCACTTGTATCCCTAACAGTACAAGTCAGCCATGACGGAGCCTGCAGGAGAAGCCTCACCGTTGGAAGAGATCTGCCAACACCTCGCAGCCCTATCTCAAACCGTAAAGTCGCTTCAAGACGGCTACACACAGCTAGAGGAAAGACTGCTCTCTACGACACTTCAGGGGAATCCTCCTGTATTATCTGCTTCCTCTCCTGCTGCAGCACTCTCTGCACCTGCTTCTGGCCCTACCGTAGTGATGCTGCCACCAGAACCTCGAGTTCCTGCTCCCAAAAAATATTCCGGGGATCGCGGTAAATTCCGCGCCTTTTGCAACGCCTGCCAGCTGTATTTCTCCCTGCAACCTCGAACCTTTTCTTTGGAGACCACCAAGGTGGGGTTTTTTATCTCCCTGCTCCTAGGCGAACCCCAGTCCTGGGTTCATCGGCTCCTTGAAGAGGGCAGCCCCCATTAAACTCCTTACGGTAATTTTTTGAGGCCATGGCACAGCTCTATGATGACCCGCAGCGATCCTCCACCGCAGAAGCTGCGCTTCATGTTCTTCAGCAGGGTCGCAGGCCCGTAGAACACTACGTCACTGACTTCCGCCGCCTCAGTTCCGATACGTCCTGGAACGAAGCAGCACTCCGGTATCAGTTCCGTCTCGACTTGTCAGAAGGACTGAAGGACGAGCTGGCGCGGGTAGGTGTCCCCAATGCCTTGGAAGATTTGATTTCCCAGGCCATTCAAATCGACCGGTGGCTACGGGAGCGCAGAGCAGAACGATCTCCGCAGCCGTTCAGACCAGCCTGGACGCTACCACGAGTTGCTCATCCTGCATACTTTTCTTCTGCTGGGTCAGCTCTTACCAACCCCGCTCTCGCTGGAGTCGCCTCAGATACGCCTGAACCTATACCACTTGGGATCATACGGCCTGCTTTGTCCCCGGAGGAGAGACGCCGTCGCCAGTTGGGTAACCTGTGCCTGTATTGCGGTGAAGCTGGACACTATGTGCGCTCCTGCCCGGCAAAATACCATAAGTTCATGCCGGCCTCACCATCTGTTGCCAGTTCCTCCCACCTAGCCTTTCCTGTGTCATTACAGCTTCCGGAAGGACTCGTCCCAGTTACCGCAATCATTGACTTGGGAGCCTGCCGTTGTTTCATTGATCGCTCGTTCGCCCTGCAACATGGCATACCTCTCCGGCTCAAGACTCAGGACCACACCATCTTCCTGGCTGATGGCTCCCACATCAAATCCGGGCCCGTGACCCAATAAACTTTTCCCCTTCCTATGGTCTCCTCCTCCGGCCATAAGGAACTGATTAGCCTGGATGTTATCACATCCTCCTTATTTCCCATTATCCTGGGATTACCGTGGTTGCAAGCACATAACCCGCAAGTCAATTGGATCACAGGCACCATCCAGTTCCCATCTCTTTACTGCAAGAATTCCTGTCTACCCGCTCCTCCTGAATTCCCCAAGCCTCTGTTCTGTCTTGAATCCGAACCTGATGTATGTTCTGTGGTGCCCAAAGCATACCATGATTTCCTGGATGTATTCAGCAAATGGGGAGCAGAGACCTTGCCCCCCACCGTCCATATGACTGCCCCATCGACTTGCTCCCAGGAGCCGAAATCCCGTTCGGCCGGATTTACCCACTTTCTGAACGTGAGCTGGACGTCTTAAAGGACTATGTAGATGAAAGTCTGAAGAAGGGGTTCATCTGTCCCTCTACCTCTCCAGCAGGGGCAGGTATCTTCTTCGTAGAGAAGAAGGATCACACCCTCCGACCCTGCATCGATTATAGGGATTTAAATAAAGTTACTATTAAAAACCGTTATCCCCTTCCTCTAGTCCCCGAACTCTTTCAGAGACTCAGATCTGCCATCCTGTTTACTAAGCTGGATCTTCGTGGGGCGTACAACTTGGTGCGCATCCGAGAGGGCGACGAATGGAAGACTGCTTTCCGCACTAGATTCGGACATTTCGAATACCTGGTAATGCCATTTGGCCTCTGTAATGCTCCTGCCACGTTCCAACACTTTGTGAACGACATCTTCAGGGATTGGTTGGATATCTTCATCATTGTATACTTGGATGACATGCTAATCTTCTCAACATCCCTAGAGCAGCATCGCGAGCACGTTCGAAATGTCCTCGGTCGCCTTCGCCAGCATGGTCTCTAAGCCAAGGCCGAGAAGTGCGTTTTTGAGCAGAACAGTATCCCGTTTCTGGGGTTAATAATTTCAACAGAAGGAATAGAGATGGATCCTCAGAAGGTCTCTGCAATTCTGGACTGGCCACCTCCATCAGACAAAAAGGGAGTACAGCGCTTCGTTGGCTTCACTAATTTTTAAAGGAGGTTCATTAAGGGGTTCTCTAACATCATAGCCCCTATTACTCACCTTACTAAGAAGAACGTCCACTTCCAGTGGACCCCAGAAGCTCAGTCCGCCTTCTCGGTTCTTAAAAAACATTTTACCTCTGCCCCTATCCTAAGTCACCCGGATCCTGCCTTACCCTATCTCCTGGAGGTAGACGCATTGGACGTTGCGGTCGGGGCAGTCATCTCCCAAAGACAGGGAACTAGAGACTTAACTCACCCAATAGCCTTCTTTTCCCAGAAACTCTCTCCCGCGGAGAAAAACTATGATGTCGGGGACCGGGAACTCCTGGCTATCAAAGCCGCTCTCGAAGAGTGGAGATATCTACTAGAAGGAGCATCACACCAGATTCTTATATTTACCGATCATAAGAACCTTGAGTACTTAAGATCTGCAAAGCGACTTAGACCCCGCCAGGCCCGATGGGCACTCTTCTTCTCCAGATTCTCTTTCCATATCACCTATCGGCCCGGGTCGAAAAATGTCTAACCGGATTCCCTGTCCCGGATGTTTGATAATACTAAAGAAGAGTTGGTACCTGACACTATCCTGTCAGAGAAAAACTTCCTGCTCACTAGCCTGAAATCCCATCTTGAGCAAGCCTCTGCCAAAATTTCCGGTCCACCTGGGATACCCCTGTCACGCAAGGATGGTTTGTTGTGGGCTAAGGACAAAATATTTGTCCCGGAGGGAGTCAGAGTTTCGGTTCTAGCTGCCTGCCATGACCACCCTCTGGCTGGCCATTTTGGTGTTCATAGGACCCTTGACCTCATGCAATGCACCTTCTGGTGGCCTGAGATGGGAAAAGACTGCAGAAGTTATGTGTCTTCCTGTGTTTCTTGCTCCAGGAGTAAAACCACCAAAAGTAAGGCGTGGGGTCTCCTCAGACCACTCCCAATCCCTGACTGGCCCTGGCAAACTATCGCCATGGACTTTATCCTGGAACTTCCACCTTCGGCCGGGTGCTCTGCCATTTTTGTGGTTGTAGACCGGCTTACTAAGATGGCCCACTTTCTACCCCTCAAAGGTACCCCCTCTGCAAAAGAAACTGCAGAAGTCTTCATTAGGGAGATCGTGCGACTCCACGGGGTACCCACGAACATTATCTCGGACAGAGGGGTACAGTTCACGTCCCGCTTTTGGAGGGCCTTGTGTAAGCTACTAAAAATTGAATTATCTATGTCCTCAGCTTACCACCCGCAGACGAACGGGCAAACAGAGAGGACAAACCAGACCCTGGAACAATATCTCCGGTGCTTTACCACCTTCGTCCAGGATGACTGGGTAGCATTACTACCATTTGCGGAATTTGCCTTTAATAATTCACGACATTCCGTTACCGGGCAATCTCCCTTCTTTGCCAATTATGGTTTTCATCCTTCCTTTCTGCCCGACGTCCCATCTGATTCCAGAGTGCCCGCAGTTCAGGTCACCATTGACTTCTTCACGAGTAATAACAAACTTCTGCAGGACACCTTGGCCAAGGCTCAGATAGCGTCCAAAAGAATCTTTGATGGGAAAAAGAGGGGAGAACTGATTCTCCAACCAGGTGACCAGGTCTTTTTATCCACAGCTAACCTGCACTTGGCCTGCCCATCCAAGAAGTTGGCTTCCAGGTTTATCGGCCCATTCCCCGTTAAAATAAGACTCAATGCCGTGTCCTATAAGTTATCCTTACCTGATACCCTACGGATCCATCCTGTGTTCCATGTCACTCTTTTTTAAAACCCGCGGTTCCCGACGCCTTCCCCGCCAGAAGCCCTGGACCTCCGGAACCAGTGATGGTGGATGGCGACATGGAGTACGAAGTTGAGGCTGTACTTGATTGCCGGAAAAGAGGTAACCAGCTTCAGTTCCTTATTAAATAGAAGGGTTATGGGCCGGAAGAGAATTCCTGGGAACCTGAGAGTAACATTCATGCCGCAGACCTGATCCAGGCGTTTTTTCATGCCCATCCTCAGAAAAGCAGTTTGTTGGGCACCCGGAGGTTGCCCTTAAGGCGGGGGGGTAATGTTAGGAATGCTTCCTGAGCACACTGATGTGCTGTCATGAATCTGCAATCTAAAGGGTTAACCTAGAGCAGACTAATTGCAGTAATTGGCAAAGAGGCAGCCTTATTTAAACAGCTCAGAAGCACTGTGTCTTTGCTGACTTGTCTGCAGCTCTTCCTGTGTTCCTGAAGCCTGCTTCCTGTTACCTGTTTGATATCCATTTTGACCTTTGGCTTGTTCCTGACCTTGTTGACCTGCTGCCCGTCCTGACCCCCGGCTTGTTTGACCATTCTCTCTGATCTCCCTTGTCTGCTTATCTGCCTTTGGATCTTGACCGGCTTCTCCCTTGGTGGGGTGACCCTGAGGACTGCGACCTGGTATCCACACGCAGCAAAATCCATCCTCACCACTAGAGGCTCTGGTGATAACCGGTGGATACTTAGATTCCGCACCTCAGGTTAGCCTGTGTCACTTACCTTGGGGGTTCCCGTCTAAGCACCGCCCTCTGGCACACGTGGGGCCTTCCTCTGCCATCAGGCTACCTCTTGTATCCCTAACAGCCACCTTCCTGCCTCTATGTCCGAAGCTATAGTTGTTTTCCTGCTGAAGCCCGGCAAGGATCCACTTTTGGCGGATTCCTAAAGGCCCATATCTCTACTCACAACGGATGTTAAAATTCTAGCTAAGATACTGGCCACTAGGCTGTCCTCTGTTGTCCAGGGGGTTGTCCATAGGGATCAATCGGGGTTTATCCTGACCAGATCGACGGCACTTAATCTCCGCCGAACCTTCAGATCCCAGTAGACAACCCTGGGAACCGGGCAGTCTTTTCGCTAGATGCCGCTAAGGCATTCGATAGTGTTGAATGGGTGTACCTATGGGAAGTTCTCAAACGCTTTGGTGTGGGAGAGAACTTTCTGAACTGGATGCGGGTACTGTACGCTGCCCCCACGGCCAGACTGAGGGTGAAAGGGGAGCTTTCTGGACCCTTCTGTTTGCACAGGGGGACTAGACAGGGCTGCCCACTATCTCCATTGCTGTTTGCCATGGCACTGGAGACCTTAGCGGCGCAGATTCGGTCCTCCCCTGACATAGTGGGGTTCAGAAGGAGCTCCCATGCAGACGTTATCTCACTCTATGCGGATGACACACTGCTCTACCTAGGTGATACAGGGGAATCCTTGCGGGCGGTAATGTCCCTTATTGACTATTTTGGGTCCCTGTCGGGATTTTCCATAAATTGGGATAAATCAGTTTTAATGCCCCTTGATCCCATAACTCAGCCTCTTCCGGACTGTGCATCCACAGTGCGAGTGGTTGACTGCTTCAAATATTTGGGGATCCAGGTGTCTCCTGATCCTACCCAGTATATCACACTGAACCTCGTACCTCTGCTGCAAAGTTCCCTTGTCGGTGGCTGGGCGAGTCAATCTAATTAAGATGGTGTGGGCTCCTCAACTTCTTTATGTCTTGCGCAACTCCCCAATCTGGTTACCCAGGAAATGGTTCTATAGGATTGACTCCCAGTTCCGAGAACTGATCTGGTGCAAAAAAGTGGCTAGGATTAAATTGGCTACCCTTCAGATGGGCAAGGATAGTGGTGGCTTGGCAGTCCCCAACCCCAGAGTATATTTTCTAGCCTTCCAGGTTCAGCATATGGGGGGCTGGGGTCTTTTGGGTCCATTCGATCCTATTGGGTCCTTATTGGTCCCTACTGACTCGCCTCACCCTGTCCTTGTACACCTTGAAGCGGGGGGTTCTCCAATATGGGGACTCGATTACCCACACCCTTGATTCGCATGGTGTGGCGCTGTGTCAAGGGAATGTTGCAGATCATGGGTTACCTTCCTC
Organism: Pelophylax lessonae; assembly: GCF_965119305.1. Classification (NCBI taxonomy): domain Eukaryota; kingdom Metazoa; phylum Chordata; class Amphibia; order Anura; family Ranidae; genus Pelophylax; species Pelophylax lessonae. The sequence continues at coordinate 392,817,486 of NC_138771.1, forward strand.
AGACTCCGATTTGGCATAATCGCAACTTTTCGGAACTGTTTCGTCTAGAGGGCGCGGAGATGTGGGAGGCCCATGGTGTATATTTTATAGCACAATTGTTCAGAGCTGGGGTACTGAAATATATTCAAGACTTACAGAGGGAGTTTGATGTTCCTAGGCACTGTTTCTTTCGCTACCTACAATTGAGACACGCGATGATGGCCCAGGCAGGCTTGGCTTCTTTGACACCCGACACTCACTGCCTGTTGGGTGAGGTGTTTCGGGTCTCGGACAAGAAGGGTATGATCTCACAGGTTTATGTCCTTCTGTTGGAATCCGTGCAGGACCCCTCTTCATTCCCTGCTCGTGCGGGGTGGGAGGGGGGATCTTGGACCCATAGATGGGCAGACGTGGGATCTTTGCCTCTCATCGATCATCAATTTTGGATCGCCTCCAGGGTGCCGAGCAGGGGCCAGTGGATAACACAGGTCAATGCCTCTTTAATCAGGGAAAAGCCATACCAGCATCGAAATGCTCACAAGAAATTTGCCTTGTTATGGCAACCTTGGTTGGATGCCTTGGCTCCCCCCAGTTGGTTATGGATCGGCTGCTCATTGGATAGGGTAGCATTTCTTGAGAAGGTCTAGCGTGCAGAGTCCTCCCTTCCTTTCCCCCTCCCCCAACCTTTAAATTTTCTGCCACTGTTTTCCTTTTTTCCCTTCCCTTCTCCTTTGCACTTAGTACTTCAGGTGGGTTTTTGCTACTTTACGGAGGCGTGTGCTATATTGCTAGATGTTCATGGTCCTATTACTATTGGGAGGGAATAACTGTATGTTTTTATTTATCCTTCTCTTATGCACATGGGCACATGCTCAGGTTTGTTTACTTGGCTGTAATTTTCACCTGAATGCAATGGTTTATGGATGACGTTTTCCTGTACTCTTGCTGTTATATCCTTTATATATTTGTATTTTTCCGAACACTGGTTCTGTAACTGATTATGTCTACCGTTCATGTTATTTATTCAGTGTACTGTTTATACTCAATAAATATTAAAAAAAAATCAGACCTTTGGTGATTAAATGCAAAAAAATAAATGCTTTTTAGACACTTGGAGACCAAAATAGAGTCATTTTGACCAATAACATTTTTTCAGGCCATTGGTTACCAAATGTAGTTTATCTTGTTTAAAAGCAGTGTTTTAAGACTCTAAAAGACTAAAATACAGTCATTTTGGCTAAAAAAAAGGTTTTCAGACCTTTGGTGACCAAATGCAGTTATTTTGACTAAAAAAGGCTTTTTAGACACTTGGAGACCAAAATAGAATCATTTTGACCAAAAAAATGTTTTCAGATCACTGCTTACGAAATGCAATTATCTTGTCTAAAACCGGCTTTTTAAGACTCTAAAAGACAAATATACAGTCATTTTGGCTTAAAAAAAGGTTTTCAGACCTTTGGTGAACAAATGCATTTATTTTGACTAAAATAGGCTTTTTGGACACTTGGAGACCAAAATAGAGTCATTTTGACCCAAACAAATGTTTCAGGCGATTGGTTTACAAATGCAATTATCTTGTCCAAAACCGGCTTTTTAAGACTCTAAAAGACAAAAATACAATCATTTTGACTACATTTTTTTTCAGACCTTTGGTGACCAAATGCAGTTATTTTGAATAAAAAAGGCCTTTTAGACACTTGGAGACCAAAATAGAGTCACTTTGACCAAAAAAATGTTTTCAGATCACTGGTTACGAAATGCAATTATCTTGTCTAAAACCTGCTTTTTAAGACTCTAAAAGACAAAAATACAGTCATTTTGGCTAAAAAAAGTTTTTCAGACCTTTGGTGACCAAACGTAGTTATTTTGACTAAAAAGGGCTTTTTGGACACTTGGAGACCTAGGTAGAGTCATTTTGACCAATAACATTTTTTCAGGCCATTGGTTACCAAATGTTGTTTATCTTGTCTAAAACCGGCTTTTTAAGACTCTAAAAGACAAAAATACAGTCATTTTGGCTAAAAAAAAAAAGGTTTTCAGACCTTTGGTGACCAAATGCAGTTATTTTGACTAAAAAGGGCTTTTTAGACACTTGGAGACCAAAATAGAGTCATTTTGACCAAAAAAATATTTTCAGATCACTGGCTACGAAATGCAATTTCTTGTCTAAAACCGGCTTTTTAAGACTCTAAAAGACAAAAATACAGTCATTTTGGCTAAAAAGATTTTTCAGACCTTTGGTGACCAAATGCAGTTATTTTGACTAAAAAAGGCTTTTTAGACACTTGGAGACCAAAATAGAATCATTTTGACAAAAAAAATGTTTTCAGATCACTGCTTACGAAATGCAATTATCTTGTCTAAAGCCGGCTTTTTAAGACTCTAAAAGACAAAAATATAGTCATTTTGGCTAAAAAAAAAAGGTTTTCAGACCTTTGGTGAACAAATGCATTTATTTTGACTAAAAAAGGCTTTTTAGACACTTGGAGACCAAAATAGAATCATTTTGACAAAAAAAATGTTTTCAGATCACTGCTTACGAAATGCAATTGTCTTGTCTAAAGCCGGCTTTTTAAGACTCTAAAAGACAAAAATATAGTCATTTTGGCTAAAAAAAAAAGGTTTTCAGACCTTTGGTGAACAAATGCATTTATTTTGACTAAAATAGGCTTTTTAGACACTTGGAGACCAAAATAGTCATTTTGACCCAAACAAATGTTTAAGGCGATTGGTTACCAAATGCAATTATCTTGTCCAAAATCGGCTTTTTAAGACTCTAATAGACGAAAATACAATCATTTTGACTACATTTTTTTTTCAGACCTTTGGTGACCAAATACAGTTATTTTGACTAAAAGGGGCTCTTTAGACACTTGGAGACCAAAATAGAGTCATTTTGACCAAAAAAATGTTTTCAGATCACTGGTAACGAAATGCAATTATCTTGTCTAAAACCGGCTTTTTAATCCTCTAAAAGACAAAAATACAGTCATTTTGGCTAAAAAAGTTTTTCAGACCTTTGGTGACCAAACGTAGTTATTTTGACTAAAAAGGGCTTTTTAGACACTTGGAAGCCTAAATAGAGTCATTTTGACCAATAACATTTTTTCAGGCCATTGGTAACCAAATGTAGTTTATCTTGTCTAAAAGCAGTGTTTTATGACTCTAAAAGAAAAAATACAGTCATTTTGGCTAAAAAAGGTTTTCAGACCTTTGGTGACCAAATGCAGTTATTTTGACTAAAAAAGGCTTTTTAGACACTTGGAGACCAAAATAGAATCATTTTGACCAAAAAAATGTTTTCAGATCACTGCTTACGAAATGCAATTATCTTGTCTAAAACCGGCTTTTTAAGACTCTAAAAGACAAAAATACAGTCATTTTGGCTAAAAAAAAGGTTTTCAGACCTTTGGTGAACAAATCCATTTATTTTGACTAAAATAGGCTTTTTGGACACTTGGAGACCAAAATAGAGTCATTTTGACCCAAACAAATGTTTCAGACGATTGGTTTACAAATGCAATTATCTTGTCCAAAACTGGCTTTTTAAGACTCTAAAAGACAAAAATACAATCATTTTGACTACATTTTTTTTCAGACCTTTGGTGACCAAATGCAGTTATTTTGAATAAAAAAGGCCTTTTAGACACCTGGAGACCAAAATAGAGTCATTTTGACCAAAAAAATGTTTTCAGATCACTGGTTACGAAATGCAATTATCATGTCTAAAACCTGCTTTTTAAGACTCTAAAAGACAAAAATACAGTCATTTTGGCTAAAAAAAGTTTTTCAGACCTTTGGTGACCAAACGTAGTTATTTTGACTAAAAAGGGCTTTTTGGACACTTGGAGACCTAGGTAGAGTCATTTTGACCAATAACAATTTTTCAGGGCATTGGTTACCTAATGTAGTTTATCTTGTCTAAAACCGGCTTTTTAAGACTCTAAAAGACAAAAATACAGTCATTTTGGCTAAGAAAAAAAAGGTTTTCAGACCTTTGGTGACCAAATGCAGTTATTTTGACTTAAAAGGGCTTTTTAGACACTTGGAGACCAAAATAGAGTAATTTTGACCAAAAAAATGTTTTCAGATCACTGGCTACGAAATGCAATTTCTTGTCTAAAACCGGCTTTTTAAGACTCTAAAAGACAAAAATACAGTCATTTTGGCTAAAAAAAAAAGGTTTTCAGACCTTTGGTGAACAAATGCATTTATTTTGACTAAAATAGGCTTTTTGGACACTTGGAGACCAAAATAGAGTCATTTTGACCCAAACAAATGTTTCAGGCGATTGGTTTACAAATGCAATTATCTTGTCCAAAACCGGCTTTTTAAGACTCTAAAAGACAAAAATACAATCATTTTGACTACATTTTTTTTCAGACCTTTGGTGACCAAATGCAGTTATTTTGCATAAAAAAGGCCTTTTAGACACTTGGAGACCAAAATAGAGTCCTTTTGACCAAAAAAATGTTTTCAGATCACTGGTTACGAAATGCAATTATCTTGTCTAAAACCTGCTTTTTAAGACTCTAAAAGACAAAAATACAGTCATTTTGGCTAAAAAAAGTTTTTCAGACCTTTGGTGACCAAACGTAGTTATTTTGACTAAAAAGGACTTTTTGGACACTTGGAGACCTAGGTAGAGTCATTTTGACCAATAACATTTTTTCAGGCCATTGGTTACCAAATGTAGTTTATCTTGTCTAAAACCGGCTTTTTAAGACTCTAAAAGACAAAAATACAGTCATTTTGGCTAAAAAAAAAGGTTTTCAGACCTTTGGTGACCAAATGCAGTTATTTTGACTAAAAAGGGCTTTTTAGACACTTGGAGACCAAAATAGAGTCATTTTGACCAAAAAAATGTTTTCAGATCACTGCTTACGAAATGCAATTATCTTGTCTAAAGCCGGCTTTTTAAGACTCTAAAAGACAAAAATATAGTCATTTTGGCTAAAAAAAAAAGGTTTTCAGACCTTTGGTGAACAAATGCATTTATTTTGACTAAAATAGGCTTTTTAGACACTTGGAGACCAAAATAGTCATTTTGACCCAAACAAATGTTTAAGGCGATTGGTTACCAAATGCAATTATCTTGTCCAAAATCGGCTTTTTAAGACTCTAATAGACGAAAATACAATCATTTTGACTACATTTTTTTTTCAGACCTTTGGTGACCAAATACAGTTATTTTGACTAAAAGGGGCTCTTTAGACACTTGGAGACCAAAATAGAGTCATTTTGACCAAAAAAATGTTTTCAGATCACTGGTAACGAAATGCAATTATCTTGTCTAAAACCAGCTTTTTAATCCTCTAAAAGACAAAAATACAGTCATTTTGGCTAAAAAAGTTTTTCAGACCTTTGGTGACCAAACGTAGTTATTTTGACTAAAAAGGGCTTTTTAGACACTTGGAAGCCTAAATAGAGTCATTTTGACCAATAACATTTTTTCAGGCCATTGGTAACCAAATGTAGTTTATCTTGTCTAAAAGCAGTGTTTTATGACTCTAAAAGAAAAAATACAGTCATTTTGGCTAAAAAAGGTTTTCAGACCTTTGGTGACCAAATGCAGTTATTTTGACTAAAAAAGGCTTTTTAGACACTTGGAGACCAAAATAGAATCATTTTGACCAAAAAAATGTTTTCAGATCACTGCTTACGAAATGCAATTATCTTGTCTAAAACCGGCTTTTTAAGACTCTAAAAGACAAAAATACAGTCATTTTGGCTAAAAAAAAGGTTTTCAGACCTTTGGTGAACAAATCCATTTATTTTGACTAAAATAGGCTTTTTGGACACTTGGAGACCAAAATAGAGTCATTTTGACCCAAACAAATGTTTCAGACGATTGGTTTACAAATGCAATTATCTTGTCCAAAACTGGCTTTTTAAGACTCTAAAAGACAAAAATACAATCATTTTGACTACATTTTTTTTCAGACCTTTGGTGACCAAATGCAGTTATTTTGAATAAAAAAGGCCTTTTAGACACCTGGAGACCAAAATAGAGTCATTTTGACCAAAAAAATGTTTTCAGATCACTGGTTACGAAATGCAATTATCATGTCTAAAACCTGCTTTTTAAGACTCTAAAAGACAAAAATACAGTCATTTTGGCTAAAAAAAGTTTTTCAGACCTTTGGTGACCAAACGTAGTTATTTTGACTAAAAAGGGCTTTTTGGACACTTGGAGACCTAGGTAGAGTCATTTTGACCAATAACAATTTTTCAGGGCATTGGTTACCTAATGTAGTTTATCTTGTCTAAAACCGGCTTTTTAAGACTCTAAAAGACAAAAATACAGTCATTTTGGCTAAGAAAAAAAAGGTTTTCAGACCTTTGGTGACCAAATGCAGTTATTTTGACTTAAAAGGGCTTTTTAGACACTTGGAGACCAAAATAGAGTAATTTTGACCAAAAAAATGTTTTCAGATCACTGGCTACGAATTGCAATTTCTTGTCTAAAACCGGCTTTTTAAGACTCTAAAAGACAAAAATACAGTCATTTTGGCTAAAAAAAAAAGGTTTTCAGACCTTTGGTGAACAAATGCATTTATTTTGACTAAAATAGGCTTTTTGGACACTTGGAGACCAAAATAGAGTCATTTTGACCCAAACAAATGTTTCAGGCGATTGGTTTACAAATGCAATTATCTTGTCCAAAACCGGCTTTTTAAGACTCTAAAAGACAAAAATACAATCATTTTGACTACATTTTTTTTCAGACCTTTGGTGACCAAATGCCATAAAAAAGGCCTTTTAGACACTTGGAGACCAAAATAGAGTCCTTTTGACCAAAAAAATGTTTTCAGATCACTGGTTACGAAATGCAATTATCTTGTCTAAAACCTGCTTTTTAAGACTCTAAAAGACAAAAATACAGTCATTTTGGCTAAAAAAAGTTTTTCAGACCTTTGGTGACCAAACGTAGTTATTTTGACTAAAAAGGACTTTTTGGACACTTGGAGACCTAGGTAGAGTCATTTTGACCAATAACATTTTTTCAGGCCATTGGTTACCAAATGTAGTTTATCTTGTCTAAAACCGGCTTTTTAAGACTCTAAAAGACAAAAATACAGTCATTTTGGCTAAAAAAAAGGTTTTCAGACCTTTGGTGACCAAATGCAGTTATTTTGACTAAAAAGGGCTTTTTAGACACTTGGAGACCAAAATAGAGTCATTTTGACCAAAAAAATGTTTTCAGATCACTGGCTACGAAATGCAATTTCTTGTCTAAAACCGGCTTTTTAAGACTCTAAAAGACAAAAATACAGTCATTTTGGCTAAAAAGGTTTTTCAGACCTTTGGTGACCAAATGCAGTTATTTTGACTAAAAAAGGCTTTTTAGACACTTGGAGACCAAAATAGAATCATTTTGACCAAAAAAATGTTTTCAGATCACTGCTTACGAAATGCAATTATCTTGTTTAAAGCCGGCTTTTTAAGACTCTAAAAGACAAAAATACAGTCATTTTGGCTAAAAAAAAAAAAGGTTTTCAGACCTTTGGTGAACAAATGCATTTATTTTGACTAAAATAGGCTTTTTAGACACTTGGAGACCAAAATAGTCATTTTGACCCAAACAAATGTTTAAGGTTATTGGCTACCAAATGCAATTATCTTGTCCAAAATCGGCTTTTTAAGACTCTAATAGACGAAAATACAATCATTTTGACTACATTTTTTTTCAGACCTTTGGTGACCAAATACAGTTATCATGACTAAAAGGGGCTCTTTAGACACTTGGAGACCAAAATAGAGTCATTTTGACCCAAAAAATGTTTTCAGATCACTGGTAACGAAATGCAATTATCTTGTCTAAAACCGGCTTTTTAAGCCTCTAAAAGACAAAAATACAGTCATTTTGGCTTAAAAAGTTTTTCAGACCTTTGGTGACCAAACGTAGTTATTTTGACTAAAAAGGGCTTTTTGGACACTTGGAAGCCTAAATAGAGTCATTTTGACCAATAACATTTTTTCAGGCCATTGGTAACCAAATGTAGTTTATCTTGTCTAAAAGCAGTGTTTTATGACTCTAAAAGAAAAAATACAGTCATTTTGGCTAAAAAAGGTTTTCAGACCTTTGGTGAACAAATCCATTTATTTTGACTAAAATAGGCTTTTTGGACACTTGGAGACCAAAATAGAGTCATTTTGACCCAAACAAATGTTTCAGACGATTGGTTTACAAATGCAATTATCTTGTCCAAAACTGGCTTTTTAAGACTCTAAAAGACAAAAATACAATCATTTTGACTACATTTTTTTTCAGACCTTTGGTGACCAAATGCAGTTATTTTGAATAAAAAAGGCCTTTTAGACACCTGGAGACCAAAATAGAGTCATTTTGACCAAAAAAATGTTTTCAGATCACTGGTTACGAAATGTAATTATCATGTCTAAAACCTGCTTTTTAAGACTCTAAAAGACAAAAATACAGTCATTTTGGCTAAAAAAAGTTTTTCAGACTTTGGTGACCAAACGTAGTTATTTTGACTAAAAAGGGCTTTTTGGACACTTGGAGACCTAGGTAGAGTCATTTTGACCAATAACATTTTTTCAGGGCATTGGTTACCTAATGTAGTTTATCTTGTCTAAAACCGGCTTTTTAAGACTCTAAAAGACAAAAATACAGTCATTTTGGCTAAAAAAAAAAAGGTTTTCAGACCTTTGGTGAACAAATGCATTTATTTTGACTAAAATAGGCTTTTTGGACACTTGGAGACCAAAATAGAGTCATTTTGACCCAAACAAATGTTTCAGGCGATTGGTTTACAAATGCAATTATCTTGTCCAAAACCGGCTTTTTAAGACTCTAAAAGACAAAAATACAATCATTTTGACTACATTTTTTTTCAGACCTTTGGTGACCAAATGCAGTTATTTTGCATAAAAAAGGCCTTTTAGACACTTGGAGACCAAAATAGAGTCCTTTTGACCAAAAAAATGTTTTCAGATCACTGGTTACGAAATGCAATTATCTTGTCTAAAACCTGCTTTTTAAGACTCTAAAAGACAAAAATACAGTCATTTTGGCTAAAAAAAGTTTTTCAGACCTTTGGTGACCAAACGTAGTTATTTTGACTAAAAAGGACTTTTTGGACACTTGGAGACCTAGGTAGAGTCATTTTGACCAATAACATTTTTTCAGGCCATTGGTTACCAAATGTAGTTTATCTTGTCTAAAACCGGCTTTTTAAGACTCTAAAAGACAAAAATACAGTCATTTTGGCTAAAAAAAAAGGTTTTCAGACCTTTGGTGACCAAATGCAGTTATTTTGACTAAAAAGGGCTTTTTAGACACTTGGAGACCAAAATAGAGTCATTTTGACCAAAAAAATGTTTTCAGATCACTGGCTACGAAATGCAATTTCTTGTCTAAAACCGGCTTTTTAAGACTCTAAAAGACAAAAATACAGTCATTTTGGCTAAAAAGGTTTTTCAGACCTTTGGTGACCAAATGCAGTTATTTTTACTAAAAAAGGCTTTTTAGACACTTGGAGACCAAAATAGAATCATTTTGACCAAAAAAATGTTTTCAAATCACTGCTTACGAAATGCAATTATCTTGTTTAAAGCCGGCTTTTTAAGACTCTAAAAGACAAAAATACAGTCATTTTGGCTAAAAAGAAAAAGGTTTTCAGACCTTTGGTGACCAAATGCATTTATTTTGACTAAAATAGGCTTTTTAGACACTTGGAGACCAAAATAGTCATTTTGACCCAAACAAATGTTTAAGGCGATTGGCTACCAAATGCAATTATCTTGTCCAAAATCGGCTTTTTAAGACTCTAATAGACGAAAATACAATCATTTTGACTACATTTTTTTTCAGACCTTTGGTGACCAAATACAGTTATTATGACTAAAAGGGGCTCTTTAGACACTTGGAGACCAAAATAGAGTCATTTTGACCAAAAAAATGTTTTCAGATCACTGGTAACGAAATGCAAGTATCTTGTCTAAAACCGGCTTTTTAAGCCTCTAAAAGACAAAAATACAGTCATTTTGGCTAAAAAAAAGGTTTTCAGACCTTTGGTGAACAAATGCATTTATTTTGACTAAAATAGGCTTTGTGGACACTTGGAGACCAAAATAGAGTCATTTTGACCCAAACAAATGTTTCAGGCGATTGGTTTACAAATGCAATTATCTTGTCCAAAACCGGCTTTTTAAGACTCTAAAAGACAAAAATACAATCATTTTGACTACATTTTTTTCAGACCTTTGGTGACCAAATGCAGTTATTTTGCATAAAAAAGGCCTTTTAGACACTTGGAGACCAAAATAGAGTCCTTTTGACCAAAAAAATGTTTTCAGATCACTGGTTACGAAATGCAATTATCTTGTCTAAAACCTGCTTTTTAAGACTCTAAAAGACAAAAATACAGTCATTTTGGCTAAAAAAAGTTTTTCAGACCTTTGGTGACCAAACGTAGTTATTTTGACTAAAAAGGACTTTTTGGACACTTGGAGACCTAGGTAGAGTCATTTTGACCAATAACATTTTTTCAGGCCATTGGTTACCAAATGTAGTTTATCTTGTCTAAAACCGGCTTTTTAAGACTCTAAAAGACAAAAATACAGTCATTTTGGCTAAAAAAAAGGTTTTCAGACCTTTGGTGACCAAATGCAGTTATTTTGACTAAAAAGGGCTTTTTAGACACTTGGAGACCAAAATAGAGTCATTTTGACCAAAAAAATGTTTTCAGATCACTGGCTACGAAATGCAATTTCTTGTCTAAAACCGGCTTTTTAAGACTCTAAAAGACAAAAATACAGTCATTTTGGCTAAAAAGGTTTTTCAGACCTTTGGTGACCAAATGCAGTTATTTTGACTAAAAAAGGCTTTTTAGACACTTGGAGACCAAAATAGAATCATTTTGACCAAAAAAATGTTTTCAGATCACTGCTTACGAAATGCAATTATCTTGTTTAAAGCCGGCTTTTTAAGACTCTAAAAGACAAAAATACAGTCATTTTGGCTAAAAAAAAAAAAGGTTTTCAGACCTTTGGTGAACAAATGCATTTATTTTGACTAAAATAGGCTTTTTAGACACTTGGAGACCAAAATAGTCATTTTGACCCAAACAAATGTTTAAGGTTATTGGCTACCAAATGCAATTATCTTGTCCAAAATCGGCTTTTTAAGACTCTAATAGACGAAAATACAATCATTTTGACTACATTTTTTTTCAGACCTTTGGTGACCAAATACAGTTATCATGACTAAAAGGGGCTCTTTAGACACTTGGAGACCAAAATAGAGTCATTTTGACCCAAAAAATGTTTTCAGATCACTGGTAACGAAATGCAATTATCTTGTCTAAAACCGGCTTTTTAAGCCTCTAAAAGACAAAAATACAGTCATTTTGGCTTAAAAAGTTTTTCAGACCTTTGGTGACCAAACGTAGTTATTTTGACTAAAAAGGGCTTTTTGGACACTTGGAAGCCTAAATAGAGTCATTTTGACCAATAACATTTTTTCAGGCCATTGGTAACCAAATGTAGTTTATCTTGTCTAAAAGCAGTGTTTTATGACTCTAAAAGAAAAAATACAGTCATTTTGGCTAAAAAAGGTTTTCAGACCTTTGGTGAACAAATCCATTTATTTTGACTAAAATAGGCTTTTTGGACACTTGGAGACCAAAATAGAGTCATTTTGACCCAAACAAATGTTTCAGACGATTGGTTTACAAATGCAATTATCTTGTCCAAAACTGGCTTTTTAAGACTCTAAAAGACAAAAATACAATCATTTTGACTACATTTTTTTTCAGACCTTTGGTGACCAAATGCAGTTATTTTGAATAAAAAAGGCCTTTTAGACACCTGGAGACCAAAATAGAGTCATTTTGACCAAAAAAATGTTTTCAGATCACTGGTTACGAAATGTAATTATCATGTCTAAAACCTGCTTTTTAAGACTCTAAAAGACAAAAATACAGTCATTTTGGCTAAAAAAAGTTTTTCAGACTTTGGTGACCAAACGTAGTTATTTTGACTAAAAAGGGCTTTTTGGACACTTGGAGACCTAGGTAGAGTCATTTTGACCAATAACATTTTTTCAGGGCATTGGTTACCTAATGTAGTTTATCTTGTCTAAAACCGGCTTTTTAAGACTCTAAAAGACAAAAATACAGTCATTTTGGCTAAAAAAAAAAAGGTTTTCAGACCTTTGGTGAACAAATGCATTTATTTTGACTAAAATAGGCTTTTTGGACACTTGGAGACCAAAATAGAGTCATTTTGACCCAAACAAATGTTTCAGGCGATTGGTTTACAAATGCAATTATCTTGTCCAAAACCGGCTTTTTAAGACTCTAAAAGACAAAAATACAATCATTTTGACTACATTTTTTTTCAGACCTTTGGTGACCAAATGCAGTTATTTTGCATAAAAAAGGCCTTTTAGACACTTGGAGACCAAAATAGAGTCCTTTTGACCAAAAAAATGTTTTCAGATCACTGGTTACGAAATGCAATTATCTTGTCTAAAACCTGCTTTTTAAGACTCTAAAAGACAAAAATACAGTCATTTTGGCTAAAAAAAGTTTTTCAGACCTTTGGTGACCAAACGTAGTTATTTTGACTAAAAAGGACTTTTTGGACACTTGGAGACCTAGGTAGAGTCATTTTGACCAATAACATTTTTTCAGGCCATTGGTTACCAAATGTAGTTTATCTTGTCTAAAACCGGCTTTTTAAGACTCTAAAAGACAAAAATACAGTCATTTTGGCTAAAAAAAAAGGTTTTCAGACCTTTGGTGACCAAATGCAGTTATTTTGACTAAAAAGGGCTTTTTAGACACTTGGAGACCAAAATAGAGTCATTTTGACCAAAAAAATGTTTTCAGATCACTGGCTACGAAATGCAATTTCTTGTCTAAAACCGGCTTTTTAAGACTCTAAAAGACAAAAATACAGTCATTTTGGCTAAAAAGGTTTTTCAGACCTTTGGTGACCAAATGCAGTTATTTTTACTAAAAAAGGCTTTTTAGACACTTGGAGACCAAAATAGAATCATTTTGACCAAAAAAATGTTTTCAAATCACTGCTTACGAAATGCAATTATCTTGTTTAAAGCCGGCTTTTTAAGACTCTAAAAGACAAAAATACAGTCATTTTGGCTAAAAAGAAAAAGGTTTTCAGACCTTTGGTGACCAAATGCATTTATTTTGACTAAAATAGGCTTTTTAGACACTTGGAGACCAAAATAGTCATTTTGACCCAAACAAATGTTTAAGGCGATTGGCTACCAAATGCAATTATCTTGTCCAAAATCGGCTTTTTAAGACTCTAATAGACGAAAATACAATCATTTTGACTACATTTTTTTTCAGACCTTTGGTGACCAAATACAGTTATTATGACTAAAAGGGGCTCTTTAGACACTTGGAGACCAAAATAGAGTCATTTTGACCAAAAAAATGTTTTCAGATCACTGGTAACGAAATGCAAGTATCTTGTCTAAAACCGGCTTTTTAAGCCTCTAAAAGACAAAAATACAGTCATTTTGGCTAAAAAAGTTTTTCAGACCTTTGGTGACCAAACGTAGTTATTTTGACTAAAAAGGGCTTTTTGGACACTTGGAAGATAAATAGAGTCATTTTGACCAATAACATTTTTTCAGGCCATTGGTAACCAAATGTAGTTTATCTTGTCTAAAAGCAGTGTTTTATGACTCTAAAAGAAAAAATACAGTCATTTTGGCTAAAAAAGGTTTTCAGACCTTTGGTGACCAAATGCAGTTATTTTGACTAAAAAAGGCTTTTTAGACACTTTGAGACCAAAATAGAATCATTTTGACCAAAAAAATGTTTTCAGATCACTGCTTACGAAATGCAATTATCTTGTCTAAAACCGGCTTTTTAAGACTCTAAAAGACAAAAATACAGTCATTTTGGCTAAAAAGGTTTTTCAGACCTTTGGTGACCAAATGCAGTTATTTTGACTAAAATAGGCTTTTTGGACACTTGGAGACCAAAATAGAGTCATTTTGACCCAAACAAATGTTTCAGGCGATTGGTTTACAAATGCAATTATCTTGTCCAAAACCGGCTTTTTAAGACTCTAAAAGACAAAAATACAATCATTTTGACTACATTTTTTTCAGACCTTTGGTGACCAAATGCAGTTATTTTGCATAAAAAAGGCCTTTTAGACACTTGGAGACCAAAATAGAGTCCTTTTGACCAAAAAAATGTTTTCAGATCACTGGTTACGAAATGCAATTATCTTGTCTAAAACCTGCTTTTTAAGACTCTAAAAGACAAAAATACAGTCATTTTGGCTAAAAAAAAGTTTTTCAGACCTTTGGTGACCAAACGTAGTTATTTTGACTAAAAAGGACTTTTTGGACACTTGGAGACCTAGGTAGAGTCATTTTGACCAATAACATTTTTTCAGGCCATTGGTTACCAAATGTAGTTTATCTTGTCTAAAACCGGATTTTTAAGACTCTAAAAGACAAAAATACAGTCATTTTGGCTAAAAAAAAAGGTTTTCAGACCTTTGGTGACCAAATGCAGTTATTTTGACTAAAAAGGGCTTTTTAGACACTTGGAGACCAAAATAGAGTCATTTTGACCAAAAAAATGTTTTCAGATCACTGGCTACGAAATGCAATTTCTTGTCTAAAACCGGCTTTTTAAGACTCTAAAAGACAAAAATACAGTCATTTTGGCTAAAAAGGTTTTTCAGACCTTTGGTGACCAAATGCAGTTATTTTGACTAAAAAAGGCTTTTTAGACACTTGGAGACCAAAATAGAATCATTTTGACCAAAAAAATGTTTTCAAATCACTGCTTACGAAATGCAATTATCTTGTTTAAAGCCGGCTTTTTAAGACTCTAAAAGACAAAAATACAGTCATTTTGGCTAAAAAGAAAAAGGTTTTCAGACCTTTGGTGACCAAATGCATTTATTTTGACTAAAATAGGCTTTTTAGACACTTGGAGACCAAAATAGTCATTTTGACCCAAACAAATGTTTAAGGCGATTGGCTACCAAATGCAATTATCTTGTCCAAAATCGGCTTTTTAAGACTCTAATAGACGAAAATACAATCATTTTGACTACATTTTTTTTCAGACCTTTGGTGACCAAATACAGTTATTATGACTAAAAGGGGCTCTTTAGACACTTGGAGACCAAAATAGAGTCATTTTGACCAAAAAAATGTTTTCAGATCACTGGTAACGAAATGCAAGTATCTTGTCTAAAACCGGCTTTTTAAGCCTCTAAAAGACAAAAATACAGTCATTTTGGCTAAAAAAGTTTTTCAGACCTTTGGTGACCAAACGTAGTTATTTTGACTAAAAAGGGCTTTTTGGACACTTGGAAGATAAATAGAGTCATTTTGACCAATAACATTTTTTCAGGCCATTGGTAACCAAATGTAGTTTATCTTGTCTAAAAGCAGTGTTTTATGACTCTAAAAGAAAAAATACAGTCATTTTGGCTAAAAAAGGTTTTCAGACCTTTGGTGACCAAATGCAGTTATTTTGACTAAAAAAGGCTTTTTAGACACTTTGAGACCAAAATAGAATCATTTTGACCAAAAAAATGTTTTCAGATCACTGCTTACGAAATGCAATTATCTTGTCTAAAACCGGCTTTTTAAGACTCTAAAAGACAAAAATACAGTCATTTTGGCTAAAAAAAAGGTTTTCAGACCTTTGGTGAACAAATGCATTTATTTTGACTAAAATAGGCTTTTTGGACACTTGGAGACCAAAATAGAGTCATTTTGACCCAAACAAATGTTTCAGGCGATTGGTTTACAAATGCAATTATCTTGTCCAAAACCGGCTTTTTAAGACTCTAAAAGACAAAAATACAATCATTTTGACTACATTTTTTTCAGACCTTTGGTGACCAAATGCAGTTATTTTGCATAAAAAAGGCCTTTTAGACACTTGGAGACCAAAATAGAGTCCTTTTGACCAAAAAAATGTTTTCAGATCACTGGTTACGAAATGCAATTATCTTGTCTAAAACCTGCTTTTTAAGACTCTAAAAGACAAAAATACAGTCATTTTGGCTAAAAAAAGTTTTTCAGACCTTTGGTGACCAAACGTAGTTATTTTGACTAAAAAGGACTTTTTGGACACTTGGAGACCTAGGTAGAGTAATTTTGACCAATAACATTTTTTCAGGCCATTGGTTACCAAATGTAGTTTATCTTGTCTAAAACCGGCTTTTTAAGACTCTAAAAGACAAAAATACAGTCATTTTGGCTAAAAAAAAAAGGTTTTCAGACCTTTGGTGACCAAATGCAGTTATTTTGACTAAAAAGGGCTTTTTAGACACTTGGAGACCAAAATAGAGTCATTTTGACCAAAAAAATGTTTTCAGATCACTGGCTACGAAATGCAATTTCTTGTCTAAAACCGGCTTTTTAAGACTCTAAAAGACAAAAATACAGTCATTTTGGCTAAAAAGGTTTTTCAGACCTTTGGTGACCAAATGCAGTTATTTTGACTAAAAAAGGCTTTTTAGACACTTGGAGACCAAAATAGAATCATTTTGACCAAAAAAATGTTTTCAGATCACTGCTTACGAAATGCAATTATCTTGTTTAAAGCCGGCTTTTTAAGACTCTAAAAGACAAAAATACAGTCATTTTGGCTAAAAAAAAAAAAAGGTTTTCAGACCTTTGGTGAACAAATGCATTTATTTTGACTAAAATAGGCTTTTTAGACACTTGGAGACCAAAATAGTCATTTTGACCCAAACAAATGTTTAAGGCGATTGGCTACCAAATGCAATTATCTTGTCCAAAATCGGCTTTTTAAGACTCTAATAGACGAAAATACAATCATTTTGACTACATTTTTTTTCAGACCTTTGGTGACCAAATACAGTTATTATGACTAAAAGGGGCTCTTTAGACACTTGGAGACCAAAATAGAGTCATTTTGACCAAAAAAATGTTTTCAGATCACTGGTAACGAAATGCAAGTATCTTGTCTTAAACCGGCTTTTTAAGCCTCTAAAAGACAAAAATACAGTCATTTTGGCTAAAAAAGTTTTTCAGACCTTTGGTGACCAAACGTAGTTATTTTGACTAAAAAGGGCTTTTTGGACACTTGGAAGCCTAAATAGAGTCATTTTGACCAATAACATTTTTTCAGGCCATTGGTAACCAAATGTAGTTTATCTTGTCTAAAAGCAGTGTTTTATGACTCTAAAAGAAAAAATACAGTCATTTTGGCTAAAAAAGGTTTTCAGACCTTTGGTGACCAAATGCAGTTATTTTGACTAAAAAAGGCTTTTTAGACACTTGGAGACCAAAATAGAATCATTTTGACCAAAAAAATGTTTTCAGATCACTGCTTACGAAATGCAATTATCTTGTCTAAAACCGGCTTTTTAAGACTCTAAAAGACAAAAATACAGTCATTTTGGCTAAAAAAAAGGTTTTCAGACCTTTGGTGAACAAATCCATTTATTTTGACTAAAAAAGGCTTTTTGGACACTTGGAGACCAAAATAGAGTCATTTTGACCCAAACAAATGTTTCAGGCGATTGGTTTACAAATGCAATTATCTTGTCCAAAACTGGCTTTTTAAGACTCTAAAAGACAAAAATACAATCATTTTGACTACATTTTTTTTCAGACCTTTGGTGACCAAATGCAGTTATTTTGAATAAAAAAAGGCCTTTTAGACACCTGGAGACCAAAATAGAGTCATTTTGACCAAAAAAATGTTTTCAGATCACTGGTTACGAAATGCAATTATCATGTCTAAAACCTGCTTTTTAAGACTCTAAAAGACAAAAATACAGTCATTTTGGCTAAAAAAAGTTTTTCAGACCTTTGGTGACCAAACGTAGTTATTTTGACTAAAAAGGGCTTTTTGGACACTTGGAGACCTAGGTAGAGTCATTTTGACCAATAACATTTTTTCAGGCCATTGGTTACCAAATGTCGTTTATCTTGTCTAAAAGCGGCTTTTTAAGACTCTAAAAGACAAAAATACAGTCATTTTGGCTAAAAAAAAAAAAAAGTTTTTCAGACCTTTGGTGACCAAATGCAGTTATTTTGACTTAAAGGGCTTTTTAGACACTTGGAGACCAAAATAGAGTAATTTTGACCAAAAAAATGTTTTCAGATCACTGGCTACGAAATGCAATTATCTTGTCTTAAACCGGCTTTTTAATCCTCTAAAAGACAAAAATACAGTCATTTTGGCTAAAAAAGTTTTTCAGACCTTTGGTGACCAAACGTAGTTATTTTGACTAAAAAGGGCTTTTTGGACACTTGGAAGCCTAAATAGAGTCATTTTGACCAATAACATTTTTTCAGGCCATTGGTAACCAAATGTAGTTTATCTTGTCTAAAAGCAGTGTTTTATGACTCTAAAAGAAAAAATACAGTCATTTTGGCTAAAAAAGGTTTTCAGACCTTTGGTGACCAAATGCAGTTATTTTGACTAAAAAAGGCTTTTTAGACACTTGGAGACCAAAATAGAATCATTTTGACCAAAAAAATGTTTTCAGATCACTGCTTACGAAATGCAATTATCTTGTCTAAAACCGGCTTTTTAAGACTCTAAAAGACAAAAATACAGTCATTTTGGCTAAAAAAAATGTTTTCAGACCTTTGGTGAACAAATCCATTTATTTTGACTAAAAAAGGCTTTTTGGACACTTGGAGACCAAAATAGAGTCATTTTGACCCAAACAAATGTTTCAGGCGATTGGTTTACAAATGCAATTATCTTGTCCAAAACTGGCTTTTTAAGACTCTAAAAGACAAAAATACAATCATTTTGACTACATTTTTTTTCAGACCTTTGGTGACCAAATGCAGTTATTTTGAATAAAAAAAGGCCTTTTAGACACCTGGAGACCAAAATAGAGTCATTTTGACCAAAAAAATGTTTTCAGATCACTGGTTACGAAATGCAATTATCATGTCTAAAACCTGCTTTTTAAGACTCTAAAAGACAAAAATACAGTCATTTTGGCTAAAAAAAGTTTTTCAGACCTTTGGTGACCAAACGTAGTTATTTTGACTAAAAAGGGCTTTTTGGACACTTGGAGACCTAGGTAGAGTCATTTTGACCAATAACATTTTTTCAGGCCATTGGTTACCAAATGTCGTTTATCTTGTCTAAAACCGGCTTTTTAAGACTCTAAAAGACAAAAATACAGTCATTTTGGCTAAAAAAAAAAAAAGTTTTTCAGACCTTTGGTGACCAAATGCAGTTATTTTGACTTAAAAGGGCTTTTTAGACACTTGGAGACCAAAATAGAGTCATTTTGACCAAAAAAATGTTTTCAGATCACTGGTAACGAAATGCAAGTATCTTGTCTAAAACCGGCTTTTTAAGCCTCTAAAAGACAAAAATACAGTCATTTTGGCTAAAAAAGTTTTTCAGACCTTTGGTGACCAAACGTAGTTATTTTGACTAAAAAGGGCTTTTTGGACACTTGGAAGCCTAAATAGAGTCATTTTGACCAATAACATTTTTTCAGGCCATTGGTAACCAAATGTAGTTTATCTTGTCTAAAAGCAGTGTTTTAAGACTCTAAAAGAAAAAATACAGTCATTTTGGCTAAAAAAGGTTTTCAGACCTTTGGTGAACAAATGCATTTATTTTGACTAAAATAGGCTTTTTGGACACTTGGAGACCAAAATAGAATCATTTTGACCAAAAAAATGTTTTCAGATCACTGCTTACGAAATGCAATTATCTTGTCTAAAACCGGCTTTTTAAGACTCTAAAAGACAAAAATACAGTCATTTTGGCTAAAAAAAAGGTTTTCAGACCTTTGGTGAACAAATGCATTTATTTTGACTAAAATAGGCTTTTTGGACACTTGGAGACCTAGGTAGAGTCATTTTGACCAATAACATTTTTTCAGGCCATTGGTTACCAAATGTAGTTTATCTTGTCTAAAACCGGCTTTTTAAGACTCTAAAAGACAAAAATACAGTCATTTTGGCTAAAAAAAAAAGGTTTTCAGACCTTTGGTGACCAAATGCAGTTATTTTGACTAAAAAGGGCTTTTTAGACACTTGGAGACCAAAATAGAGTCATTTTGACCAAAAAAATGTTTTCAGATCACTGGCTACGAAATGCAATTTCTTGTCTAAAACCGGCTTTTTAAGACTCTAAAAGACAAAAATACAGTCATTTTGGCTAAAAAGGTTTTTCAGACCTTTGGTGACCAAATGCAGTTATTTTGACTAAAAAAGGCTTTTTAGACACTTGGAGACCAAAATAGAATCATTTTGACCAAAAAAATGTTTTCAGATCACTGCTTACGAAATGCAATTATCTTGTTTAAAGCCGGCTTTTTAAGACTCTAAAAGACAAAAATACAGTCATTTTGGCTAAAAAAAAAAAAAGGTTTTCAGACCTTTGGTGAACAAATGCATTTATTTTGACTAAAATAGGCTTTTTAGACACTTGGAGACCAAAATAGTCATTTTGACCCAAACAAATGTTTAAGGCGATTGGCTACCAAATGCAATTATCTTGTCCAAAATCGGCTTTTTAAGACTCTAATAGACGAAAATACAATCATTTTGACTACATTTTTTTTCAGACCTTTGGTGACCAAATACAGTTATTATGACTAAAAGGGGCTCTTTAGACACTTGGAGACCAAAATAGAGTCATTTTGACCAAAAAAATGTTTTCAGATCACTGGTAACGAAATGCAAGTATCTTGTCTTAAACCGGCTTTTTAAGCCTCTAAAAGACAAAAATACAGTCATTTTGGCTAAAAAAGTTTTTCAGACCTTTGGTGACCAAACGTAGTTATTTTGACTAAAAAGGGCTTTTTGGACACTTGGAAGCCTAAATAGAGTCATTTTGACCAATAACATTTTTTCAGGCCATTGGTAACCAAATGTAGTTTATCTTGTCTAAAAGCAGTGTTTTATGACTCTAAAAGAAAAAATACAGTCATTTTGGCTAAAAAAGGTTTTCAGACCTTTGGTGACCAAATGCAGTTATTTTGACTAAAAAAGGCTTTTTAGACACTTGGAGACCAAAATAGAATCATTTTGACCAAAAAAATGTTTTCAGATCACTGCTTACGAAATGCAATTATCTTGTCTAAAACCGGCTTTTTAAGACTCTAAAAGACAAAAATACAGTCATTTTGGCTAAAAAAAAGGTTTTCAGACCTTTGGTGAACAAATCCATTTATTTTGACTAAAAAAGGCTTTTTGGACACTTGGAGACCAAAATAGAGTCATTTTGACCCAAACAAATGTTTCAGGCGATTGGTTTACAAATGCAATTATCTTGTCCAAAACTGGCTTTTTAAGACTCTAAAAGACAAAAATACAATCATTTTGACTACATTTTTTTTCAGACCTTTGGTGACCAAATGCAGTTATTTTGAATAAAAAAAGGCCTTTTAGACACCTGGAGACCAAAATAGAGTCATTTTGACCAAAAAAATGTTTTCAGATCACTGGTTACGAAATGCAATTATCATGTCTAAAACCTGCTTTTTAAGACTCTAAAAGACAAAAATACAGTCATTTTGGCTAAAAAAAGTTTTTCAGACCTTTGGTGACCAAACGTAGTTATTTTGACTAAAAAGGGCTTTTTGGACACTTGGAGACCTAGGTAGAGTCATTTTGACCAATAACATTTTTTCAGGCCATTGGTTACCAAATGTCGTTTATCTTGTCTAAAAACGGCTTTTTAAGACTCTAAAAGACAAAAATACAGTCATTTTGGCTAAAAAAAAAAAAAGTTTTTCAGACCTTTGGTGACCAAATGCAGTTATTTTGACTTAAAGGGCTTTTTAGACACTTGGAGACCAAAATAGAGTAATTTTGACCAAAAAAATGTTTTCAGATCACTGGCTACGAAATGCAATTATCTTGTCTTAAACCGGCTTTTTAATCCTCTAAAAGACAAAAATACAGTCATTTTGGCTAAAAAAGTTTTTCAGACCTTTGGTGACCAAACGTAGTTATTTTGACTAAAAAGGGCTTTTTGGACACTTGGAAGCCTAAATAGAGTCATTTTGACCAATAACATTTTTTCAGGCCATTGGTAACCAAATGTAGTTTATCTTGTCTAAAAGCAGTGTTTTATGACTCTAAAAGAAAAAATACAGTCATTTTGGCTAAAAAAGGTTTTCAGACCTTTGGTGACCAAATGCAGTTATTTTGACTAAAAAAGGCTTTTTAGACACTTGGAGACCAAAATAGAATCATTTTGACCAAAAAAATGTTTTCAGATCACTGCTTACGAAATGCAATTATCTTGTCTAAAACCGGCTTTTTAAGACTCTAAAAGACAAAAATACAGTCATTTTGGCTAAAAAAAATGTTTTCAGACCTTTGGTGAACAAATCCATTTATTTTGACTAAAAAAGGCTTTTTGGACACTTGGAGACCAAAGTAGAGTCATTTTGACCCAAACAAATGTTTCAGGCGATTGGTTTACAAATGCAATTATCTTGTCCAAAACTGGCTTTTTAAGACTCTAAAAGACAAAAATACAATCATTTTGACTACATTTTTTTTCAGACCTTTGGTGACCAAATGCAGTTATTTTGAATAAAAAAAGGCCTTTTAGACACCTGGAGACCAAAATAGAGTCATTTTGACCAAAAAAATGTTTTCAGATCACTGGTTACGAAATGCAATTATCATGTCTAAAACCTGCTTTTTAAGACTCTAAAAGACAAAAATACAGTCATTTTGGCTAAAAAAAGTTTTTCAGACCTTTGGTGACCAAACGTAGTTATTTTGACTAAAAAGGGCTTTTTGGACACTTGGAGACCTAGGTAGAGTCATTTTGACCAATAACATTTTTTCAGGCCATTGGTTACCAAATGTCGTTTATCTTGTCTAAAACCGGCTTTTTAAGACTCTAAAAGACAAAAATACAGTCATTTTGGCTAAAAAAAAAAAAGTTTTTCAGACCTTTGGTGACCAAATGCAGTTATTTTGACTTAAAAGGGCTTTTTAGACACTTGGAGACCAAAATAGAGTCATTTTGACCAAAAAAAT
Source organism: Pelophylax lessonae (assembly GCF_965119305.1). Taxonomy (NCBI): domain Eukaryota; kingdom Metazoa; phylum Chordata; class Amphibia; order Anura; family Ranidae; genus Pelophylax; species Pelophylax lessonae. The sequence goes on from NC_138771.1 coordinate 392,840,470, forward strand.
GTTTTCAGATCACTGGTAACGAAATGCAAGTATCTTGTCTAAAACCGGCTTTTTAAGCCTCTAAAAGACAAAAATACAGTCATTTTGGCTAAAAAAGTTTTTCAGACCTTTGGTGACCAAACGTAGTTATTTTGACTAAAAAGGGCTTTTTGGACACTTGGAAGCCTAAATAGAGTCATTTTGACCAATAACATTTTTTCAGGCCATTGGTAACCAAATGTAGTTTATCTTGTCTAAAAGCAGTGTTTTAAGACTCTAAAAGAAAAAATACAGTCATTTTGGCTAAAAAAGGTTTTCAGACCTTTGGTGAACAAATGCATTTATTTTGACTAAAATAGGCTTTTTGGACACTTGGAGACCAAAATAGAATCATTTTGACCAAAAAAATGTTTTCAGATCACTGCTTACGAAATGCAATTATCTTGTCTAAAACCGGCTTTTTAAGACTCTAAAAGACAAAAATACAGTCATTTTGGCTAAAAAAAAGGTTTTCAGACCTTTGGTGAACAAATGCATTTATTTTGACTAAAATAGGCTTTTTGGACACTTGGAGACCTAGGTAGAGTCATTTTGACCAATAACATTTTTTCAGGCCATTGGTTACAAAATGTAGTTTATCTTGTCTAAAACCGGCTTTTTAAGACTCTAAAAGACAAAAATACAGTCATTTTGGATAAAAAAAAAAAAGGTTTTCAGACCTTTGGTGACCAAATGCAGTTATTTTGACTAAAAAGGGCTTTTTAGACACTTGGAGACCAAAATAGAGTCATTTTGACCAAAAAAATGTTTTCAGATCACTGGCTACGAAATGCAATTTCTTGTCTAAAACCGGCTTTTTAAGACTCTAAAAAACTTTCAGGCGATTGGTTACCAAATGCAATTATCTTAACAAAAACCGGCTTTTTAAGAATCTAAAAGACAAAAATACAGTCATTTTGGCTAATAAAAAAGGTTTTCAGACCTTTGGTGACCAAATGCATTTATTTTATATAAAATAGGCTTTTAGACACTTGGAGACCAAAATAGAGTCAGTTTGAACCCAAACAAATGTTTCAGGCGATTTAGTTACCAAATACAATTATCTTGTCCAAAACCGGCCTTTTAACACTCTAACAGACGAAAATACAATCATTTTGACTACATTTTTTTTCAGACCTTTGGTGACCAAATGCAGTTATTTTGACTAAAAAAGGCTTTTTAGACACTTGGAGACCAAAATAGAATCATTTTGACCAAAAAAATGTTTTCAGATCACTGCTTACGAAATGTAATTATCTTGTCTAAAACCGGCTTTTTAAGACTCTAATACACAAAAATACAGTAATTTTGGCTAAAAAAAAGTTGTTCAAACCTTTGGTGACCAAACGTAGTTATTTTTACTAAAAAGGGCTTTTTAGACACTTGGAGACCTAAATAGAGTCATTTTGACCAAACAAAATTTTTTCAGGCCATTGGTTACCAAGAGTACTTTATCTTGTCTAAAAGCGGTGTTTTAAGACTCTAAAATACAAAAATATAGTCATTTTGGCTAAAAAAGGTTTTCAGACCTTTGGTGAACAAATGCATTTATTTTGACTAAAAAAGGGTTTTTAGACACTTGGAGTCCTAAAAAGAGTCATTTTGACCCAAACAAATGTTTCAGGCGATTGGTTACCAAATGCAATTATCTTGTCAAAAACCGGCTTTTTAAGACTCTAATAGACGAAAATACAGTAATTTTGACTAAATTTTTATTTCAGACCTTTGGTGACCAAACATAGTTATTTTTACTAAAAAGGGCTTTTTAGACACTTGGAAACCAAAATAGAGTCATTTTGACCAAAAAAATGTTTTCAGATCACTGGTTACGAAATGCAATTATCTTGTCTAAAACCTGCTTTTTAAGACTCTAAAAGACAAAAATAACCAATCGCCTGAAACATTTGTTTGGGTCAAAATGACTCAATTTCGGTCTCGAATTGTCTAAAATGCCTTTTTTAGTCAAAATAACTGCATATGGTCACCAAAGGTCTGAAAAACTTTTTTTAGCCAAAAGGACTGTATTTTTGTCTTTTAGAGTCTTAAAAAGCCGGTTTTAGACAAGATAATTGCATTTCGTTACCAGTGATCTGAAAACATTTTTTTGGTTTAAAATGACTCTATTTTGGTCTCCAAGTGTCTAAAGAGCCCCTTTTAGTCAAAATAACTGTATTTGGTCACCAAAGATCTGAAAACCTTTTTTTTTTTTTTTAGCCAAAATGACTGTATTTTTGTCTTTTAGAGTCTTAAAATGTCGGTTTTAGACAAGATAATTGCATTTCGTAACTAGTGATCTGAAAACATTTTTTTGGTCAAAATGACTCTATTTTGGTTTCCAAGTGTCTAAAAAGCCCTTTTTAGTAAAAATAACTATATTTGGTCACCAAAAATCTGAAATAAAAATTTAGTCAAAATTACTGTATTTTCGTCTATTAGAGTCTTAAAAAGCCTTTTTTAGTCAAACTAACTGCATTTGATCACCAAAGGTCTGAAAAACCTTTTTAGCCAAAATGACTGTATTTTTGTCTTTTAGAGTCTTAAAAAGCCGGTTTTAGACAAAATAATTGCATTTCGTAAGCAGTGATCTGAAAACATTTTTTTGGTCAAAATGAATCTATTTTGGTCTCCAAGTGTCTAAAAAGCCTTTTTTATTCAAAATAACTGCATTTGGTCACCAAAGGTCTGAAAAAATAAATGTAGTCAAAATGATTGTATTTTCGTCTGTTAGAGTCTTAAAAGGCCAGTTTTGGACAAGATAATTGTATTTGGTAACTAAATCGCCTGAAATATTTGTTTGGGTTCAAACTGACTCTATTTTGGTCTCCAAGTGTCTAAAAGCCTATTTTATATAAAATAAATGCATTTGGTCACCAAAGGTCTGAAAACCTTTTTTTTTTAGCCAAAATGACTGTATTTTTGTCTTTTAGAGTCTTAAAAAGCCGGTTTTAGACAAGATTATTGCATTTCGTAACCAGTGATCTGAAAACATTTTTTGGTCAAAATGACTCTATTTTGGTCTCCAAGTGTCTAAAAAGCCTTTTTTATTCAAAATAACTGCATTTGGTCACCAAAGGTCTGAAAAAAAAATGTAGTCAAAATGATTGTATTTTTGTCCTTTAGAGTCTTAAAAAGCCGGTTTTGGACAAGATAATTGCATTTGGTAACCAATCGCCTGAAACATTTGTTTGGGTCAAAATGACTCTATTTCGGTCTCGAATTGTCTAAAATGCCTTTTTTAGTCAAAATAACTGCATATGGTCACCAAAGGTCTGAAAAGCTTTTTTAGCCAAAAGGACTGTATTTTTGTCTTTTAGAGTCTTAAAAAGCCGGTTTTAGACAAGATAATTGCATTTCGTTACCAGTGATTTGAAAACATTTTTTTGGTTTAAAATGACTCTATTTTGGTCTCCAAGTGTCTAAAGAGCCCCTTTTAGTCAAAATAACTGTATTTGGTCACCAAAGATCTGAAAACCTTTTTTTTTTTTTTAGCCAAAATGACTGTATTTTTGTCTTTTAGAGTCTTAAAATGTCGGTTTTAGACAAGATAATTGCATTTCGTAACTAGTGATCTGAAAACATTTTTTTGGTCAAAATGACTCTATTTTGGTTTCCAAGTGTCTAAAAAGCCCTTTTTAGTAAAAATAACTATATTTGGTCACTAAAGGTCTGAAATAAAAATTTAGTCAAAATTACTGTATTTTCGTCTATTAGAGTCTTAAAAAGCCGGTTTTTGACAAGATAATTGCATTTGGTAACCAATCGCCTGAAACATTTGTTTGGGTCAAAATGAATCTATTTAGGACTCCAAGTGTCTAAAAACCCTATTTTATTCAAAATAACTGCATTTGGTCACCAAAGGTCTGAAAAACTTTTTTTTAGCCAAAATGACTGTATTTTTGTCTTTTAGAGTCTTAAAAAGCCGGTTTTGGACAAGATAATTGCATTTCGTAACCAGTGATCTGAAAACATTTTTTTGGTCAAAATGAATCTATTTTGGTCTCCAAGTGTCTAAAAAGCCTTTTTTATTCAAAATAACTGCATTTGGTCACCAAAGGTCTGAAAAAATAAATGTAGTCAAAATGATTGTATTTTCGTCTGTTAGAGTCTTAAAAGGCCAGTTTTGGACAAGATAATTGTATTTGGTAACTAAATCGCCTGAAACATTTGTTTGGGTTCAAACTGACTCTATTTTGGTCTCCAAGTGTCTAAAAGCCTATTTTATATAAAATAAATGCATTTGGTCACCAAAGGTCTGAAAACCTTTTTTTTTTGCCAAAATGACTGTATTTTTGTCTTTTAGTGTCTAAAAAAGCCGGTTTTTGACAAGATAATTGCATTTGGTAACCAATCGCCTGAAACATTTGTTTGGGTCAAAATGAATCTATTTAGGACTCCAAGTGTCTAAAAACCCTATTTTAGTCAAAATAACTGCATTTGGTCACCAAAGGTCTGAAAAACTTTTTTTTAGCCAAAATGACTGTATTTTTGTCTTTTAGAGTCTTAAAAAGCTGGTTTTGGACAAGATAATTGCATTTCGTAACCAGTGATCTGAAAACATTTTTTTGGTCAAAATGACTCTATTTTGGTCTCCAAGTGTCTAAAAAGCCTTTTTTATTCAAAATAACTGCATTTGGTCACCAAAGGTCTGAAAAAAAAATGTAGTCAAAATAATTGTATTTTCGTCTGTTAGAGTCTTAAAAGGCCGGTTTTGGACAAGATAATTGTATTTGGTAACTAAATCGCCTGAAACATTTGTTTGGGTTCAAACTGACTCTATTTTGGTCTCCAAGTGTCTAAAAAGCCTTTTTTATTCAAAATAACTGTATTTGGTCACGAAAGGTCTGAAAAAAATGTAGTCAAAATGATTGTATTTTCGTCTATTAGAGTCTTAAAAAGCCGATTTTGGACAAGATAAACGACATTTGGTAACCAATCGCCTGAAACATTTGTTTGGGTCAAAATTACTATTTCGGACTCCAAGTGTCAAAAAAGCCTATTTTTGTCAAAATAAATGCATTTGTTCACCAAAGGTCTGAAAACCTTTTTTTTTTTAGCCAAAATGACTGTATTTTTGTCTTTTAGAGTCTTAAAATGTCGGTTTTAGACAAGATAATTGCATTTCGTTAGCAGTGATCTGAAAACATTTTTTTGGTCAAAATGATTCTATTTGGGTCTCTAAGTGTCTAAAAAGCCTTTTTTAGTCAAACTAACTGCATTTGGTCACCAAAGGTCTGAAAAACCTTTTTTCGCCAAAATGACTGTATTTTTGTCTTTTAGAGTCTTAAAAAGCCGGTTTTAGACAAGATAATTGCATTTCGTTTCCAGTGATCTGAAAACATTTTTTTTGGTCAAAATGACTCTATTTTGGTCTACAAGTGTCTTAAAAGCCTTTTTTAGTCAAAATAACTGCATTTGGTCTCCAAAGGACTGCAAAACTTTTTTAGCCAAAATGACTGTATTTTTGTCTTTTAGAGTCTTAAAAAGCCGGTTTTAGACAAGATTATTGCATTTCGTAACCAGTGATCTGAAAACATTTTTTGGTCAAAATGACTCTATTTTGGTCTCCAAGTGTCTAAAAAGCCTTTTTTATTCAAAATAACTGCATTTGGTCACCAAAGGTCTGAAAAAAAAATGTAGTCAAAATGATTGTATTTTTGTCCTTTAGAGTCTTAAAAAGCCGGTTTTGGACAAGATAATTGCATTTGGTAACCAATCGCCTGAAACATTTGTTTGGGTCAAAATGACTCTATTTCGGTCTCGAATTGTCTAAAATGCCTTTTTTAGTCAAAATAACTGCATATGGTCACCAAAGGTCTGAAAAACTTTTTTAGCCAAAAGGACTGTATTTTTGTCTTTTAGAGTCTTAAAAAGCCGGTTTTAGACAAGATAATTGCATTTCGTTACCAGTGATCTGAAAACATTTTTTTGGTTTAAAATGACTCTATTTTGGTCTCCAAGTGTCTAAAGAGCCCCTTTTAGTCAAAATAACTGTATTTGGTCACCAAAGATCTGAAAACCTTTATTTTTTTTTAGCCAAAATGACTGTATTTTTGTCTTTTAGAGTCTTAAAATGTCGGTTTTAGACAAGATAATTGCATTTCGTAACTAGTGATCTGAAAACATTTTTTTGGTCAAAATTACTCTATTTTGGTTTCCAAGTGTCTAAAAAGCCCTTTTTAGTAAAAATAACTATATTTGGTCACCAAAGGTCTGAAATAAAAATTTAGTCAAAATTACTGTATTTTCGTCTATTAGAGTCTTAAAAAGCCGGTTTTTGATAAGATAATTGCATTTGGTAACCAATCGCCTGAAACATTTGTTTGGGTCAAAATGAATCTATTTAGGACTCCAAGTGTCTAAAAACCCTATTTTAGTCAAAATAACTGCATTTGGTCACCAAAGGTCTGAAAAACTTTTTTTAGCCAAAATGACTGTATTTTGGTCTTTTAGAGTCTTAAAAAGCCGGTTTTGACAAGATAATTGCATTTCGTAAGCAGTGATCTGAAAACATTTTTTTGGTCAAAATGAATCTATTTTGGTCTCCAAGTGTCTAAAAAGCCTTTTTTATTCAAAATAACTGCATTTGGTCACCAAAGGTCTGAAAAAATAAATGTAGTCAAAATGATTGTATTTTCGTCTGTTAGAGTCTTAAAAGGCCAGTTTTGGACAAGATAATTGTATTTGGTAACTAAATCGCCTGAAACATTTGTTTGGGTTCAAACTGACTCTATTTTGGTCTCCAAGTGTCTAAAAGCCTATTTTATATAAAATAAATGCATTTGGTCACCAAAGGTCTGAAAACCTTTTTTTTAGCCAAAATGACTGTATTTTTGTCTTTTAGTGTCTTAAAAAGCCGGTTTTTGACAAGATAATTGCATTTGGTAACCAATCGCCTGAAACATTTGTTTGGGTCAAAATGAATCTATTTAGGACTCCAAGTGTCTAAAAACCCTATTTTAGTCAAAATAACTGCATTTGGTCACCAAAGGTCTGAAAAACTTTTTTTAGCCAAAATGACTGTATTTTTGTCTTTTAGAGTCTTAAAAAGCCGGTTTTGGACAAGATAATTGCATTTCATAACCAGTGATCTGAAAACATTTTTTTGGTCAAAATGACTCTATTTTGGTCTCCAAGTGTCTAGAAAGCCCTTTTTATTCAAAATAACTGCATTTGGTCACCAAAGGTCTGAAAAAAAAATGTAGTCAAAATAATTGTATTTTCGTCTATTAGAGTCTTAAAAAGCCGGTTGTGGACAAGATAATTGCATTTGGTAACCAATCGCCTGAAACATTTGTTTGGGTCAAAATGACTCTATTTCGGTCTCCAAGTGTCTAAAAACCCTATTTTAGTCAAAATAACTGCATTTGGTCACCAAAGGTCTGAAAAACTTTTTTTAGCCAAAATGACTGTATTTTGGTCTTTTAGAGTCTTAAAAAGCCGGTTTTGACAAGATAATTGCATTTCGTAAGCAGTGATCTGAAAACATTTTTTTGGTCAAAATGAATCTATTTTGGTCTCCAAGTGTCTAAAAAGCCTTTTTTATTCAAAATAACTGCATTTGGTCACCAAAGGTCTGAAAAAATAAATGTAGTCAAAATGATTGTATTTTCGTCTGTTAGAGTCTTAAAAGGCCAGTTTTGGACAAGATAATTGTATTTGGTAACTAAATCGCCTGAAACATTTGTTTGGGTTCAAACTGACTCTATTTTGGTCTCCAAGTGTCTAAAAGCCTATTTTATATAAAATAAATGCATTTGGTCACCAAAGGTCTGAAAACCTTTTTTTTAGCCAAAATGACTGTATTTTTGTCTTTTAGTGTCTTAAAAAGCCGGTTTTTGACAAGATAATTGCATTTGGTAACCAATCGCCTGAAACATTTGTTTGGGTCAAAATGAATCTATTTAGGACTCCAAGTGTCTAAAAACCCTATTTTAGTCAAAATAACTGCATTTGGTCACCAAAGGTCTGAAAAACTTTTTTTAGCCAAAATGACTGTATTTTTGTCTTTTAGAGTCTTAAAAAGCCGGTTTTGGACAAGATAATTGCATTTCATAACCAGTGATCTGAAAACATTTTTTTGGTCAAAATGACTCTATTTTGGTCTCCAAGTGTCTAGAAAGCCCTTTTTATTCAAAATAACTGCATTTGGTCACCAAAGGTCTGAAAAAAAAATGTAGTCAAAATAATTGTATTTTCGTCTGTTAGAGTCTTAAAAGGCCAGTTTTGGACAAGATAATTGTATTTGGTAACTAAATCGCCTGAAACATTTGTTTGGGTTCAAACTGACTCTATTTTGGTCTCCAAGTGTCTAAAAAGCCTTTTTTATTCAAAATAACTGTATTTGGTCACGAAAGGTCTGAAAAAAATGTAGTCAAAATGATTGTATTTTCGTCTATTAGAGTCTTAAAAAGCCGATTTTGGACAAGATAAACGACATTTGGTAACCAATCGCCTGAAACATTTGTTTGGGTCAAAATTACTATTTCGGACTCCAAGTGTCTAAAAAGCCTATTTTTGTCAAAATAAATGCATTTGTTCACCAAAGGTCTGAAAACCTTTTTTTTTTTAGCCAAAATGACTGTATTTTTGTCTTTTAGAGTCTTAAAATGTCGGTTTTAGACAAGATAATTGCATTTCGTTAGCAGTGATCTGAAAACATTTTTTTTGGTCAAAATGACTCTATTTTGGTCTACAAGTGTCTTAAAAGCCTTTTTTAGTCAAAATAACTGCATTTGGTCTCCAAAGGACTGCAAAACTTTTTTAGCCAAAATGACTGTATTTTTGTCTTTTAGAGTCTTAAAAAGCCGGTTTTAGACAAGATTATTGCATTTCGTTTCCAGTGATCTGAAAACATTTTTTTTGGTCAAAATGACTCTATTTTGGTCTACAAGTGTCTTAAAAGCCTTTTTTAGTCAAAATAACTGCATTTGGTCTCCAAAGGACTGCAAAACTTTTTTAGCCAAAATGACTGTATTTTTGTCTTTTAGAGTCTTAAAAAGCCGGTTTTAGACAAGATTATTGCATTTCGTAACCAGTGATCTGAAAACATTTTTTGGTCAAAATGACTCTATTTTGGTCTCCAAGTGTCTAAAAAGCCTTTTTTATTCAAAATAACTGCATTTGGTCACCAAAGGTCTGAAAAAAAAATGTAGTCAAAATGATTGTATTTTTGTCCTTTAGAGTCTTAAAAAGCCGGTTTTGGACAAGATAATTGCATTTGGTAACCAATCGCCTGAAACATTTGTTTGGGTCAAAATGACTCTATTTCGGTCTCGAATTGTCTAAAATGCCTTTTTTAGTCAAAATAACTGCATATGGTCACCAAAGGTCTGAAAAACTTTTTTAGCCAAAAGGACTGTATTTTTGTCTTTTAGAGTCTTAAAAAGCCGGTTTTAGACAAGATAATTGCATTTCGTTACCAGTGATCTGAAAACATTTTTTTGGTTTAAAATGACTCTATTTTGGTCTCCAAGTGTCTAAAGAGCCCCTTTTAGTCAAAATAACTGTATTTGGTCACCAAAGATCTGAAAACCTTTATTTTTTTTTAGCCAAAATGACTGTATTTTTGTCTTTTAGAGTCTTAAAATGTCGGTTTTAGACAAGATAATTGCATTTCGTAACTAGTGATCTGAAAACATTTTTTTGGTCAAAATTACTCTATTTTGGTTTCCAAGTGTCTAAAAAGCCCTTTTTAGTAAAAATAACTATATTTGGTCACCAAAGGTCTGAAATAAAAATTTAGTCAAAATTACTGTATTTTCGTCTATTAGAGTCTTAAAAAGCCGGTTTTTGATAAGATAATTGCATTTGGTAACCAATCGCCTGAAACATTTGTTTGGGTCAAAATGAATCTATTTAGGACTCCAAGTGTCTAAAAACCCTATTTTAGTCAAAATAACTGCATTTGGTCACCAAAGGTCTGAAAAACTTTTTTTAGCCAAAATGACTGTATTTTGGTCTTTTAGAGTCTTAAAAAGCCGGTTTTGGACAAGATAATTGCATTTCGTAAGCAGTGATCTGAAAACATTTTTTTGGTCAAAATGAATCTATTTTGGTCTCCAAGTGTCTAAAAAGCCTTTTTTATTCAAAATAACTGCATTTGGTCACCAAAGGTCTGAAAAAATAAATGTAGTCAAAATGATTGTATTTTCGTCTGTTAGAGTCTTAAAAGGCCAGTTTTGGACAAGATAATTGTATTTGGTAACTAAATCGCCTGAAACATTTGTTTGGGTTCAAACTGACTCTATTTTGGTCTCCAAGTGTCTAAAAGCCTATTTTATATAAAATAAATGCATTTGGTCACCAAAGGTCTGAAAACCTTTTTTTTTAGCCAAAATGACTGTATTTTTGTCTTTTAGTGTCTTAAAAAGCCGGTTTTTGACAAGATAATTGCATTTGGTAACCAATCGCCTGAAACATTTGTTTGGGTCAAAATGAATCTATTTAGGACTCCAAGTGTCTAAAAACCCTATTTTAGTCAAAATAACTGCATTTGGTCACCAAAGGTCTGAAAAACTTTTTTTAGCCAAAATGACTGTATTTTTGTCTTTTAGAGTCTTAAAAAGCCGGTTTTGGACAAGATAATTGCATTTCATAACCAGTGATCTGAAAACATTTTTTTGGTCAAAATGACTCTATTTTGGTCTCCAAGTGTCTAGAAAGCCCTTTTTATTCAAAATAACTGCATTTGGTCACCAAAGGTCTGAAAAAAAAATGTAGTCAAAATAATTGTATTTTCGTCTGTTAGAGTCTTAAAAGGCCAGTTTTGGACAAGATAATTGTATTTGGTAACTAAATCGCCTGAAACATTTGTTTGGGTTCAAACTGACTCTATTTTGGTCTCCAAGTGTCTAAAAAGCCTTTTTTATTCAAAATAACTGTATTTGGTCACGAAAGGTCTGAAAAAAATGTAGTCAAAATGATTGTATTTTCGTCTATTAGAGTCTTAAAAAGCCGATTTTGGACAAGATAAACGACATTTGGTAACCAATCGCCTGAAACATTTGTTTGGGTCAAAATTACTATTTCGGACTCCAAGTGTCTAAAAAGCCTATTTTTGTCAAAATAAATGCATTTGTTCACCAAAGGTCTGAAAACCTTTTTTTTTTTAGCCAAAATGACTGTATTTTTGTCTTTTAGAGTCTTAAAATGTCGGTTTTAGACAAGATAATTGCATTTCGTTAGCAGTGATCTGAAAACATTTTTTTGGTCAAAATGATTCTATTTGGGTCTCTAAGTGTCTAAAAAGCCTTTTTTAGTCAAACTAACTGCATTTGGTCACCAAAGGTCTGAAAAACCTTTTTAGCCAAAATGACTGTATTTTTGTCTTTTAGAGTCTTAAAAAGCCGGTTTTAGACAAAATAATTGCATTTCGTAAGCTGTGATCTGAAAACATTTTTTTGGTCAAAATGAATCTATTTTGGTCTCCAAGTGTCTAAAAAGCCTTTTTTATTCAAAATAACTGCATTTGGTCACCAAAGGTCTGAAAAAATAAATGTAGTCAAAATGATTGTATTTTCGTCTGTTAGAGTCTTAAAAGGCCAGTTTTGGACAAGATAATTGTATTTGGTAACTAAATCGCCTGAAACATTTGTTTGGGTTCAAACTGACTCTATTTTGGTCTCCAAGTGTCTAAAAGCCTATTTTATATAAAATAAATGCATTTGGTCACCAAAGGTCTGAAAACCTTTTTTTTTTAGCCAAAATGACTGTATTTTTGTCTTTTAGTGTCTTAAAAAGCCGGTTTTAGACAAGATAATTGCATTTCGTTTCCAGTGATCTGAAAACATTTTTTTGGTCAAAATGACTCTATTTTGGTCTACAAGTGTCTTAAAAGCCTTTTTTAGTCAAAATAACTGCATTTGGTCTCCAAAGGACTGCAAAACTTTTTTAGCCAAAATGACTGTATTTTTGTCTTTTAGAGTCTTAAAAAGCCGGTTTTAGACAAGATTATTGCATTTCGTAACCAGTGATCTGAAAACATTTTTTGGTCAAAATGACTCTATTTTGGTCTCCAAGTGTCTAAAAAGCCTTTTTTATTCAAAATAACTGCATTTGGTCACCAAAGGTCTGAAAAAAAAATGTAGTCAAAATGATTGTATTTTTGTCCTTTAGAGTCTTAAAAAGCCGGTTTTGGACAAGATAATTGCATTTGCATTAACCTGAAACATTTGTTTGGGTCAAAATGACTCTATTTCGGTCTCCAAGTGTCTAAAGAGCCCCTTTTAGTCAAAATAACTGTATTTGGTCACCAAAGATCTGAAAACCTTTTTTTTTTTTTAGCCAAAATGACTGTATTTTTGTCTTTTAGAGTCTTAAAATGTCGGTTTTAGACAAGATAATTGCATTTCGTAACTAGTGATCTGAAAACATTTTTTTGGTCAAAATGACTCTATTTTGGTTTCCAAGTGTCTAAAAAGCCCTTTTTAGTAAAAATAACTATATTTGGTCACCAAAGGTCTGAAATAAAAATTTAGTCAAAATTACTGTATTTTCGTCTATTAGAGTCTTAAAAAGCCGGTTTTTGACAAGATAATTGCATTTGGTAACCAATCGCCTGAAACATTTGTTTGGGTCAAAATGAATCTATTTAGGACTCCAAGTGTCTAAAAACCCTATTTTAGTCAAAATAACTGCATTTGGTCACCAAAGGTCTGAAAAACTTTTTTTTAGCCAAAATGACTGTATTTTTGTCTTTTAGAGTCTTAAAAAGCCGGTTTTGGACAAGATAATTGCATTTCGTAAGCAGTGATCTGAAAACATTTTTTTGGTCAAAATGAATCTATTTTGGTCTCCAAGTGTCTAAAAAGCCTTTTTTATTCAAAATAACTGCATTTGGTCACCAAAGGTCTGAAAAAATAAATGTAGTCAAAATGATTGTATTTTCGTCTGTTAGAGTCTTAAAAGGCCAGTTTTGGACAAGATAATTGTATTTGGTAACTAAATCGCCTGAAACATTTGTTTGGGTTCAAACTGACTCTATTTTGGTCTCCAAGTGTCTAAAAGCCTATTTTATATAAAATAAATGCATTTGGTCACCAAAGGTCTGAAAACCTTTTTTTTTAGCCAAAATGACTGTATTTTTGTCTTTTAGTGTCTTAAAAAGCCGGTTTTAGACAAGATAATTGCATTTCGTTTCCAGTGATCTGAAAACATTTTTTTGGTCAAAATGACTCTATTTTGGTCTACAAGTGTCTTAAAAGCCTTTTTTAGTCAAAATAACTGCATTTGGTCTCCAAAGGACTGCAAAACTTTTTTAGCCAAAATGACTGTATTTTTGTCTTTTAGAGTCTTAAAAAGCCGGTTTTAGACAAGATTATTGCATTTCGTAACCAGTGATCTGAAAACATTTTTTGGTCAAAATGACTCTATTTTGGTCTCCAAGTGTCTAAAAAGCCTTTTTTATTCAAAATAACTGCATTTGGTCACCAAAGGTCTGAGAAAAAATTTAGTCAAAATGATTGTATTTTTGTCCTTTAGAGTCTTAAAAAGCCGGTTTTGGACAAGATAATTGCATTTGGTAACCAATCGCCTGAAACATTTGTTTGGGTCAAAATGACTCTATTTTGGTCTCGAATTGTCTAAAATGCCTTTTTTAGTCAAAATAACTGCATATGGTCACCAAAGGTCTGAAAAACTTTTTTAGCCAAAACGACTGTATTTTTGTCTTTTAGAGTCTTAAAAAGCCGGTTTTAGAAGAGATAATTGCATTTCGTTACCAGTGATCTGAAAACATTTTTTTGGTCAAAATGACTCTATTTTGGTCTCCAAGTGTCTAAAGTGTCTCTCTCTCTGCCTCAGCAAATCAGTTATGTGAAAAAGCAGTGCTTAGAGAATTTAACCCAACCCAACTCCAAAACAGAGGGGCGGGGACTACGTCTGTCGATGAGCTAAGAGAAAAGGATTTTACGGTAAGATTTTACAAAAATCCATTTTTCTCTAGCGCTCATCGACAGACGTAGTCCTCGGTGATACACCACCTTCGGGACGTCCCAGAGCAGTATCACAACTGAGGGGTGGGAAAATGGAAATCAAATCCCAATCTAGAAGGCCCAACCGGTGCCAACTAGAAGTTTACAATGCTCATCCTTAATGATGAGACTCAACAAAAAAATTTTTCAAACAGAAAAAAACCCTCGAGGTAGACCACCGGTCTCCTCAAATTGCGGCCTGCAAAACCTTGCGGCCAAATGAGGCATCCGCCGATGCCGTCACATCAATTTTATAGAATTTAGTAAAGGTATGTACCGACGACCAAGTGGCCGCCTTACATACCTGGACCACTGACGCCTGATGGCGAAAGGCCCAGGAAGTACTGAGCGCTCGAGTGGAGTGCGCCCTAACAGGGAACGGAGGACTCTGACCCTTAATAGAATAAGCCTGTACCACCGTCTGTCTAATCCATTTGGCAATGGTCGCGGCAGATGCAGGCAAACCCTTTCTGGGGCCATCCGTGATCACAAAAAGTGAATCCGTCTTACGGAATGATTCCGTAGCTTTCAGGTATACCCTGATTGCCCGAACCACATCCAAGGAATGCAACGCATGTTCCCGATGATGCTTGGGCTGAGGACACAAGGAAGGTAGTACAATATCTTCATTCAGATGAAAATCTGAAACCACCTTAGGAAGAAAAGATGGCTTAGGATGAAGTACTACCTTATCCCTATGAATCACTAGGTATGGGGACTGGCATGATAATGCAGCCAGTTCTGACACCCTGCGAGCAGAAGTAATAGCCACCAAGAAGACCACCTTCTGGGATAAAGTAAGCAAGGGAATCTCCCTGATGTTTTCAAAGGGAGGTTTCTGTAGAACCGACAAAACCAAATTAAGATCCCAGGGCGGTAAGGGCGCGCGGACTGGAGGAGCCAGGTGCCGCACCCCCTGGATGAAATTCCGCACCAAGGATTTGGTAGCTAAAGGTTTCTGAAAGAAGATTGCTAATGCTGAAACTTGACCCTTGATGGTGCTCAAGGCTAGCTTCTGCTCAACCCCTTGTTGCAAAAAGGCCAATATTCGAGACACCGAATAGGTACGTGGAGGAAATCCTAAAGATTCGCACCACGCAATATAAGTCTTCCATGTGTGATAATAGACTTTGCTGGAAGTCGCTTTCCTTGCTTTAATAAGGGTAGGAATGACAGAAGTAGACAAACCTCTGTCCTTCAGTACTTGGGTCTCAATGGCCAGGCCATTAAAACCAGCGACTGTAAAGCACGAAGGTAAATAGGTCCTTGAGACTACAGACACTCCCTGAGACGAAGTTCCCACGGAACGTCTGCGACTAACCTGTCCAAGTCGGCCAGGCCGGCTTGAAGAGGCCAGCCTAGAATTTCTAGGACCACTGGCGCTGATTGGATCTGAACCAGGCGTCCCTAGAGGTATCTGGCCCCGACCATCCGAGAAAGTCTGGTCGTTTTCTGTTCCCACACATTTATCAGATACCTGATAGTTATCAGGCAAGGTGATCTTTTCTGGTTGAACCTCAGGGACCGAAGTCACCCGACTAGAGGCTACTTGGCCTATCTGGTCAATCAGATCCGATTCCTGTGAGGTATCGGAACTAATCTTAGGAAAAGGTAAAGGAAAAGATCTATACAGGGAACGGTAACTACCGCTTCCTGTACTTAAATGTTGGAAGGGAAGAATCGCACCGGTAGTAGTGGTTGATGCTCGATCTAATGTCCTGAATACCGGTGAAAACGTCCCCCCACCCTGAAATTGGGTGGGGGCGCACCTTCAGGCTGTGTACTCCTTTACTTCGGGTTTGGCTGGGTTGGTCCTCTGCTTGTCCGACCAGCCCTTCTTGAACCCTCCTGGAGGAGTCTTGCCTTTCCCGGAAGTACCAGCCGGGCGTCCTTTATGGGCGGTAAAGAAAGGTCCTCGCTTGTTGCGAGGTTCCTTAGCTTTTGCAGCCTGTGGCAAAAAAGTACTCTTGCCCCCGGTGGCATCCTTAATGATTTCATCTAGGTTGGCTCCAAATAGACGATTCCCCTGGAAAGGGAGATTGGTCAAAGTCTTTTTGGAACCTAGGTCAGCTGACCAGCATTTTAACCACAGCACACGTCTGAGGATCACTGCTAACTTAGATGCATGCCCTAACAAGGGAGTAGTGTCCAAGGCTGCGTCACAGATAAACCGTAGCCCTTGTATGATCTGTTCTATCAAATCAGATGTCTCCTGGGGAATATCTTTTCCCCTAAGATCTTGGCGTACCATCTTCGCCCATTCTGTAAGTGTCTGGGAAACTAGACCAATAACAATTACTGGTCTAAATGCTGACCCTATCAGAGAAAAGATAGTGCGGGACTCCGCTTCTATCTTTCGATCCACCGGATCCTTAAAGGACGAAGTGTCCTCCACTGGAATAACCGTGGCTTTATTCAGCCTGGAAATAGGCGGATCCACGACTGGTGGTACCGTCCATTTCTTAATGATGGATTCCTCAAACGGATAGCGTCTAGCAATACGCTTGGAAATAGTAAAGGTACGTTTAGAATGTTCCCATTCTCCTTTAATCTGATTTCCAAAACATTTAGGTACAGGAAAAGCCTTCGCCGTCTTGATGGGCTTATTAGTCCCAAAAGGCCTCTCTGTTTCAGTTGCCTCTGCCGGTAAAGCCTCAAGTTTTAAGGTTTCTTGCACTGCCACAACTAGTGCGTCCACCAATGCTTCTTCCTGAATTATAGCAGGAGAAGAAGCGTCCTCCTCACTGTCTGAGGGGGCTTTACCTGGGATAGCAGCCCTTGCAGAGGAACCTGCAACTGCAGTGACCATCTCTGAATCAGAGTCAGAGGTGTCAGATAGTATAGGGGTAGGCGGGGGTCGCTTCCTTGACCCCCGTCCCTGACAGGCCGCCTCCACCCGAGCCACCATAGACTCCAAAATTGCTGTAAATGACTCTATACTCTGTACACCGGCGGGTCCCGAGGCCCCCTCGAGGGAAACAGGTGGGGGAATCTGTGTGGCAGGGTCCATGATAACTCCAGTTACTTCCTGGATGATATAATTCAAAGTAAAGAAAAAACTTTTTTTCTTTTTTTTTTTTGACCCTCAGCGCCACAAAAAACCCCTTAGTGTTACCTGCTAGGGATCCCTATCGATCGAGAGAGAGAGAGAGATAGACCCCCAGGCTCACCACTTGATGTTCAGAGTTGAACTGCAACAGCTTACAGCGCTGTCTTAGACAAACAGGAAGTCTTTTGGCTGGCTGCCCAGGAAGAAAGGAGGCGGCTCCGCCCCTCTGTACGCCTTCCGGCGCCTCCCCCAAGCTCCACGAGGTGTAGAATCACCTAAAACATGGCCGCCCCCATGCTGGAGACACGAGGCTACGCCAAAATGGCGGCTCGTGCGATCCAGCAAAAAAAATGGCGGCGGCCTATGCTGACTAGCGGTGTGCTGCAGGCACACAACACTCTCTCTGCATGGGGATATGGCGTGTTTGGCGGTACCGGCCCTGGCGGACCGCATGGCCGTTCGGGAGGCCTGCTATTAGCTGGAGATCTGACTTGGAAGGCAGTCTACATGTCCATGGCTTCTGACTGGTAGGTAGCTTATACTTAACCCATAAGATTCCCAGAATGCCACAGATTACATCTTTAAAACATGTATACAATAGATTGTTAGCTCCCAAACCAAGCCTCCTGGCTTTTGCACACATAAAATCACACTCAAAGTAGGAGGATTTGTGACATGTTATAGGATAGAAAGAAACTCTTTCTTACCATACAGAGAGGGGCCCGCGTTCACCACAAAACCCGTCAGGGAAAACAGGGGGAACATACTACTCACCATACCGGAACCAGGCGGGCACCAACTCCTGACAGTACCCCTCTCCACCGGGGCGGGAGGGCTGTCGACCGATACAGACGCCGTGACTCATGGTCTTTGGCGTTTCAGCGAGACGTTTAACTCGCGGGTTCAGTCCTTTAATGGGACTTTGTCGCGGCCGACTCAGCGCGGAGCTATGGCCTGCACGCGCTCGTAGGCTGAACTGGGGTGACCACCGGATCTCAACATCCAGCCCGTCGCCCAGTTCAGCTTTCTTGCTTGAAGATCTCACAGGAACACTGGAGAAAAAAAGCTGTCCAAAAATCCTTTTAGAAAAAAATTTCTTGCCAGGACCTAAGATCCCAGCAAGGTATCTAGGTCCTTACTCCTAACTAGACAGAAAATAACTGGTTTGCTGAGGCAGAGAGAGAGAGGATATACCCTCTGGGACTGCCCCTAGGGTGTGGCCAGAGCTTTTTAATTTCCTGTCTAGTCCTGCTCCTGCGGAGGTAACATAACCCGAAGGTGGTGTATCACCGAGGACTACGTCTGTCGATGAGCGCTAGAGAAAGCCGGTTTTGGACAAGATAATTGCATTTCGTAACCAGTGATCTGAAAACATTTTTTTGGTCAAAATGACTCTATTTTGGTCTCCAAGTGTCTAAAAAGCCTTTTTTATTCAAAATAACTGCATTTGGTCACCAAAGGTCTGAAAAAATAAATGTAGTCAAAATGATTGTATTTTCGTCTGTTAGAGTCTTAAAAGGCCAGTTTTGGACAAGATAATTGTATTTGGTAACTAAATCGCCTGAAACATTTGTTTGGGTTCAAACTGACTCTATTTTGGTCTCCAAGTGTCTAAAAGCCTATTTTATATAAAATAAATGCATTTGGTCACCAAAGGTCTGCAAACCTTTTTTTTTAGCCAAAATGACTGTATTTTTGTCTTTTAGTGTCTTAAAAAGCCGGTTTTAGACAAGATAATTGCATTTCGTTTCCAGTGATCTGAAAACATTTTTTTGGTCAAAATGACTCTATTTTGGTCTACAAGTGTCTTAAAAGCCTTTTTTAGTCAAAATAACTGCATTTGGTCTCCAAAGGACTGCAAAACTTTTTTAGCCAAAATGACTGTATTTTTGTCTTTTAGAGTCTTAAAAAGCCGGTTTTAGACAAGATTATTGCATTTCGTAACCAGTGATCTGAAAACATTTTTTGGTCAAAATGACTCTATTTTGGTCTCCAAGTGTCTAAAAAGCCTTTTTTATTCAAAATAACTGCATTTGGTCACCAAAGGTCTGAAAAAAAAATGTAGTCAAAATGATTGTATTTTTGTCCTTTAGAGTCTTAAAAAGCCGGTTTTGGACAAGATAATTGCATTTGGTAACCAATCGCCTGAAACATTTGTTTGGGTCAAAATGACTCTATTTCGGTCTCGAATTGTCTAAAATGCCTTTTTTAGTCAAAATAACTGCATATGGTCACCAAAGGTCTGAAAAAAAAATGTAGTCAAAATGATTGTATTTTTGTCCTTTAGAGTCTTAAAAAGCCGGTTTTGGACAAGATAATTGCATTTGGTAACCAATCGCCTGAAACATTTGTTTGGGTCAAAATGACTCTATTTTGGTCTCCAAGTGTCTAAAAAGCCTTTTTTATTCAAAATAACTGTATTTGGTCACGAAAGGTCTGAAAAAAATGTAGTCAAAATGATTGTATTTTCGTCTATTAGAGTCTTAAAAAGCCGATTTTGGACAAGATAAACGACATTTGGTAACCAATCGCCTGAAACATTTGTTTGGGTCAAAATTACTATTTCGGACTCCAAGTGTCAAAAAAGCCTATTTTTGTCAAAATAAATGCATTTGTTCACCAAAGGTCTGAAAACCTTTTTTTTTTAGCCAAAATGACTGTATTTTTGTCTTTTAGAGTCTTAAAATGTCGGTTTTAGACAAGATAATTGCATTTCGTTAGCAGTGATCTGAAAACATTTTTTTGGTCAAAATGATTCTATTTGGGTCTCTAAGTGTCTAAAAAGCCTTTTTTAGTCAAACTAACTGCATTTGGTCACCAAAGGTCTGAAAAACCTTTTTTCGCCAAAATGACTGTATTTTTGTCTTTTAGAGTCTTAAAAAGCCGGTTTTAGACAAGATAATTGCATTTCGTTTCCAGTGATCTGAAAACATTTTTTTTGGTCAAAATGACTCTATTTTGGTCTACAAGTGTCTTAAAAGCCTTTTTTAGTCAAAATAACTGCATTTGGTCTCCAAAGGACTGCAAAACTTTTTTAGCCAAAATGACTGTATTTTTGTCTTTTAGAGTCTTAAAAAGCCGGTTTTAGACAAGATTATTGCATTTCGTAACCAGTGATCTGAAAACATTTTTTGGTCAAAATGACTCTATTTTGGTCTCCAAGTGTCTAAAAAGCCTTTTTTATTCAAAATAACTGCATTTGGTCACCAAAGGTCTGAAAAAAAAATGTAGTCAAAATGATTGTATTTTTGTCCTTTAGAGTCTTAAAAAGCCGGTTTTGGACAAGATAATTGCATTTGGTAACCAATCGCCTGAAACATTTGTTTGGGTCAAAATGACTCTATTTCGGTCTCGAATTGTCTAAAATGCCTTTTTTAGTCAAAATAACTGCATATGGTCACCAAAGGTCTGAAAAACTTTTTTAGCCAAAAGGACTGTATTTTTGTCTTTTAGAGTCTTAAAAAGCCGGTTTTAGACAAGATAATTGCATTTCGTTACCAGTGATCTGAAAACATTTTTTTGGTTTAAAATGACTCTATTTTGGTCTCCAAGTGTCTAAAGAGCCCCTTTTAGTCAAAATAACTGTATTTGGTCACCAAAGATCTGAAAACCTTTATTTTTTTTTAGCCAAAATGACTGTATTTTTGTCTTTTAGAGTCTTAAAATGTCGGTTTTAGACAAGATAATTGCATTTCGTAACTAGTGATCTGAAAACATTTTTTTGGTCAAAATTACTCTATTTTGGTTTCCAAGTGTCTAAAAAGCCCTTTTTAGTAAAAATAACTATATTTGGTCACCAAAGGTCTGAAATAAAAATTTAGTCAAAATTACTGTATTTTCGTCTATTAGAGTCTTAAAAAGCCGGTTTTTGATAAGATAATTGCATTTGGTAACCAATCGCCTGAAACATTTGTTTGGGTCAAAATGAATCTATTTAGGACTCCAAGTGTCTAAAAACCCTATTTTAGTCAAAATAACTGCATTTGGTCACCAAAGGTCTGAAAAACTTTTTTTTAGCCAAAATGACTGTATTTTGGTCTTTTAGAGTCTTAAAAAGCCGGTTTTGGACAAGATAATTGCATTTCGTAAGCAGTGATCTGAAAACATTTTTTTGGTCAAAATGAATCTATTTTGGTCTCCAAGTGTCTAAAAAGCCTTTTTTATTCAAAATAACTGCATTTGGTCACCAAAGGTCTGAAAAAATAAATGTAGTCAAAATGATTGTATTTTCGTCTGTTAGAGTCTTAAAAGGCCAGTTTTGGACAAGATAATTGTATTTGGTAACTAAATCGCCTGAAACATTTGTTTGGGTTCAAACTGACTCTATTTTGGTCTCCAAGTGTCTAAAAGCCTATTTTATATAAAATAAATGCATTTGGTCACCAAAGGTCTGAAAACCTTTTTTTTTAGCCAAAATGACTGTATTTTTGTCTTTTAGTGTCTTAAAAAGCCGGTTTTTGACAAGATAATTGCATTTGATAACCAATCGCCTGAAACATTTGTTTGGGTCAAAATGAATCTATTTAGGACTCCAAGTGTCTAAAAACCCTATTTTAGTCAAAATAACTGCATTTGGTCACCAAAGGTCTGAAAAACTTTTTTTAGCCAAAATGACTGTATTTTTGTCTTTTAGAGTCTTAAAAAGCCGGTTTTGGACAAGATAATTGCATTTCATAACCAGTGATCTGAAAACATTTTTTTGGTCAAAATGACTCTATTTTGGTCTCCAAGTGTCTAGAAAGCCTTTTTTATTCAAAATAACTGCATTTGGTCACCAAAGGTCTGAAAAAAAAATGTAGTCAAAATAATTGTATTTTCGTCTGTTAGAGTCTTAAAAGGCCAGTTTTGGACAAGATAATTGTATTTGGTAACTAAATCGCCTGAAACATTTGTTTGGGTTCAAACTGACTCTATTTTGGTCTCCAAGTGTCTAAAAAGCCTTTTTTATTAAAAATAACTGTATTTGGTCACGAAAGGTCTGAAAAAAATGTAGTCAAAATGATTGTATTTTCGTCTATTAGAGTCTTAAAAAGCCGATTTTGGACAAGATAAACGACATTTGGTAACCAATCGCCTGAAACATTTGTTTGGGTCAAAATTACTATTTCGGACTCCAAGTGTCTAAAAAGCCTATTTTTGTCAAAATAAATGCATTTGTTCACCAAAGGTCTGAAAACCTTTTTTTTTTTAGCCAAAATGACTGTATTTTTGTCTTTTAGAGTCTTAAAATGTCGGTTTTAGACAAGATAATTGCATTTCGTTAGCAGTGATCTGAAATCATTTTTTTGGTCAAAATGATTCTATTTGGGTCTCTAAGTGTCTAAAAAGCCTTTTTTAGTCAAACTAACTGCATTTGGTCACCAAAGGTCTGAAAAACCTTTTTAGCCAAAATGACTGTATTTTTGTCTTTTAGAGTCTTAAAAAGCCGGTTTTAGACAAAATAATTGCATTTCGTAAGCAGTGATCTGAAAACATTTTTTTGGTCAAAATGAATCTATTTTGGTCTCCAAGTGTCTAAAAAGCCTTTTTTATTCAAAATAACTGCATTTGGTCACCAAAGGTCTGAAAAAATAAATGTAGTCAAAATGATTGTATTTTCGTCTGTTAGAGTCTTAAAAGGCCAGTTTTGGACAAGATAATTGTATTTGGTAACTAAATCGCCTGAAACATTTGTTTGGGTTCAAACTGACTCTATTTTGGTCTCCAAGTGTCTAAAAGCCTATTTTATATAAAATAAATGCATTTGGTCACCAAAGGTCTGAAAACCTTTTTTTTTTTAGCCAAAATGACTGTATTTTTGTCTTTTAGTGTCTTAAAAAGCCGGTTTTAGACAAGATAATTGCATTTCGTTTCCAGTGATCTGAAAACATTTTTTTGGTCAAAATGACTCTATTTTGGTCTACAAGTGTCTTAAAAGCCTTTTTTAGTCAAAATAACTGCATTTGGTCTCCAAAAGACTGCAAAACTTTTTTAGCCAAAATGACTGTATTTTTGTCTTTTAGAGTCTTAAAAAGCCGGTTTTAGACAAGATTATTGCATTTCGTAACCAGTGATCTGAAAACATTTTTTGGTCAAAATGACTCTATTTTGGTCTCCAAGTGTCTAAAAAGCCTTTTTTATTCAAAATAACTGCATTTGGTCACCAAAGGTCTGAAAAAAAAATGTAGTCAAAATGATTGTATTTTTGTCCTTTAGAGTCTTAAAAAGCCGGTTTTGGACAAGATAATTGCATTTGCATTAACCTGAAACATTTGTTTGGGTCAAAATGACTCTATTTCGGTCTCCAAGTGTCTAAAGAGCCCCTTTTAGTCAAAATAACTGTATTTGGTCACCAAAGATCTGAAAACCTTTTTTTTTTTAGCCAAAATGACTGTATTTTTGTCTTTTAGAGTCTTAAAATGTCGGTTTTAGACAAGATAATTGCATTTCGTAACTAGTGATCTGAAAACATTTTTTTGGTCAAAATGACTCTATTTTGGTTTCCAAGTGTCTAAAAAGCCCTTTTTAGTAAAAATAACTATATTTGGTCACCAAAGGTCTGAAATAAAAATTTAGTCAAAATTACTGTATTTTCGTCTATTAGAGTCTTAAAAAGCCGGTTTTTGACAAGATAATTGCATTTGGTAACCAATCGCCTGAAACATTTGTTTGGGTCAAAATGAATCTATTTAGGACTCCAAGTGTCTAAAAACCCTATTTTAGTCAAAATAACTGCATTTGGTCACCAAAGGTCTGAAAAACTTTTTTTTAGCCAAAATGACTGTATTTTTGTCTTTTAGAGTCTTAAAAAGCCGGTTTTGGACAAGATAATTGCATTTCGTAAGCAGTGATCTGAAAACATTTTTTTGGTCAAAATGAATCTATTTTGGTCTCCAAGTGTCTAAAAAGCCTTTTTTATTCAAAATAACTGCATTTGGTCACCAAAGGTCTGAAAAAATAAATGTAGTCAAAATGATTGTATTTTCGTCTGTTAGAGTCTTAAAAGGCCAGTTTTGGACAAGATAATTGTATTTGGTAACTAAATCGCCTGAAACATTTGTTTGGGTTCAAACTGACTCTATTTTGGTCTCCAAGTGTCTAAAAGCCTATTTTATATAAAATAAATGCATTTGGTCACCAAAGGTCTGAAAACCTTTTTTTTTTAGCCAAAATGACTGTATTTTTGTCTTTTAGTGTCTTAAAAAGCCGGTTTTAGACAAGATAATTGCATTTCGTTTCCAGTGATCTGAAAACATTTTTTTGGTCAAAATGACTCTATTTTGGTCTACAAGTGTCTTAAAAGCCTTTTTTAGTCAAAATAACTGCATTTGGTCTCCAAAGGACTGCAAAACTTTTTTAGCCAAAATGACTGTATTTTTGTCTTTTAGAGTCTTAAAAAGCCGGTTTTAGACAAGATTATTGCATTTCGTAACCAGTGATCTGAAAACATTTTTTGGTCAAAATGACTCTATTTTGGTCTCCAAGTGTCTAAAAAGCCTTTTTTATTCAAAATAACTGCATTTGGTCACCAAAGGTCTGAAAAAAAATGTAGTCAAAATGATTGTATTTTTGTCCTTTAGAGTCTTAAAAAGCCGGTTTTGGACAAGATAATTGCATTTGGTAACCAATCGCCTGAAACATTTGTTTGGGTCAAAATGACTCTATTTTGGTCTCGAATTGTCTAAAATGCCTTTTTTAGTCAAAATAACTGCATATGGTCACCAAAGGTCTGAAAAACTTTTTTAGCCAAAACGACTGTATTTTTGTCTTTTAGAGTCTTAAAAAGCCGGTTTTAGAAGAGATAATTGCATTTCGTTACCAGTGATCTGAAAACATTTTTTTGGTCAAAATGACTCTATTTTGGTCTCCAAGTGTCTAAAGTGTCTCTCTCTCTGCCTCAGCAAATCAGTTATGTGAAAAAGCAGTGCTTAGAGAATTTAACCCAACCCAACTCCAAAACAGAGGGGCGGGGACTACGTCTGTCGATGAGCTAAGAGAAAAGGATTTTACGGTAAGATTTTACAAAAATCCATTTTTCTCTAGCGCTCATCGACAGACGTAGTCCTCGGTGATACACCACCTTCGGGACGTCCCAGAGCAGTATCACAACTGAGGGGTGGGAAAATGGAAATCAAATCCCAATCTAGAAGGCCCAACCGGTGCCAACTAGAAGTTTACAATGCTCATCCTTAATGATGAGACTCAACAAAAAAATTTTTCAAACAGAAAAAAACCCTCGAGGTAGACCACCGGTCTCCTCAAATTGCGGCCTGCAAAACCTTGCGGCCAAATGAGGCATCCGCCGATGCCGTCACATCAATTTTATAGAATTTAGTAAAGGTATGTACCGACGACCAAGTGGCCGCCTTACATACCTGGACCACTGACGCCTGATGGCGAAAGGCCCAGGAAGTACTGAGCGCTCGAGTGGAGTGCGCCCTAACAGGGAACGGAGGACTCTGACCCTTAATAGAATAAGCCTGTACCACCGTCTGTCTAATCCATTTGGCAATGGTCGCGGCAGATGCAGGCAAACCCTTTCTGGGGCCATCCGTGATCACAAAAAGTGAATCCGTCTTACGGAATGATTCCGTAGCTTTCAGGTATACCCTGATTGCCCGAACCACATCCAAGGAATGCAACGCATGTTCCCGATGATGCTTGGGCTGAGGACACAAGGAAGGTAGTACAATATCTTCATTCAGATGAAAATCTGAAACCACCTTAGGAAGAAAAGATGGCTTAGGATGAAGTACTACCTTATCCCTATGAATCACTAGGTATGGGGACTGGCATGATAATGCAGCCAGTTCTGACACCCTGCGAGCAGAAGTAATAGCCACCAAGAAGACCACCTTCTGGGATAAAGTAAGCAAGGGAATCTCCCTGATGTTTTCAAAGGGAGGTTTCTGTAGAACCGACAAAACCAAATTAAGATCCCAGGGCGGTAAGGGCGCGCGGACTGGAGGAGCCAGGTGCCGCACCCCCTGGATGAAATTCCGCACCAAGGATTTGGTAGCTAAAGGTTTCTGAAAGAAGATTGCTAATGCTGAAACTTGACCCTTGATGGTGCTCAAGGCTAGCTTCTGCTCAACCCCTTGTTGCAAAAAGGCCAATATTCGAGACACCGAATAGGTACGTGGAGGAAATCCTAAAGATTCGCACCACGCAATATAAGTCTTCCATGTGTGATAATAGACTTTGCTGGAAGTCGCTTTCCTTGCTTTAATAAGGGTA
Organism: Pelophylax lessonae; assembly: GCF_965119305.1. Classification (NCBI taxonomy): domain Eukaryota; kingdom Metazoa; phylum Chordata; class Amphibia; order Anura; family Ranidae; genus Pelophylax; species Pelophylax lessonae. The sequence continues at coordinate 392,866,723 of NC_138771.1, forward strand.
GGAATGACAGAAGTAGACAAACCTCTGTCCTTCAGTACTTGGGTCTCAATGGCCAGGCCATTAAAACCAGCGACTGTAAAGCACGAAGGTAAATAGGTCCTTGAGACTACAGACACTCCCTGAGACGAAGTTCCCACGGAACGTCTGCGACTAACCTGTCCAAGTCGGCCAGGCCGGCTTGAAGAGGCCAGCCTAGAATTTCTAGGACCACTGGCGCTGATTGGATCTGAACCAGGCGTCCCTAGAGGTATCTGGCCCCGACCATCCGAGAAAGTCTGGTCGTTTTCTGTTCCCACACATTTATCAGATACCTGATAGTTATCAGGCAAGGTGATCTTTTCTGGTTGAACCTCAGGGACCGAAGTCACCCGACTAGAGGCTACTTGGCCTATCTGGTCAATCAGATCCGATTCCTGTGAGGTATCGGAACTAATCTTAGGAAAAGGTAAAGGAAAAGATCTATACAGGGAACGGTAACTACCGCTTCCTGTACTTAAATGTTGGAAGGGAAGAATCGCACCGGTAGTAGTGGTTGATGCTCGATCTAATGTCCTGAATACCGGTGAAAACGTCCCCCCACCCTGAAATTGGGTGGGGGCGCACCTTCAGGCTGTGTACTCCTTTACTTCGGGTTTGGCTGGGTTGGTCCTCTGCTTGTCCGACCAGCCCTTCTTGAACCCTCCTGGAGGAGTCTTGCCTTTCCCGGAAGTACCAGCCGGGCATCCTTTATGGGCGGTAAAGAAAGGTCCTCGCTTGTTGCGAGGTTCCTTAGCTTTTGCAGCCTGTGGCAAAAAAGTACTCTTGCCCCCGGTGGCATCCTTAATGATTTCATCTAGGTTGGCTCCAAATAGACGATTCCCCTGGAAAGGGAGATTGGTCAAAGTCTTTTTGGAACCTAGGTCAGCTGACCAGCATTTTAACCACAGCACACGTCTGAGGATCACTGCTAACTTAGATGCATGCCCTAACAAGGGAGTAGTGTCCAAGGCTGCGTCACAGATAAACCGTAGCCCTTGTATGATCTGTTCTATCAAATCAGATGTCTCCTGGGGAATATCTTTTCCCCTAAGATCTTGGCGTACCATCTTCGCCCATTCTGTAAGTGTCTGGGAAACTAGACCAATAACAATTACTGGTCTAAATGCTGACCCTATCAGAGAAAAGATAGTGCGGGACTCCGCTTCTATCTTTCGATCCACCGGATCCTTAAAGGACGAAGTGTCCTCCACTGGAATAACCGTGGCTTTATTCAGCCTGGAAATAGGCGGATCCACGACTGGTGGTACCGTCCATTTCTTAATGATGGATTCCTCAAACGGATAGCGTCTAGCAATACGCTTGGAAATAGTAAAGGTACGTTTAGAATGTTCCCATTCTCCTTTAATCTGATTTCCAAAACATTTAGGTACAGGAAAAGCCTTCGCCGTCTTGATGGGCTTATTAGTCCCAAAAGGCCTCTCTGTTTCAGTTGCCTCTGCCGGTAAAGCCTCAAGTTTTAAGGTTTCTTGCACTGCCACAACTAGTGCGTCCACCAATGCTTCTTCCTGAATTATAGCAGGAGAAGAAGCGTCCTCCTCACTGTCTGAGGGGGCTTTACCTGGGATAGCAGCCCTTGCAGAGGAACCTGCAACTGCAGTGACCATCTCTGAATCAGAGTCAGAGGTGTCAGATAGTATAGGGGTAGGCGGGGGTCGCTTCCTTGACCCCCGTCCCTGACAGGCCGCCTCCACCCGAGCCACCATAGACTCCAAAATTGCTGTAAATGACTCTATACTCTGTACACCGGCGGGTCCCGAGGCCCCCTCGAGGGAAACAGGTGGGGGAATCTGTGTGGCAGGGTCCATGATAACTCCAGTTACTTCCTGGATGATATAATTCAAAGTAAAGAAAAAACTTTTTTTTTTTTTTTTTTTGACCCTCAGCGCCACAAAAAACCCCTTAGTGTTACCTGCTAGGGATCCCTATCGATCGAGAGAGAGAGAGAGATAGACCCCCAGGCTCACCACTTGATGTTCAGAGTTGAACTGCAACAGCTTACAGCGCTGTCTTAGACAAACAGGAAGTCTTTTGGCTGGCTGCCCAGGAAGAAAGGAGGCGGCTCCGCCCCTCTGTACGCCTTCCGGCGCCTCCCCCAAGCTCCACGAGGTGTAGAATCACCTAAAACATGGCCGCCCCCATGCTGGAGACACGAGGCTACGCCAAAATGGCGGCTCGTGCGATCCAGCAAAAAAAATGGCGGCGGCCTATGCTGACTAGCGGTGTCCTGCAGGCACACAACACTCTCTCTGCATGGGGATATGGCGTGTTTGGCGGTACCGGCCCTGGCGGACCGCATGGCCGTTCGGGAGGCCTGCTATTAGCTGGAGATCTGACTTGGAAGGCAGTCTACATGTCCATGGCTTCTGACTGGTAGGTAGCTTATACTTAACCCATAAGATTCCCAGAATGCCACAGATTACATCTTTAAAACATGTATACAATAGATTGTTAGCTCCCAAACCAAGCCTCCTGGCTTTTGCACACATAAAATCACACTCAAAGTAGGAGGATTTGTGACATGTTATAGGATAGAAAGAAACTCTTTCTTACCATACAGAGAGGGGCCCGCGTTCACCACAAAACCCGTCAGGGAAAACAGGGGGAACATACTACTCACCATACCGGAACCAGGCGGGCACCAACTCCTGACAGTACCCCTCTCCACCGGGGCGGGAGGGCTGTCGACCGATACAGACGCCGTGACTCATGGTCTTTGGCGTTTCAGCGAGACGTTTAACTCGCGGGTTCAGTCCTTTAATGGGACTTTGTCGCGGCCGACTCAGCGCGGAGCTATGGCCTGCACGCGCTCGTAGGCTGAACTGGGGTGACCACCGGATCTCAACATCCAGCCCGTCGCCCAGTTCAGCTTTCTTGCTTGAAGATCTCACAGGAACACTGGAGAAAAAAAGCTGTCCAAAAATCCTTTTAGAAAAAAATTTCTTGCCAGGACCTAAGATCCCAGCAAGGTATCTAGGTCCTTACTCCTAACTAGACAGAAAATAACTGGTTTGCTGAGGCAGAGAGAGAGAGGATATACCCTCTGGGACTGCCCCTAGGGTGTGGCCAGAGCTTTTTAATTTCCTGTCTAGTCCTGCTCCTGCGGAGGTAACATAACCCGAAGGTGGTGTATCACCGAGGACTACGTCTGTCGATGAGCGCTAGAGAAAGCCGGTTTTGGACAAGATAATTGCATTTCGTAACCAGTGATCTGAAAACATTTTTTTGGTCAAAATGACTCTATTTTGGTCTCCAAGTGTCTAAAAAGCCTTTTTTATTCAAAATAACTGCATTTGGTCACCAAAGGTCTGAAAAAATAAATGTAGTCAAAATGATTGTATTTTCGTCTGTTAGAGTCTTAAAAGGCCAGTTTTGGACAAGATAATTGTATTTGGTAACTAAATCGCCTGAAACATTTGTTTGGGTTCAAACTGACTCTATTTTGGTCTCCAAGTGTCTAAAAGCCTATTTTATATAAAATAAATGCATTTGGTCACCAAAGGTCTGCAAACCTTTTTTTTTAGCCAAAATGACTGTATTTTTGTCTTTTAGTGTCTTAAAAAGCCGGTTTTAGACAAGATAATTGCATTTCGTTTCCAGTGATCTGAAAACATTTTTTTGGTCAAAATGACTCTATTTTGGTCTACAAGTGTCTTAAAAGCCTTTTTTAGTCAAAATAACTGCATTTGGTCTCCAAAGGACTGCAAAACTTTTTTAGCCAAAATGACTGTATTTTTGTCTTTTAGAGTCTTAAAAAGCCGGTTTTAGACAAGATTATTGCATTTCGTAACCAGTGATCTGAAAACATTTTTTGGTCAAAATGACTCTATTTTGGTCTCCAAGTGTCTAAAAAGCCTTTTTTATTCAAAATAACTGCATTTGGTCACCAAAGGTCTGAAAAAAAAATGTAGTCAAAATGATTGTATTTTTGTCCTTTAGAGTCTTAAAAAGCCGGTTTTGGACAAGATAATTGCATTTGGTAACCAATCGCCTGAAACATTTGTTTGGGTCAAAATGACTCTATTTCGGTCTCGAATTGTCTAAAATGCCTTTTTTAGTCAAAATAACTGCATATGGTCACCAAAGGTCTGAAAAACTTTTTTAGCCAAAAGGACTGTATTTTTGTCTTTTAGAGTCTTAAAAAGCCGGTTTTAGACAAGATAATTGCATTTCGTTACCAGTGATCTGAAAACATTTTTTTGGTTTAAAATGACTCTATTTTGGTCTCCAAGTGTCTAAAGAGCCCCTTTTAGTCAAAATAACTGTATTTGGTCACCAAAGACCTGAAAACCTTTTTTTTTTTTAGCCAAAATGACTGTATTTTTGTCTTTTAGAGTCTTAAAATGTCGGTTTTAGACAAGATAATTGCATTTCGTAACTAGTGATCTGAAAACATTTTTTTGGTCAAAATGACTCTATTTTGGTTTCCAAGTGTCTAAAAAGCCCTTTTTAGTAAAAATAACTATATTTGGTCACCAAAGGTCTGAAATAAAAATTTAGTCAAAATTACTGTATTTTCGTCTATTAGAGTCTTAAAAAGCCGGTTTTTGACAAGATAATTGCATTTGGTAACCAATCGCCTGAAACATTTGTTTGGGTCAAAATGAATCTATTTAGGACTCCAAGTGTTTAAAAACCCTATTTTAGTCAAAATAACTGCATTTGGTCACCAAAGGTCTGAAAAAAAAATGTAGTCAAAATGATTGTATTTTTGTCCTTTAGAGTCTTAAAAAGCCGGTTTTGGACAAGATAATTGCATTTGGTAACCAATCGCCTGAAACATTTGTTTGGGTCAAAATGACTCTATTTTGGTCTCGAATTGTCTAAAATGCCTTTTTTAGTCAAAATAACTGCATATGGTCACCAAAGGTCTGAAAAACTTTTTTAGCCAAAACGACTGTATTTTTGTCTTTTAGAGTCTTAAAAAGCCGGTTTTAGAAGAGATAATTGCATTTCGTTACCAGTGATCTGAAAACATTTTTTTGGTCAAAATGACTCTATTTTGGTTTCCAAGTGTCTAAAAAGCCCTTTTTAGTAAAAATAACTATATTTGGTCACCAAAGGTCTGAAATAAAAATTTAGTCAAAATTACTGTATTTTCGTCTATAAGAGTCTTAAAAAGCTGGTTTTTGACAAGATAATTGCATTTGGTAACCAATCGCCTGAAACATTTGTTTGGGTCAAAATGAATCTATTTAGGACTCCAAGTGTCTAAAAACCCTATTTTAGTCAAAATAACTGCATTTGGTCACCAAAGGTCTGAAAAAAAATGTAGTCAAAATTACTGTATTTTCGTCTATTAGAGTCTTAAAAAGCCGGTTTTTGACAAGATAATTGCATTTGGTAACCAATCGCCTGAAACATTTGTTTGGGTCAAAATGAATCTATTTAGGACTCCAAGTGTCTAAAAACCCTATTTTAGTCAAAATAACTGCATTTGGTCACCAAAGGTCTGAAAAACTTTTTTTAGCCAAAATGACTGTATTTTTGTCTTTTAGAGTCTTAAAAAGCCGGTTTTGGACAAGATAATTGCATTTCGTAACCAGTGATCTGAAAACATTTTTTTGGTCAAAATGACTCTATTTTGGTCTCCAAGTGTCTAAAAAGCCTTTTTTATTCAAAATAACTGCATTTGGTCACCAAAGGTCTGAAAAAACAAATGTAGTCAAAATGATTGTATTTTCGTCTGTTAGAGTCTTAAAAGGCCAGTTTTGGACAAGATAATTGTATTTGGTAACTAAATCGCCTGAAACATTTGTTTGGGTTCAAACTGACTCTATTTTGGTCTCCAAGTGTCTAAAAGCCTATTTTATATAAAATAAATGCATTTGGTCACCAAAGGTCTGCAAACCTTTTTTTTTAGCCAAAATGACTGTATTTTTGTCTTTTAGTGTCTTAAAAAGCCGGTTTTAGACAAGATAATTGCATTTCGTTTCCAGTGATCTGAAAACATTTTTTTGGTCAAAATGACTCTATTTTGGTCTACAAGTGTCTTAAAAGCCTTTTTTAGTCAAAATAACTGCATTTGGTCTCCAAAGGACTGCAAAACTTTTTTAGCCAAAATGACTGTATTTTTGTCTTTTAGAGTCTTAAAAAGCCGGTTTTAGACAAGATTATTGCATTTCGTAACCAGTGATCTGAAAACATTTTTTGGTCAAAATGACTCTATTTTGGTCTCCAAGTGTCTAAAAAGCCTTTTTTATTCAAAATAACTGCATTTGGTCACCAAAGGTCTGAAAAAAAAATGTAGTCAAAATAATTGTATTTTCGTCTGTTAGAGTCTTAAAAGGCCAGTTTTGGACAAGACAATTGTATTTGGTAACTAAATCGCCTGAAACATTTGTTTGGGTTCAAACTGACTCTATTTTGGTCTCCAAGTGTCTAAAAAGCCTTTTTTATTCAAAATAACTGTATTTGGTCACGAAAGGTCTGAAAAAAATGTAGTCAAAATGATTGTATTTTCGTCTATTAGAGTCTTAAAAAGCCGATTTTGGACAAGATAAACGACATTTGGTAACCAATCGCCTGAAACATTTGTTTGGGTCAAAATTACTATTTCGGACTCCAAGTGTCTAAAAAGCCTATTTTTGTCAAAATAAATGCATTTGTTCACCAAAGGTCTGAAAACCTTTTTTTTTTAGCCAAAATGACTGTATTTTTGTCTTTTAGAGTCTTAAAATGTCGGTTTTAGACAAGATAATTGCATTTCGTTAGCAGTGATCTGAAAACATTTTTTTGGTCAAAATGATTCTATTTGGGTCTCTAAGTGTCTAAAAAGCCTTTTTTAGTCAAACTAACTGCATTTGGTCACCAAAGGTCTGAAAAACCTTTTTAGCCAAAATGACTGTATTTTTGTCTTTTAGAGTCTTAAAAAGCCGGTTTTAGACAAAATAATTGCATTTCGTAAGCAGTGATCTGAAAACATTTTTTTGGTCAAAATGAATCTATTTTGGTCTCCAAGTGTCTAAAAAGCCTTTTTTATTCAAAATAACTGCATTTGGTCACCAAAGGTCTGAAAAAATAAATGTAGTCAAAATGATTGTATTTTCGTCTGTTAGAGTCTTAAAAGGCCAGTTTTGGACAAGATAATTGTATTTGGTAACTAAATCGCCTGAAACATTTGTTTGGGTTCAAACTGACTCTATTTTGGTCTCCAAGTGTCTAAAAGCCTATTTTATATAAAATAAATGCATTTGGTCACCAAAGGTCTGAAAACCTTTTTTTTTTAGCCAAAATGACTGTATTTTTGTCTTTTAGTGTCTTAAAAAGCCGGTTTTAGACAAGATAATTGCATTTCGTTTCCAGTGATCTGAAAACATTTTTTTGGTCAAAATGACTCTATTTTGGTCTACAAGTGTCTTAAAAGCCTTTTTTAGTCAAAATAACTGCATTTGGTCTCCAAAGGACTGCAAAACTTTTTTAGCCAAAATGACTGTATTTTTGTCTTTTAGAGTCTTAAAAAGCCGGTTTTAGACAAGATTATTGCATTTCGTAACCAGTGATCTGAAAACATTTTTTTTTCAAAATGACTCTATTTTGGTCTCCAAGTGTCTAAAAAGCCTTTTTTATTCAAAATAACTGCATTTGGTCACCAAAGGTCTGAAAAAAAAATGTAGTCAAAATGATTGTATTTTTGTCCTTTAGAGTCTTAAAAAGCCGGTTTTGGACAAGATAATTGCATTTGCATTAACCTGAAACATTTGTTTGGGTCAAAATGACTCTATTTCGGTCTCCAAGTGTCTAAAGAGCCCCTTTTAGTCAAAATAACTGTATTTGGTCACCAAAGATCTGAAAACCTTTTTTTTTTTTTAGCCAAAATGACTGTATTTTTGTCTTTTAGAGTCTTAAAATGTCGGTTTTAGACAAGATAATTGCATTTCGTAACTAGTGATCTGAAAACATTTTTTTGGTCAAAATGACTCTATTTTGGTTTCCAAGTGTCTAAAAAGCCCCTTTTAGTCAAAATAACTGTATTTGGTCACCAAAGATCTGAAAACCTTTTTTTTTTTTAGCCAAAATGACTGTATTTTTGTCTTTTAGAGTCTTAAAATGTCGGTTTTAGACAAGATAATTGCATTTCGTTAGCAGTGATCTGAAAACATTTTTTTGGTCAAAATGATTCTATTTGGGTCTCTAAGTGTCTAAAAAGCCTTTTTTAGTCAAACTAACTGCATTTGGTCACCAAAGGTCTGAAAAACCTTTTTAGCCAAAATGACTGTATTTTTGTCTTTTAGAGTCTTAAAAAGCCGGTTTTAGACAAAATAATTGCATTTCGTAAGCAGTGATCTGAAAACATTTTTTTGGTCAAAATGAATCTATTTTGGTCTCCAAGTGTCTAAAAAGCCTTTTTTATTCAAAATAACTGCATTTGGTCACCAAAGGTCTGAAAAAATAAATGTAGTCAAAATGATTGTATTTTCGTCTGTTAGAGTCTTAAAAGGCCAGTTTTGGACAAGATAATTGTATTTGGTAACTAAATCGCCTGAAACATTTGTTTGGGTTCAAACTGACTCTATTTTGGTCTCCAAGTGTCTAAAAGCCTATTTTATATAAAATAAATGCATTTGGTCACCAAAGGTCTGAAAACCTTTTTTTTTTTAGCCAAAATGACTGTATTTTTGTCTTTTAGTGTCTTAAAAAGCCGGTTTTAGACAAGATAATTGCATTTCGTTTCCAGTGATCTGAAAACATTTTTTTGGTCAAAATGACTCTATTTTGGTCTACAAGTGTCTTAAAAGCCTTTTTTAGTCAAAATAACTGCATTTGGTCTCCAAAGGACTGCAAAACTTTTTTAGCCAAAATGACTGTATTTTTGTCTTTTAGAGTCTTAAAAAGCCGGTTTTAGACAAGATTATTGCATTTCGTAACCAGTGATCTGAAAACATTTTTTGGTCAAAATGACTCTATTTTGGTCTCCAAGTGTCTAAAAAGCCTTTTTTATTCAAAATAACTGCATTTGGTCACCAAAGGTCTGAAAAAAAAATGTAGTCAAAATGATTGTATTTTTGTCCTTTAGAGTCTTAAAAAGCCGGTTTTGGACAAGATAATTGCATTTGCATTAACCTGAAACATTTGTTTGGGTCAAAATGACTCTATTTCGGTCTCCAAGTGTCTAAAGAGCCCCTTTTAGTCAAAATAACTGTATTTGGTCACCAAAGATCTGAAAACCTTTTTTTTTTTTTTAGCCAAAATGACTGTATTTTTGTCTTTTAGAGTCTTAAAATGTCGGTTTTAGACAAGATAATTGCATTTCGTAACTAGTGATCTGAAAACATTTTTTTGGTCAAAATGACTCTATTTTGGTTTCCAAGTGTCTAAAAAGCCCTTTTTAGTAAAAATAACTATATTTGGTCACCAAAGGTCTGAAATAAAAATTTAGTCAAAATTACTGTATTTTCGTCTATTAGAGTCTTAAAAAGCCGGTTTTTGACAAGATAATTGCATTTGGTAACCAATCGCCTGAAACATTTGTTTGGGTCAAAATGAATCTATTTAGGACTCCAAGTGTCTAAAAACCCTATTTTAGTCAAAATAACTGCATTTGGTCACCAAAGGTCTGAAAAACTTTTTTTTAGCCAAAATGACTGTATTTTTGTCTTTTAGAGTCTTAAAAAGCCGGTTTTGGACAAGATAATTGCATTTCGTAAGCAGTGATCTGAAAACATTTTTTTGGTCAAAATGAATCTATTTTGGTCTCCAAGTGTCTAAAAAGCCTTTTTTATTCAAAATAACTGCATTTGGTCACCAAAGGTCTGAAAAAATAAATGTAGTCAAAATGATTGTATTTTCGTCTGTTAGAGTCTTAAAAGGCCAGTTTTGGACAAGATAATTGTATTTGGTAACTAAATCGCCTGAAACATTTGTTTGGGTTCAAACTGACTCTATTTTGGTCTCCAAGTGTCTAAAAGCCTATTTTATATAAAATAAATGCATTTGGTCACCAAAGGTCTGAAAACCTTTTTTTTTTAGCCAAAATGACTGTATTTTTGTCTTTTAGTGTCTTAAAAAGCCGGTTTTAGACAAGATAATTGCATTTCGTTTCCAGTGATCTGAAAACATTTTTTTGGTCAAAATGACTCTATTTTGGTCTACAAGTGTCTTAAAAGCCTTTTTTAGTCAAAATAACTGCATTTGGTCTCCAAAGGACTGCAAAACTTTTTTAGCCAAAATGACTGTATTTTTGTCTTTTAGAGTCTTAAAAAGCCGGTTTTAGACAAGATTATTGCATTTCGTAACCAGTGATCTGAAAACATTTTTTGGTCAAAATGACTCTATTTTGGTCTCCAAGTGTCTAAAAAGCCTTTTTTATTCAAAATAACTGCATTTGGTCACCAAAGGTCTGAAAAAAAATGTAGTCAAAATGATTGTATTTTTGTCCTTTAGAGTCTTAAAAAGCCGGTTTTGGACAAGATAATTGCATTTGGTAACCAATCGCCTGAAACATTTGTTTGGGTCAAAATGACTCTATTTTGGTCTCGAATTGTCTAAAATGCCTTTTTTAGTCAAAATAACTGCATATGGTCACCAAAGGTCTGAAAAACTTTTTTAGCCAAAACGACTGTATTTTTGTCTTTTAGAGTCTTAAAAAGCCGGTTTTAGAAGAGATAATTGCATTTCGTTACCAGTGATCTGAAAACATTTTTTTGGTCAAAATGACTCTATTTTGGTCTCCAAGTGTCTAAAGTGTCTCTCTCTCTGCCTCAGCAAATCAGTTATGTGAAAAAGCAGTGCTTAGAGAATTTAACCCAACCCAACTCCAAAACAGAGGGGCGGGGACTACGTCTGTCGATGAGCTAAGAGAAAAGGATTTTACGGTAAGATTTTACAAAAATCCATTTTTCTCTAGCGCTCATCGACAGACGTAGTCCTCGGTGATACACCACCTTCGGGACGTCCCAGAGCAGTATCACAACTGAGGGGTGGGAAAATGGAAATCAAATCCCAATCTAGAAGGCCCAACCGGTGCCAACTAGAAGTTTACAATGCTCATCCTTAATGATGAGACTCAACAAAAAAATTTTTCAAACAGAAAAAAACCCTCGAGGTAGACCACCGGTCTCCTCAAATTGCGGCCTGCAAAACCTTGCGGCCAAATGAGGCATCCGCCGATGCCGTCACATCAATTTTATAGAATTTAGTAAAGGTATGTACCGACGACCAAGTGGCCGCCTTACATACCTGGACCACTGACGCCTGATGGCGAAAGGCCCAGGAAGTACTGAGCGCTCGAGTGGAGTGCGCCCTAACAGGGAACGGAGGACTCTGACCCTTAATAGAATAAGCCTGTACCACCGTCTGTCTAATCCATTTGGCAATGGTCGCGGCAGATGCAGGCAAACCCTTTCTGGGGCCATCCGTGATCACAAAAAGTGAATCCGTCTTACGGAATGATTCCGTAGCTTTCAGGTATACCCTGATTGCCCGAACCACATCCAAGGAATGCAACGCATGTTCCCGATGATGCTTGGGCTGAGGACACAAGGAAGGTAGTACAATATCTTCATTCAGATGAAAATCTGAAACCACCTTAGGAAGAAAAGATGGCTTAGGATGAAGTACTACCTTATCCCTATGAATCACTAGGTATGGGGACTGGCATGATAATGCAGCCAGTTCTGACACCCTGCGAGCAGAAGTAATAGCCACCAAGAAGACCACCTTCTGGGATAAAGTAAGCAAGGGAATCTCCCTGATGTTTTCAAAGGGAGGTTTCTGTAGAACCGACAAAACCAAATTAAGATCCCAGGGCGGTAAGGGCGCGCGGACTGGAGGAGCCAGGTGCCGCACCCCCTGGATGAAATTCCGCACCAAGGATTTGGTAGCTAAAGGTTTCTGAAAGAAGATTGCTAATGCTGAAACTTGACCCTTGATGGTGCTCAAGGCTAGCTTCTGCTCAACCCCTTGTTGCAAAAAGGCCAATATTCGAGACACCGAATAGGTACGTGGAGGAAATCCTAAAGATTCGCACCACGCAATATAAGTCTTCCATGTGTGATAATAGACTTTGCTGGAAGTCGCTTTCCTTGCTTTAATAAGGGTAGGAATGACAGAAGTAGACAAACCTCTGTCCTTCAGTACTTGGGTCTCAATGGCCAGGCCATTAAAACCAGCGACTGTAAAGCACGAAGGTAAATAGGTCCTTGAGACTACAGACACTCCCTGAGACGAAGTTCCCACGGAACGTCTGCGACTAACCTGTCCAAGTCGGCCAGGCCGGCTTGAAGAGGCCAGCCTAGAATTTCTAGGACCACTGGCGCTGATTGGATCTGAACCAGGCGTCCCTAGAGGTATCTGGCCCCGACCATCCGAGAAAGTCTGGTCGTTTTCTGTTCCCACACATTTATCAGATACCTGATAGTTATCAGGCAAGGTGATCTTTTCTGGTTGAACCTCAGGGACCGAAGTCACCCGACTAGAGGCTACTTGGCCTATCTGGTCAATCAGATCCGATTCCTGTGAGGTATCGGAACTAATCTTAGGAAAAGGTAAAGGAAAAGATCTATACAGGGAACGGTAACTACCGCTTCCTGTACTTAAATGTTGGAAGGGAAGAATCGCACCGGTAGTAGTGGTTGATGCTCGATCTAATGTCCTGAATACCGGTGAAAACGTCCCCCCACCCTGAAATTGGGTGGGGGCGCACCTTCAGGCTGTGTACTCCTTTACTTCGGGTTTGGCTGGGTTGGTCCTCTGCTTGTCCGACCAGCCCTTCTTGAACCCTCCTGGAGGAGTCTTGCCTTTCCCGGAAGTACCAGCCGGGCGTCCTTTATGGGCGGTAAAGAAAGGTCCTCGCTTGTTGCGAGGTTCCTTAGCTTTTGCAGCCTGTGGCAAAAAAGTACTCTTGCCCCCGGTGGCATCCTTAATGATTTCATCTAGGTTGGCTCCAAATAGACGATTCCCCTGGAAAGGGAGATTGGTCAAAGTCTTTTTGGAACCTAGGTCAGCTGACCAGCATTTTAACCACAGCACACGTCTGAGGATCACTGCTAACTTAGATGCATGCCCTAACAAGGGAGTAGTGTCCAAGGCTGCGTCACAGATAAACCGTAGCCCTTGTATGATCTGTTCTATCAAATCAGATGTCTCCTGGGGAATATCTTTTCCCCTAAGATCTTGGCGTACCATCTTCGCCCATTCTGTAAGTGTCTGGGAAACTAGACCAATAACAATTACTGGTCTAAATGCTGACCCTATCAGAGAAAAGATAGTGCGGGACTCCGCTTCTATCTTTCGATCCACCGGATCCTTAAAGGACGAAGTGTCCTCCACTGGAATAACCGTGGCTTTATTCAGCCTGGAAAAAGGCGGATCCACGACTGGTGGTACCGTCCATTTCTTAATGATGGATTCCTCAAACGGATAGCGTCTAGCAATACGCTTGGAAATAGTAAAGGTACGTTTAGAATGTTCCCATTCTCCTTTAATCTGATTTCCAAAACATTTAGGTACAGGAAAAGCCTTCGCCGTCTTGATGGGCTTATTAGTCCCAAAAGGCCTCTCTGTTTCAGTTGCCTCTGCCGGTAAAGCCTCAAGTTTTAAGGTTTCTTGCACTGCCACAACTAGTGCGTCCACCAATGCTTCTTCCTGAATTATAGCAGGAGAAGAAGCGTCCTCCTCACTGTCTGAGGGGGCTTTACCTGGGATAGCAGCCCTTGCAGAGGAACCTGCAACTGCAGTGACCATCTCTGAATCAGAGTCAGAGGTGTCAGATAGTATAGGGGTAGGCGGGGGTCGCTTCCTTGACCCCCGTCCCTGACAGGCCGCCTCCACCGAGCCACCATAGACTCCAAAATTGCTGTAAATGACTCTATACTCTGTACACCGGCGGGTCCCGAGGCCCCCTCGAGGGAAACAGGTGGGGGAATCTGTGTGGCAGGGTCCATGATAACTCCAGTTACTTCCTGGATGATATAATTCAAAGTAAAGAAAAAACTTTTTTTTTTTTTTTTTTTGACCCTCAGCGCCACAAAAAACCCCTTAGTGTTACCTGCTAGGGATCCCTATCGATCGAGAGAGAGAGAGAGATAGACCCCCAGGCTCACCACTTGATGTTCAGAGTTGAACTGCAACAGCTTACAGCGCTGTCTTAGACAAACAGGAAGTCTTTTGGCTGGCTGCCCAGGAAGAAAGGAGGCGGCTCCGCCCCTCTGTACGCCTTCCGGCGCCTCCCCCAAGCTCCACGAGGTGTAGAATCACCTAAAACATGGCCGCCCCCATGCTGGAGACACGAGGCTACGCCAAAATGGCGGCTCGTGCGATCCAGCAAAAAAAATGGCGGCGGCCTATGCTGACTAGCGGTGTGCTGCAGGCACACAACACTCTCTCTGCATGGGGATATGGCGTGTTTGGCGGTACCGGCCCTGGCGGACCGCATGGCCGTTCGGGAGGCCTGCTATTAGCTGGAGATCTGACTTGGAAGGCAGTCTACATGTCCATGGCTTCTGACTGGTAGGTAGCTTATACTTAACCCATAAGATTCCCAGAATGCCACAGATTACATCTTTAAAACATGTATACAATAGATTGTTAGCTCCCAAACCAAGCCTCCTGGCTTTTGCACACATAAAATCACACTCAAAGTAGGAGGATTTGTGACATGTTATAGGATAGAAAGAAACTCTTTCTTACCATACAGAGAGGGGCCCGCGTTCACCACAAAACCCGTCAGGGAAAACAGGGGGAACATACTACTCACCATACCGGAACCAGGCGGGCACCAACTCCTGACAGTACCCCTCTCCACCGGGGCGGGAGGGCTGTCGACCGATACAGACGCCGTGACTCATGGTCTTTGGCGTTTCAGCGAGACGTTTAACTCGCGGGTTCAGTCCTTTAATGGGACTTTGTCGCGGCCGACTCAGCGCGGAGCTATGGCCTGCACGCGCTCGTAGGCTGAACTGGGGTGACCACCGGATCTCAACATCCAGCCCGTCGCCCAGTTCAGCTTTCTTGCTTGAAGATCTCACAGGAACACTGGAGAAAAAAAGCTGTCCAAAAATCCTTTTAGAAAAAAATTTCTTGCCAGGACCTAAGATCCCAGCAAGGTATCTAGGTCCTTACTCCTAACTAGACAGAAAATAACTGGTTTGCTGAGGCAGAGAGAGAGAGGATATACCCTCTGGGACTGCCCCTAGGGTGTGGCCAGAGCTTTTTAATTTCCTGTCTAGTCCTGCTCCTGCGGAGGTAACATAACCCGAAGGTGGTGTATCACCGAGGACTACGTCTGTCGATGAGCGCTAGAGAAAGCCGGTTTTGGACAAGATAATTGCATTTCGTAACCAGTGATCTGAAAACATTTTTTTGGTCAAAATGACTCTATTTTGGTCTCCAAGTGTCTAAAAAGCCTTTTTTATTCAAAATAACTGCATTTGGTCACCAAAGGTCTGAAAAAATAAATGTAGTCAAAATGATTGTATTTTCGTCTGTTAGAGTCTTAAAAGGCCAGTTTTGGACAAGATAATTGTATTTGGTAACTAAATCGCCTGAAACATTTGTTTGGGTTCAAACTGACTCTATTTTGGTCTCCAAGTGTCTAAAAGCCTATTTTATATAAAATAAATGCATTTGGTCACCAAAGGTCTGCAAACCTTTTTTTTTTAGCCAAAATGACTGTATTTTTGTCTTTTAGTGTCTTAAAAAGCCGGATTTAGACAAGATAATTGCATTTCGTTTCCAGTGATCTGAAAACATTTTTTTGGTCAAAATGACTCTATTTTGGTCTACAAGTGTCTTAAAAGCCTTTTTTAGTCAAAATAACTGCATTTGGTCTCCAAAGGACTGCAAAACTTTTTTAGCCAAAATGACTGTATTTTTGTCTTTTAGAGTCTTAAAAAGCCGGTTTTAGACAAGATTATTGCATTTCGTAACCAGTGATCTGAAAACATTTTTTGGTCAAAATGACTCTATTTTGGTCTCCAAGTGTCTAAAAAGCCTTTTTTATTCAAAATAACTGCATTTGGTCACCAAAGGTCTGAAAAAAAAATGTAGTCAAAATGATTGTATTTTTGTCCTTTAGAGTCTTAAAAAGCCGGTTTTGGACAAGATAATTGCATTTGGTAACCAATCGCCTGAAACATTTGTTTGGGTCAAAATGACTCTATTTCGGTCTCGAATTGTCTAAAATGCCTTTTTTAGTCAAAATAACTGCATATGGTCACCAAAGGTCTGAAAAACTTTTTTAGCCAAAAGGACTGTATTTTTGTCTTTTAGAGTCTTAAAAAGCCGGTTTTAGACAAGATAATTGCATTTCGTTACCAGTGATCTGAAAACATTTTTTTGGTTTAAAATGACTCTATTTTGGTCTCCAAGTGTCTAAAGAGCCCCTTTTAGTCAAAATAACTGTATTTGGTCACCAAAGACCTGAAAACCTTTTTTTTTTTAGCCAAAATGACTGTATTTTTGTCTTTTAGAGTCTTAAAATGTCGGTTTTAGACAAGATAATTGCATTTCGTAACTAGTGATCTGAAAACATTTTTTTGGTCAAAATGACTCTATTTTGGTTTCCAAGTGTCTAAAAAGCCCTTTTTAGTAAAAATAACTATATTTGGTCACCAAAGGTCTGAAATAAAAATTTAGTCAAAATTACTGTATTTTCGTCTATTAGAGTCTTAAAAAGCCGGTTTTTGACAAGATAATTGCATTTGGTAACCAATCGCCTGAAACATTTGTTTGGGTCAAAATGAATCTATTTAGGACTCCAAGTGTCTAAAAACCCTATTTTAGTCAAAATAACTGCATTTGGTCACCAAAGGTCTGAAAAAAAAATGTAGTCAAAATGATTGTATTTTTGTCCTTTAGAGTCTTAAAAAGCCGGTTTTGGACAAGATAATTGCATTTGGTAACCAATCGCCTGAAACATTTGTTTGGGTCAAAATGACTCTATTTTGGTCTCGAATTGTCTAAAATGCCTTTTTTAGTCAAAATAACTGCATATGGTCACCAAAGGTCTGAAAAACTTTTTTAGCCAAAACGACTGTATTTTTGTCTTTTAGAGTCTTAAAAAGCCGGTTTTAGAAGAGATAATTGCATTTCGTTACCAGTGATCTGAAAACATTTTTTTGGTCAAAATGACTCTATTTTGGTTTCCAAGTGTCTAAAAAGCCCTTTTTAGTAAAAATAACTATATTTGGTCACCAAAGGTCTGAAATAAAAATTTAGTCAAAATTACTGTATTTTCGTCTATAAGAGTCTTAAAAAGCTGGTTTTTGACAAGATAATTGCATTTGGTAACCAATCGCCTGAAACATTTGTTTGGGTCAAAATGAATCTATTTAGGACTCCAAGTGTCTAAAAACCCTATTTTAGTCAAAATAACTGCATTTGGTCACCAAAGGTCTGAAAAAAAATGTAGTCAAAATTACTGTATTTTCGTCTATTAGAGTCTTAAAAAGCCGGTTTTTGACAAGATAATTGCATTTGGTAACCAATCGCCTGAAACATTTGTTTGGGTCAAAATGAATCTATTTAGGACTCCAAGTGTCTAAAAACCCTTTTTTATTCAAAATAACTGCATTTGGTCACCAAAGGTCTGAAAAAATAAATGTAGTCAAAATGATTGTATTTTCGTCTGTTAGAGTCTTAAAAGGCCAGTTTTGGACAAGATAATTGTATTTGGTAACTAAATCGCCTGAAATATTTGTTTGGGTTCAAACTGACTCTATTTTGGTCTCCAAGTGTCTAAAAGCCTATTTTATATAAAATAAATGCATTTGGTCACCAAAGGTCTGCAAACCTTTTTTTTTAGCCAAAATGACTGTATTTTTGTCTTTTAGTGTCTTAAAAAGCCGGTTTTAGACAAGATAATTGCATTTCGTTTCCAGTGATCTGAAAACATTTTTTTGGTCAAAATGACTCTATTTTGGTCTACAAGTGTCTTAAAAGCCTTTTTTAGTCAAAATAACTGCATTTGGTCTCCAAAGGACTGCAAAACTTTTTTAGCCAAAATGACTGTATTTTTGTCTTTTAGAGTCTTAAAAAGCCGGTTTTAGACAAGATTATTGCATTTCGTAACCAGTGATCTGAAAACATTTTTTGGTCAAAATGACTCTATTTTGGTCTCCAAGTGTCTAAAAAGCCTTTTTTATTCAAAATAACTGCATTTGGTCACCAAAGGTCTGAAAAAAAAATGTAGTCAAAATGATTGTATTTTTGTCCTTTAGAGTCTTAAAAAGCCGGTTTTGGACAAGATAATTGCATATGGTAACCAATCGCCTGAAACATTTGTTTGGGTCAAAATGACTCTATTTCGGTCTCGAATTGTCTAAAATGCCTTTTTTAGTCAAAATAACTGCATATGGTCACCAAAGGTCTGAAAAACTTTTTTAGCCAAAAGGACTGTATTTTTGTCTTTTAGAGTCTTAAAAAGCCGGTTTTACAAGAGATAATTGCATTTCGTTACCAGTGATCTGAAAACATTTTTTTGGTCAAAATGACTCTATTTTGGTTTCCAAGTGTCTAAAAAGCCCTTTTTAGTAAAAATAACTATATTTGGTCACCAAAGGTCTGAAATAAAAATTTAGTCAAAATTACTGTATTTTCGTCTATAAGAGTCTTAAAAAGCCGGTTTTTGACAAGATAATTGCATTTGGTAACCAATCGCCTGAAACATTTGTTTGGGTCAAAATTAATCTATTTAGGACTCCAAGTGTCTAAAAACCCTATTTTAGTCAAAATAACTGCATTTGGTCACCAAAGGTCTGAAAAAAAATGTAGTCAAAATTACTGTATTTTCGTCTATTAGAGTCTTAAAAAGCCGATTTTGACAAGATAATTGCATTTGGTAACCAATCGCCTGAAACATTTGTTTGGGTCAAAATGAATCTATTTAGGACTCCAAGTGTCTAAAAACCCTATTTTAGTCAAAATAACTGCATTTGGTCACCAAAGGTCTGAAAAACTTTTTTTAGCCAAAATGACTGTATTTTTGTCTTTTAGAGTCTTAAAAAGCCGGTTTTGGACAAAATAATTGCATTTCGTAACCAGTGATCTGAAAACATTTTTTTGGTCAAAATGACTCTATTTTGGTCTCCAAGTGTCTAAAAAGCCTTTTTTATTCAAAATAACTGCATTTGGTCACCAAAGGTCTGAAAAAATAAATGTAGTCAAAATGATTGTATTTTCGTCTGTTAGAGTCTTAAAAGGCCAGTTTTGGACAAGATAATTGTATTTGGTAACTAAATCGCCTGAAACATTTGTTTGGGTTCAAACTGACTCTATTTTGGTCTCCAAGTGTCTAAAAGCCTATTTTATATAAAATAAATGCATTTGGTCACCAAAGGTCTGCAAACCTTTTGTTTTAGCCAAAATGACTGTATTTTTGTCTTTTAGTGTCTTAAAAAGCCGGTTTTAGACAAGATAATTGCATTTCGTTTCCAGTGATCTGAAAACATTTTTTTGGTCAAAATGACTCTATTTTGGTCTACAAGTGTCTTAAAAGCCTTTTTTAGTCAAAATAACTGCATTTGGTCTCCAAAGGACTGCAAAACTTTTTTAGCCAAAATGACTGTATTTTTGTCTTTTAGAGTCTTAAAAAGCCGGTTTTAGACAAGATTATTGCATTTCGTAACCAGTGATCTGAAAACATTTTTTGGTCAAAATGACTCTATTTTGGTCTCCAAGTGTCTAAAAAGCCTTTTTTATTCAAAATAACTGCATTTGGTCACCAAAGGTCTGAAAAAAAAATGTTGTCAAAATGATTGTATTTTTGTCCTTTAGAGTCTTAAAAAGCCGGTTTTGGACAAGATAATTGCATTTGGTAACCAATCGCCTGAAACATTTGTTTGGGTCAAAATGACTCTATTTCGGTCTCGAATTGTCTAAAATGCCTTTTTTAGTCAAAATAACTGCATATGGTCACCAAAGGTCTGAAAAACTTTTTTAGCCAAAAGGACTGTATTTTTGTCTTTTAGAGTCTTAAAAAGCCGGTTTTAGACAAGATAATTGCATTTCGTTACCAGTGATCTGAAAACATTTTTTTTGGTTTAAAATGACTCTATTTTGGTCTCCAAGTGTCTAAAGAGCCCCTTTTAGTCAAAATAACTGTATTTGGTCACCAAAGATCTGAAAACCTTTTTTTTTTTTTAGCCAAAATGACTGTATTTTTGTCTTTTAGAGTCTTAAAATGTCGGTTTTAGACAAGATAATTGCATTTCGTAACTAGTGATCTGAAAACATTTTTTTGGTCAAAATGACTCTATTTTGGTTTCCAAGTGTCTAAAAAGCCCTTTTTAGTAAAAAATAACTATATTTGGTCACCAAAGATCTGAAATAAAAATTTAGTCAAAATTACTGTATTTTCGTCTATTAGAGTCTTAAAAAGCCGGTTTTTGACAAGAAAAAAAGCCTTTTTTATTCAAAATAACTGCAAAATAACTGCATTTGGTCACCAAAGGTCTGAAAAAAAAATGTAGTCAAAATAATTGTATTTTCGTCTATTAGAGTCTTAAAAAGCCGATTTTGGACAAGATAAACGACATTTGGTAACCAATCGCCTGAAACATTTGTTTGGGTCAAAATTACTATTTCGGACTCCAAGTGTCTAAAAAGCCTATTTTTGTCAAAATAAATGCATTTGTTCACCAAAGGTCTGAAAACCTTTTTTTTTTTTAGCCAAAATGACTGTATTTTTGTCTTTTAGAGTCTTAAAATGTCGGTTTTAGACAAGATAATTGCATTTCGTTAGCAGTGATCTGAAAACATTTTTTTGGTCAAAATGATTCTATTTGGGTCTCTAAGTGTCTAAAAAGCCTTTTTTAGTCAAACTAACTGCATTTGGTCACCAAAGGTCTGAAAAACTTTTTTAGCCAAAAGGACTGTATTTTTGTCTTTTAGAGTCTTAAAAAGCCGGTTTTAGACAAGATAATTGCATTTCGTTACCAGTGATCTGAAAACATTTTTTTGGTTTAAAATGACTCTATTTTGGTCTCCAAGTGTCTAAAGAGCCCCTTTTAGTCAAAATAACTGTATTTGGTCACCAAAGATCTGAAAACCTTTTTTTTTTTTTTAGCCAAAATGACTGTATTTTTGTCTTTTAGAGTCTTAAAATGTCGGTTTTAGACAAGATAATTGCATTTCGTAACTAGTGATCTGAAAACATTTTTTTGGTCAAAATGACTCTATTTTGGTTTCCAAGTGTCTAAAAAGCCTTTTTTAGTCAAACTAACTGCATTTGGTCACCAAAGGTCTGAAAAACCTTTTTAGCCAAAATGACTGTATTTTTGTCTTTTAGAGTCTTAAAAAGCCGGTTTTAGACAAAATAATTGGATTTCGTAAGCAGTGATCTGAAAACATTTTTTTGGTCAAAATGAATCTATTTTGGTCTCCAAGTGTCTAAAAAGCCTTTTTTATTCAAAATAACTGCATTTGGTCACCAAAGGTCTGAAAAAATAAATGTAGTCAAAATGATTGTATTTTCGTCTGTTAGAGTCTTAAAAGGCCAGTTTTGGACAAGATAATTGTATTTGGTAACTAAATCGCCTGAAACATTTGTTTGGGTTCAAACTGACTCTATTTTGGTCTCCAAGTGTCTAAAAGCCTATTTTATACAAAATAACTGCATTTGGTCTCCAAAGGACTGCAAAACTTTTTAAGCCAAAATGACTGTATTTTTGTCTTTTAGTGTCTTAAAAAGCCGGTTTTAGACAAGATAATTGCATTTCGTTTCCAGTGATCTGAAAACATTTTTTTGGTCAAAATGACTCTATTTTGGTCTACAAGTGTCTTAAAAGCCTTTTTTAGTCAAAATAACTGCATTTGGTCTCCAAAGGACTGAAAAACATTTTTAGCCAAAATGATTGTATTTTCTTCTATTAGAGTCTTAAAAAGCCGGTTTTAGACAAGATAATTGCATTTCGTTACCAGTGATCTGAAAACATTTTTTTTGGTTTAAAATGACTCTATTTTGGTCTCCAAGTGTCTAAAGAGCCCCTTTTAGTCAAAATAACTGTATTTGGTCACCAAAGATCTGAAAACCTTTTTTTTTTTTTTAGCCAAAATGACTGTATTTTTGTCTTTTAGAGTCTTAAAATGTCGGTTTTAGACAAGATAATTGCATTTCGTAACTAGTGATCTGAAAACATTTTTTTGGTCAAAATGACTCTATTTTGGTTTCCAAGTGTCTAAAAAGCCCTTTTTAGTAAAAAATAACTATATTTGGTCACCAAAGATCTGAAATAAAAATTTAGTCAAAATTACTGTATTTTCGTCTATTAGAGTCTTAAAAAGCCGGTTTTTGACAAGAAAAAAAGCCTTTTTTATTCAAAATAACTGCAAAATAACTGCATTTGGTCACCAAAGGTCTGAAAAAAAAATGTAGTCAAAATAATTGCATTTTCGTCTATTAGAGTCTTAAAAAGCCGATTTTGGACAAGATAAACGACATTTGGTAACCAATCGCCTGAAACATTTGTTTGGGTCAAAATTACTATTTCGGACTCCAAGTGTCTAAAAAGCCTATTTTTGTCAAAATAAATGCATTTGTTCACCAAAGGTCTGAAAACCTTTTTTTTTTTTAGCCAAAATGACTGTATTTTTGTCTTTTAGAGTCTTAAAATGTCGGTTTTAGACAAGATAATTGCATTTCGTTAGCAGTGATCTGAAAACATTTTTTTGGTCAAAATGATTCTATTTGGGTCTCTAAGTGTCTAAAAAGCCTTTTTTAGTCAAACTAACTGCATTTGGTCACCAAAGGTCTGAAAAACTTTTTTAGCCAAAAGGACTGTATTTTTGTCTTTTAGAGTCTTAAAAAGCCGGTTTTAGACAAGATAATTGCATTTCGTTACCAGTGATCTGAAAACATTTTTTTGGTTTAAAATGACTCTATTTTGGTCTCCAAGTGTCTAAAGAGCCCCTTTTAGTCAAAATAACTGTATTTGGTCACCAAAGATCTGAAAACCTTTTTTTTTTTTTTTTAGCCAAAATGACTGTATTTTTGTCTTTTAGAGTCTTAAAATGTCGGTTTTAGACAAGATAATTGCATTTCGTAACTAGTGATCTGAAAACATTTTTTTGGTCAAAATGACTCTATTTTGGTTTCCAAGTGTCTAAAAAGCCTTTTTTAGTCAAACTAACTGCATTTGGTCACCAAAGGTCTGAAAAACCTTTTTAGCCAAAATGACTGTATTTTTGTCTTTTAGAGTCTTAAAAAGCCGGTTTTAGACAAAATAATTGGATTTCGTAAGCAGTGATCTGAAAACATTTTTTTGGTCAAAATGAATCTATTTTGGTCTCCAAGTGTCTAAAAAGCCTTTTTTATTCAAAATAACTGCATTTGGTCACCAAAGGTCTGAAAAAATAAATGTAGTCAAAATGATTGTATTTTCGTCTGTTAGAGTCTTAAAAGGCCAGTTTTGGACAAGATAATTGTATTTGGTAACTAAATCGCCTGAAACATTTGTTTGGGTTCAAACTGACTCTATTTTGGTCTCCAAGTGTCTAAAAGCCTATTTTATACAAAATAACTGCATTTGGTCTCCAAAGGACTGCAAAACTTTTTAAGCCAAAATGACTGTATTTTTGTCTTTTAGTGTCTTAAAAAGCCGGTTTTAGACAAGATAATTGCATTTCGTTTCCAGTGATCTGAAAACATTTTTTTGGTCAAAATGACTCTATTTTGGTCTACAAGTGTCTTAAAAGCCTTTTTTAGTCAAAATAACTGCATTTGGTCTCCAAAGGACTGCAAAACTTTTTTAGCCAAAATGACTGTATTTTTGTCTTTTAGAGTCTTAAAAAGCCGGTTTTAGACAAGATTATTGCATTTCGTAACCAGTGATCTGAAAACATTTTTTGGTCAAAATGACTCTATTTTGGTCTCCAAGTGTCTAAAAAGCCTTTTTTATTCAAAATAACTGCATTTGGTCACCAAAGGTCTGAAAAAAAAATGTAGTCAAAATGATTGTATTTTTGTCCTTTAGAGTCGTAAAAAGCCGGTTTTGGACAAGATAATTGCATTTGGTAACCAATCGCCTGAAACATTTGTTTGGGTCAAAATGACTCTATTTCGGTCTCGAATTGTCTAAAATGCCTTTTTTAGTCAAAATAACTGCATATGGTCACCAAAGGTCTGAAAAACTTTTTTAGCCAAAAGGACTGTATTTTTGTCTTTTAGAGTCTTAAAAAGCCGGTTTTAGACAAGATAATTGCATTTCGTTACCAGTGATCTGAAAACATTTTTTTGGTTTAAAATGACTCTATTTTGGTCTCCAAGTGTCTAAAGAGCCCCTTTTAGTCAAAATAACTGTATTTGGTCACCAAAGACCTGAAAACCTTTTTTTTTTTAGCCAAAATGACTGTATTTTTGTCTTTTAGAGTCTTAAAATGTCGGTTTTAGACAAGATAATTGCATTTCGTAACTAGTGATCTGAAAACATTTTTTTGGTCAAAATGACTCTATTTTGGTTTCCAAGTGTCTAAAAAGCCCTTTTTAGTAAAAATAACTATATTTGGTCACCAAAGGTCTGAAATAAAAATTTAGTCAAAATTACTGTATTTTCGTCTATTAGAGTCTTAAAAAGCCGGTTTTTGACAAGATAATTGCATTTGGTAACCAATCGCCTGAAACATTTGTTTGGGTCAAAATGAATCTATTTAGGACTCCAAGTGTCTAAAAACCCTATTTTAGTCAAAATAACTGCATTTGGTCACCAAAGGTCTGAAAAAAAAATGTAGTCAAAATGATTGTATTTTTGTCCTTTAGAGTCTTAAAAAGCCGGTTTTGGACAAGATAATTGCATTTGGTAACCAATCGCCTGAAACATTTGTTTGGGTCAAAATGACTCTATTTTGGTCTCGAATTGTCTAAAATGCCTTTTTTAGTCAAAATAACTGCATATGGTCACCAAAGGTCTGAAAAACTTTTTTAGCCAAAACGACTGTATTTTTGTCTTTTAGAGTCTTAAAAAGCCGGTTTTAGAAGAGATAATTGCATTTCGTTACCAGTGATCTGAAAACATTTTTTTGGTCAAAATGACTCTATTTTGGTTTCCAAGTGTCTAAAAAGCCCTTTTTAGTAAAAATAACTATATTTGGTCACCAAAGGTCTGAAATAAAAATTTAGTCAAAATTACTGTATTTTCGTCTATAAGAGTCTTAAAAAGCTGGTTTTTGACAAGATAATTGCATTTGGTAACCAATCGCCTGAAACATTTGTTTGGGTCAAAATGAATCTATTTAGGACTCCAAGTGTCTAAAAACCCTATTTTAGTCAAAATAACTGCATTTGGTCACCAAAGGTCTGAAAAAAAATGTAGTCAAAATTACTGTATTTTCGTCTATTAGAGTCTTAAAAAGCCGGTTTTTGACAAGATAATTGCATTTGGTAACCAATCGCCTGAAACATTTGTTTGGGTCAAAATGAATCTATTTAGGACTCCAAGTGTCTAAAAACCCTATTTTAGTCAAAATAACTGCATTTGGTCACCAAAGGTCTGAAAAACTTTTTTTAGCCAAAATGACTGTATTTTTGTCTTTTAGAGTCTTAAAAAGCCGGTTTTGGACAAGATAATTGCATTTCGTAACCAGTGATCTGAAAACATTTTTTTGGTCAAAATGACTCTATTTTGGTCTCCAAGTGTCTAAAAAGCCTTTTTTATTCAAAATAACTGCATTTGGTCACCAAAGGTCTGAAAAAATAAATGTAGTCAAAATGATTGTATTTTCGTCTGTTAGAGTCTTAAAAGGCCAGTTTTGGACAAGATAATTGTATTTGGTAACTAAATCGCCTGAAATATTTGTTTGGGTTCAAACTGACTCTATTTTGGTCTCCAAGTGTCTAAAAGCCTATTTTATATAAAATAAATGCATTTGGTCACCAAAGGTCTGCAAACCTTTTTTTTTAGCCAAAATGACTGTATTTTTGTCTTTTAGTGTCTTAAAAAGCCGGTTTTAGACAAGATAATTGCATTTCGTTTCCAGTGATCTGAAAACATTTTTTTGGTCAAAATGACTCTATTTTGGTCTACAAGTGTCTTAAAAGCCTTTTTTAGTCAAAATAACTGCATTTGGTCTCCAAAGGACTGCAAAACTTTTTTAGCCAAAATGACTGTATTTTTGTCTTTTAGAGTCTTAAAAAGCCGGTTTTAGACAAGATTATTGCATTTCGTAACCAGTGATCTGAAAACATTTTTTGGTCAAAATGACTCTATTTTGGTCTCCAAGTGTCTAAAAAGCCTTTTTTATTCAAAATAACTGCATTTGGTCACCAAAGGTCTGAAAAAAAAATGTAGTCAAAATGATTGTATTTTTGTCCTTTAGAGTCTTAAAAAGCCGGTTTTGGACAAGATAATTGCATTTGGTAACCAATCGCCTGAAACATTTGTTTGGGTCAAAATGACTCTATTTCGGTCTCGAATTGTCTAAAATGCCTTTTTTAGTCAAAATAACTGCATATGGTCACCAAAGGTCTGAAAAACTTTTTTAGCCAAAAGGACTGTATTTTTGTCTTTTAGAGTCTTAAAAAGCCGGTTTTACAAGAGATAATTGCATTTCGTTACCAGTGATCTGAAAACATTTTTTTGGTCAAAATGACTCTATTTTGGTTTCCAAGTGTCTAAAAAGCCCTTTTTAGTAAAAATAACTATATTTGGTCACCAAAGGTCTGAAATAAAAATTTAGTCAAAATTACTGTATTTTCGTCTATAAGAGTCTTAAAAAGCCGGTTTTTGACAAGATAATTGCATTTGGTAACCAATCGCCTGAAACATTTGTTTGGGTCAAAATTAATCTATTTAGGACTCCAAGTGTCTAAAAACCCTATTTTAGTCAAAATAACTGCATTTGGTCACCAAAGGTCTGAAAAAAAATGTAGTCAAAATTACTGTATTTTCGTCTATTAGAGTCTTAAAAAGCCGATTTTGACAAGATAATTGCATTTGGTAACCAATCGCCTGAAACATTTGTTTGGGTCAAAATGAATCTATTTAGGACTCCAAGTGTCTAAAAACCCTATTTTAGTCAAAATAACTGCATTTGGTCACCAAAGGTCTGAAAAACTTTTTGTAGCCAAAATGACTGTATTTTTGTCTTTTAGAGTCTTAAAAAGCCGGTTTTGGACAAGATAATTGCATTTCGTAACCAGTGATCTGAAAACATTTTTTTGGTCAAAATGACTCTATTTTGGTCTCCAAGTGTCTAAAAAGCCTTTTTTATTCAAAATAACTGCATTTGGTCACCAAAGGTCTGAAAAAATAAATGTAGTCAAAATGATTGTATTTTCGTCTGTTAGAGTCTTAAAAGGCCAGTTTTGGACAAGATAATTGTATTTGGTAAATAAATCGCCTGAAACATTTGTTTGGGTTCAAACTGACTCTATTTTGGTCTCCAAGTGTCTAAAAGCCTATTTTATATAAAATAAATGCATTTGGTCACCAAAGGTCTGCAAACCTTTTGTTTTAGCCAAAATGACTGTATTTTTGTCTTTTAGTGTCTTAAAAAGCCGGTTTTAGACAAGATAATTGCATTTCGTTTCCAGTGATCTGAAAACATTTTTTTGGTCAAAATGACTCTATTTTGGTCTACAAGTGTCTTAAAAGCCTTTTTTAGTCAAAATAACTGCATTTGGTCTCCAAAGGACTGCAAAACTTTTTTAGCCAAAATGACTGTATTTTTGTCTTTTAGAGTCTTAAAAAGCCGGTTTTAGACAAGATTATTGCATTTCGTAACCAGTGATCTGAAAACATTTTTTGGTCAAAATGACTCTATTTTGGTCTCCAAGTGTCTAAAAAGCCTTTTTTATTCAAAATAACTGCATTTGGTCACCAAAGGTCTGAAAAAAAAATGTTGTCAAAATGATTGTATTTTTGTCCTTTAGAGTCTTAAAAAGCCGGTTTTGGACAAGATAATTGCATTTGGTAACCAATCGCCTGAAACATTTGTTTGGGTCAAAATGACTCTATTTCGGTCTCGAATTGTCTAAAATGCCTTTTTTAGTCAAAATAACTGCATATGGTCACCAAAGGTCTGAAAAACTTTTTTAGCCAAAAGGACTGTATTTTTGTCTTTTAGAGTCTTAAAAAGCCGGTTTTAGACAAGATAATTGCATTTCGTTACCAGTGATCTGAAAACATTTTTTTTGGTTTAAAATGACTCTATTTTGGTCTCCAAGTGTCTAAAGAGCCCCTTTTAGTCAAAATAACTGTATTTGGTCACCAAAGATCTGAAAACCTTTTTTTTTTTTTAGCCAAAATGACTGTATTTTTGTCTTTTAGAGTCTTAAAATGTCGGTTTTAGACAAGATAATTGCATTTCGTAACTAGTGATCTGAAAACATTTTTTTGGTCAAAATGACTCTATTTTGGTTTCCAAGTGTCTAAAAAGCCCTTTTTAGTAAAAAATAACTATATTTGGTCACCAAAGATCTGAAATAAAAATTTAGTCAAAATTACTGTATTTTCGTCTATTAGAGTCTTAAAAAGCCGGTTTTTGACAAGAAAAAAAGCCTTTTTTATTCAAAATAACTGCAAAATAACTGCATTTGGTCACCAAAGGTCTGAAAAAAAAATGTAGTCAAAATAATTGTATTTTCGTCTATTAGAGTCTTAAAAAGCCGATTTTGGACAAGATAAACGACATTTGGTAACCAATCGCCTGAAACATTTGTTTGGGTCAAAATTACTATTTCGGACTCCAAGTGTCTAAAAAGCCTATTTTTGTCAAAATAAATGCATTTGTTCACCAAAGGTCTGAAAACCTTTTTTTTTTTTAGCCAAAATGACTGTATTTTTGTCTTTTAGAGTCTTAAAATGTCGGTTTTAGACAAGATAATTGCATTTCGTTAGCAGTGATCTGAAAACATTTTTTTGGTCAAAATGATTCTATTTGGGTCTCTAAGTGTCTAAAAAGCCTTTTTTAGTCAAACTAACTGCATTTGGTCACCAAAGGTCTGAAAAACTTTTTTAGCCAAAAGGACTGTATTTTTGTCTTTTAGAGTCTTAAAAAGCCGGTTTTAGACAAGATAATTGCATTTCGTTACCAGTGATCTGAAAACATTTTTTTGGTTTAAAATGACTCTATTTTGGTCTCCAAGTGTCTAAAGAGCCCCTTTTAGTCAAAATAACTGTATTTGGTCACCAAAGATCTGAAAACCTTTTTTTTTTTTTTAGCCAAAATGACTGTATTTTTGTCTTTTAGAGTCTTAAAATGTCGGTTTTAGACAAGATAATTGCATTTCGTAACTAGTGATCTGAAAACATTTTTTTGGTCAAAATGACTCTATTTTGGTTTCCAAGTGTCTAAAAAGCCTTTTTTAGTCAAACTAACTGCATTTGGTCACCAAAGGTCTGAAAAACCTTTTTAGCCAAAATGACTGTATTTTTGTCTTTTAGAGTCTTAAAAAGCCGGTTTTAGACAAAATAATTGGATTTCGTAAGCAGTGATCTGAAAACATTTTTTTGGTCAAAATGAATCTATTTTGGTCTCCAAGTGTCTAAAAAGCCTTTTTTATTCAAAATAACTGCATTTGGTCACCAAAGGTCTGAAAAAATAAATGTAGTCAAAATGATTGTATTTTCGTCTGTTAGAGTCTTAAAAGGCCAGTTTTGGACAAGATAATTGTATTTGGTAACTAAATCGCCTGAAACATTTGTTTGGGTTCAAACTGACTCTATTTTGGTCTCCAAGTGTCTAAAAGCCTATTTTATACAAAATAACTGCATTTGGTCTCCAAAGGACTGCAAAACTTTTTAAGCCAAAATGACTGTATTTTTGTCTTTTAGTGTCTTAAAAAGCCGGTTTTAGACAAGATAATTGCATTTCGTTTCCAGTGATCTGAAAACATTTTTTTGGTCAAAATGACTCTATTTTGGTCTACAAGTGTCTTAAAAGCCTTTTTTAGTCAAAATAACTGCATTTGGTCTCCAAAGGACTGAAAAACATTTTTAGCCAAAATGATTGTATTTTCTTCTATTAGAGTCTTAAAAAGCCGGTTTTAGACAAGATAATTGCATTTCGTTACCAGTGATCTGAAAACATTTTTTTTGGTTTAAAATGACTCTATTTTGGTCTCCAAGTGTCTAAAGAGCCCCTTTTAGTCAAAATAACTGTATTTGGTCACCAAAGATCTGAAAACCTTTTTTTTTTTTTTAGCCAAAATGACTGTATTTTTGTCTTTTAGAGTCTTAAAATGTCGGTTTTAGACAAGATAATTGCATTTCGTAACTAGTGATCTGAAAACATTTTTTTGGTCAAAATGACTCTATTTTGGTTTCCAAGTGTCTAAAAAGCCCTTTTTAGTAAAAAATAACTATATTTGGTCACCAAAGATCTGAAATAAAAATTTAGTCAAAATTACTGTATTTTCGTCTATTAGAGTCTTAAAAAGCCGGTTTTTGACAAGAAAAAAAGCCTTTTTTATTCAAAATAACTGCAAAATAACTGCATTTGGTCACCAAAGGTCTGAAAAAAAAATGTAGTCAAAATAATTGTATTTTCGTCTATTAGAGTCTTAAAAAGCCGATTTTGGACAAGATAAACGACATTTGGTAACCAATCGCCTGAAACATTTGTTTGGGTCAAAATTACTATTTCGGACTCCAAGTGTCTAAAAAGCCTATTTTTGTCAAAATAAATGCATTTGTTCACCAAAGGTCTGAAAACCTTTTTTTTTTTTAGCCAAAATGACTGTATTTTTGTCTTTTAGAGTCTTAAAATGTCGGTTTTAGACAAGATAATTGCATTTCGTTAGCAGTGATCTGAAAACATTTTTTTGGTCAAAATGATTCTATTTGGGTCTCTAAGTGTCTAAAAAGCCTTTTTTAGTCAAACTAACTGCATTTGGTCACCAAAGGTCTGAAAAACTTTTTTAGCCAAAAGGACTGTATTTTTGTCTTTTAGAGTCTTAAAAAGCCGGTTTTAGACAAGATAATTGCATTTCGTTACCAGTGATCTGAAAACATTTTTTTGGTTTAAAATGACTCTATTTTGGTCTCCAAGTGTCTAAAGAGCCCCTTTTAGTCAAAATAACTGTATTTGGTCACCAAAGATCTGAAAACCTTTTTTTTTTTTTTTAGCCAAAATGACTGTATTTTTGTCTTTTAGAGTCTTAAAATGTCGGTTTTAGACAAGATAATTGCATTTCGTAACTAGTGATCTGAAAACATTTTTTTGGTCAAAATGACTCTATTTTGGTTTCCAAGTGTCTAAAAAGCCTTTTTTAGTCAAACTAACTGCATTTGGTCACCAAAGGTCTGAAAAACCTTTTTAGCCAAAATGACTGTATTTTTGTCTTTTAGAGTCTTAAAAAGCCGGTTTTAGACAAAATAATTGGATTTCGTAAGCAGTGATCTGAAAACATTTTTTTGGTCAAAATGAATCTATTTTGGTCTCCAAGTGTCTAAAAAGCCTTTTTTATTCAAAATAACTGCATTTGGTCACCAAAGGTCTGAAAAAATAAATGTAGTCAAAATGATTGTATTTTCGTCTGTTAGAGTCTTAAAAGGCCAGTTTTGGACAAGATAATTGTATTTGGTAACTAAATCGCCTGAAACATTTGTTTGGGTTCAAACTGACTCTATTTTGGTCTCCAAGTGTCTAAAAGCCTATTTTATACAAAATAACTGCATTTGGTCTCCAAAGGACTGCAAAACTTTTTAAGCCAAAATGACTGTATTTTTGTCTTTTAGTGTCTTAAAAAGCCGGTTTTAGACAAGATAGTTGCATTTCGTTTCCAGTGATCTGAAAACATTTTTTTGGTCAAAATGACTCTATTTTGGTCTACAAGTGTCTTAAAAGCCTTTTTTAGTCAAAATAACTGCATTTGGTCTCCAAAGGACTGCAAAACTTTTTTAGCCAAAATGACTGTATTTTTGTCTTTTAGAGTCTTAAAAAGCCGGTTTTAGACAAGATTATTGCATTTCGTAACCAGTGATCTGAAAACATTTTTTGGTCAAAATGACTCTATTTTGGTCTCCAAGTGTCTAAAAAGCCTTTTTTATTCAAAATAACTGCATTTGGTCACCAAAGGTCTGAAAAAAAAATGTAGTCAAAATGATTGTATTTTTGTCCTTTAGAGTCTTAAAAAGCCGGTTTTGGACAAGATAATTGCATTTGGTAACCAATCGCCTGAAACATTTGTTTGGGTCAAAATGACTCTATTTCGGTCTCGAATTGTCTAAAATGCCTTTTTTAGTCAAAATAACTGCATATGGTCACCAAAGGTCTGAAAAACTTTTTTAGCCAAAAGGACTGTATTTTTGTCTTTTAGAGTCTTAAAAAGCCGGTTTTAGACAAGATAATTGCATTTCGTTACCAGTGATCTGAAAACATTTTTTTGGTTTAAAATGACTCTATTTTGGTCTCCAAGTGTCTAAAGAGCCCCTTTTAGTCAAAATAACTGTATTTGGTCACCAAAGACCTGAAAACCTTTTTTTTTTTAGCCAAAATGACTGTATTTTTGTCTTTTAGAGTCTTAAAATGTCGGTTTTAGACAAGATAATTGCATTTCGTAACTAGTGATCTGAAAACATTTTTTTGGTCAAAATGACTCTATTTTGGTTTCCAAGTGTCTAAAAAGCCCTTTTTAGTAAAAATAACTATATTTGGTCACCAAAGGTCTGAAATAAAAATTTAGTCAAAATTACTGTATTTTCGTCTATTAGAGTCTTAAAAAGCCGGTTTTTGACAAGATAATTGCATTTGGTAACCAATCGCCTGAAACATTTGTTTGGGTCAAAATGAATCTATTTAGGACTCCAAGTGTCTAAAAACCCTATTTTAGTCAAAATAACTGCATTTGGTCACCAAAGGTCTGAAAAAAAAATGTAGTCAAAATGATTGTATTTTTGTCCTTTAGAGTCTTAAAAAGCCGGTTTTGGACAAGATAATTGCATTTGGTAACCAATCGCCTGAAACATTTGTTTGGGTCAAAATGACTCTATTTTGGTCTCGAATTGTCTAAAATGCCTTTTTTAGTCAAAATAACTGCATATGGTCACCAAAGGTCTGAAAAACTTTTTTAGCCAAAACGACTGTATTTTTGTCTTTTAGAGTCTTAAAAAGCCGGTTTTAGAAGAGATAATTGCATTTCGTTACCAGTGATCTGAAAACATTTTTTTGGTCAAAATGACTCTATTTTGGTTTCCACGTGTCTAAAAAGCCCTTTTTAGTAAAAATAACTATATTTGGTCACCAAAGGTCTGAAATAAAAATTTAGTCAAAATTACTGTATTTTCGTCTATAAGAGTCTTAAAAAGCTGGTTTTTGACAAGATAATTGCATTTGGTAACCAATCGCCTGAAACATTTGTTTGGGTCAAAATGAATCTATTTAGGACTCCAAGTGTCTAAAAACCCTATTTTAGTCAAAATAACTGCATTTGGTCACCAAAGGTCTGAAAAAAAATGTAGTCAAAATTACTGTATTTTCGTCTATTAGAGTCTTAAAAAGCCGGTTTTTGACAAGATAATTGCATTTGGTAACCAATCGCCTGAAACATTTGTTTGGGTCAAAATGAATCTATTTAGGACTCCAAGTGTCTAAAAACCCTATTTTAGTCAAAATAACTGCATTTGGTCACCAAAGGTCTGAAAAACTTTTTTTAGCCAAAATGACTGTATTTTTGTCTTTTAGAGTCTTAAAAAGCCGGTTTTAGACAAGATAATTGCATTTCGTTTCCAGTGATCTGAAAACATTTTTTTGGTCAAAATGACTCTATTTTGGTCTACAAGTGTCTTAAAAGCCTTTTTTAGTCAAAATAACTGCATTTGGTCTCCAAAGGACTGCAAAACTTTTTTAGCCAAAATGACTGTATTTTTGTCTTTTAGAGTCTTAAAAAGCCGGTTTTAGACAAGATTATTGCATTTCGTAACCAGTGATCTGAAAACATTTTTTGGTCAAAATGACTCTATTTTGGTCTCCAAGTGTCTAAAAAGCCTTTTTTATTCAAAATAACTGCATTTGGTCACCAAAGGTCTGAAAAAAAAATGTAGTCAAAATGATTGTATTTTTGTCCTTTAGAGTCTTAAAAAGCCGGTTTTGGACAAGATAATTGCATTTGGTAACCAATCGCCTGAAACATTTGTTTGGGTCAAAATGACTCTATTTCGGTCTCGAATTGTCTAAAATGCCTTTTTTAGTCAAAATAACTGCATATGGTCACCAAAGGTCTGAAAAACTTTTTTAGCCAAAAGGACTGTATTTTTGTCTTTTAGAGTCTTAAAAAGCCGGTTTTACAAGAGATAATTGCATTTCGTTACCAGTGATCTGAAAACATTTTTTTGGTCAAAATGACTCTATTTTGGTTTCCAAGTGTCTAAAAAGCCCTTTTTAGTAAAAATAACTATATTTGGTCACCAAAGGTCTGAAATAAAAATTTAGTCAAAATTACTGTATTTTCGTCTATAAGAGTCTTAAAAAGCCGGTTTTTGACAAGATAATTGCATTTGGTAACCAATCGCCTGAAACATTTGTTTGGGTCAAAATTAATCTATTTAGGACTCCAAGTGTCTAAAAACCCTATTTTAGTCAAAATAACTGCATTTGGTCACCAAAGGTCTGAAAAAAAATGTAGTCAAAATTACTGTATTTTCGTCTATTAGAGTCTTAAAAAGCCGATTTTGACAAGATAATTGCATTTGGTAACCAATCGCCTGAAACATTTGTTTGGGTCAAAATGAATCTATTTAGGACTCCAAGTGTCTAAAAACCCTATTTTAGTCAAAATAACTGCATTTGGTCACCAAAGGTCT
This sequence comes from Pelophylax lessonae, assembly GCF_965119305.1. Lineage (NCBI taxonomy): Eukaryota > Metazoa > Chordata > Amphibia > Anura > Ranidae > Pelophylax > Pelophylax lessonae. Next base: position 392,901,432 of record NC_138771.1, read on the forward strand.
GAAAAACTTTTTTTAGCCAAAATGACTGTATTTTTGTCTTTTAGAGTCTTAAAAAGCCGGTTTTGGACAAGATAATTGCATTTCGTAACCAGTGATCTGAAAACATTTTTTTGGTCAAAATGACTCTATTTTGGTCTCCAAGTGTCTAAAAAGCCTTTTTTATTCAAAATAACTGCATTTGGTCACCAAAGGTCTGAAAAAATAAATGTAGTCAAAATGATTGTATTTTCGTCTGTTAGAGTCTTAAAAGGCCAGTTTTGGACAAGATAATTGTATTTGGTAACTAAATCGCCTGAAACATTTGTTTGGGTTCAAACTGACTCTATTTTGGTCTCCAAGTGTCTAAAAGCCTATTTTATATAAAATAAATGCATTTGGTCACCAAAGGTCTGCAAACCTTTTTTTTTAGCCAAAATGACTGTATTTTTGTCTTTTAGTGTCTTAAAAAGCCGGTTTTAGACAAGATAATTGCATTTCGTTTCCAGTGATCTGAAAACATTTTTTTGGTCAAAATGACTCTATTTTGGTCTACAAGTGTCTTAAAAGCCTTTTTTAGTCAAAATAACTGCATTTGGTCTCCAAAGGACTGCAAAACTTTTTTAGCCAAAATGACTGTATTTTTGTCTTTTAGAGTCTTAAAAAGCCGGTTTTAGACAAGATTATTGCATTTCGTAACCAGTGATCTGAAAACATTTTTTGGTCAAAATGACTCTATTTTGGTCTCCAAGTGTCTAAAAAGCCTTTTTTATTCAAAATAACTGCATTTGGTCACCAAAGGTCTGAAAAAAAAATGTAGTCAAAATGATTGTATTTTTGTCCTTTAGAGTCTTAAAAAGCCGGTTTTAGACAAGATAATTGCATTTCGTAACTAGTGATCTGAAAACATTTTTTTGGTCAAAATGACTCTATTTTGGTTTCCAAGTGTCTAAAAAGCCCTTTTTAGTAAAAAATAACTATATTTGGTCACCAAAGATCTGAAATAAAAATTTAGTCAAAATTACTGTATTTTCGTCTATTAGAGTCTTAAAAAGCCGGTTTTTGACAAGAAAAAAAGCCTTTTTTATTCAAAATAACTGCAAAATAACTGCATTTGGTCACCAAAGGTCTGAAAAAAAAATGTAGTCAAAATAATTGTATTTTCGTCTATTAGAGTCTTAAAAAGCCGATTTTGGACAAGATAAACGACATTTGGTAACCAATCGCCTGAAACATTTGTTTGGGTCAAAATTACTATTTCGGACTCCAAGTGTCTAAAAAGCCTATTTTTGTCAAAATAAATGCATTTGTTCACCAAAGGTCTGAAAACCTTTTTTTTTTTTAGCCAAAATGACTGTATTTTTGTCTTTTAGAGTCTTAAAATGTCGGTTTTAGACAAGATAATTGCATTTCGTTAGCAGTGATCTGAAAACATTTTTTTGGTCAAAATGATTCTATTTGGGTCTCTAAGTGTCTAAAAAGCCTTTTTTAGTCAAACTAACTGCATTTGGTCACCAAAGGTCTGAAAAACTTTTTTAGCCAAAAGGACTGTATTTTTGTCTTTTAGAGTCTTAAAAAGCCGGTTTTAGACAAGATAATTGCATTTCGTTACCAGTGATCTGAAAACATTTTTTTGGTTTAAAATGACTCTATTTTGGTCTCCAAGTGTCTAAAGAGCCCCTTTTAGTCAAAATAACTGTATTTGGTCACCAAAGATCTGAAAACCTTTTTTTTTTTTTTAGCCAAAATGACTGTATTTTTGTCTTTTAGAGTCTTAAAATGTCGGTTTTAGACAAGATAATTGCATTTCGTAACTAGTGATCTGAAAACATTTTTTTGGTCAAAATGACTCTATTTTGGTTTCCAAGTGTCTAAAAAGCCTTTTTTAGTCAAACTAACTGCATTTGGTCACCAAAGGTCTGAAAAACCTTTTTAGCCAAAATGACTGTATTTTTGTCTTTTAGAGTCTTAAAAAGCCGGTTTTAGACAAAATAATTGGATTTCGTAAGCAGTGATCTGAAAACATTTTTTTGGTCAAAATGAATCTATTTTGGTCTCCAAGTGTCTAAAAAGCCTTTTTTATTCAAAATAACTGCATTTGGTCACCAAAGGTCTGAAAAAATAAATGTAGTCAAAATGATTGTATTTTCGTCTGTTAGAGTCTTAAAAGGCCAGTTTTGGACAAGATAATTGTATTTGGTAACTAAATCGCCTGAAACATTTGTTTGGGTTCAAACTGACTCTATTTTGGTCTCCAAGTGTCTAAAAGCCTATTTTATACAAAATAACTGCATTTGGTCTCCAAAGGACTGCAAAACTTTTTAAGCCAAAATGACTGTATTTTTGTCTTTTAGAGTCTTAAAAAGCCGGTTTTAGACAAGATTATTGCATTTCGTAACCAGTGATCTGAAAACATTTTTTGGTCAAAATGACTCTATTTTGGTCTCCAAGTGTCTAAAAAGCCTTTTTTATTCAAAATAACTGCATTTGGTCACCAAAGGTCTGAAAAACTTTTTTAGCCAAAAGGACTGTATTTTTGTCTTTTAGAGTCTTAAAAAGCCGGTTTTAGACAAGATAATTGCATTTCGTTACCAGTGATCTGAAAACATTTTTTTGGTTTAAAATGACTCTATTTTGGTCTCCAAGTGTCTAAAGAGCCCCTTTTAGTCAAAATAACTGTATTTGGTCACCAAAGATCTGAAAACCTTTTTTTTTTTAGCCAAAATGACTGTATTTTTGTCTTTTAGAGTCTTAAAATGTCGGTTTTAGACAAGATAATTGCATTTCGTAACTAGTGATCTGAAAACATTTTTTTGGTCAAAATGACTCTATTTTGGTTTCCAAGTGTCTAAAAAGCCCTTTTTAGTAAAAATAACTATATTTGGTCACCAAAGGTCTGAAATAAAAATTTAGTCAAAATTACTGTATTTTCGTCTATTAGAGTCTTAAAAAGCCGGTTTTTGACAAGATAATTGCATTTGGTAACCAATCGCCTGAAACATTTGTTTGGGTAAAAATGAATCTATTTAGGACTCCAAGTGTTTAAAAAGCCTATTTTAGTCAAAATAACTGCATTTGGTCACCAAAGGTCTGAAAAACTTTTTTTTAGCCAAAATGACTGTATTTTTGACTTTTAGAGTCTTAAAAAGCCGGTTTTGGACAAGATAATTGCATTTCGTAACCAGTGATCTGAAAACATTTTTTTGGTCAAAATGACTCTATTTTGGTCTCCAAGTGTCTAAAAAGCCTTTTTTATTCAAAATAACTGCATTTGGTCACCAAAGGTCTGAAAAAAAATGTAGTCAAAATGATTGTATTTTCGTCTATTAGAGTCTTAAAAAGCCGATTTTGGACAAGATAAACGACATTTGGTTACCAATCGCCTGAAACATTTGTTTGGGTCAAAATGACTATTTTGGTCTCCAAGTGTTTAAAAAGCCTATTTTTGTCAAAATAAATGCATTTGTTCACCAAAGGTCTGAAAACCTTTTTTTTTTTAGCCAAAATAACTGTATTTTTGTCTTTTAGAGTCTTAAAAAGCCGGTTTTAGACAAGATAATTGCATTTCGTAAGCAGTGATCTGAAAACATTTTTTTGGTCAAAATGATTCTATTTGGGTCTCTAAGTGTCTAAAAAGCCTTTTTTAGTCAAACTAACTGCATTTGGTCACCAAAGGTCTGAAAAACCTTTTTAGCCAAAATGACTGTATTTTTGTCTTTTAGAGTCTTAAAAAGCCGGTTTTGGACAAGATAATTGCATTTCGTAACCAGTGATCTGAAAACATTTTTTTGGTCAAAATGACTCTATTTTGGTCTCCAAGTGTCTAAAAAGCCTTTTTTATTCAAAATAACTGCATTTGGTCACCAAAGGTCTGAAAAAATAAATGTAGTCAAAATGATTGTATTTTCGTCTGTTAGAGTCTTAAAAGGCCAGTTTTGGACAAGATAATTGTATTTGGTAACTAAATCGCCTGAAACATTTGTTTGGGTTCAAACTGACTCTATTTTGGTCTCCAAGTGTCTAAAAGCCTATTTTATATAAAATAAATGCATTTGGTCACCAAAGGTCTGCAAACCTTTTTTTTTAGCCAAAATGACTGTATTTTTGTCTTTAAGTGTCTTAAAAAGCCGGTTTTAGACAAGATAATTGCATTTCGTTTCCAGTGATCTGAAAACATTTTTTTGGTCAAAATGACTCTATTTTGGTCTACAAGTGTCTTAAAAGCCTTTTTTAGTCAAAATAACTCCATTTGGTCTCCAAAGGACTGCAAAACTTTTTTAGCCAAAATTACTGTATTTTTGTCTTTTAGAGTCTTAAAAAGCCGGTTTTAGACAAGATTATTGCATTTCGTAACCAGTGATCTGAAAACATTTTTTGGTCAAAATGACTCTATTTTGGTCTCCAAGTGTCTAAAAAGCCTTTTTTATTCAAAATAACTGCATTTGGTCACCAAAGGTCTGAAAAAAAAATGTAGTCAAAATGATTGTATTTTTGTCCTTTAGAGTCTTAAAAAGCCGGTTTTGGACAAGATAATTGCATTTGGTAACCAATCTCCTGAAACATTTGTTTGGGTCAAAATGACTATTTCCGTCTCGAATTGTCTAAAATGCCTTTTTTAGTCAAAATAACTGCATATGGTCACCAAAGGTCTGAAAAACTTTTTTAGCCAAAAGGACTGTATTTTTGTCTTTTAGAGTCTTAAAAAGCCGGTTTTAGACAAGATAATTGCATTTCGTTACCAGTGATCTGAAAACATTTTTTTGGTTTAAAATGACTCTATTTTGGTCTCCAAGTGTCTAAAGAGCCCCTTTTAGTCAAAATAACTGTATTTGGTCACCAAAGATCTGAAAACCTTTTTTTTTTTTTAGCCAAAATGACTGTATTTTTGTCTTTTAGAGTCTTAAAATGTCGGTTTTAGACAAGATAATTGCATTTCGTAACTAGTGATCTGAAAACATTTTTTTGGTCAAAATGACTCTATTTTGGTTTCCAAGTGTCTAAAAAGCCCTTTTTAGTAAAAATAACTATATTTGGTCACCAAAGGTCTGAAATAAAAATTTAGTCAAAATTACTGTATTTTCGTCTATTAGAGTCTTAAAAAGCCGGTTTTTGACAAGATAATTGCATTTGGTAACCAATCGCCTGAAACATTTGTTTGGGTCAAAATGAATCTATTTAGGACTCCAAGTGTCTAAAAACCCTATTTTAGTCAAAATAACTGCATTTGGTCACCAAAGGTCTGAAAAACATTTTTTTGGTCAAAATGACTCTATTTTGGTCTCCAAGTGTCTAAAAAGCCTTTTTTATTCAAAAGGTTTTCAGACCTTTGGTGAACAAATGCATTTATTTTGACAAAAATAGGCTTTTTAGACACTTGGAGTCCGAAATAGTAATTTTGACCCAAACAAATGTTTCAGGCGATTGGTTACCAAATGTCGTTTATCTTGTCCAAAATCGGCTTTTTAAGACTCTAATAGACGAAAATACAATCATTTTGACTACATTTTTTTTCAGACCTTTCGTGACCAAATACAGTTATTTTGAATAAAAAAGGCTTTTTAGACACTTGGAGACCAAAATAGAGTCAGTTTGAACCCAAACAAATGTTTCAGGCGATTTAGTTACCAAATACAATTATCTTGTCCAAAACCGGCCTTTTAAGACTCTAACAGACGAAAATACAATTATTTTGACTACATTTTTTTTTCAGACCTTTGGTGACCAAATAGAGTTATTTTGAATAAAAAAGGCTTTTTAGACACTTGGAGACCAAAATAGATTCATTTTGACCAAAAAAATGTTTTCAGATCACTGCTTACGAAATGCAATTATTTTGTCTAAAACCGGCTTTTTAAGACTCTAAAAGACAAAAATACAGTCATTTTGGCTAAAAAGGTTTTTTCAGACCTTTGGTGACCAAATGCAGTTAGTTTGACTAAAAAAGGCTTTTTAGACACTTAGAGAAACAAATAGAATCATTTTGACCAAAAAAATGTTTTCAGATCACTGCTAACGAAATGCAATTATCTTGTCTAAAACCGACATTTTAAGACTCTAAAAGACAAAAATACAGTCATTTTGGCTAAAAAAAAAAAAAGGTTTTCAGACCTTTGGTGAACAAATGCATTTATTTTGACAAAAATAGGCTTTTTAGACACTTGGAGTCCGAAATAGTAATTTTGACCCAAACAAATGTTTCAGGCGATTGGTTACCAAATGTCGTTTATCTTGTCCAAAATCGGCTTTTTAAGACTCTAATAGACGAAAATACAATCATTTTGACTACATTTTTTTTTCAGACCTTTGGTGACCAAATGCAGTTATTTTGAATAAAAAAGGCTTTTTAGACACTTGGAGACCAAAATAGAGTCATTTTGACCAAAAAAATGTTTTCAGATCACTGGTTACGAAATGCAATTATCTTGTCCAAAACCGGCCTTTTAAGACTCTAAAAGACAAAAATACAGTCTGAAAAAAAAATGTAGTCAAAATAATTGTATTTTCGTCTGTTAGAGTCTTAAAAGGCCGGTTTTGGACAAGATAATTGTATTTGGTAACTAAATCGCCTGAAACATTTGTTTGGGTCAAAATGAATCTATTTAGGACTCCAAGTGTTTAAAAACCCTATTTTAGTCAAAATAACTGCATTTGGTCACCAAAGGTCTGAAAAACTTTTTTTTAGCCAAAATGACTGTATTTTTGACTTTTAGAGTCTTAAAAAGCCGGTTTTGGACAAGATAATTGCATTTCGTAACCAGTGATCTGAAAACATTTTTTTGGTCAAAATGACTCTATTTTGGTCTCCAAGTGTCTAAAAAGCCTTTTTTATTCAAAATAACTGCATTTGGTCACCAAAGGTCTGAAAAAAAATGTAGTCAAAATGATTGTATTTTCGTCTATTAGAGTCTTAAAAAGCCGATTTTGGACAAGATAAACGACATTTGGTTACCAATCGCCTGAAACATTTGTATGGGTCAAAATGACTATTTTGGTCTCCAAGTGTTTAAAAAGCCTATTTTTGTCAAAATAAATGCATTTGTTCACCAAAGGTCTGAAAACCTTTTTTTTTTTAGCCAAAATAACTGTATTTTTGTCTTTTAGAGTCTTAAAAAGCCGGTTTTAGACAAGATAATTGCATTTCGTAAGCAGTGATCTGAAAACATTTTTTTTGGTCAAAATGATTCTATTTTGGTCTCCAAGTGTCTAAAAAGCCTTTTTTTATTCAAAATAGCTATATTTGGTCACCAAAGGTCTGAAATAAAAATTTAGTCAAAATTACTGTATTTTCGTCTATTAGAGTCTTAAAAAGCCGGTTTTTGACAAGATAATTGATAAAAAGGTCTGAAACACCTTTTTAGCCAAAATGACTGTATTTTTGTCTTTTAGAGTCTTAAAACGCCGGTTTTAGACAAGAAATTGCATTTCGTAGCCAGTGAAAACAAATTGCATTTCGTAGCCAATGAAAACATTTTTTTGGTCAAAATGACTCTATTTTGGTCTCCAAGTGTCTAAAAAGCCCTTTCTAGTCAAAATAACTGCATTTGGTCACCAAAGGTCTGAAAACCTTTTTTTAGCCAAAATGACTGTATTTTTGTCTTTTAGAGTCTTAAAAAGCCGGTTTTAGACAAGATAATTGCATTCCGTAAGCAGTGATCTGAAAACATTTTTTTGGTCAAAATTACTCTATTTTGGTCTCCAAGTGTCTAAAAAGCCTTTTTTATTCAAAATAGCTATATTTGGTCACCAAAGGTCTGAAATAAAAATTTAGTCAAAATTACTGTATTTTCGTCTATTAGAGTCTTAAAAAGCCGTTTTTTGACAAGATAATTGCATTTGGTAACCAATCGCCTGAAACATTTGTTTGGGTCAAAATGAATCTATTTAGGACTCCAAGTGTCTAAAAACCCTATTTTAGTCAAAATAAATGCATTTGTTCGTCAAAGGTCTGAAAACCTTTTTTTAGCCAAAATGACGATATTTGTGTATTTTAGAGTCTTAAAACACCGCTTTTAGACAAGATAAAGTACTCTTGGTAACCAATGGCCTGAAAAAAATTTGTTTGGTCAAAATGACTCTATTTTGGTCTCCAAGTGTCTAAAAAGCCTTTTTTATTCAAAATAACTGTATTTGGTCACGAAAGGTCTGAAAAAAAATGTAGTCAAAATGATTGTATTTTCGTCTATTAGAGTCTTAAAAAGCCGATTTTGGACAAGATAAACGACATTTGGTAACCAATCGCCTGAAACATGTGTTTGGGTCAAAATTACTATTTTGGACTCCAAGTGTCTAAAAAGCCTATTTTTGTCAAAATAAATGCATTTGTTCACCAAAGGTCTGAAAACCTTTTTTTTTTTTTAGCCAAAATGACTGTATTTTTGTCTTTTAGAGTCTTAAAAAGCCGGTTTTAGACAAAATAATTGCATTTCGTAAGCAGTGATCTGAAAACATTTTTTTGGTCAAAATGAATCTATTTTGGTCTCCAAGTGTCTAAAAAGCCTTTTTTATTCAAAATAACTGCATTTGGTCACCAAAGGTCTGAAAAAATAAATGTAGTCAAAATGATTGTATTTTCGTCTGTTAGAGTCTTAAAAGGCCAGTTTTGGACAAGATAATTGTATTTGGTAACTAAATCGCCTGAAACATTTGTTTGGGTTCAAACTGACTCTATTTTGGTCTCCAAGTGTCTAAAAGCCTATTTTATATAAAATAAATGCATTTGGTCACCAAAGGTCTGAAAACCTTTTTTTTTAGCCAAAATGACTGTATTTTTGTCTTTTAGTGTCTTAAAAAGCCGGTTTTAGACAAGATAATTGCATTTCGTTTCCAGTGATCTGAAAACATTTTTTTGGTCAAAATGACTCTATTTTGGTCTACAAGTGTCTAAAAAGCCTTTTTTATTCAAAATAACTGCATTTGGTCACCAAAGGTCTGAAAAAAAAATGTAGTCAAAATGATTGTATTTTTGTCCTTTAGAGTCTTAAAAAGCCGGTTTTGGACAAGATAATTGCATTTGGTAACCAATCGCCTGAAACATTTGTTTGGGTCAAAATGACTCTATTTTGGTCTCGAATTGTCTAAAATGCCTTTTTTAGTCAAAATAACTGCATATGGTCACCAAAGGTCTGAAAAACTTTTTTAGCCAAAACGACTGTATTTTTGGCTTTTAGAGTCTTAAAAAGCCGGTTTTAGAAGAGATAATTGCATTTCGTTACCAGTGATCTGAAAACATTTTTTTGGTCAAAATGACTCTATTTTGGTCTCCAAGTGTCTAAAGAGCCCCTTTTAGTCAAAATAACTGTATTTGGTCACCAAAGATCTGAAAACCTTTTTTTTTTTTTTTAGCCAAAATGACTGTATTTTTGTCTTTTAGAGTCTTAAAATGTCGGTTTTAGACAAGATAATTGCATTTCGTAACTAGTGATCTGAAAACATTTTTTTGGTCAAAATGACTCTATTTTGGTTTCCAAGTGTCTAAAAAGCCCTTTTTAGTAAAAATAACTATATTTGGTCACCAAAGGTCTGAAATAAAAATTTAGTCAAAATTACTGTATTTTCGTCTATTAGAGTCTTAAAAAGCCGGTTTTTGACAAGATAATTGCATTTGGTAACCAATCGCCTGAAACATTTGTTTGGGTCAAAATGAATCTATTTAGGACTCCAAGTGTCTAAAAACCCTATTTTAGTCAAAATAACTTCATTTGGTCACCAAAGGTCTGAAAAACTTTTTTTAGCCAAAATGACTGTATTTTTGTCTTTTAGAGTCTTAAAAAGCCGGTTTTAGACAAGATAATTGCATTTCATTACCAGTGATCAGAAAACATTTTTTTTGGTCAAAATTACTCTATTTTGGTCTCCAAGTGTCTTAAAAGCCTTTTTTAGTCAAAATAACTGCATTTGGTCCCCAAAGGACAGCAAAACTTTTTTAGCCAAAATGACTTTATTTTTGTCTTTTAGAGTCTTAAAAAGCCGGTTTTGGACAAGATAATTGTATTTGGTAACCAATCGCCTGAAACATTTGTTTGGGTTCAAACTGACTCTATTTTGGTCTCCAAAAATAGAGTGTCTTAAAAGCCTTTTTTAGTCAAAATAAATGCATTTGGTCACCAAAGGTCTGAAAACCTTTTTTTTTTTTAGCCAAAATGACTGTATTTTTGTCTTTTAGATTCTTAAAAAGCCGGTTTTAGACAAGATAATTGCATTTCAATACCGGTGATCTGAAACATTTTTTTGGTCAAAATGACTCTATTTTGGTCTCCATGTGTGTAAAAAGCCCTTTTTAGTCAAAATAACTGCATTTGGTCACCAAAGGTCTGAAAACAAATTTAGTCAAAATGACTGTGTTTTCGTCTATTAGAGTCTTAAAAAGCCGGTTTTGGACAAGATAATTGCATTTGTTAACCAATCGCCTGAAACATTTGTTTGGGTCAAAATGACCCTATTTTGGTCTCCAAGTGTATTAAAAGCCTTTTTTTAGTCAAAATAACTGCATTTGGTCACCAAAGGTCTGAAAAACTTTTTTAGCCAAAATGACTGTATTTTTGCCTTTTAGAGTCTTAAAATGTCGGTTTTAGACAAGATAATTGCATTTCGTAACTAGTGATCTGAAAACATTTTTTTGGTCAAAATGACTCTATTTTGGTTTCCAAGTGTCTAAAAAGCCCTTTTTAGTAAAAATAACTATATTTGGTCACCAAAGGTCTGAAATAAAAATTTAGTCAAAATTACTGTATTTTCGTCTATTAGAGTCTTAAAAAGCCGGTTTTTGACAAGATAATTGCATTTGGTAACCAATCGCCTGAAACATTTGTTTGGGTCAAAATGAATCTATTTAGGACTCCAAGTGTCTAAAAACCCTATTTTAGTCAAAATAACTGCATTTGGTCACCAAAGGTCTGAAAAACTTTTTTTAGCCAAAATGACTGTATTTTTGTCTTTTAGAGTCTTAAAAAGCCGGTTTTAGACAAGATAATTGCATTTCAATACCGGTGATCTGAAACATTTTTTTGGTCAAAATGACTCTATTTTGGTCTCCATGTGTGTAAAAAGCCCTTTTTAGTCAAAATAACTGCATTTGGTCACCAAAGGTCTGAAAACAAATTTAGTCAAAATGACTGTGTTTTCGTCTATTAGAGTCTTAAAAAGCCGGTTTTGGACAAGATAATTGCATTTGTTAACCAATCGCCTGAAACATTTGTTTGGGTCAAAATGACCCTATTTTGGTCTCCAAGTGTATTAAAAGCCTTTTTTTAGTCAAAATAACTGCATTTGGTCACCAAAGGTCTGAAAAAAAAATGTAGTCAAAATGATTGTATTTTTGTCCTTTAGAGTCTTAAAAAGCCGGTTTTGGACAAGATAATTGCATTTGGTAACCAATCGCCTGAAACATTTGTTTGGGTCAAAATGACTCTATTTTGGTCTACAAGTGTCTTAAAAGCCTTTTTTAGTCAAAATAACTGCATTTGGTCTCCAAGGGACTGCAAAACTTTTTTAGCCAAAATGACTGTATTTTTGTCTTTTAGAGTCTTAAAAAGCCGGTTTTAGACAAGATTATTGCATTTCGTAACCAGTGATCTGAAAACATTTTTTGGTCAAAATGACTCTATTTTGGTCTCCAAGTGTCTAAAAAGCCTTTTTTATTCAAAATAACTGCATTTGGTCACCAAAGGTCTGAAAAAAAAATGTAGTCAAAATGATTGTATTTTTGTCCTTTAGAGTCTTAAAAAGCCGGTTTTGGACAAGATAATTGCATTTGGTAACCAATCGCCTGAAACATTTGTTTGGGTCAAAATGACTCTATTTTGGTCTCGAATTGTCTAAAATGCCTTTTTTAGTCAAAATAACTGCATATGGTCACCAAAGGTCTGAAAAACTTTTTTAGCCAAAAGGACTGTATTTTTGTCTTTTAGAGTCTTAAAAAGCCGGTTTTAGACAAGATAATTGCATTTCGTTACCAGTGATCTGAAAATATTTTTTTGGTTTAAAATGACTCTATTTTGGTCTCCAAGTGTCTAAAGAGCCCCTTTTAGTCAAAATAACTGTATTTAGTCACCAAAGATCTGAAAACCTTTTTTTTTTTTTAGCCAAAATGACTGTATTTTTGTCTTTTAGAGTCTTAAAATGTCGGTTTTAGACAAGATAATTGCATTTCGTAACTAGTGATCTGAAAACATTTTTTTGGTCAAAATGACTCTATTTTGGTTTCCAAGTGTCTAAAAAGCCCTTTTTAGTAAAAATAACTATATTTGGTCACCAAAGGTCTGAAATAAAAATTTAGTCAAAATTACTGTATTTTCGTCTATTAGAGTCTTAAAAAGCCGGTTTTTGACAAGATAATTGCATTTGGTAACCAATCGCCTGAAACATTTGTTTGGGTCAAAATGAATCTATTTAGGACTCCAAGTGTCTAAAAACCCTATTTTAGTCAAAATAACTGCATTTGGTCACCAAAGGTCTGAAAAACTTTTTTTAGCCAAAATGACTGTATTTTTGTCTTTTAGAGTCTTAAAAAGCCGGTTTTAGACAAGATAATTGCATTTCAATACCGGTGATCCGAAACATTTTTTTGGTCAAAATGACTCTATTTTGGTCTCCATGTGTGTAAAAAGCCCTTTTTAGTCAAAATAACTGCATTTGGTCACCAAAGGTCTGAAAACAAATTTAGTCAAAATGACTGTGTTTTCGTCTATTAGAGTCTTAAAAAGCCGGTTTTGGACAAGATAATTGCATTTGTTAACCAATCGCCTGAAACATTTGTTTGGGTCAAAATGACCCTATTTTGGTCTCCAAGTGTATTAAAAGCCTTTTTTTAGTCAAAATAACTGCATTTGGTCACCAAAGGTCTGAAAAAAAATGTAGTCAAAATGATTGTATTTTTGTCCTTTAGAGTCTTAAAAAGCCGGTTTTGGACAAGATAATTGCATTTGGTAACCAATCGCCTGAAACATTTGTTTGGGTCAAAATGACTCTATTTTGGTCTACAAGTGTCTTAAAAGCCTTTTTTAGTCAAAATAACTGCATTTGGTCTCCAAGGGACTGCAAAACTTTTTTAGCCAAAATGACTGTATTTTTGTCTTTTAGAGTCTTAAAAAGCCGGTTTTAGACAAGATTATTGCATTTCGTAACCAGTGATCTGAAAACATTTTTTGGTCAAAATGACTCTATTTTGGTCTCCAAGTGTCTAAAAAGCCTTTTTTATTCAAAATAACTGCATTTGGTCACCAAAGGTCTGAAAAAAAAATGTAGTCAAAATGATTGTATTTTTGTCCTTTAGAGTCTTAAAAAGCCGGTTTTGGACAAGATAATTGCATTTGGTAACCAATCGCCTGAAACATTTGTTTGGGTCAAAATGACTCTATTTTGGTCTCGAATTGTCTAAAATGCCTTTTTTAGTCAAAATAACTGCATATGGTCACCAAAGGTCTGAAAAACTTTTTTAGCCAAAAGGACTGTATTTTTGTCTTTTAGAGTCTTAAAAAGCCGGTTTTAGACAAGATAATTGCATTTCGTTACCAGTGATCTGAAAATATTTTTTTGGTTTAAAATGACTCTATTTTGGTCTCCAAGTGTCTAAAGAGCCCCTTTTAGTCAAAATAACTGTATTTAGTCACCAAAGATCTGAAAACCTTTTTTTTTTTTAGCCAAAATGACTGTATTTTTGTCTTTTAGAGTCTTAAAATGTCGGTTTTAGACAAGATAATTGCATTTCGTAACTAGTGATCTGAAAAGCATTTTTTTGGTCAAAATGACTCTATTTTGGTTTCCAAGTGTCTAAAAAGCCCTTTTTAGTAAAAATAACTATATTTGGTCACCAAAGGTCTGAAATAAAAATTTAGTCAAAATTACTGTATTTTCGTCTATTAGAGTCTTAAAAAGCCGGTTTTTTACAAGATAATTGCATTTGGTAACCAATCGCCTGAAACATTTGTTTGGGTCAAAATGAATCTATTTAGGACTCCAAGTGTCTAAAAACCCTATTTTAGTCAAAATAACTGCATTTGGTCACCAAAGGTCTGAAAAACTTTTTTTTAGCCAAAATGACTGTATTTTTGTCTTTTAGAGTCTTAAAAAGCCGGTTTTGGACAAGATAATAGCATTTCGTAACCAGTGATCTGAAAACATTTTTTTGGTCAAAATGACTCTATTTTGGTCTCCAAGTGTCTAAAAAGCCTTTTTTATTCAAAATAACTGCATTTGGTCACCAAAGGTCTGAAAAAAAAATGTAGTCAAAATAATTGTATTTTCGTCTGTTAGAGTCTTAAAAGGCCGGTTTTGGACAAGATAATTGTATTTGGTAACTAAATCGCCTGAAACATTTGTTTGGGTTCAAACTGACTCTATTTTGGTCTCCAAGTGTCTAAAAGCCTATTTTATATAAAATAAATGCATTTGGTCACCAAAGGTCTGAAAACCTTTTTTTTTTTTAGCCAAAATGACTGTATTTTTGTCTTTTAGAGTCTTAAAAAGCCGGTTTTAGACAAGATTATTGCATTTCGTTACCAGTGATCAGAAAACATTTTTTTTGGTCAAAATTACTCTATTTTGGTCTCCAAGTGTCTTAAAAGCCTTTTTTAGTCAAAATAACTGCATTTGGTCCCCAAAGGACAGCAAAACTTTTTTAGCCAAAATGACTTTATTTTTGTCTTTTAGAGTCTTAAAAAGCCGGTTTTGGACAAGATAATTGTATTTGGTAACCAATCGCCTGAAACATTTGTTTGGGTTCAAACTGACTCTATTTTGGTCTCCAAAAATAGAGTGTCTTAAAAGCCTTTTTTAGTCAAAATAAATGCATTTGGTCACCAAAGGTCTGAAAACCTTTTTTTTTTTTAGCCAAAATGACTGTATTTTTGTCTTTTAGATTCTTAAAAAGCCGGTTTTAGACAAGATAATTGCATTTCAATACCGGTGATCTGAAACATTTTTTTGGTCAAAATGACTCTATTTTGGTCTCCATGTGTGTAAAAAGCCCTTTTTAGTCAAAATAACTGCATTTGGTCACCAAAGGTCTGAAAACAAATTTAGTCAAAATGACTGTGTTTTCGTCTATTAGAGTCTTAAAAAGCCGGTTTTGGACAAGATAATTGCATTTGTTAACCAATCGCCTGAAACATTTGTTTGGGTCAAAATGACCCTATTTTGGTCTCCAAGTGTATTAAAAGCCTTTTTTTAGTCAAAATAACTGCATTTGGTCACCAAAGGTCTGAAAAACTTTTTTAGCCAAAATGACTGTATTTTTGCCTTTTAGAGTCTTAAAATGTCGGTTTTAGACAAGATAATTGCATTTCGTAACTAGTGATCTGAAAACATTTTTTTGGTCAAAATGACTCTATTTTGGTTTCCAAGTGTCTAAAAAGCCCTTTTTAGTAAAAATAACTATATTTGGTCACCAAAGGTCTGAAATAAAAATTTAGTCAAAATTACTGTATTTTCGTCTATTAGAGTCTTAAAAAGCCGGTTTTAGACAAGATAATTGCATTTCAATACCGGTGATCTGAAACATTTTTTTGGTCAAAATGACTCTATTTTGGTCTCCATGTGTGTAAAAAGCCCTTTTTAGTCAAAATAACTGCATTTGGTCACCAAAGGTCTGAAAACAAATTTAGTCAAAATGACTGTGTTTTCGTCTATTAGAGTCTTAAAAAGCCGGTTTTGGACAAGATAATTGCATTTGTTAACCAATCGCCTGAAACATTTGTTTGGGTCAAAATGACCCTATTTTGGTCTCCAAGTGTATTAAAAGCCTTTTTTTAGTCAAAATAACTGCATTTGGTCACCAAAGGTCTGAAAAACCTTTTTTTTTTTTTTAGCCAAAATGACTGTATTTTTGTCTTTTAGAGTCTCAAAAAGCCGGTTTTGGACAAGATAATTGCATTTCGTAACCAGTGATCTGAAAACATTTTTTTGGTCAAAATGACTCTATTTTGGTCTCCAAGTGTCTAAAAAGCCTTTTTTATTCAAAATAACTGCATTTGGTCACCAAAGGTCTGAAAAAATAAATGTAGTCAAAATGATTGTATTTTCGTCTGTTAGAGTCTTAAAAGGCCAGTTTTGGACAAGATAATTGTATTTGGTAACTAAATCGCCTGAAACATTTGTTTGGGTCAAAATGACTCTATTTTGGTCTACAAGTGTCTAAAAGCCTATTTTATATAAAATAAATGCATTTGGTCACCAAAGGTCTGCAAACCTTTTTTTTTAGCCAAAATGACTGTATTTTTGTCTTTTAGTGTCTTAAAAAGCCGGTTTTAGACAAGATAATTGCATTTCGTTTCCAGTGATCTGAAAACATTTTTTTGGTCAAAATGACTCTATTTTGGTCTCCAAGTGTCTAAAAAGCCTTTTTTATTCAAACTAACTGCATTTGGTCACCAAAGGTCTGAAAAAAAAATGAAGTCAAAATGATTGTATTTTTGTCCTTTAGAGTCTTAAAAAGCCGGTTTTGGACAAGATAATTGCATTTGGTAACCAATCGCCTGAAACATTTGTTTGGGTCAAAATGACTCTATTTTGGTCTACAAGTGTCTTAAAAGCCTTTTTTAGTCAAAATAACTGCATTTGGTCTCCAAGGGACTGCAAAACTTTTTTAGCCAAAATGACTGTATTTTTGTCTTTTAGAGTCTTAAAAAGCCGGTTTTAGACAAGATTATTGCATTTCGTAACCAGTGATCTGAAAACATTTTTTGGTCAAAATGACTCTATTTTGGTCTCCAAGTGTCTAAAAAGCCTTTTTTATTCAAAATAACTGCATTTGGTCACCAAAGGTCTGAAAAAAAAATGTAGTCAAAATGATTGTATTTTTGTCCTTTAGAGTCTTAAAAAGCCGGTTTTGGACAAGATAATTGCATTTGGTAACCAATCGCCTGAAACATTTGTTTGGGTCAAAATGACTCTATTTTGGTCTCGAATTGTCTAAAATGCCTTTTTTAGTCAAAATAACTGCATATGGTCACCAAAGTTCTGAAAAACTTTTTTAGCCAAAAGGACTGTATTTTTGTCTTTTAGAGTCTTAAAAAGCCGGTTTTAGACAAGATAATTGCATTTCGTTACCAGTGATCTGAAAATATTTTTTTGGTTTAAAATGACTCTATTTTGGTCTCCAAGTGTCTAAAGAGCCCCTTTTAGTCAAAATAACTGTATTTGGTCACCAAAGATCTGAAAACCTTTTTTTTTTTTAGCCAAAATGACTGTATTTTTGTCTTTTAGAGTCTTAAAATGTCGGTTTTAGACAAGATAATTGCATTTCGTAACTAGTGATCTGAAAACATTTTTTTGGTCAAAATGACTCTATTTTGGTTTCCAAGTGTCTAAAAAGCCCTTTTTAGTAAAAATAACTATATTTGGTCACCAAAGGTCTGAAATAAAAATTTAGTCAAAATTACTGTATTTTCGTCTATTAGAGTCTTAAAAAGCCGGTTTTTGACAAGATAATTGCATTTGGTAACCAATCACCTGAAACATTTGTTTGGGTCAAAATGAATCTATTTAGGACTCCAAGTGTCTAAAAACCCTATTTTAGTCAAAATAACTGCATTTGGTCACCAAAGGTCTGAAAAACTTTTTTTTAGCCAAAATGACTGTATTTTTGTATTTTAGAGTCTTAAAAAGCCGGTTTTGGACAAGATAATTGCATTTCGTAACCAGTGATCTGAAAACATTTTTTTGGTCAAAATGACTCTATTTTGGTCTCCAAGTGTCTAAAAAGCCTTTTTTATTCAAAATAACTGCATTTGGTCACCAAAGGTCTGAAAAAAAATGTAGTCAAAATAATTGTATTTTCGTCTGTTAGAGTCTTAAAAGGCCGGTTTTGGACAAGATAATTGTATTTGGTAACTAAATCGCCTGAAACATTTGTTTGGGTTCAAACTGACTCTATTTTGGTCTCCAAGTGTCTAAAAGCCTATTTTATATAAAATAAATGCATTTGGTCACCAAAGGTCTGAAAACCTTTTTTTTTTTAGCCAAAATGACTGTATTTTTGTCTTTTAGAGTCTTAAAAAGCCGGTTTTAGACAAGATAATTGCATTTCGTTACCAGTGATCAGAAAACATTTTTTTGGTCAAAATTACTCTATTTTGGTCTCCAAGTGTCTTAAAAGCCTTTTTTAGTCAAAATAACTGCATTTGGTCCCCAAAGGACAGCAAAACTTTTTTAGCCAAAATGACTTTATTTTTGTCTTTTAGAGTCTTAAAAAGCCGGTTTTGGACAAGATAATTGTATTTGGTAACCAATCGCCTGAAACATTTGTTTGGGTTCAAACTGACTCTATTTTGGTCTCCAAAAATAGAGTGTCTTAAAAGCCTTTTTTAGTCAAAATAAATGCATTTGGTCACCAAAGGTCTGAAAACCTGTATTTGGTCACCAAAGATCTGAAAACCTTTTTTTTTTTTAGCCAAAATGACTGTATTTTTGTCTTTTAGATTCTTAAAAAGCCGGTTTTAGACAAGATAATTGCATTTCAATACCGGTGATCTGAAATATTTTTTTGGTCAAAATGACTCTATTTTGGTCTCCATGTGTGTAAAAAGCCCTTTTTAGTCAAAATAACTGAATTTGGTCACCAAAGGTCTGAAAACAAATTTAGTCAAAATGACTGTGTTTTCGTCTATTAGAGTCTTAAAAAGCCGGTTTTGGACAAGATAATTGCATTTGTTAACCAATCGCCTGAAACATTTGTTTGGGTCAAAATGACTCTATTTTGGTCTCCAAGTGTATATTTTTTGTCTTTTAGACAAAAGACAAATATTTTTGTCTTTTAGAGTCTTAAAAAGCCGGTTTTAGACAAGATAATTGCATTTCGTTACCAGTGATCTGAAAACATTTTTTTGGTTTAAAATGACTCTATTTTGGTCTCCAAGTGTCTAAAGAGCCCCTTTTAGTCAAAATAACTGTATTTGGTCACCAAAGATCTGAAAACCTTTTTTTTTTTTAGCCAAAATGACTTTATTTTTGTCTTTTAGAGTCTTAAAATGTCGGTTTTAGACAAGATAATTGCATTTCGTAACTAGTGATCTGAAAACATTTTTTTGGTCAAAATGACTCTATTTTGGTTTCCAAGTGTCTAAAAAGCCCTTTTTAGTAAAAATAACTATATTTGGTCACCAAAGGTCTGAAATAAAAATTTAGTCAAAATTACTGTATTTTCGTCTATTAGAGTCTTAAAAAGCCGGTTTTTGACAAGATAATCGCATTTGGTAACCAATCGCCTGAAACATTTGTTTGGGTCAAAATGACTCTATTTTGGTCTCCAAGTGTATATTTTTTGTCTTTTAGACAAAAGACAAATATTTTTGTCTTTTAGAGTCTTAAAAAGCCGGTTTTAGACAAGATAATTGCATTTCGTTACCAGTGATCTGAAAACATTTTTTTGGTTTAAAATGACTCTATTTTGGTCTCCAAGTGTCTAAAGAGCCCCTTTTAGTCAAAATAACTGTATTTGGTCACCAAAGATCTGAAAACCTTTTTTTTTTTAGCCAAAATGACTGTATTTTTGTCTTTTAGAGTCTTAAAATGTCGGTTTTAGACAAGATAATTGCATTTCGTAACTAGTGATCTGAAAACATTTTTTTGGTCAAAATGACTCTATTTTGGTTTCCAAGTGTCTAAAAAGCCCTTTTTAGTAAAAATAACTATATTTGGTCACCAAAGGTCTGAAATAAAAATTTAGTCAAAATTACTGTATTTTCGTCTATTAGAGTCTTAAAAAGCCGGTTTTTGACAAGATAATCGCATTTGGTAACCAATCGCCTGAAACATTTGTTTGGGTCAAAATGAATCTATTTAGGACTCCAAGTGTCTAAAAACCCTATTTTAGTCAAAATAACTGCATTTGGTCACCAAAGGTCTGAAAAACTTTTTTTTAGCCAAAATGACTGTATTTTTGTCTTTTAGAGTCTTAAAAAGCCGGTTTTGGACAAGATAATTGC
Source organism: Pelophylax lessonae (assembly GCF_965119305.1). Classification (NCBI taxonomy): domain Eukaryota; kingdom Metazoa; phylum Chordata; class Amphibia; order Anura; family Ranidae; genus Pelophylax; species Pelophylax lessonae. Next base: position 392,921,327 of record NC_138771.1, read on the forward strand.
ATTTCGTAACCAGTGATCTGAAAACATTTTTTTGGTCAAAATGACTCTATTTTGGTCTCCAAGTGTCTAAAAAGCCTTTTTTATTCAAAATAACTGCATTTGGTCACCAAAGGTCTGAAAAAAAAATGTAGTCAAAATAATTGTATTTTCGTCTGTTAGAGTCTTAAAAGGCCGGTTTTGGATAAGATAATTGTATTTGGTAACTAAATCGCCTGAAACATTTGTTTGGGTTCAAACTGACTCTATTTTGGTCTCCAAGTGTCTAAAAGCCTATTTTATATAAAATAAATGCATTTGGTCACCAAAGGTCTGAAAACCTTTTTTTTTTAGCCAAAATGACTGTATTTTTGTCTTTTAGAGTCTTAAAAAGCCGGTTTTAGACAAGATAATTGCATTTCGTTACCAGTGATCAGAAAACATTTTTTTTGGTCAAAATTACTCTATTTTGGTCTCCAAGTGTCTTAAAAGCCTTTTTTAGTCAAAATAACTGCATTTGGTCCCCAAAGGACAGCAAATATTTTTTTTTAGCCAAAATGACTTTATTTTTTGTCTTTTAGAGTCTTAAAAAGCCGGTTTTGGACAAGATAATTGTATTTGGTAACCAATCGCCTGAAACATTTGTTTGGGTTCAAACTGACTCTATTTTGGTCTCCAAAAATAGAGTGTCTTAAAAGCCTTTTTTAGTCAAAATAAATGCATTTGGTCACCAAAGGTCTGAAAACCTTTTTTTTTTTTAGCCAAAATGACTGTATTTTTGTCTTTTAGATTCTTAAAAAGCCGGTTTTAGACAAGATAATTGCATTTCAATACCGGTGATCTGAAATATTTTTTTGGTCAAAATGACTCTATTTTGGTCTCCATGTGTGTAAAAAGCCCTTTTTAGTCAAAATAACTGCATTTGGTCACCAAAGGTCTGAAAACAAATTTAGTCAAAATGACTGTGTTTTCGTCTACTAGAGTCTTAAAAAGCCGGTTTTGGACAAGATAATTGCATTTGTTAACCAATCGCCTGAAACATTTGTTTGGGTCAAAATGACTCTATTTTGGTCTCCAAGTGTATTAAAAGCCTTTTTTTAGTCAAAATAACTGCATTTGGTCACCAAAGGTCTGAAAAACCTTTTTAGCCAAAATGACTGTATTTTTGTCTTTTAGAGTCTTAAAATGTCGGTTTTAGACAAGATAATTGCATTTCGTAACTAGTGATCTGAAAACATTTTTTGGTCAAAATGACTCTATTTTGGTTTCCAAGTGTCTAAAAAGCCCTTTTTAGTAAAAATAACTATATTTGGTCACCAAAGGTCTGAAATAAAAATTTAGTCAAAATTACTGTATTTTCGTCTATTAGAGTCTTAAAAAGCCGGTTTTTGACAAGATAATTGCATTTGGTAACCAATCGCCTGAAACATTTGTTTGGGTCAAAATGAATCTATTTAGGACTCCAAGTGTCTAAAAACCCTATTTTAGTCAAAATAACTGCATTTGGTCACCAAAGGTCTGAAAAACTTTTTTTTAGCCAAAATGACTGTATTTTTGTCTTTTAGAGTCTTAAAAAGCCGGTTTTGGACAAGATAATTGCATTTCGTAACCAGTGATCTGAAAACATTTTTTTGGTCAAAATGACTCTATTTTGGTCTCCAAGTGTCTAAAAAGCCTTTTTTATTCAAAATAACTGCATTTGGTCACCAAAGGTCTGAAAAAAAAATGTAGTCAAAATAATTGTATTTTCGTCTGTTAGAGTCTTAAAAGGCCGGTTTTGGACAAGATAATTGTATTTGGTAACTAAATCGCCTGAAACATTTGTTTGGGTTCAAACTGACTCTATTTTGGTCTCCAAGTGTCTAAAAGCCTATTTTATATAAAATAAATGCATTTGGTCACCAAAGGTCTGAAAACCTTTTTTTTTTTTTAGCCAAAATGACTGTATTTTGTCTTTTAGAGTCTTAAAAAGCCGGTTTTAGACAAGATAATTGCATTTCGTTACCAGTGATCAGAAAACATTTTTTTTGGTCAAAATTACTCTATTTTGGTCTCCAAGTGTCTTAAAAGCCTTTTTTAGTCAAAATAACTGCATTTGGTCCCCAAAGGACAGCAAAACTTTTTTAGCCAAAATGACTTTATTTTTGTCTTTTAGAGTCTTAAAAAGCCGGTTTTGAACAAGATAATTGTATTTGGTAACCAATCGCCTGAAACATTTGTTTGGGTTCAAACTGACTCTATTTTGGTCTCCAAAAATAGAGTGTCTTAAAAGCCTTTTTTAGTCAAAATAAATGCATTTGGTCACCAAAGGTCTGAAAACCTTTTTTTTTTTTAGCCAAAATGACTGTATTTTTGTCTTTTAGATTCTTAAAAAGCCGGTTTTAGACAAGATAATTGCATTTCAATACCGGTGATCTGAAACATTTTTTTGGTCAAAATGACTCTATTTTGGTCTCCATGTGTGTAAAAAGCCCTTTTTAGTCAAAATAACTGCATTTGGTCACCAAAGGTCTGAAAACAAATTTAGTCAAAATGACTGTGTTTTCGTCTATTAGAGTCTTAAAAAGCCGGTTTTGGACAAGATAATTGCATTTGTTAACCAATCGCCTGAAACATTTGTTTGGGTCAAAATGACCCTATTTTGGTCTCCAAGTGTATTAAAAGCCTTTTTTTAGTCAAAATAACTGCATTTGGTCACCAAAGGTCTGAAAAACTTTTTTAGCCAAAATGACTGTATTTTTGCCTTTTAGAGTCTTAAAATGTCGGTTTTAGACAAGATAATTGCATTTCGTAACTAGTGATCTGAAAACATTTTTTTGGTCAAAATGACTCTATTTTGGTTTCCAAGTGTCTAAAAAGCCCTTTTTAGTAAAAATAACTATATTTGGTCACCAAAGGTCTGAAATAAAAATTTAGTCAAAATTACTGTATTTTCGTCTATTAGAGTCTTAAAAAGCCGGTTTTTGACAAGATAATTGCATTTGGTAACCAATCGCCTGAAACATTTGTTTGGGTCAAAATGAATCTATTTAGGACTCCAAGTGTCTAAAAACCCTATTTTAGTCAAAATAACTGCATTTGGTCACCAAAGGTCTGAAAAACATTTTTTAGCCAAAATGACTGTATTTTTGTCTTTTAGAGTCTTAAAATGTCGGTTTTAGACAAGATAATTGCATTTCGTAACCAGTGATCTGAAAACATTTTTTTGGTCAAAATGACTCTATTTTGGTCTCCAAGTGTCTAAAAAGCCCTTTTTAGTAAAAAAAACTGCATTTGGTCACCAAAGGTCTGAAATAAAAAATTAGTCAAAATGACTGTATTTTCGTCTATAAGAGTCTTAAAAAGCCGGTTTTGGACAAGATTTGCATTTGGTAACCAATCGCCTGAAACATTTGTTTGGGTCAAAATGACTCTATTTTGGTCTCCAAGTGTCTAAAAAGCATTTATTTTTTTGCATTTAATCACCAAAGGTCTGAATTTTTTTTAATATTTATTGAGTATAAACAGTACACTGAATAAATAACATGAACGGTAGACATAATCAGTTACAGAACCAGTGTTCGGAAAAATACAAATATATAAAGGATATAACAGCAAGAGTACAGGAAAACGTCATCCATAAACCATTGCATTCAGGTGAAAATTACAGCCATGTAAACAAACCTGTGCCCATGTGCCCATGTGCATAAGAGAAGGATAAATAAAAACATACAGTTATTCCCTCCCAATAGTAATAGGACCATGAACATCTAGCAATATAGCACACGCCTCCGTAAAGTAGCAAAAACCCACCTGAAGTACTAAGTGCAAAGGAGAAGGGACGGGAAAAAAGGAAAACAGTGGCAGTAAATTAAAAGGTTGGGGGAGGGGGGAAAGGAAGGGAGGACTCTGCACGCTAGACCTTCTCAAGAAATGCTACCCTATCCAATGAGCAGCCGATCCATAACCAACTGGGGGGAGCCAAGGCCGGGTCATCCAACCAAGGTTGCCATAACAAGGCAAATTTCTTGTGAGCATTTCGATGCTGGTATGGCTTTTCCCTGATTAAAGAGGCATTGACCTGTGTTATCCACTGGCCCCTGCTCGGCCCCCTGGAGGCGATCCAAAATTGATGATCGATGAGAGGCAAAGATCCCACGTCTGCCCATCTATGGGTCCAAGATCCCCCCTCCCACCCCGCACGAGCAGGGAGGGAAGAGGGGTCCTGCACGGATCCCAACAGAAGGACATAAACCTGTGAGATCATACCCTTCTTGTCTGAGACCCGAAACACCTCACCCAACAGGCAGTGAGTGTCGGGTGTCAAAGAAGCCAAGCCTGCCTGGGCCATCATCGCGTGTCTCAATTGTAGGTAGCGAAAGAAACAGTGCCTAGGAACATCAAACTCCCTCTGTAAGTCTTGAATATATTTCAGTACCCCAGCTCTGAACAATTGTGCTATAAAATATGGGCCTCCCACATCTCCGCGCCGTCTAGACGAAACAGTTCCGAAAAGTTGCGATTATGCCAAATCGGAGTCTGAGGAAGGTAACCCGTGATCTGCAACATCCCCTTGACACAGCGCCACACCATGCGAATCAAGGCGAGTGTGGGTAACCGAGTCCCCATATTGGAGAACCCCGCTTCAAGGTGTACAAGGACAGGGTGAGGCGAGTCAGTAGGGACCAATAAGGACCCAATAGGATCGAATGGACCCAAAAGACCCCAGCCCCCCATATGCTGAACCTGGAAGGCTAGAAAATATACTCTGGGGTTGGGGACTGCCAAGCCACCACTATCCTTGCCCATCTGAAGGGTAGCCAATTTAATCCTAGCCACTTTTTTGCACCAGATCAGTTCTCGGAACTGGGAGTCAATCCTATAGAACCATTTCCTGGGTATCCAGATTGGGGAGTTGTGCAAGACATAAAGAAGTTGAGGAGCCCACACCATCTTAATTAGATTGACTCGCCCAGCCACCGACAAGGGAACTTTGCAGCAGAGGTACGAGGTTCAGTGTGATATACTGGGTAGGATCAGGAGACACCTGATCCCCAAATATTTGAAGCAGTCAACCACTTGCACTGTGGATGCACAGTCTGGAAGAGGCTGAGTTATGGGATCAAGGGGCATTAAAACTGATTTATCCCAATTTATGGAAAATCCCGACAGGGACCCAAAATAGTCAATAAGGGACATTACCGCCCGCAAGGATTCCCCTGTATCACCTAGGTAGAGCAGTGTGTCATCCGCACAGAGTGAGATAACGTCTGCATGGGAGCCCCTTCTGAACCCCACTATGTCAGGGGAGGACCGAATCCGCGCCGCTAAGGTCTCCAGTGCCATGGCAAACAGCAAAGTGGGCAGCCCTGTCTAGTCCCCCTGTGCAAACAGAAGGGTCCAGAAAGCTCCCCTTTCACCCTCAGTCTGGCCGTGGGGGCAGCGTACAGTACCCTCACCCAGTTCAGAAAGTTCTCTCCCACACCAAAGCGTTTGAGAACTTCCCATAGGTACACCCATTCAACACTATCGAGTGCCTTAGCGGCATCTAGTGAAAAGACTGCCCGGTTCCCAGGGTTGTCTACTGGGATCTGAAGGTTCAAAAATAGTCGGCGGAGATTAAGTGCCGTCGATCTGGTCAGGATAAACCCCGATTGATCCCTATGGACAACCCCCTGGACAACAGAGGACAGCCTAGTGGCCAGTATCTTAGCAAGAAATTTAACATCCGTTGTGAGTAAAGATATGGGCCTTTAGGAATCCGCCAAAAGCGGATCCTTGCCGGGCTTCAGCAGGAAAACAACTATAGCTTCGGACATAGAGGCAGGAAGGTGGCTGTTAGGGATACAAGAGGTAGCCTGATGGCAGAGGAAGGCCCCATGTGTGCCAGAGGGCGGTGCTTAGACGGGAACCCCCAAGGTAAGTGACACAGGCTAACCTGAGGTGCGGAATCTAAGTATCCACCGGTTTTCGCCAGAGCCTCTAGTGGTGAGGATGGATTTTGCTGCAGGTCGCAGTCCTCAGGGTCACCCCACCAAGGGAGAAGCCGGTCAAGATCCGAAGGCAGATAAGCAGACAAGGGAGATCCGAGAGAATGGTCAAACAAGCCGGGGGTCAGGACGGGCAGCAGGTCAACAAGGTCAGGAACAAGCCAAAGGTCAAAATGGATATCAAACAGGTAACAGGAAGCAGGCTTCAGGAACACAGGAAGAGCTGCAGACAAGTCAGCAAAGACACAGTGCTTCTGAGCTGTTTAAATAAGGCAGCCTCTTTGCCAATTACTGCAATTAGTCTGCTCTAGGTTAACCCTTTAGATTGAAGATTCATGACAGCACATCAGTGTGCTCAGGAAGCATTCCTAACATTACCCCCCCCTTAAGGGCAACCTCCGGGTGCCCAACAAACTGCTTTTCTGAGGATGGGCAAGAAAAAAACGCCTGGATCAGGTCTGCGGCATGAATGTTACTCTCAGGTTCCCAGAAATTCTCTTCTGGCCCATAACCCTTCTATTTAATAAGGAAATGAAGCTGGTTACCTCTTTTCCGGCAATCAAGTACAGCCTCAACTTCGTACTCCATGTCGCCATCCACCATCACTGGTTCCGGAGGTCCAGGGCTTCTGCCGGGGAAGGCGTCGGGAACCGCGGGTTTTAAAAAAGAGTGACATAGAACACAGGATGGATCCGTAGGGTATCAGGTAAGGATAACTCATAGGACACGGCATTGAGTCTTATTTTAACGGGGAATGGGCAGATAAACCTGGAAGCCAACTTCTTGGATGGGCAGGCCAAGCGCAGGTTAGCTGTGGATAAAAAGACCTGGTCACCTGGTTGGAGAATCAGTTCTCTCCTCTTTTTCCCATCAAAGATTCTTTTGGATGCTATCTGAGCCTTGGCCAAGGTGTCCTGCAGAAGTTTGTTATTACTCGTGAAGAAGTCAATGGTGACCTGAACTGCGGGCACTCTGGAATCAGATGGGACGTCGGGCAGAAAGGAAGGATGAAAACCATAATTGGCAAAGAAGGGAGATTGCCCGGTAACGGAATGTCGTGAATTATTAAAGGCAAATTCCGCAAATGGTAGCAATGCTACCCAGTCGTCCTGGACGAAGGTGGTAAAGCACCGGAGATATTGTTCCAGGGTCTGGTTTGTCCTCTCTGTTTGCCCGTTCGTCTGCGGGTGGTAAGCTGAGGACATAGATAATTCAATTTTTAGTAGCTTACACAAGGCCCTCCAAAAGCGGGACGTGAACTGTACCCCTCTGTCCGAGATAATGTTCGTGGGTACCCCGTGGAGTCGCACGATCTCCCTAATGAAGACTTCTGCAGTTTCTTTTGCGGAGGGGGTACCTTTGAGGGGTAGAAAGTGGGCCATCTTAGTAAGCCGGTCTACAACCACAAAAATGGCAGAGCACCCGGCCGAAGGTGGAAGTTCCAGGATAAAGTCCATGGCGATAGTTTGCCAGGGCCAGTCAGGGATTGGGAGTGGTCTGAGGAGACCCCACGCCTTACTTCTGGTGGTTTTACTCCTGGAGCAAGAAACACAGGAAGACACATAACTTCTGCAGTCTTTTCCCATCTCAGGCCACCAGAAGGTGCATTGCATGAGGTCAAGGGTCCTATAAACACCAAAATGGCCAGCCAGAGGGTGGTCATGGCAGGCAGCTAGAACCGAAACTCTGACTCCCTCCGGGACAAATATTTTGTCCTTAGCCCACAACAAACCATCCTTGCGTGACAGGGGTATCCCAGGTGGACCGGAAATTTTGGCAGAGGCTTGCTCAAGATGGGATTTCAGGCTAGTGAGCAGGAAGTTTTTCTCTGACAGGATAGTGTCAGGTACCAACTCTTCTTTAGTATTATCAAACATCCGGGACAGGGAATCCGGTTTGACTTTTTTCGACCCGGGCCGATAGGTGATATGGAACGAGAATCTGGAGAAGAAGAGTGCCCATCGGGCCTGGCGGGGTCTAAGTCGCTTTGCAGATCTTAAGTACTCAAGGTTCTTATGATCGGTAAATATAAGAATCGGGTGTGATGCTCCTTCTAGTAGATATCTCCACTCTTCGAGAGCGGCTTTGATAGCCAGGAGTTCCCGGTCCCCGACATCATAGTCGAAGGCGACCGAGGACATTTCGAACGTGCTCGCGATGCTGCTCTAGGGATGTTGAGAAGATTAGGATGTCATCCAAGTATACGATGATGAAGATATCCAACCAATCCCTGAAGATGTCGTTCACAAAGTGTTGGAACGTGGCAGGAGCATTAAAAGGGCCAAATGGCATTACCAGGTATTCGAAATGTCCGAATCTAGTGCGGAAAGCAGTCTTCCATTCGTCGCTCTCTCGGATGCGCACCAAGTTGTACGCCCCATGAAGATCCAGCTTAGTAAACAGGATGGCAGATCTGAGTCTCTGAAAGTGTTCGGGGACTAGAGGAAGGGGATAACGGTTTTTAATAGTAACTTTATTTAAATCCCTATAATCGATGCAGGGTCGGAGGGTGTGATCCTTCTTCTCTACGAAGAAGATACCTGCCCCTGCTGAAGAGGTAGAGGGACAGATGAACCCCTTCTTCAGACTTTCGTCTACATAGTCCTTTAAGACGTCCAGCTCACGTTCAGAAAGTGGGTAAATCCGGCCGAACGGGATTTCAGCTCCTGGGAGCAAGTCGATGGGGCAGTCATATGGACGGTGGGGGGGCAAGGTCTCTGCTCCCCGTTTGCTGAATACGTCCAGGAAATCATGGTATGCTTTGGGCACCACAGAACATACATCAGGTTCGGATTCAAGACAGAACAGAGTCTTGGGGAATTCAGGAGGAGCGGGTAGACAGGAATTCTTGCAGTAAAGAGATGGGAACTGGATGATGCCTGTGATCCAATTGACTTGCGGGTTATGTGCTTGCAACCACTGTAATCCCAGGATAATGGGAAATAAGGAGGATGTGATAACATCCAGGCTAATCAGTTCCTTATGGCCGGAGGAGGAGACCATAGGAAGGGGAAAAGTTTCTTGGGTCACCGGCCCGGATTTGATGTGGGAGCCATCAGCCAGGAAGATGGTGAGGTTCTGAGTCTTGAGCCGGAGAGGTACGCCATGTTGCAGGGCGAACGAGCGATCAATGAAACAACGGCAGGCTCCCAAGTCAATGATTGCGGTAACTGGGACGAGTCCTTTCCCGGAAGCTGTAATGACACAGGAAAGGCTAGGTGGGTGGAACTGGCAACAGATGGTGAGGCCGGCATGAACTTATGGTATTTTGCCAGGCAGGAGCGCACATAGTGTCCAGCTTCACGGCAATACAGGCACAGGTTACCCAACTGGCGACGGCTTCTCTCCTCCGGGGACAAAGCAGGCCGTATGATCCCAAGTTGTATAGGTTCAGGCGTATCTGAGGCGACTCCAGCGGGAGCGGGGTTGGTAAGAGCTGACCCAGCAGAATAAAAGTATGCAGGATGAGCAACTCGTGGTAGCGTCCAGGCTGGTCTGAACGGCTGCGGAGATCGTTCTGCTCTGCGCTCCCGTAGCCACCGGTCGATTTGAATGGCCTGGGAAATCAAATCTTCCAAGGCATTGGGGACACCTACCCGCGCCAGCTCGTCCTTCAGTCCTTCTGACAAGCCGAGACGGAACTGATACCGGAGTGCTGCTTCGTTCCAGGACGTATCGGAACTGAGGCGGCGGAAGTCAGTGACGTAGTGTTCTAGGGCCTGCGACCCTGCTGAAGAACATGAAGCGCAGCTTCTGCGGTGGAGGATCGCTGCAGGTCATCATAGAGCTGTGCCATGGCCACAAAAAATTACTGAGGCGGCGGAAGTCAGTGACGTAGTGTTCTACGGGCCTGCGACCCTGCTGAAGAACATGAAGCGCAGCTTCTGCGGTGGAGGATCGCTGCGGGTCATCATAGAGCTGTGCCATGGCCTCAAAAAATTACCGTAAGGAGTTTAATGGGGGCTGCCCTCTTCAAGGAGCCGATGAACCCAGGACTGGGGTTCGCCTAGGAGCAGGGAGATAACAAACCCCACCTTGGTGGTCTCCAATGAAAAGGTTAGAGGTTGCAGGGAGAAATACAGCTGGCAGGCATTGCGAAAGGCGCGTAATTTACCGCGATCCCCGGAATATTTTTCGGGAGCAGGAACTCGAGGTTCTGGTGGCAGCATCACTACGGTAGGGCCAGAAGCAGGTGCAGAGAGTGCTGCAGCAGGAGAGGAAGCACATAATACAGGAGGATCCCCCTGAAGTGTCGTAGAGAGCAGCCTTTCCTCTAGCTGTGTGTAGCCGTCTTGAAGCGACTTTACGGTTTGAGATAGGGCTGCGAGGTGTTGGCAGATCTCTTCCAACGGTGAGGCTTCTTTTGCAGGCTCCGTCATGGCTGACTTGTACTGTTAGGGATACAAGTGGTAGCCTGATGGCAGAGGAAGGCCCCACGTGTGCCAGAGGGCGGAGCTTAGACGGGAACCCCCAAGGTAAGTGACACAGGCTAACCTGAGGTGCGGAATCTAAGTATCCACTGGTTTTCGCCAGAGCCTCTAGTGGGGAGGATGGATTTTGCTGCGTGTGGATACCAGGTCGCAGTCCTCAGGGTCGCCCCACCAAGGGAGAAGCCGGTCATGATCCTAAGGCAGATAAGCGGAGATCCGAGAGAATGGTCAAACAAGCCGGGGGTCAGGACGGGCAGCAGGTCAACAAGGTCAGGAGCAAGCCAAAGGTCAAAACGGATATCAAACAGGTAACAGGAAGCAGGCTTCAGGAACACAGGAAGAGCTGCAGACAAGTCAGCAAAGACACAGTGCTTCTGAGCTGTTTAAATAAGGCAGCCTGTTTGCCAATTACTGCAATTAGTCTGCTCTAGGTGAACCCTTTAGATTGCAGATTCATGACAGCACATCAGTGTGCTCAGGAAGCATTCCTAACAGCGGCCAATACGGAAGGCTTCGTTATATACCCGCAGCAGCACGGGCACCAACTGTTCAGCGTATCGGCTGTAAACCTCCGACGGGATACCATCAGCCCCCGGAGATTTACCAGGCTTAGTAGATTTCAAGGCCGCATAAAGTTCATTTTCCGTAAGGGGGGCCCCAAGCACAGCCATGTCCCAGGCAGACAGAGAAGGCAAATCGCAGGAAGCCAAAAAAATCGGCAATTTCTCGTGAGTCAGCCGAGATCTTAGAGGAGTAAAGATCAGCATAAAACTTCCCAAGTACTCTCCGTATGTCAGCCGTGGCGTGCCAGAGCACCCCCTGAGGATCCTTAATCTGGGGTATAAATGCCGCAGGCTGCTGCGAGCGAACCAGCATGGCCAACATATGACCCGTGTTTTCTCCCTTCTCAAAATACCTCTGCTGCAAGAAGAAGCGCTTGTTTTCAGCCTTTTGAATCGAGACCGACTTGGCCATAGATTGGGCAGCCAGCCACGGCCTCTGAGTATCATCTGACGGGTCCCTAACATAAGTTTCCTCCGCTCTAGTCACTGCGTCCAACACAGTATTCTCCCATTGCCTGGTGTCCGTTTTAATGGCATTAACCGCACGTATAAACTGACCTCCCATGAATGCCTTAGCCGCATCCCACACCACCCCCACCTCTGCGGATTCCAAATTGTCAGCAAAAAAGGACGTTAGTTTGGGTGGCAGGGGATCAGGACTAGGAAAGAGCGTCAGCCAGAATGCATTGAGTTTCCAAAGGGATTTCCCTGCCACGACCACCAGAGGCAGTAGCGAACCATTACCCAGCCCCAGATCTATCCTAGACAATCCGGAGTGTGACGCCGAGAAGCACGAAAACTTTCGTACCTCAGGGTGGCCCATCCTCCAGACATCTGTCAGTCTGAGTTCACCCACCAACCGAGCAAGGGGTGTAGCCCCCCCGGCCAGCATAGGTCCACCGGAGTGAGAGGAAAACCTATCCCAGGCAGTAAAGTCCCCCAACATCAGCAGGGGCACATCAGGAAGTTGAGCAATATGTGGCACGATAAGTTTAAGTACCCCTGCAGAATACGGGGGGGGGGCACAAGTACACACCTAAGGCTTGCTAGTTGGCAGGATAAAACAAACCGGCCCTCAGGGTCAATCACAGACTTTGAGCATAGAAACCGTACCCCCTTCTTAATCAAAATACACACCCCTCTCGAATAAGTGGAGTAAACAGAGTGGAACTGGTGACTAAATACGCTAGGAGCTAGACACGGGGAAGTGGAAGGAGACATATGGGTCTCCTGCAGGCAAACCACATCTGCCTGCAGGCGTTTGATGGTGCGGAGCACCGCCGTCCTCTTTACCGGGTTGCTGAGGCCCTGCACATTCCAGGACATCACACAAATATCAGCCATAGTCAAAATGTAGCCATACACGGAGCGTCAGGCAACCCGGCCAGGGAGGCGAAAGAGGGCACCCAGAAAGGGTGAACCCACTACACCCCATCAGCACAGCCCAGCTATATAGAGAGAGCAACAGGAGTAGTCGCCCAGCCCACACAGTACCGGTGCAGCCCCAGCATAGAGAACAGTCAATAGGAACATCCACAGCATAGGGTAAAATAATAGCAGTAGAGCGACAAAGTACATGCAGGAAAAGCAAAAATCGAACCAAAGTCCAGGACCAGAAAAAAGGCAAAAAGGGGGGAACAAAAAGGCAATACACGTCTGCCACATGTGGGGGAAGGGACGAGTCAATAGGGCATGTCCAGTCACGACCAAGGGGGGGAAACCGAAGAGGGACCACTGATGCCAGTGTAGTCTCCTCAAAATTAGCAACCATGTGAGAGGTAGCAACCATTAGTGCAGCAGAAGAGCTCCCATCATAACAGGAAAAGTGTGTGTAACATCAAGTGCCAGGTATAGGCAGGAGAACCGAAAGGATCCATGACTGGCCGAAAAGAGTACAAAAGTTCCAAAAAGTAGAAACGATCCTCAAAGGTCTTCTCGCCTGGGGGAAGTGGCCGCCCGCAGGGCCCCACCATTAGCATCCAGCCATTGAACAGCAGCAGAAGGCTTGTCAAAGAACAACACCTCATCCCGGGCCACCACCCAGAGCCTGGAAGGGTACAGCATAGCGTATTGAACATTCAAGTCCCGCAATCTCCTCTTGACCTCTACGAATTTCGCACGCTGTTTCTGCACCACCACAGAGTAATCGGGGAACAGGGAGATCCTTGAGTTGTCAATCTTGAACCTCCCCTGCATTCCCCTGGCTTTAGTAATTGAGGAATTTGAAGATGAAAGTGCGTGGGGGGGGGCTCCAGGAGGAAGAGGTCGCATAGGCACCCTATGAGCACGTTCCACCGAAAACATGGAAGTAAAGGATTCTTGCCCAAAAGTAGAGAGCAGCCATTGTTCAATGAAAGCCACAGGATCTTTACCTTCCGCCCGCTCAGGGATCCCAATTGCTCTGATATTACTCCGTCTCATCCTATTCTCCAAGTCATCCAGACGAGCAGCTTGCTGGGCTGAGAGCAGGGCAGTATGTTTCACTTTCCTTTGCAAAGGCGCCATGTCATTCTCCAGGGAGCTGACCCTGCCTTCCACTGCCGCTGTCCTCTCCCTCAATTTCTGCATATCATGTCTCATGAACGATATCTCAGCCTTGACTCCCTTTAACTCCGCTGTCAGGGCCGTAATTGAGGTGGTACAGGTGGTAACCGCAGCCATAATGTCCCGCAACGTGGGTTCTGTGTCCGGGGTAGGAGATGATTGACTCGGGGCCTGGTATGCATCTGCTGCCTCCCAATCAGCAATCTGGCGGGAGAGATCCCCAAAGGGAACAGTGTCATCCGTGTCTGCATGCGACCCGGTGAGCCGGATCGATGGTCCTCAGATAGAGTTTGGGGGTCCCGGGCAGCAGGCTTAGCAAAAAGCTTTTGAGCAGCCTCCAGATATGTGGCCTTCTGTGCTGCGCGCTGCGAGGCGCCGCCATCTTGGATCGGGCCGGCCTGTGCGGATTTCCCTCTTTACCCTTCTTAGACATCACGGAGAGAAGATGGAGGACTCACCGGGTGATCACCGCACTCCAGGGAACACAGGGCACCGAGTGACGGTAGAAATCGGAGCAGGATAAGGAGTTACACAGGATAACTACCAGGATCAACAGCGGAGCTCACAGCATGCACGTCCGCTCACACCCGCAGCTCGGCCACGCCCCCCTGAAAAAAAATTTAGTCAAAATGACTGTATTTTTGTCTTTTAGAGTCTTAAAAGGCTTGTAGGCTTTTTAGACACTTGAAAACCAAAATAGAGTCATTTTGACCCAAAAAAATTTTTGTCAGGCTATTGGTTACCACATGCAGTTATCTTGTCTAAAAAGCGACTGTTTAAGACCCTAAAAGACGAAAAGATGAAAATTTTGACAAAAAAAAAGTCAGACCTTTGGTGACCAAATGTAGTTATTTTGACAACAAAATGCTTTTTAGACACTTGGAGACCAAAATAATTTAACTTTGACCAAAAAATTTTTTTCAGGCCATTTGTTTACCAAATGCAGTTATCTTGTCTAAAACCGGCTTTTTAAGACTCTAAAAGGCGAAAATACAGTCATTTTGACTAAAAACTATTTTCAGACCTTTGGTGACCAAATGCAGTTATTTTGACGAATAAAGGCTTTTTAGACACTTGGAGACCAAATTAGAGTCATTTTGACCAAAATTTTTTTTCAGGCCATTGGAGACCAAATGCAGTTATCTTGTCTAAAACAAGCGTTTTAAGACTCTAAAAGACGAAAATAGTCATTTTGACCAAAAACATTTTTTCAGGCTATTGCCACATGCTGTTATCTTGAAAGCCAACGAATAAAGGAAAAGCCAAAAGCCTACAGCACCTGGTATTCCCAGCTGGTCTCCCATCCAGGTACTAACCAGGCCCGACCCTGCTTAGCTTCCGAGATCAGACAGGATCGGGCGTGTTCAGGGTGATGTGGCCGTAGGCGATCACCACTGCCACCATCGACCCCTTTGAACTTGGCCATGGCAAGATGGCACCTCAGGAGAAACAAAAAAAAAGCCAACGAATAAAGGAAAAGCCAAAAGCCTACAGCACCTGGTATTCCCAGGTGGTCTCCCATCCAGGTACTAACCCGTAGGGATGATCGAACGGTTCGGGTCGACCATCGATTCGACCCGAACATTGGGTGTTCGAAATTCGGCCGAATTCCGAACTTTTTGCGGTAAAAGTTCGGAATTCAGCCACCAGAACCGCCCAAAATGCACTGGTACAGGAACTGGGCTTTAAAAGAACGTGATTGGCCCAGAAACATCAGCAAAAGCCAATGAGGGGGCAGGAGTCTTCTGGGAACGTGATTGGAGTGACTACGGAGACCAGGTTCCAATCAGAAGTGAATACGCCCCACAGTATATAAGATAGCCCCGCCTAACCCCTAGCACAGTGATACAGAGTCTGTTGAAGAGAGTGGAAGCATTTCTCTTACTCCTGCTTTGCTACACTATGTTTTCTGCAAAGGCGAGTGCTTCTAAAGCTCCATATAGCAGAATTGCATTGAGCTTACAGCCAGTCAGTGTAGTTAGAAATACAGCGATTGTGCTGGTTTTTTGAGTTAGAAATGAGGAAAGGGATATCTAGTGTAGTTAGGGAACTTTGTACCACAGTAGTTAGATGTAATAATCTAGTTTCTGTAGGGAAAGTGAAAGTGAAAGTGTGAGGGTTCTGTGTAGTGAGCACGTTCCACAGTGCTGATATATCTACAGCAGGTATACGTGCTTGCTAGTCAGCAAAATACATTGCCTCAGTGACAACTTAACGCCTGTTCTTGAAAGCGTTAGGTCCACTGTGCAAAAGGCTTTGCAACTGTGCGTGACACGCATCTGCTGTGCTGTATTCAGCGACAACTGTGGGTCGCATAGCAGTGTGCGTTTTTCACCGCACAGAGTTGCCAACGCCTCAGTGACAAATATGCCAGGTAGACCAAGAAAAGGCATACGTGGCCCTGCTGCGGAAAGGGGCACAGCTTCTAGGGTGTCTAGAGGCAGGGGTGGACGTGGTGGTCAGTCCTCAGCCAGGCCACCATTTGCATTGTTCTCCGGCAGTGGCCAAGCTATACATCCACAGTACGTACAGGAGGTGGTGGACTATATTACCAAACCTTCATCATCGGCATCATCTGCAACTACAGTGACCCAGGCAGAGAAAAGTGGTCAGTCTTCTGCAGTTGGCAGAACAAATAGAGATGAATCCATGTCCACCTCACGTCCTCCCTTAGACCCAACTTCAGACATGGCAGAGGAGTCAGCTGAGCTGTTTGACCACAGTGTCGGCCATCTACTCCAGCCTGATGCTCAGTCCTTTATAGAGTCTGATGTTGGGTCTGAGGTTGAGAAGGAGGCAGAGCAAGCAAGAGGGGAGAGCAGACAGCCCGCTCCATCTAAGGCCGCACCTGTTGTCTCCCGGGCCACGCCTGATGCTCAGTCCTTTATAGAGTCTGATGTTGGGTCTGAGGTTGAGGAGGAGGCAGAGCAAGCAAGAGGGGAGAGCAGACGGCCCGCTCCATCTAAGGCCGCACCTGTTGTCTCCCGGGCCACTATACACACCTCTTCTTGATGGGCCTTTTTTGAGACATCCCATGCAGACCGAACAGTTGCGATCTGCAAGATTTGTCAGAAGGGTATAAAACGTGGCAAAAATGTCAACCACCTGGGTACAAGCTGCCTAAACAGGCATTTGACAACCCACCACTTGGCCTGTTCGCAGGAGCATTTGAAGAACCCACAAAAGGGCCAAAGATCGGTCAGTCGGCCTCCTAGTCCTCCTCGTGCTCCACCTGCACATCAGTCTGTTCCTGGCCCTGCTATAGTCACTCGTCACCTGTTGGCAGCCTCCATTGACAGGGATGATGATATAGCAGGCAGTGTCGCATCTACCTCCAGCACACCACCAGCTGTAACATCTAGACGCCAAATTTCGATTCCACACATGCTGGAACGAAAACAAATGTATACTCCCCGCCACCCACATACCCAGCATCTTAACAGTAGTTTGGAAAAACTACTGGCTCTGCAACTGTTACCATTTAACCTGGTAGAGTCTGCTCCCTTCTGTGACTTTGCAAAATGTGCAGTTCCACAGTGGCAGGTGCCAAGTCGGCATTACTTTGCCCGTAAGGCCCTGCCATCCCTATACCAACATGTGGAAGGCAATGTAGTGTCGTCCCTGGCCACGTCAGTCAGCCGTAAGATACACCTGACGGCTGACACTTGGTCAAGCAAACATGGGCAGGGACGGTACATTTCTGTCACTGCTCATTGGGTGACACTGCTTGCCAGCGGAAGGGATTGTAGCCAGAGCTCGGTGCTGCAGCCAGGTTGCCCCCACGTCTGCAAACAGCTGGTGGGGTCGCTGATCCGGGTAGTTCGATCAGTTCTACCCCCTTCTGCTCCTCCTCCTACTCATCCTCCTCCATGCCCTCCTCTGCAGAATGGTCCTTTGAATATGATGAGGTACTACGTAAGCGTTCAAAGGGCTATTGTATGTCTCAGGCCAAAAGGTGTCACGCAGTGCTGCAGCTTGTGTGTCTAGGGGACAGGCAGCATACTGCCCCTGAGATTCTTGGGGCTCTGCAGGCACAGGCCCAGAGGTGGTTGACACCACGCCAGCTGCAGCCAGGGATGGTGGTTACCGATAATGGGTCAAACCTCCTGGCCGCCCTTCGTCAGGGAAAGTTGACCCATGTGCTATGCCTGGCGCATGTCCTGAATCTCGTGGTACAGCAGTTTTTGAACTCATACCCGGGAATGCAGGATGTGCTAAGGATTGCAAGAAGGGTGTGCAATCACTTCAGGCGGTCGTTTAGTGCCACTGCACGTTTGGCCGAAGTGCAGCGCAAGTTTCACCTGCCGGTACACCGCCTCGTCTGTGACATGCCCACCCGCTGGAACTCCACCTTGGCTATGCTGCAGCGCCTGTACATGCAGCAGAGGGCCCTCAATGAATATCTCTGCGAGTACAGCACCAGCACTGGCTCAGCGCGCCTGGGCTTCTTTTCACCACGGCAGTGGCTTTTGATTAATGATGCATGTGCTGTCCTCTCAGCATTTGAGGAGTCCACAAGGATGGTCAGGCGGGACAGCGCATGCATCAGTGACACCCTACCGGTACTGTTTTTGTTGGAGCACACTCTGCGTGGCATTATGGACAGGGCACTGGAGGCAGAGCAGCAGGAGGAAGAGGAGGACTTCCTTGCCTCTCAAGGCCCCCTTTATCCTGAGAATCCTGACCCCATTATGCCTAGCTCCCAGAGGCCCGAGCAGGATCCAGGGGTGGAAGAGGAGGAGGACGATTCTTCGGGAACTTTTGAAGCTTTGAGGAGGAGGAGGAGGAAGACATGCGGCAATCTGCAAGGCCTAGTTTGACTCCCTCTATGGTGGAGATGGATTTTGCTGCGTGTTAGTACCAGGTCGCGGTCCTCAGGATCGCCCCACCAGGAGGTGAGCAAGCCAGGGTCCAGTAGCAGATACAGCAGGTCAGGATCAAGCAGAAGCGTAGTCTAGGAATAGCCAAAGGTCGGTAACAAGTAGTTGCAGGTCGGGATTAGGCAAAAGCATAGTCGAGGAACAAGCCAAGTGTCGATAATGGATGGTAGCAAAGATACGGATGGTAGCAGGAGAGACAAGCGAAATATCGGCTGTTGAAGGCACAATATTCTGCCAACCATGAAGTGCAAAGACATGGCTTAAAACAGGAAGTTCATGGGAGGAGCAAAGGGTTCAAAGTTCAAGGCAATAAAGATTCACAGCAGGGTCATTCAAGGATTTGTCCAAGGAGCTGTCCAGCATTCCAGGTGGCTCAGCAAGTAGAGTCATTGGCAGACACACTGGAGGTCCCAGGTTCAAGTCTGGGTCCTGACATTGTGAAAATACACCTGTTAATTATATGCACATTTAAAGAGACAGCACCTTTTAAAAAAAAAAACTCTAATCTTGTTCCCAGTGCACTGCATTATGTCCCCATCATACACATTGGCTGTGCAGTTGATTAGGAGCAAAAGAAAGGAACGGTTGAGCAAAAAAGTCATTTTTGAAGGTTTGGCATGCTATAATTCTGGTTCTGGACATGCTACAGAGCTGAAACATCACAGGTACACCTTTTAGACCCCACAGACACAAAATCCAAAGAAATCTTTTTTTTTTCCCAATAAATTTTTCAATAATAGGCTCTCTATCAAAAACGACAATTTTTAAGAACTTTTTTTGTGTGATTAATAGTCCCTGGGGCATGACCCAGAACCCTAGGCACTTTTTAGGGGCATTTATTGGGTTTTAGGGCTTCAAAATTGTGTTTTTTAATTACCGAAGTTCGGGTCCCATTGATTTCAATGAGGTTCTGGAATCTGAACCGAACTTTCGGGAAATTCGGGTCTTCTGGTCGAACCAAACTTTTCAAAAGTTCGATGATCCCTACTAACCAGGCCCGACCCTGCTTATCTTCCGAGATCAGACGAGATCAGGCGCGTTCAGGGTGATGTGGCCATAGGCGATTATCACTGCCACCCTCGACCCCTTTGAACTTGCACATGGCAAGATGGCAACTCAGGAGAAACAAAAAGAAAGCCAACGAATAAAGGAAAAGCCAAAAGCCTACAGCACCTGATATTCGCAGACGGTCTCCCATCCAGGTACTAACCAGGCCCGACAATGCTTAGCTTCCAAAATCAGACGAGATCGGGCGCGTTCAGGGTGATGTGGCCATAGGCGATTGTCACTGCCACCCTCGACCCCTTTGAACTTGCTCATGGCAAGATGGCACCTCAGGAGAAACAAAAAGAAAGCCAACAAAGAAAAAGCCAAAATGCTACAGCACCCTGTATTCCTAGGCGGTCTCGCATCCAGGTACAAACCAGGCCCGACCCTGCTTAGCTTCTGAGATCAGATAAGATCGGGCGTGTTAAGGGTGATGTGGCCATAGGCGATCACCACTGCCACCCTCTACTCCTTTGAACTTGGCCATGGCAAGATGGCACCTCAGGAGAAACAAAAATAAAGCCAACGAATAAAGGAAAAGCCAAAAGCCTACAGCACCTGGTATTCCCAGGTGGTCTCCCGTCCAGGTACTAACCAGGCCCGACACTGCTTAGCTTCCAAGATCAGACGAGATGGGGCGTGTTCAGGGTGATGTGGCCATAGGCGATCACAACTGCAACCCTCAACCCCTTTGAATTTGGCAATGGCAAGATGGCACCTCAGGAGAAACAAAAAGAAAGCCAACGAATAAAGGAAAAGCCAAAAGCCTACAGCACCTGGTTTTCCCAGGCGGTCTCCCATCCAGGTACTAACCAGGCCTGACCCTGCTTAGCTTCTGAGATCAGACATGTTCAGGGTGATGTGGTCGTTGGCTATTGCCACAGCCATCCTCGACCCCTTTGAACTTGGCAATGGCAAGATGGTACCTCAGGAGAAACAAAAATAATGCCAACGAATAAAGGAAAAGCCAAAATCCTACAGCACCTGGTAATCCCAGGCGGCCTCCCATCCAGAAGTAAGTGTTGGCCTGTATAGGCCCCAAAAATTAGCCCACATGGGTTTAACTGACAGCTAAGAACGAAGTATTCTGTGGCTGAAGGTAAGTGTCAGGTATACCCATGTGGGCTAATTTCTGGTGCCTTTTATGGCCGACACTTACTTCTGTATCCTGTGAATGCCTAATGTACCTTTAGCCACAGAATACTACGTTCTTACCAGTCAGGTAAACCCATGTGAGCTAATTTTTGGGGCCTATAGAGGCCGACACTTACTTCTGTATACTGTGTGAATGCCTAATGTACCTCCAGCCATCAAATACTACGTTCTCTGCTGTCAGTTAAACCCATGTGAGCTAATTTTTGGGGCCCATACAGGCCGACACTTACTTCTGTATACTGGAAATGCCTAATGTACCTCCAGCCATCAAATACACTAGGTTCTTTGCTGTCAGTTAAACCCATGTGAGCTAATTTTTGGGGCCTATACAGGCCGACACTTCTGTATACTGTGAATGCCTAATGTACCTCCAGCCATCAAATACAGTACGTTCTTTGCTGTCAGTTAAACCCATGTGAGCTAATTTTTGGGGCCTATACAGGCTGACACTTACTTCTGTATCCTGTGAATGCCTAATGTACCTTCAGCCACAGAATACTACGATCTTAGCTGTCAGTTAAACCCATGTGGGCTAGTTTTTGGGGACTATACAGGCCGACACTTACTTCTGTATCCTGTGAATGCCTAATGTACCTTCAGCCTCCAAATACTACATACTTAGCTGTCAGGTAAACCCATGTGAGCTAATTTTTGGGGCCTATACATTCTGACACTTACTTCTGTATACTGTGTGAATGCCTAATGTACCTTCAGCCACAGAATACTACGTTCTTAGCTGTCAGTAAAACCCATGTGGGCTAATTTTTGGGGACTATACAGGCCAACAGATACTTCTGTATCCTGTGAATGCCTAATGTACCTTCAGCCACCAAATACTACATTCTTAACTGTCAGGTAAACCCATGTGAGCTAATTTTTGGGGCCTATACATGCCGACACTTACTTCTGTATACTGTGTGAATGCCTAATGTACCTCTAGCCATCAAATTCTATGCTCTTTGCTGTCAGTTAAACCCATGTGAGCTATTTTTTGGGGCTTATACAGGCCAAAACTTACTTCTGTATACTGTGTGAATGCCTAATGTACCTCCAGCCACCAAATACTACGTTCTTAGTTGTCAGGTAAACTGATGTGGGCTAATTTTTGGGGCCTTTTACGGCCGACACTTACTTCTGTATCCCGTGAATGCCTAATGTACCTTCAGCCACAGAATACTACATTCTTAACTATCAATTAAACCCATGTGGGCTAATTTTTGGGCCCTATACAGACACTTACTTCTGTACCCTGTGAATGCCTAATATACCTTCAGCCACCAAATACTACGCTCTTAGTTGTTAGGTAAACCCATGTGGGCTAATTTTTAGGGCCTTTTATGGCCGACACTTACTTCTGTATCCTGTGAATGCCTAATGTACCTTCAGCCACCAAATACTACCTTCTTAGCTGTTAGGTAAACCCATGTGGGCTAATTTTTGGGGCCTTTTACGGCCGACACATATTCTTTGCACTGGCACTTTATTTTGCACATATCTTAAAAGTTACCCCACGGTCTGGATACACTGTTGGTTTTACTTTATATATAAAAGGTAGCTCCGTTTCCAACTACCTTCCCCCCATATGATACTTGACCCCTAATGTTTTAGGGGTTGGTTGGTGGCTGCAACCTATTTTTATGCAATAAAGTCTCTGAGAATGTATCCATAGCGCTGGTCTTTCTCCTCACCTGCATTTCATTTTACGGCCAAAACTTCTGTATTCTGTGAATGAAAAAAAACTTTTAGTCAAAAGGGCTGTATTTTTGTATTTTAGAGTCTTAAGAAGCCGGTTTTAGACAAGACCTGTCAGTTCTCCCTGTGGCCTTTGCTCTCCAATGGCCTGAAATTTTTTTGGTCAAAATGACTCTATTTTGGTCTCCAAGTGTCTAAAAAGCCTTTTTTTAGTCAAAATAACTGCATTTGGCCACCAAAGGTCTGAAATTTTTTTTAGTCAAAATGACCCAATTTTTGTCTTTTAGAGTCTTAAAAATCCGGTTTTAGACAAGATTACTGCATTTTGTCTCCAATGGTCTGAAAATTTTTTTGGGTCAAAATGACTGTATTTTGGTATCCAAGTTTCCAAAAAGACTATTTTAGTCAAAATAACTGCATTTGGTCAATAAAGATCTGAAATTTTTTTGTCAAAATGACTATTTTTGTCTTTTAGAGCTTTAAAAAGCCGGGGTTTAGACACGATTTGTCTAAAACCGGCCATTTGGGCTCCAATGGCCTGAAAAAAAGGTTTTGGTCAAAATGACTCTATTTTTGTCTCCAAGTGTCTAAAAAGCCTTTTTAACCGGTTGCCGACTGCGCACAGTATATTTACTGCGGCAGTCGGCCCCGGCCAGGCAGAGTGACGTAGGTCTACGTCGCTCGCCTGTCACTCCTTCAAGAGCCATTAGCGGGCGGGCGCGCGCCCGCTGAGGCGCGCGCCCGCCGAGGCTCGTTCACGGAGGAGTGCGGGAGTGTGACTGGCGGACCCGATGTCCGCCGGTCACACTACGATCGCCGGTACAGCGGGAGAAAGACAGAGCGGCTTATGTAAACAAGCCGCCTGTCAGTTCTCCCTGTGTAAAAGTGAAGATCAGACAGTTCTACTATGTAGAACTGTTGATCTTTGTTTTTACACTAGTAGACCTGTCCCTGCACAGTTAGAATCACGCCCCTAGGACACACTTAACCCCTCCCTGTCCAATACTGTTAACCCCTTCCCTGCCAGTGTCATTTTTGCAGTAACAGTGCATATATATAGCACTGATTACTGCAGTAATGTCACTGGTACCCCCAAAAGTGTCAAAAATGTCAGTCAAGGGTCCGATCTGTCCGCCGCAATGTCGCAGTACCGCAAAAAAAATCGCAGATCACCGCCATTACTCGTTAAAAAAAAAAACACCAAAAATGACAAAAATCTTTGCCTTTGTTAGTAAACGCGATAACTTTTGCGCAAACCAATCAAAATACGCTTTTTGCGATTTTTTTTACCAAACATAGGTAGCGTAAAACAAATTGGCTGAAAATGTTAAAAAATTTTGATTTTTACATTTTTTTTGGGGGGAATTTCATATAAAAAAAAGTGAAAAATATTGTTGTTTTTGCAAAAATTACGCTCTTTTTTTGCTTATAGCGCGTGATCAAAAAATCGCACAGGTGATCAAATACCACCAAAAGAAAGCTCTGTTTGTGGGAAAAAAAGGACGTGAAATTCGTTTAGGTACAGCGTCGCACGACCGCGCAATTGTCCGTTAAAGTCACGTAGTAAAAAATCGCAAAAAAACCCCTGGTCTTTTAGCAGGAAAATCCTCCGGTGGTAAAGTGGTTAAGTCAAAATAACTGCATTTGGTCACCAAAGGTCTGAAATTTTTTTTAGTCAAAATGACTGTATTTTTGTCTTTTAGAGCCTTAAAAAGCCGGTTTTAGACAATAGTTGTCTAAAACCGGCCATTTGGGCTCCAATGGCCTGAAACATTTTTTTTGGTCAAAATGACTCAATTTTGGTCTCCAAGTGTCTAAAAAGCCTTTTTTTAGTCAAAATAACTGAATTTTGTCACCAAAGGTCTAAAAAAAATTTAGTCAAAGTGACTATATTTTTGTCTTTTAGAGCCTTAACCACTTGCCGACTGCCGCACGACTATTTATGTCGGCAGTCAGCCCCTCACAGGCAAAGTGACGTTGATCTACGTCACTAGCCTGTGAGGGTCTAGGGAGCGAGCGCGCGCCCCCGGAGGCGCGCTCCCGCGTGGTCACGGACCCCCGCGCGCGTGTGACCGGCGGACCCGATGTCCGCCGGTCACTCAGCGATCGTCGCTGCAGAGGGAGAAAGTCAGGCGGCTGATGTAAACAAGCCACCTGTCATTCTCCCCTGTGTAGAAACAGTGATCATACGGTTCTACTATGTAGGACCGTTGATCACTGTTCCTACAGCTCAAGCCACAGCCAATCACAGTTAGAATCACACCCCTAGGGACACACACAGCCCCTCCCTCTCAAAAAAAGTTAACCCCTTCACTGCCAGTGTAATTTTACAGTAACAGTGCATATGTATAGCACTGATTACTGTAGAAATGTCACTGGTAACCCCAAAAGTGTAAAAAATGTCAGTCAAGGGTCCGATCTGTCCACCGCAATTTTGCAGTACCACAAAAAAAATCGCAGATCGCCACCATTACGCATTAAAAAAAACCAACAAAAATGACAAAAATCTTTCCCTTTGTTAGTAAACGCGATAACTTTTGTGCAAACCAATCAAAATACGCTTTTTGCGATTTTTTTACCACCTCTTCCCCTTTAGTGAACTGGTTTAATAATGGGAAGGAATAAAATTAATGGGATTCGCACTGAGCTGGGAAGGCCGGAGCATCCCTTGGTAGGAAAAACCCTCACCAATAAACGTGTCTCTTAGGGAGGAGGGAAGGGGGGGGGAAAGGGGAATTTTATTTTTTTGTTTGGATAAATTGGGTGGTATTTCACTCATAGCACAAATAAGAGGGGGGGTCGATGGTTGACTTAGAATTAATTGGATTTTTTTTTTTTTTAGAAAACTGGGTGATATTTTACTCACAGCACAAACATGGGTTGATCCTTGGAAAATATTTTTTTTTTTTTATTTCCTTTTGTTTTTTTTGTTTTTTTAGAAAACTGGGTGATATTTTACTCACAGCACAAATTAGAGGGGGGGGGGGGGGTTGATATAGAAATTTTTATATACACACCACGCGACTAATATGCAAACAAAATCTCGAGGGGTATCGATACTAATAGATAGGAAAACTCCATGGCTGTTGGAGGAGAAGTTAAGCGATGATATTGGCAGATTCTTGTTCTTAAAGGGAAAGATAGGGGAAACCCAGTTAACCTTGGCCACTTTATTTTTTTCAAATATAATTTTTATTTACTTTTTTCAAGAAAAACATAAACCAAACACAAAAAGGCATACATTGGAACCTCGATTACATACATGCCAAACAAATTATAATGATACAATCAATATTTAATTAATCAGCAGAAAAAAAAAGGCAAAAAGGTATTCAGGTCGTCACGGAACCCTCCTTGTACCTTTACAAGAGGTTCCCCATATCTCAGCTGACAATTAAGTAAACTCTCACATTACCCGTCCATTCCAGATTGCCCCATTTATTGCCCAAAACGAACAAACAAACAACAAGACAAACATACAGCGGAGAAAGAAAGAAAAAGGAAAAAAAAGGGGAATTCTCTCTCCCTCTTCCCTCCCCTCCCCCCCTCCAATAAAGTAGGCTACCTCACCCTCTACGAGAGCAACAAAGATATACCCTCATCAGACAGAATATACGTATTCCAGGGTTCCCAGGTCTCGTGGTATAATTCTCGTTTGCCCTTTGATGTTAACACTAAATCCTCCATCTTATTAATGGCCTCTACCCTCCGCACCCACTCTTTTACCGTCGGGGGGCAAGAACTTTTCCATAATACCGGAATACACGCCTTCGCTGCATTAACCAAATGTCGCACTACCGATTTCTCGTATCTCTGCACAGGAATGTCTGAAAGGTGGAGCAAAAAAAAAGCTGGATCCTCTTGGATAGAGTATTCCGTAAATTTTTGGATAATAAGGCTCCATGTACACGGGACGTTGTTAAAAGTCCCTTTGAATGCTGGAATTTTTAGGACGCTTGAAACGTCCGTTCGGTCGCGTTTGTACCCGCGTTTAGCAGCGTTTGCGGGCGTTTGCATTTAGAAGCGTTCCTAGAGGTCAAAAAAACTTATTCCCCTTTAAAATGGAAAAACGCGAACGCTAAACGCGGGTCATCGCGTTTGTGCGTTTGAAACACCGGGAAACACACGTTCGAATGCAAATAATTGCGTTCTAAAAACATTCCCTGAACGCAACTGCCTGCAAATGACTGTAAACGACCTGGTGTACATGGACAGATAAGATAAAATGTAGATGGGTTCAGGGGCTTCTGAAAAAAACGCCCAACTGTCCCTAAACGGCCATTTCCAGCGTCCCGTGTACATGGAGCCTAACTCTAATTTCAGACCAATATACTGAAAGTTTAGGACAAGACCAAAAAATATGTAGCAGCGTTGCATCTCCCCCCCACACCGCCAACAATTCGCCGGAGTATTTGAAAAAATCCTATGAAGTCTATGGGGTGTATAGTACCACCTAGACATTAACTTGAAATTAGTCTCTTGAGTTTTGGTGCAGATAGACGATTTAAAAGAAAGTGAGATAATATTTTGTATCTGCCGTGGTGTAAAGGTACGTTGCAAATCAGATGCCCATTTAGTCAAACACGGCAGGGGAGAGTCATCTATCGGAATCGTTAGTAGACTGTAAAGTAAAGAAAGCGTATGTGACAGGACCCCCCTCTTTCAGACAATACTCTTCAAATTTCGTCAAACTTCTTGCGAAATCTGCTGGGTTCGACAGTGTGTGTAGGAAATGATGAAGTTGTAGAGCTGACCAAAACGTCAGTCTATAATGTTCATCCATGTTTGTTAAATTCTCCAGTGACGGCCATCTATCCGTCACCAGAAACTGGGCCACCCGTGTATAACCAGAAATTCCCAGTGCCACTAGATCTGGTGAGGTCAGACCCGGTGTAAACCGTGGATTTCCAATTACTGGCATTAGTGGGGAACAGGAGGGGGAGAGAGAGTGCCGTGTCATGACCTGATTACATGTTCGTAATGTTGTACCCATAAGAGGATGCAAATGCAGCTGCGAAGGTAGGTCTGAATAACGAAGCTAAGCAGGGTCGGGCCTGGTTAGTATCTGGATTGGAGACCGCCTGGGAATATAAGGTGCTATAGGCTTTTGGCTTTTCCTTTATTCGTTGGCTTTCTTTTTGTTTCTCCTGAGGTGCCATCTTGCCATGGCCAAGTTCAAAGGGGTCGAGGGTGGCATTTGTGATCGCCTACGGCCACATCACCCTGAAAGCACCCAATCTCATCTGATCTCAGAAGCTAAGCAGGGTCGGGCCTGGTTAGTAGCTGGATGGGAGACTGCCTGGGAATACCAGGTGCTGTAGGCTTTTGGCTTTTCTTTTATTCGTTGGCTTTCTGTTGGTTTCTCCTGAGGTGCCATCTTGCCATGACCAAGTTCAAAGGGGTCGAGGGTGGCAGTGGTGATCGCCTATGGCCAAATAACCCTGAACGCGCCCAATCTCATCTGATCTCAGAAGCTAAGCAGGGTCGTGCCTGGTTAGAACCTGGATGGGAAACCGCCTGGGAATACCAGGTGCTGTAGGCTTTTGGCTTTTCCTTTATTAGTTGGCTTTCTTTTTGTTTCTCCTGAGGTGCCATCTTGCCATGGCCAAGTTCAAAGGGGTCAAGGGTGGCCGGGGTGATCGCCTACGGCCACATCACCCTGAACGTGCCCTATCTCGTCTGATCTCGGAAGCTAAGCAGGGTCGGGCCTGGTTAGTATCTGGATTGGAGACCGCCTGGGAATATCAGGTGCTATAGGCTTTTGGCTTTTCCTTTATTCGTTGGCTTTCTTTTTGTTTCTCCTGAGGTGCCATCTTGCCATGGCCAAGTTCAAAGGGGTCGAGGGTGGCATTTGTGATCGCCTACGGCCACATCACCCTGAAAGCACCCGATCTCATCTGATCTCAGAAGCTAAGCAGGGTCGTGCCTGGTTAGTAGCTGGATGGGATACTGCCTGGGAATACCAGGTGCTGTAGGCTTTTGGCTTTTCTTTTATTCGTTGGCTTTCTGTTGGTTTCTCCTGAGGTTCCATCTTGCCATGACCAAGTTCAAAGGGGTCGAGGGTGGCAGGGGTGATTGCCTATGGCCAAATAACCCTGAACGCGCCCAATCTCATCTGATCTCAGAAGCTAAGCAGGGTCGTGCCTGGTTAGAACCTGGATGGAAAACCCCCTCGGAATACCAGGTGCTGTAGGCTTTTGGCTTTTCCTTTATTCGTTGGCTTTCTGTTGGTTTCTCCTGAGGTTCCATCTTGCCATGACCAAGTTCAAAGGGGTCAAGGGTGGCAGGGGTGATCGCCTACGGCCACATCACCCTGAACGTGCCCTATCTCGTCTGATCTTGGAAGCTAAGCAGGGTCGGGCCTGGTTAGTACCTGGATGGGAGACCGCCTGGGAATACCAGGTGCTGTAAGGCTTTTGGCTTTTCTTTTTTTTTTTTTATTTAAAATTTTGTAATATAACACGTGAGTAACAACAACAGAAAAGGTACAATTAAATACAGACATTATGCAAATTAGGTCACTCATAGTATGGGTAACCTGAACTGGGGAAGGGCAGGGCGGGGGGAGGGGGGTCCAGGGTCAAAAGAGCATTAGGCATTCACAGTATACAGAAGTGTCGGCCTGTATAGGCTCCAAAAATTAGCTCACATGGGTTTAATTGACAGCAAAGAACGTAGTGTATTTGATGGCTGGAGGTACATTAGGCATTTCCAGTATACAGAAGTAAGTGTCGGCCTGTTTAGACCCCAAAAATTAGCTCACATAGGTTTAACTGACAGCAAGGAACGTAGTATTTAAAGGATGGAAGTACATTAGGCATTCACAGGATACAGAAGTAAGTGTCGGCCTGTATAGGCCCCAAAAATTAGCTCACATGGGTTTAACTGACACCAAAGAACGTAGTGTATTTGATGGCTGGAGGTACATCAGGCATTGACAGTATGCAGAAGTAAGTGTCGGCCTGTTTAGGCCCCAAAACGTAGCTCACATGGGTTTAACTGACAGCACAGAACGTATTATTGGATGGCATTCACACAGTATACAGAAGTAAGTGTCGGCCTGTATAGGCCCCAAAAATTAGCTCACATGGGTTTACCTGACTGCTAAGAACGTAGTATTCTGTGGCTATAGGTACATTAGGCATTCGCAGGATGCAGAAGTAAGTAGAAAATGTTATGTGCCGACCCTAAATGCCAGTAAGCCAAGAAAGGTCCTGCCACATCCCTAAGGACATATGAGAAAAAAGTGTATCAAGTGGTATTGGTGTTCCAATACACCAGACCCTAAATGAGCCCCACAGGGAACTATGTATTCTGAGGAAACACCCAACCTGGGACTTTGTAGGCAGGAGTTACTTGGCATGAATAGATAAATAGAAGACCAATTTAATATATAATGATTTTATTAATACATGTGTACAAAATTGTTAAAAAAAGACACAGATGCAAAGGCATCAAAAGACAGTCAATATAGAAAATATGTGATCAATAAAATTATGAACCATATCCTAGAGTAGTGGGGTCACCCAGGTCCAGCATGTTTCGCCGACTCTGCAGACTCTGACTTAAAAAGGCTTTTTAGACACTTGGAGACCAAAATAGAGTCATTTTGACCAAAAACTTTTTTTCAGGCCATTGGAGCCCAAATGGCCAGTTTTAGACAAATCAAGTCTAAAAACTGATTTTTAAGGCTCTAAAAGACAAAAATACAGTCATTTTGACGAAAAAAAAATTCAGACCTTTGGTGACCAAATGCCGTTATTTTGACTAACAAAAGGTTTTTAGACCAAAATAGAGTCATTTTGACCAAAACATTTTTTCAGGCCATTGGAGCCAAATGTCTAAAATTTTGTCTAAAACCGGCTTTTTAAGGCTCTAAAAGACAAAATTATAGTCATTTTGACTAAATTTTTTTTCTGACCTTTGGTGACCAAATGCAGTTATTTTGACTAAAAAAGGATTTTAAGAAACTTGGAGACCGAAATAGAGTAATTTTGACTGAAAATATCTTTTCAGGCCATTGGAGCCAAATGTCTAAAATCTTGTCTAAACCCGGCTTTTTAAGGCTCTAAAAGACAAAAATACAGTCATTTTGACTAAAAAAGTTTTTCAGACCTTTGGTGACCAAATGCAGTTATTTTGACTAAAAAGGCTTTTTAGACACTTGGAGACCAAAATAGTTATTTTAACCAAAAAAATGTTTCAGGCCATTGGAGCCAAATGTCTAAAATCTTGTCTAAAACCGGCTTTTTAAGGCTCTAAAAGACAAAAATTGACAGCGAAGAACGTAGTATTCTGTGGCTGAAGGTACATTAGGCATTTACAGGATAAAGAAGTAAGTGTCGGCCATAAAAGGCCCCAAAAATTAGCCCAAATGGGTTTACCTGACAGCTAAGAACGTAGTATTCTGTGGCTGAAGGTACATTAGGCATTAACAGGATAAAGAAGTAAGTGTCGGCCATAAAAGGCCCCAAAAATTAGCCCACATCAGTTTACCTGACAACTAAGAACGTAGTATTTGTTGGCTGGAGGTACATTAGGCATTCACACAGTATACAGAAGTTAGTGTCGGACGGTATAGGCCCCAAAAATTAGCTCACATGGGTTTAACTGACAGCAAAGAACGTAGTGTATTTGATGGCTGGTGGTACATTAGGCATTCACAGTAGAAAGAAGTAAGTGTCGGCCTTTATAGGCCCCAAACATTAGCTCACATGGGTTTAACTGACAGCACAGAACGTAGTATTTGATGGCTGGAGGTAAATTAGGCTTTCACAGGATACAGAAGTAAGTGTCAGCCTGTATAGGCCCCAAAACTTAGCTCACATGGGTTTAACTGACAGCAAAGAACATAGTGTATTTGATGGCTAGAGGTAAATTAGGCATTCACACAGGAGAAACAAAAAGAAAGCCAACGAATAACTTGAGGTGCCATCTTGCCATGGCCAAGTTCAAAGGGGTCGAGGGTGGCATTCATAGTATGGGTAACCTGAACTGGGGAAGGGCAGGGCGGGGGGTCCAGGGTCAAAAGAGCATGGAAACTGATGGGGAATGTGAGAGTGGGGAAGAGTTCTTGGGCGAGTCCTGGAACGTAAATGTTTATTGATCCATAGAGGGGTCGGATTTGGGGAAGGAGTACTTGACGTAATTGTCCCATTTCTGTAGAAATGATTTCCGTGAGGATGGGGCTGAAAAAAACCTGTTGAGGCAGTCAATGGAAAGAAGTGTGGAAAGCTCTGATCTGACCCGGGAAACTAAGGGGGGAGTCGTGGAGATCCAATTAGTTAGGATTGTCCTTCTGGCCACCAGTAAACAGGTCGGGATCCACAGACGATGTGGCGAGGCAGGGGTGCTAGAACACTTTTGGAGGCGTTTGTCCCAGTAACCAAACAGGGTATGTGCCACTTCGTCACTTCCCCGATGAAGGTCAGTACCTAGTCCCAGAATGTCGTGATATAGGGACAGGACCAGAACTTGTGGCAAAGAGAAGGTCTTTCCGCGGAACATAACGGACTATTATGAGCATCCCGAATCGTTTTGTTTAGAGGTACATTAGGCATTCACACAGTATACAGAAGTAAGTGTCGGCATGTATAGGCCCCAAAAATTAGCTCACATGGGTTTACCTGACAGCTAAGTATGTAGTATTTGGAGGCTGAATGTACATTAGGCATTCACAGGATACAGAAATAAGTGTCGGCCTGTATAGTCCTCAAAAATTAGCCCACATGGGTTTAACTGACAGCTACTAACGTAGTATTCTGTGGCTGAAGGTACATTAGGCATTCACAGGATACAGAAGTAAGTGTCAGCCTGTATAGGCCCCAAAAATTTGCTCACATGGGTTTAACTGACAGCAAAGAACGTACTGTATTTGATGGCTGGAGGTACATTAGGCATTCACAGTATACAGAAGTAAGTGTCGGCCTTTATAGACCCCAAAAATTAGCTCACATAGGTTTAACTGACAGCAAGGAATGTAGTATTTAAAGGATGGAAGTACATTAGGCATTCACAGGATACAGAAGTAAGTGTCGGCCTGTATAGGCCCCAAAAATTAGCTCACATGGGTTTAACTGACACCAAAGAACGTAGTGTATTTGATGGCTGGAGGTACATCAGGCATTGACAGTATACAGAAGTAAGTGTCGGCCTGTTTAGGCCCCAAAACGTAGCTCACATGGGTTTAACTGACAGCACAGAACGTATTATTGGATGGCTAGAGGTACATCAGGCATTCACACAGTATACAGAAGTAAGTGTCGGCCTGTATAGGCCCCAAAAATTAGCTCACATGGGTTTACCTGACTGCTAAGAACGTAGTATTCTGTGGCTAAAGGTACATTAGGCATTCACAGGATGCAGAAGTAAGTAGAAAATGTTATGTGCCGACCCTAAATGCCAGTAAGCCAAGAAAGGTCCTGCCACATCCCTAAGGACATATGAGAAAAAAGTGTATCAAGTGGTATTGGTGTTCCAATACACCAGACCCTAAATGAGCCCCACAGGGAACTATGTATTCTGAGGAAACGCCCAACCTGGGACTTTGTAGGCAGGAGTTACTTGGCATGAATAGATAAATAGAAGACCAATTTAATATATAATGATTTTATTAATACATGTGTACAAAATTGTTAAAAAAAGACACAGATGCAAAGGCATCAAAAGACAGTCAATATAGAAAATATGTGATCAATAAAATTATGAACCATATCCTAGAGTAGTGGGGTCACCCGGGTCCAACATGTTTCGCCGACTCTGCAGACTCTGACTTAAAAAGGCTTTTTAGACACTTGGAGACCAAAATAGAGTCATTTTGACCAAAAACTTTTTTTCAGGCCATTGGAGCCCAAATGGCCAGTTTTAGACAAATCAAGTCTAAAAACTGATTTTTAAGGCTCTAAAAGACAAACATACAGTCATTTTGACGAAAAAAAATTTCAGACCTTTGGTGACCAAATGCCGTTATTTTGACTAACAAAAGGTTTTTAGACACTTGGAGACCAAAATAGAGTCATTTTGACCAAAACATTTTTTTCAGGCCATTGGAGCCAAATGTCTAAAATCTTGTCTAAAACCGGCTTTTTAAGGCTCTAAAAGACAAAAATATAGTCATTTTGACTAAATTTTTTTTCTGACCTTTGGTGACCAAATGCAGTTATTTTGACTAAAAAAGGATTTTAAGAAACTTGGAGACCAAAATAGAGTAATTTTGACTGAAAATATCTTTTCAGGCCATTGGAGCCCAAATGGCCAGTTTTAGACAAATCTTGTCTAAACCCGGCTTTTTAAGGCTCTAAAAGACAAAAATACAGTAATTTTGACTAAAAAAGGTTTTCAGACCTTTGGTGACCAAATGCAGTTATTTTGACTAAAAAGGCTTTTTAGACACTTGGAGACCAAAATAGTTATTTTAACCAAAAAAATGTTTCAGGCCATTGGAGCCAAATGTCTAAAATCTTGTCTAAAACCGGCTTTTTAAGGCTCTAAAAGACAAAAATTGACAGCGAAGAACGTAGTATTTGTTGGCTGGAGGTACATTAGGCATTCACACAGTATACAGAAGTTAGTGTCGGACGGTATAGGCCCCAAAAATTAGCTCACATGGGTTTAACTGACAGCAAAGAACGTAGTGTATTTGATGGCTGGTGGTACATTAGGCATTCACAGTAGAAAGAAGTAAGTGTCGGCCTTTATAGGCCCCAAACATTAGCTCACATGGGTTTAACTGACAGCACAGAACGTAGTATTTGATGGCTGGAGGTAAATTAGGCTTTCACAGGATACAGAAGTAAGTGTCAGCCTGTATAGGCCCCAAAACTTAGCTCACATGGGTTTAACTGACAGCAAAGAACATAGTGTATTTGATGGCTAGAGGTAAATTAGGCATTCACACAGGAGAAACAAAAAGAAAGCCAACGAATAACTTCAGGTGCCATCTTGCCATGGCCAAGTTCAAAGGGGTCGAGGGTGGCATTCATAGTATGGGTAACCTGAACTGGGGAAGGGCAGGGCGGGGGGTCCAGGGTCAAAAGAGCATGGAAACTGATGGGGAATGTGAGAGTGGGGAAGAGTTCTTGGGCGAGTCCTGGAACATAAATGTTTATTGATCCATAGAGGGGTCAGATTTGGGGAAGGAGTACTTGACGTAATTGTCCCATTTCTGTAGAAATGATTTCCGTGAGGATGGGGCTGAAAAAAACCTGTTGAGGCGGTCAATGGAAAGAAGTGTGGAAAGCTCTGATCTGACCCGGGAAACTAAGGGGGGAGTCGTGGAGATCCAATTAGTTAGGATTGTCCTTCTGGCCACCAGTAAACAGGTCGGGATCCACAGACGATGTGGCGAGGCAGGGGTGCTAGAACACTTTTGGAGGCGTTTGTCCCAGTAACCAAACAGGGTATGTGCCACTTCGTCACTTCCCCAATGAAGGTCAGTACCTGGTCCCAGAATGTCGTGATATAGGGACAGGACCAGAACTTGTGGCAAAGAGAAGGTCTTTCCGCGGAACATAACGGACAATTATGAGCATCCCGAATCGTTTTGTTTAGAGGTACATTAGGCATTCACACAGTATACAGAAGTAAGTGTCGGCATGTATAGGCCCCAAAAATTAGCTCACATGGGTTTACCTGACAGCTAAGTATGTAGTATTTGGAGGCTGAATGTACATTAGGCATTCACAGGATACAGAAATAAGTGTCGGCCTGTATAGTCCCCAAAAATTAGCCCACATGGGTTTAACTGACAGCTACTAACGTAGTATTCTGTGGCTGAAGGTACATTAGGCATTCACAGGATACAGAAGTAAGTGTCAGCCTGTATAGGCCCCAAAAATTAGCTCACATGGGTTTAACTGACAGCAAAGAACGTACTGTATTTGATGGCTGGAGGTACATTAGGCATTCACAGTATACAGAAGTGTCGACCTGTATAGGCCCCAAAAATTTGCTCACATGGGTTTAACTGACAGCAAAGAACGTAGTGTATTTGATGGCTGGAGGTACATTAGGCATTTCCAGTATACAGAAGTAAGTGTCGGCCTTTATAGACCCCAAAAATTAGCTCACATAGGTTTAACTGACAGCAAGGAACGTAGTATTTAAAGGATGGAAGTACATTAGGCATTCACAGGATACAGAAGTAAGTGTCGGCCTGTATAGGCCCCAAAAATTAGCTCACATGGGTTTAACTGACACCAAAGAACGTAGTGTATTTGATGGCTGGAGGTACATCAGGCATTGACAGTATACAGAAGTAAGTGTCGGCCTGTTTAGGCCCCAAAACGTAGCTCACATGGGTTTAACTGACAGCACAGAACGTATTATTGGATGGCTAGAGGTACATCAGGCATTCACACAGTATACAGAAGTAAGTGTCGGCCTGTATAGGCCCCAAAAATTAGCTCACATGGGTTTACCTGACTGCTAAGAACGTAGTATTCTGTGGCTAAAGGTACATTAGGCATTCACAGGATGCAGAAGTAAATAGAAAATGTTAGGTGCCAACCCTAAATGCCAGTAAGCCAAGAAAGGTCCTGCCACATCCCTAAGGACATATGAGAAAAAAGTGTATCAAGTGGTATTGGTGTTCCAATACACCAGACCCTAACTGAGCCCCACAGGGAACTGTGTATTCTGAGGAAACACCCAACCTGGGACTTTGTAGGCAGGAGTTACTTGGCATGAATAGATAAATAGAAGACCAATTTAATATATAATGATTTTATTAATACATTTGTACAAAATTGTTAAAAAAGACACAGATGCAAAGGCATCAAAAGACAGTCAATATAGAAAATATGTGATAAATAAAATTATGAACCATATCCTAGAGTAGTGGGGTCACCCAGGTCCAACATGTTTCGCCGACTCTGCAGACTCTGACTTAAAAAGGCTTTTTAGACACTTGGAGACCAAAATAGAGTCATTTTGACCAAAAACTTTTTTCAGGCCATTGGAGCCAAATTGGCCGGTTTTAGACAAATCAAGTCTAAAAATGGTAAGTTGGTGAAATTCTCGTGCTGTCACTCTTTATAAACTCTTTATCTCCTTTAATGCTGCAGGTACTATTATTGGTAACCTACACAATACAGA
Source organism: Pelophylax lessonae (assembly GCF_965119305.1). Classification (NCBI taxonomy): domain Eukaryota; kingdom Metazoa; phylum Chordata; class Amphibia; order Anura; family Ranidae; genus Pelophylax; species Pelophylax lessonae. The sequence continues at coordinate 392,957,677 of NC_138771.1, forward strand.
TATTTATAGCAGGGAGGGAGTACCGCGCTTTAAAGGTGCTTGGTGAAAATAAATTAGTACATCTTGTTCATGCTAAATAAAAGTGCTTTCAGTGCTTAAATATATTAATCAAATAAATCTCTATGTGCTTCATATACGAATAAAATCTAATTAATAATGATAAAATTAATTTCTCTTCAATACATAAATAATCTCTTAATGGTGATGTAAATATAGTGCTTAATAAAATCCAAAATCCTTACATAAACTCATAAAAATTATTAAAGTGCCAGTGAGTTCATAACATAGAAAAATTATAATAGTGCTATTAAGTCCACAATAGAAATATATAATTTAGTGATAAAAGTGTTAAAGTGCTGAAGTGTCCTTGAAATAAATTAAATAAATAAAGAGGTTTGTGTTCAAATAAATCTTCTTTCCCAAACTCTCATGCAGGTGCTCTTCCATGCAGTGGCCACTAGGTGTCCTAAGTCAATCAAGGTTTGATGCTAATCATTTTAAACTCATTCAAACTCATCTAATCTATCTATCTATCTATCTATCTATCTATCTATCTATCTATCTATCTATCTATCTATCTATCTATCTATCTATCTATCTATCTATCTATCTATCTATCTATCTATCTATCTATCTATCTATCTATCTATCTATCTATCTATCTATCTATCTATCTATCTATCTTCAAAACTTTTCTATCTATCTATCTATCTATCTATCTATCTATCTATCTATCTATCTATCTATCTATCTATCTATCTATCTATCTATCTATCTATCTATCTATCTATCTATCTATCTATCTATCTATCTATCTATCTATCTATCTATCTATCTATCTTCAAAACTTTTCTATCTCTCTATCTATCTATCTATCTATCTATCTATCTATCTATCTATCTATCTATCTATCTATTTGTCTAAAATCGGCCATTTGGGCTCCAATGGCCTTAAAAAAACTTTTAGGTCAAAATGACTCTATTTTGGTCTTCAAGTGTCTAAAAAGCCTTTTTTTAGTCAAAATAACTGCATTTGGTCATCCAATTTCTGAAAAAAACATTATTCAAATTGACTGTATATTTTGTCTTTTAGAGCCTTAAAAAGCCGGTTTTAGACAAGATTTTAGACTTTTGGCTCCAATGGCCTGAAAAACATTTTTTGGTCAAAATGACTCTATTCTGGTCTTCAAGTGTCTAAAAAGCCTTTTTTAGTCAAAATAACTGCATTTGGTCACCAAAGGTCTGAAAAAATTTTTTAGTCAAAATTACTATATTTTTGTCTTTTAGAGTCTTAAAAAGCCGGTTTTAGACAAGATTACTGTATTTTGTCTCCAATGGTCTGAAAACATTTTTTTGGGTCTAAATGACTGTATTTTGGTCTCCAAGTGTCTAAAAAGTCTATTTTAGTCAAAATAACTGAATTTGGTCACCAAAGGTATAAAAAACAATTTTAGTCAAAACTAGAAAAAAAAGTTTGTCGAGACAAACTTTAAGTTGGCTTGAGAAAGCCTGACCAGAAAGTTTGAAAAGTTTTTTTTGGTTTCAATTTTTTTTCCTTTTTTTTCAATTTTTTTTTCAATTTTTTTTTCTTTTTTTTTCAATTTTTTTTTCAATTTTTTTTACAATTTTTTTTTCAATTTTTTTTTCAATTTTTTTTTCAATTTTTTTTCAATTTTTTTCCATTTTTTTTCAATTTTTTTTTTCAATTTTTTTTCAATTTTTTTCAATTTTTTTTCAATTTTTTTATTTTTTTCAATTTTTTTCAATTTTTTTTACAATTTTTTTTACAATTTTTTTTTCAATTTTTTTTTCAATTTTTTTTTCAATTTTTTTCAATTTTTTATCCCAATTCTTTTTTTTTTTTAATTTTTTTTTCAATTTTTTTTCAATTTTTTTCAATTTTTTTCAATTTTTTTTATTTTAATTTTAAATTTTTAAAATTAAATTTTAATTTTTAAAATTAAATTTTAATTTTTAATTTTTAATTTTTAATTTAAATTTAAATTTTAATTTTTTAAAATTAAATTAAATTAAATTTAAATTTAAAGTTAAGATTTAATTTTAAAATGTAAGATTTTGTTTAATTTAGTTTAATTTTAATTTTAATTTTCCAGAGGATGGAAGAAGCTTTGGACAGTTTAGGGTAAGGAGTTCCAGAGGATGGAAGAGGCTCTGGACAGCTTGGGGTGGGGAGTTCCAGAGGATGGGAGAGGCTCTGGACAGATTGGGGTGGGGAGTTCCAGAGGACGGGAGAGGCTGTGCACAGTTTGGGGTAAGGGGTTTCAGAGGATGGGAGAGGATCTGGACAGATTTAGGTAAGGAGTTCCAAAGGTTTGAAGATCGATCGATCGAAAAGGTTTGAAGATCGATCGATCGAAAAGGTTTGAAAATCGATCGATTGAAAAGGTTTGAAGATCGATCAATCGATCGAAAAGGTTTGAAGATCGATCGATCGATAGAAAAGGTTTGAAGATCGATCGATAGATAGAAAAGGTTTGAAGATCGATCGATAGAAAAGGTTTGAAGATCGATCGATAGAGAGGATTTGAAGATCGATCGATCGATAGAAAAGGTTTGAAGATCGATCAATCGATAGAAAAGGTTTGAAGATCGATCGATCGATAGAAAAGGTTTGAAGATTGATCGATCGATCGATAGAAAAGGTTTGAAGATCGATCGATCGATAAGGTTTGAAGATCGATCGATCGAAAAGGTTTGAAGATCGATCGATCGAAAAGGTTTGAAGATCGATCGATAGATAGATTAAATGAGTTTGAATGAGTTTACATTGATTAGCATCAAAGCTTGATTGAGTCTAATGGGATTTGGAGCTTGGGTCATCTGAACATCCTGTCAATGAAAGTATATGGGCATTTTTTGGGTTTTTAATTTTAATTTTTAGGAAAACCGTAACTATCTATCTATCTATCTATCTATCTATCTATCTATCTATCTATCTATCTATCTATCTATCTATCTATCTATCTTCAAAACTTTTCTATCTATCTATCTATCTATCTATCTATCTATCTATCTATCTATCTATCTATCTATCTATCTATCTATCTATCTATCTATCTATCTATCTATCTATCTATCTATCTATCTATCTATCTATCTATCTATCCATCCATCCATCCATCCATCCATCCATCCATCTATCTATCTATCTATCTATCTATCTATCTATCTATCTATCTATCTATCTATCTATCTATCTATCTATCTATCTATCTATCTATTTGTCTAAAATCGGCCATTTGGGCTCCAATGGCCTTAAAAAAACTTTTAGGTCAAAATAACTCTATTTTGGTCTTCAAGTGTCTAAAAAGCCTTTTTTTAGTCAAAATAACTGCATTTGGTCATCCAATTTCTGAAAAAAACATTATTCAAATTGACTGTATATTTTGTCTTTTAGAGCCTTAAAAAGCCGGTTTTAGACAAGATTTTAGACTTTTGGCTCCAATGGCCTGAAAAACATTTTTTGGTCAAAATGACTCTATTCTGGTCTTCAAGTGTCTAAAAAGCCTTTTTTAGTCAAAATAACTGCATTTGGTCACCAAAGGTCTGAAAAAATTTTTTAGTCAAAATTACTATATTTTTGTCTTTTAGAGTCTTAAAAAGCCGGTTTTAGACAAGATTACTGTATTTTGTCTCCAATGGTCTGAAAACATTTTTTTGGGTCTAAATGACTGTATTTTGGTCTCCAAGTGTCTAAAAAGTCTATTTTAGTCAAAATAACTGAATTTGGTCACCAAAGGTATAAAAAACAATTTTAGTCAAAACTAGAAAAAAAAGTTTGCCGAGACAAACTTTAAGTTGGCTTGAGAAAGCCTGACCAGAAAGTTTGAAAAGTTTTTTTTTGTTTCAATTTTTTTTCCTTTTTTTTCAATTTTTTTTTCAATTTTTTTTCATTTTTTTTTCTTTTTTTTTCAATTTTTTTTCAATTTTTTTTACAATTTTTTTTTCAATTTTTTTTTCAATTTTTTTTTCAATTTTTTTTCAATTTTTTTCCATTTTTTTTCAATTTTTTTTTTCAATTTTTTTTCAAATTTTTTCAATTTTTTTTCAATTATTTTATTTTTTTCAATTTTTTTCAATTTTTTTTACAATTTTTTTTACAATTTTTTTTTCAATTTTTTTTTCAATTTTTTTTTTCAATTTTTTTCAATTTTTTATCCCAATTCTTTTTTTTTTAATTTTTTTTTCAATTTTTTTTCAATTTTTTTCAATTTTTTTCAATTTTTTTTATTTTAATTTTAAATTTTTAAAATTAAATTTTAATTTTTAAAATTAAATTTTAATTTTTAATTTTTAATTTTTAATTTTTAATTTAAATTTAAATTTTAATTTTTTAAAATTAAATTAAATTAAATTTAAATTTAAAGTTAAGATTTAATTTTAAAATTTAAGATTTTGTTTAATTTAGTTTAATTTTAATTTTAATTTTCCAGAGGATGGAAGAAGCTTTGGACAGTTTAGGGTAAGGAGTTCCAGAGGATGGAAGAGGCTCTGGACAGCTTGGGGTGGGGAGTTCCAGAGGATGGGAGAGGCTCTGGACAGATTGGGGTGGGGAGTTCCAGAGGACGGGAGAGGCTGTGCACAGTTTGGGGTAAGGGGTTTCAGAGGATGGGAGAGGATCTGGACAGATTGGGGTAAGGAGTTCCAAAGGTTTGAAGATCGATCGATCGAAAAGGTTTGAAGATCGATCGATCGAAAAGGTTTGAAAATCGATCGATCGAAAAGGTTTGAAGATCGATCGATCGATAGAAAAGGTTTGAAGATCGATCGATAGATAGAAAAGGTTTGAAGATCGATCGATAGAAAAGGTTTGAAGATCGATCGATAGAGAGGATTTGAAGATCGATCGATCGATAGAAAAGGTTTGAAGATCGATCAATCGATAGAAAAGGTTTGAAGATCGATCGATCGATAGAAAAGGTTTGAAGATTGATCGATCGATCGATAGAAAAGGTTTGAAGATCGATCGATCGATAAGGTTTGAAGATCGATCGATCGAAAAGGTTTGAAGATCGATCGATCGAAAAGGTTTGAAGATCGATCGATAGATAGATTAAATGAGTTTGAATGAGTTTACATTGATTAGCATCAAAGCTTGATTGAGTCTAATGGGATTTGGAGCTTGGGTCATCTGAACATCCTGTCAATGAAAGTATATGGGCATTTTTTGGGTTTTTAATTTTAATTTTTAGGAAAACCGTAACTATCTATCTATCTATCTATCTATCTATCTATCTATCTATCTATCTATCTATCTATCTATCTATCTATCTATCTATCTATCTATCTATCTATCTATCTATCTATCTATCTATCTATCTTCAAAACTTTTCTATCTATCTATCTATCTATCTATCTATCTATCTATCTATCTATCTATCTATCTATCTATCTATCTATCTATCTATCTATCTATCTATCTATCTATCTATCTATCTATCTATCTATCCATCCATCCATCCATCCATCCATCCATCCATCCATCTATCTATCTATCTATCTATCTATCTATCTATCTATCTATCTATCTATCTATCTATCTATCTATCTATTTGTCTAAAATCGGCCATTTGGGCTCCAATGGCCTTAAAAAAACTTTTAGGTCAAAATGACTCTATTTTGGTCTTCAAGTGTCTAAAAAGCCTTTTTTTAGTCAAAATAACTGCATTTGGTCATCCAATTTCTGAAAAAAACATTATTCAAATTGACTGTATATTTTGTCTTTTAGAGCCTTAAAAAGCCGGTTTTAGACAAGATTTTAGACTTTTGGCTCCAATGGCCTGAAAAACATTTTTTGGTCAAAATGACTCTATTCTGGTCTTCAAGTGTCTAAAAAGCCTTTTTTAGTCAAAATAACTGCATTTGGTCACCAAAGGTCTGAAAAATTTTTTTAGTCAAAATTACTATATTTTTGTCTTTTAGAGTCTTAAAAAGCCGGTTTTAGACAAGATTACTGTATTTTGTCTCCAATGGTCTGAAAACATTTTTTTGGGTCTAAATGACTGTATTTTGGTCTCCAAGTGTCTAAAAAGTCTATTTTAGTCAAAATAACTGAATTTGGTCACCAAAGGTATAAAAAACAATTTTAGTCAAAACTAGAAAAAAAAGTTTGTCGAGACAAACTTTAAGTTGGCTTGAGAAAGCCTGACCAGAAAGTTTGAAAAGTTTTTTTTTGTTTCAATTTTTTTTCCTTTTTTTTTCAATTTTTTTTTCAATTTTTTTTCATTTTTTTTTCTTTTTTTTTCAATTTTTTTTTCAATTTTTTTTACAATTTTTTTTTCAATTTTTTTTTCAATTTTTTTTTCAATTTTTTTTCAATTTTTTTCCATTTTTTTTCAATTTTTTTTTTCAATTTTTTTTCAATTTTTTTCAATTTTTTTTCAATTTTTTTATTTTTTTCAATTTTTTTCAATTTTTTTTACAATTTTTTTTTACAATTTTTTTTCAATTTTTTTTCAATTTTTTTTTTCAATTTTTTTCAATTTTTTATCCCAATTCTTTTTTTTTTTTAATTTTTTTTTCAATTTTTTTCAATTTTTTTCAATTTTTTTTATTTTAATTTTAAATTTTTAAAATTAAATTTTAATTTTTAAAATTAAATTTTAATTTTTAATTTTTAATTTTTAATTTAAATTTAAATTTTAATTTTTTAAAATTAAATTAAATTAAATTTAAATTTAAAGTTAAGATTTAATTTTAAAATTTAAGATTTTGTTTAATTTAGTTTAATTTTAATTTTAATTTTCCAGAGGATGGAAGAAGCTTTGGACAGTTTAGGGTAAGGAGTTCCAGAGGATGGAAGAGGCTCTGGACAGCTTGGGGTGGGGAGTTCCAGAGGATGGGAGAGGCTCTGGACAGATTGGGGTGGGGAGTTCCAGAGGACGGGAGAGGCTGTGCACAGTTTGGGGTAAGGGGTTTCAGAGGATGGGAGAGGATCTGGACAGATTGGGGTAAGGAGTTCCAAAGGTTTGAAGATCGATCGATCGAAAAGGTTTGAAGATCGATCGATCAAAAAGGTTTGAAAATCGATCGATTGAAAAGGTTTGAAGATCGATCAATCGATCGAAAAGGTTTGAAGATCGATCGATCGATAGAAAAGGTTTGAAGATCGATCGATAGATAGAAACGGTTTGAAGATCGATCGATAGAAAAGGTTTTAAGATCGATCGATAGAGAGGATTTGAAGATCGATCGATCGATAGAAAAGGTTTGAAGATCGATCAATCGATAGAAAAGGTTTGAAGATCGATCGATCGATAGAAAAGGTTTGAAGATTGATCGATCGATCGATAGAAAAGGTTTGAAGATCGATCGATCGATAAGGTTTGAAGATCGATCGATCGAAAAGGTTTGAAGATCGATCGATCGAAAAGGTTTGAAGATCGATCGATAGATAGATTAAATGAGTTTGAATGAGTTTACATTGATTAGCATCAAAGCTTGATTGAGTCTAATGGGATTTGGAGCTTGGGTCATCTGAACATCCTGTCAATGAAAGTATATGGGCATTTTTTGGGTTTTTAATTTTAATTTTTAGGAAAACCGTAACTCAAACCAGTCTGAAAAGATATAGCACACCGAGTCAGAACAGTATGAAGGTCTGTGCCGAGTTTGGAGTATGTAGCTTGAACGGTCTAGGAGGAGTTAGTGTCCAAAAATTTTGCGGCCAGAAAAATAATAAGAAGAAGAATAACTAGAAAAAAAGTTCGTCGAGACAAACTTTTTCAATTTTTTTTACAATTTTTTTTTCAATTTTTTTTTTCAATTTTCTTTTTTCAATTTTTTTTTCAATTTTTTTATTTTTTTCCATTTTTTTTTCAATTTTTTTTTCAATTGTTTTCAATTTTTTTATTTTTTTCAATTTTTTTCAATTTTTTTTACAATTTTTTTTACAATTTTTTTTTCAATTTTTTTTTCAATTTTTTTTCAATTTTTTCAATTTTTTTCAATTTTTTTATTTTAATTTTAAATTTTTAAAATTAAATTTTAATTTTTAAAATTAAATTTTAATTTTTAAAATTAAATTTTAATTTTTAATTTTTAATTTAAATTTAAATTTTATTTTTTAAAATTAAATTAAATTAAATTTAAATTTAAAGTTAAGATTTAATTTTAAAATTTAAGATTTTGTTTAATTTAGTTTAATTTTAATTTTCCAGAGGATGGAAGAAGCTTTGGACAGTTTAGGGTAAGGAGTTCCAGAGGATGGAAGAGGCTCTGGACAGCTTGGGGTGGGGAGTTCCAGAGGACGGGAGAGGCTGTGCACAGTTTGGGGTAAGGGGTTTCAGAGGATGGGAGAGGATCTGGACAGATTGGGGTAAGGAGTTCCAAAGGTTTGAAGATCGATCGTTCGATAGAAGAGGTTTGAAGATCGATCGAAAAGGTTTGAAGATCGATTGATCGAAAAGGTTTGAAGATCGATCAATCGATAAGGTTTGAAGATCGATCGATCGATAAGGTTTGAAGATCGATCGATTGAAAAGGTTTGAAGATCGATCGATCGGTCAAAAAGGTTTGAAGATCGATCGATTGATAGAAAAGGTTTGAAGATCGATCGATCAATAGAAAAGGTTTGAAGATCGATCGATCGATAGAAAAGGTTTGAAGATTGATCGAATGATCGATAGAAAAGGTTTGAAGATCGATCAATCGAAAAGGTTTGAAGATCGATCGACCGATCGATAGAAAAGGTTTGAAGATCGATCAATCGAAAAGGTTTGAAGATCGATTGATCGAAAAGGTTTGAAGATCGATCGATCGAAAAGGTTTGAAGATCGATCGATCAAAAAAGGTTTGAAGATCGATCGATCGAAAAGGTTTGAAGATTGATCGATCGATCGAAAAAGGTTTTAAGATCGATCGATCGATCTAAAAGGTTTGAAGATCGATCGATCGATAGAAAATGTTTGAAGATCGATCGATCGAAAAGGTTTGAAGATCGATCGATCGAAAAGGTTTGAAAATCGATCGATTGAAAAGGTTTGAAGATCGATCAATCAATCGAAAAGGTTTGAAGATCGATCGATCGATAGAAAAGGTTTGAAGATCGATCGATCGAAAAGGTTTGAAGATCGATCGATCGATAGAAAAGGTTTGAAGATCGATCGATCGATAGAAAAGGTTTGAAGATCGATCGATAGAAAAGGTTTGAAGATCGATCGATAGAAAAGATTTGAAGATCGATCGATCGATCGATAGAAAAGGTTTGAAGATCAATCGATCGATAAGGTTTGAAGATCGATCGATCGAAAAGGTTTGAAGATCGATCGATAGATAGATTAAATGAGTTTGAATGAGTTTACATTGATTAGCATCAAAGCTTGATTGCGTCTAATGGGATTTGGAGCTTGGGTCATCTGAACATCCTGTCAATGAAAGTATATGGGCATTTTTTGGGTTTTTAATTTTAATTTTTAGGAAAACTCAAACCAGTCTGAAAAGATATAGCACACCGAGTCAGAACAGTATGAAGGTCTGTGCCGAGTTTGGAGTATGTAGCTTGAACGGTCTAGGAGGAGTTAGTGTCCAAAAATTTTGCGGCCAGAAAAATAATAAGAAGAAGAACTAGAAAAAAAAGTTCGTCGAGACAAACTTTAAGTTGGCTTGAGAAAGCCTGACCAGAAAGTTTGAAAAGTTTAGATCGATCGATCGATAGATAGAAAAGGTTTGAAGATCGATAGATAGATAGAAAAGGTTTGAAGATAGAGAGATAGATAGATAGATAGATAGATAGATAGATAGATAGATAGATAGATAGATAGATAGATAGATAGATAGATAGATAGAAAAGGTTTGAAATTTTTTTTACCGAACCCCACCCGCGGTCTGTCTGCCTGTCTGGCTGGCTGCCTTGCGACAGCAATAGAAGTTATCAAATTTGTTTTTGTTTTTTTAAAAACAAGCTAAATAGAAAAAACAAAAAAATTTTTACCGCCCCCCACCCGCGGTCTGTCTGTCTGCCTGTCTGTCTGCCTTGCGACAGCAATATAAGTCATCGGATTTGTTTTTGTTTTTTTAAAGACAAGCTAAATAGAAAAAACAAAAAAAAACAAAAAAAAAAATTTTTTTACCGCCCCCACCCGCGGTCTGTCTGTCTGTCTGTCTGGCTGCCTTGCGACAGCAATAGAAGTCATCGGATTTGTTTTTGTTTTTTTTAAAGACAAGCTAAATAGAAAAAACAAAAAAAAATTTTACCACCCCCCACCCGCGGTCTGTCTGTCTGTCTCTCTGTCTGGCTGCCTTGCGACAGCAATAGAAGTCATCGAATTTGTTTTTGTTTTTTTAAAGACGAGCTAAATAGAAAAAAAAAATTTTTACCGCCCCCCACCCGTGGTCTGTCTGTCTCTCTGTCTGTCTGCCTTGCGACAGCAATAGAAGTCATCGAATTTGTTTTTGTTTTTTTAAAGACAAGCTAAATAGAAAAAAAAAATAAAATTTTTACCGCCCCCCACCCGTGGTCTGTCTGTCTGCCTGTCTGTCTGCCTTGCTACAGCAATATAAGTCATCGGATTTGTTTTTGTTTTTTTAAAGACAAGCTAAATAGAAAAAACAAAAAAAAACAAAGAAAAATTTTACCGCCCCCCACCCGCGGTCTGTCTGTCTGTCTGTCTGTCTGGCTGCCTTGCGACAGCAATAGAAGTCATCGGATTTGTTTTTTTAAATACAAGCTAAATAGAAAAAACAAAAAAAAAATTTTACCGCCCCCCACCCGCGGTCTGTCTGTCTGTCTGGCTGTCTGCCTTGCGACAGCAATATAAGTCATCGGATTTGTTTTTGTTTTTTTAAAGACAAGCTAAATAGAAAAAACAAAAAAAAAACAAAAAAAAAAAATTTTACCGCCCCCCCCACCCGCGGTCTGTCTGTCTGTCTGTCTGTCTGGCTGCCTTGCGACAGCAATAGAAGTCATTGAATTTGTTTTTGTTTTTTTAAAGACAAGCTAAATAGAAAAAACAAAAAAAAAAAAATTTTACCGCCCCCCACCCGTGGTCTGTCTGTCTCTCTGTCTGTCTGCCTTGCGACAGCAATAGAAGTCATCAAATTTGTTTTTGTTTTTTTCAATTTTTTTTTAAAATTTTTTTTCAATTTTTTTTTCAATTTTTTTCAATTTTTTATCCCAATTCTTTTTTTTTTTAATTTTTTTTTCAATTTTTTTTCAATTTTTTCAATTTTGTTCAATTTTTTTATTTTAATTTTAAATTTTTAAAATTAAATTTTAATTTTTAAAATTAAATTTAAATTTTTAATTTTTAATTTTTAATTTAAATTTTATTTTTTAAAATTAAATTAAATTAAATTAAAATTTAAAGTTAAGATTTAATTCTAAAATTTAAGATTTTGTTTAATTTAGTTTAATTTTAATTTTAATTTTCCAGAGGATGGAAGAAGCTTTGGACAGTTTAGGGTAAGGAGTTCCAGAGGATGGAAGAGGCTCTGGACAGCTTGGGGTGGGGAGTTCCAGAGGACGGGAGAGGCTGTGCACAGTTTGGGGTAAGGGGTTTCAGAGGATGGGAGAGGATCTGGACAGATTGGGGTAAGTAGCTCCAAAGGTTTGAAGATCGATCGTTCGATAGAAGAGGTTTGAAGATCGATCGAAAAGGTTTGAAGATCGATTGATCGAAAAGGTTTGAAGATCGATCAATCGATAAGGTTTGAAGATCGATCGATTGAAAACGTTTGAAGATCGATCGATCGGTCAAAAAGGTTTGAAGATCGATCGATTGATAGAAAAGGTTTGAAGATCGATCAATCAATAGAAAAGGTTTGAAGATCGATCGATAGAAAAGGTTTGAAGATCGATCGAATGATCGATAGAAAAGGTTTGAAGATCGATCGATCGATCGAAAAGGTTTGAAGATTGATCGATCGAAAAGGTTTGAAGATTGATCCATCGATCGAAAAGGTTTGAAGATCGATCGATCGATAGAAAAGGTTTGAAGATCGATCGATCGATCGAAAAGGTTTGAAGATCGATCGATCGATAGAAAATGTTTGAAGATCGATCAATCGAAAAGGTTTGAAGATCGATCGATCGAAAAGGTTTGAAAATCGATCGATTGAAAAGGTTTGAAGATCGATCAAACGATCGAAAAGGTTTGAAGATCGATCGATAGAAAAGATTTGAAGATCGATCGATCGATAGAAAAGGTTTAAAGATCGATCAATCGATAGAAAAGGTTTGAAGATCGATCGATCGATAGAAAAGGTTTGAAGATTGATCGATCGATCGATAGAAAAGGTTTGAAGATCGATCGATCGATAAGGTTTGAAGATCGATCGATCGAAAAGGTTTGAAGATCGATTGATCGAAAAGGTTTGAAGATCGATCGATAGATAGATTAAATGAGTTTGAATGAGTTTACATTGATTAGCATCAAAGCTTGATTGAGTCTAATGGGATTTGGAGCTTGGGTCATCTGAACATCCTGTCAATGAAAGTATATGGGCATTTTTTGGGTTTTTAATTTTAATTTTTAGGAAAACTCAAACCAGTCTGAAAAGATATAGCACACCGAGTCAGAACAGTATGAAGGTCTGTGCCGAGTTTGGAGTATGTAGCTTGAACGGTCTAGGAGGAGTTAGTGTCCAAAAATTTTGCGGCCAGAAAAATAATAAGAAGAAGAACTAGGAAAAAAAGGTCGTCGAGACAAACTTTAAGTTGGCTTGAGAAAGCCTGACCAGAAAGTTTGAAAAGTTTAGATCGATCGATCGATAGATAGAAAAGGTTTGAAGATCGATAGATAGATAGAAAAGGTTTGAAGATAGATAGATAGATAGATAGATAGATAGATAGATAGATAGATAGATAGATAGATAGATAGATAGATAGATAGATAGATAGATAGATAGAAAAGGTTTGAAATTTTTTTTACCGCCCCCCACCCGCGGTCTGTCTGCCTGTCTGGCTGGCTGCCTTGCGACAGCAATAGAAGTTATCAAATTTGTTTTTGTTTTTTTAAAAACAAGCTAAATAGAAAAAACAAAAAAAAATTTTTACCGCCCCCCCACCCGCGGTCTGTCTGTCTGCCTGTCTGTCTGCCTTGCGACAGCAATATAAGTCATCGGATTTGTTTTTGTTTTTTTTAAGACAAGCTAAATAGAAAAAACAAAAAAAAACAAAAACAAAATTTTTTACCGCCCCCACCCGCGGTCTGTCTGTCTGTCTGTCTGGCTGCCTTGCGACAGCAATAGAAGTCATCGGATTTGTTTTTGTTTTTTTAAATACAAGCTAAATAGAAAAAACAAAAAAAAAATTTTACCACCCCCCACCCGCGGTCTGTCTGTCTGTCTCTCTGTCTGGCTGCCTTGCGACAGCAATAGAAGTCATCTAATTTGTTTTTGTTTTTTTAAAGACAAGCTAAATAGAAAAAACAAAAACAAATTTTTACCGCCCCCCACCCGTGGTCTGTCTGTCTCCCTGTCTGTCTGCCTTGCTACAGCAATATAAGTCATCGGATTTGTTTTTGTTTTTTTAAAGACAAGCTAAATAGAAAAAACGAAAAAAAATGTTACCGCCCCCCACCCGCAGTCTGTCTGTCTGTCTGTCTGGCTGCCTTGCGACAGCAATAGAAGTCATCGGATTTGTTTTTTTAAATACAAGCTAATAGAAAAAAAAAAAAATTTACCGCCCCCCACCCGCGGTCTGTCTGTCTGTCTGTCTGTCTGTCTGCCTTGCTACAGCAATAGAAGTCATGGGATTTGTTTTTGTTTTTTTAAAGACAAGCATGATTATCAAAGTTACTAGCATGTTGATTGAGTCTAATGGGATTTGGAGCTTGGGTCATCTGAACATCCTGTCAATGAAAGTCTATGGGCATTTTTTGGGTTTTTAATTTGAATTTTTAGGAAAACCGTAACTCAAACCAGTCTGAAAAGATATAGCACACCGAGTCAGAACAGTATGAAGGTCTGTGCCGAGTTTGGAGTATGTAGCTTGAACGGTCTAGGAGGAGTTAGTGTCCAAAAATTTTGCGGCCATAAAAATAAAAGAGAAGAAGAATAATAAGTTTAAATACAATATCAGTAAGTTGGCTGTTCCAAGCCAACTTAATAACTAGAAAAAAAGTTCGTCGAGACAAACTTTAAGTTGGCTTGAGAAAGCCTGACCAGAAAGTTTGAAAAGTTTAGATCGATCGATCGATAGAAAAGGTTTGAAGATCGATAGATAGATAGATAGATAAGGTTTGAAGATCGATAGATAGATAGAAAAGGTTTGAAGATAGATAGATAGATAGATAGATAGATAGATAGATAGATAGATAGATAGATAGATAGATAGATAGATAGATAGATAGATAGATAGATAGATAGATAGATAGATAGATAGATAGATAGATAGATAGATAGATAGATAGATAGATAGATAGATAGATAGATAGATAGAAAAGGTTTGACATTTTTTTTACCGCCCCCCATCCGCGGTCTGTCTGTCTGCCTGTCTGGCTGGCTGCCTTGCGACAGCAATATAAGTCATCGGATTTGTTTTTGTTTTTTAAAGACAATCTAAATAGAAAAAAAAAATGTTTTACCGCCCCCACCCGCGGTCTGTCTGCCTGTCTGTCTGCCTTGCGACAGCAATATAAGTCATCGGATTTGTTTTTGTTTTTTTAAAGACAAGCTAAATAGAAAAAACAAAAAAAAAACAAACAAAAAAATTTTTTACCGCCCCCCACCCGCGGTCTGTCTATCTGTCTGTCTGGCTGCCTTGCGACATCAATATAAGTCATCGGATTTGTTTTTGTTTTTTAAAGACAAGCTAAATAGAAAAAACAAAAAAAATAAAATAAATTTTACCACCCCCCACCCGCGGTCTGTCTGTCTGTCTGTCTGGCTGCCTTGCGACAGCAATATAAGTCATCGGATTTGTTTTTGTTTTTTTAAAGACAAGCTAAATAGAAAAAAAAATTTTTTTACCGCCCCCCACCCGCGGTCTGTCTGTATGTCTGTCTGTCTGTCTGTCTGCCTTGCGACAGCAATAGAAGTCATCAAATTTGTTTTTGTTTTTTTAAAGACAAGCTAAATAGAAAAAACAAAAAAAAACAAAAAAAAAAATTTACCGCCCCCCACCCGCGTTCAGTCTGTCTGTCTGCCTGTCTGTCTGCCTTGCAACAGCAATAAAAGTCATGGGATTTTTTTTTGTTTTTTTAAAGACAAGCATGATTATCAAAGTTACTAGCATGTTGATTGAGTCTAATGGGATTTGGAGCTTGGGTCATCTGAACATCCTGTCAATGAAAGTCTATGGGCATTTTTTGGGTTTTTAATTTTAATTTTTAGGAAAACCGTAACTCAAACCAGTCTGAAAAGATATAGCACACCGAGTCAGAACAGTATGAAGGTCTGTGCCGAGTTTGGAGTATGTAGCTTGAACGGTCTAGGAGGAGATAGTGTCCAAAAATTTACCGGCCAGAAAAATAATAAGAACTAGAAAAAAAAAGTTTGTCGAGACAAACTTTAAGTTGGCTTGAAAAGCCTGACCAGAAAGTTTGAAAAGTTTAGATCGATCGATCGATAGAAAAGGTTTGAAGATCGATCGATAAAAAGAAAAGGTTTGAAGATCGATCGATAGATAGAAAAGGTTTGAAGATCGATCGATAGATAGAAAAGGTTTGAAGATCGATCGATCGAAAATATTTGAAGATCGATCGTTCGATAGAAAAGGTTTGAAGATCGATCGATCGATCGAAAAGGTTTGAAGATTGATCGATCGATCGAAAAGGTTTGAAGATCGATCGATCGATAGAAAAGGTTTGAAGATCGATCGATCGATCGAAAAGGTTTGAAGATCGATCGATCGAAAAGGTTTGCGATCGAAAAGGTTTGAAGATCGATCGATCGAAAAGGTTTGAAGATCGATCGATCGAAAAGGTTTGAAGATCGATCGATAGATAGATTAGATGAGTTTGAATGAGTTTACATTGATTAGCATCAAAGCTTGATTGAGTCTAATGGGATTTGGAGCTTGGGTCATCTGAACATCCTGTCAATGAACGTCTATGGGCATTTTTGGGGTTTTTAATTTTAATTTTTTGGAAAACCGTAACTCAAACCAGTCTGAAAAGATATAGCACACCGAGTCAGAACAGTATGAAGGTCTGTGCCGAGTTTGGAGTATGTAGCTTGAACGGTCTAGGAGGAGATAGTGTCCAAAAATTTTCTGGCCATAAAAATAATAAGAAGAAGAACTAGAAAAAAAAGTTCGTCGAGACAAACTTTAAGTTGGCTTGAGAAAGCCTGACCAGAAAGTTTGAAAAGTTTAGATCGATCGATCGATAGATAGAAAAGGTTTGAAGATCGATAGATAGATAAGGTTTGAAGATCGATAGATAGATAGATAAGGTTTGAAGATAGATAGATAGATAGATAGATAGATAGATAGATAGATAGATAGATAGATAGATAGATAGATAGATAGATAGATAGATAGATAGATAGATAGATAGATAGATAGATAGATAGATAGATAGAAAAGGTTTGAAATTTTTTTTACCGCCCCCCACCCGCGGTCTGTCTGTCTGCCTGTCTGGCTGGCTGCCTTGCGACAGCAATATAAGTCATCGGATTTGTTTTTGTTTTTTTTAAAGACAAGCTAAATAGAAAAAAAAAAAAAATTTACCGCCCCCCACCCGCGGTCTGTCTGCCTGTCTGTCTGCCTTGCGACAGCAATAGAAGTCATCGGATTTGTTTTTGTTTTTTTAAATACAAGCTAAATAGAAAAAAAAAAAAAAGATTTTACCGCCCCCCACCCGCGGTCTGTCTGTCTGTCTGCCTGTCTGTCTGTCTGCCTTGCGACAGCAATATAAGTCATTGGATTTGTTTTTGTTTTTTTAAAGACAAGCTAAATAGAAAAAAAAAACAAAAACAAAAAAAAAATTTTTTTACCGCCCCCCACCCGCGGTCTGTCTGTCTGTCTGTCTGGCTGCCTTGCGACAGCAATAGAAGTCATCGGATTTGTTTTTGTTTTTTAAATACAAGCTAAATAGAAAAAACAAAACAAAAAAAAATTTTTTACCGCCCCCCCACCCGCGGTCTGTATGTCTGTCTGTCTGTCTGGCTGCCTTGCGACAGCAATATAAGTCATCAAATTTGTTTTTGTTTTTTAAAGACAAGCTAAATAGAAAAAACAAAAAAACAAAAAAATTTTACCGCCCCCCCACCCGCGGGGTCTGTCTGTCTGCCTGTCTGTCTGCCTTGCGACAGCAATATAAGTCATCAAATTTGTTTTTGTTTTTTTAAAGACAAGCTAAATAGAAAAAACAAAAAAAAAAAAAATTTTACCGCCCCCCACCCGCGGGGTCTGTCTGTCTGCCTTGCGACAGCAATAGAAGTCATCGGATTTGTTTTTGTTTTTTTAAAGACAAGCTAAATAGAAAAAACAAAAAAAAACAAACAAAAAATTTTTTTACCGCCCCCCACCCGCGGTCTGTCTATCTGTCTGTCTGGCTGCCTTGCGACAGCAATATAAGTCATCAGATTTGTTTTTGTTTTTTAAAGACAAGCTAAATAGAAAAAACAAAAAAAAATTTTACCGCCCCCCACCCGCGGGGTCTGTCTGTCTGCCTGTCTGTCTGCCTTGCGACAGCAATATAAGTCATCGGATTTGTTTTTGTTTATTTAAAGACAAGCTAAATAGAAAAAAAAAAAATTTTACCGCCCCCCACCCGCGGTCTGTCTGTCTGGCTGCCTTGCGACAGCAATATAAGTCATCGGATTTGTTTTTGTTTTTTTAAATACAAGCTAAATAGAAAAAAATAAAAAAAATAAAAATTTTTACCGCCCCCCACCCGCGGTCTGTCTGTCTCTCTGTCTGGCTGCCTTGCGACAGCAATATAAGTCATCAAATTTGTTTTTTTAAAGACAAGCTAAATAGAAAAAAAAAAAAATTTTACCGCCCCCACCCGCAGTCTGTCTGTCTGTCTGTCTGTCTGCCTTGTGACAGCAATAGAAGTCATCGAATTTGTTTTGTTTTTTTAAAGACAAGCTAAATAGAAAAAACAAAAAAAAAAAATTTTTACCGCCCCCCACCCGCGGTCTGTCTGTCTGTCTGGCTGGCTGCCTTGCGACAGCAATAGAAGTCATCGGATTTGTTTTTGTTTTTTTAAAGACAAGCATGATTATCAAAGTTACTAGCATGTTGATTGAGTCTAATGGGATTTGGAGCTTGGGTCATCTGAACATCCTGTCAATGAAAGTCTATGGGCATTTTTTGGGTTTTTAATTTTAATTTTTAGGAAAACCGTTACTCAAACCAGTCTAAAAAGATATAGCACACCGAGTCAGAACAGTATGAAGGTCTGTGCCGAGTTTGGAGTATGTAGCTTGAACGGTCTAGGAGGAGATAGTGTCCAAAAATTTACCGGCCAGAAAAATAATAATAAGAAGAAGAATAATAATAAGTTTAAATACAATATCAGTAAGTTGGCTGTTCCAAGCCAACTTAATAACTAGAAAAAAAAGTTCATCGAGACAAACTTTAAGTTGGCTTGAGAAAGCCTGACCAGAAAGTTTGAAAAGTTTAGATCGATCGATCGATAGATAGATAGAAAAGGTTTGAAGATCGATAGATAGATAGAAAAGGTTTGAAGATAGATAGATAGATAGATAGATAGATAGATAGATAGATAGATAGATAGATAGATAGATAGATAGATAGATAGATAGATAGATAGATAGATAGATAGATAAGGTTTGAAGATAGATAGATAGAAAAGGTTTGAAATTTTTTTTACCGCCCCCCATCCGCGGTCTGTCTGTCTGCCTGTCTGGCTGGCTGCCTTGCGACAGCAATAGAAGTCATCGGATTTGCTTTGGTTTTTTTAAAGACAAGCTAAATAGAAAAAACAAAAAACAAAAAATTTTACCGCCCCCCACCCGCGGTCTGTCTGTCTGTCTGGCTGCCTTGCGACAGCAATAGAAGTCATCGGATTTGTTTTTGTTTTTTTAAATACAAGCTAAATAGAAAAAACAAAAAAATAATTTTACCGCCCCCCACCCGCGGTCTGTCTGTCTGTCTGTCTGTCTGGCTGCCTTGCGACAGCAATAGAAGTCATCGGATTTGTTTTTGTTTTTTTAAAGACAAGCTAAATAGAAAAAACAAAAAAAAAAAAAAAAAAAATTTTACCGCCCCCCACCCGCGGTCTGTCTGTCTACCTGTCTGTCCGCCTTGCGACAGCAATAGAAGTCATGGGATTTGTTTTTGTTTTTTTAAAGACAAGCTAAATAGAAAAAACAAAAAAAAACAAAAAAATTTTACCGCCCCCCACCCGCGGTCTGTCTTTCTGCCTGTCTGTCTGTCCGCCTTGCGACAGCAATAGAAGTCATCGGATTTGTTTTTGTTTTTTAAATACAAGCTAAATAGAAAAAACAAAAAACAAAAAAAAAAAATTTTACCGCCCCCCACCCGCGGTCTGTCTGTCTGCCTGTCTGTCTGTCCGCCTTGCGACAGCAATAGAAGTCATCGGATTTGTTTTTGTTTTTTTAAATACAAGCTAAATAGAAAAAAAAAATAATAATTTTACCGCCCCCCACCCGCGGTCTGTCTGTCTGTCTGTCTGTCTGGCTGCCTTGCGACAGCAATAGAAGTCATCGGATTTGTTTTTGTTTTTTTAAAGACAAGCTAAATAGAAAAAACAACAAAAAAAAAATTTTACCGCCCCCCACCCGCGGTCTGTCTGTCTGCCTGTCTGTCCGCCTTGCGACAGCAATAGAAGTCATGGGATTTGTTTTTGTTTTTTTAAAGACAAGCATGATTATCAAAGTTACTAGCATGTTGATTGAGTCTAATGGGATTTGGAGCTTGGGTCATCTGAACATCCTGTCAATGAAAGTCTATGGGCATTTTTTGGGTTTTTAATTTTAATTTTTATGAAAACCGTAACTCAAACCAGTCTGAAAAGATATAGCACACCGAGTCAGAACAGTATGAAGGTCTGTGCCGAGTTTGGAGTATGTAGCTTGAACGGTCTAGGAGGAGTTAGTGTCCAAAAATTTACCGGCCAGAAAAATAAAAGAGAAGAAGAAGAAGAAGAAGAAGAAGAAGAAGAAGAAGAATAAGTTTAAATACAATATCAGTAAGTTGGCTCTTCCAAGCCAACTTAACTAGAAAAAAAAGTTCATCGAGACAAACTTTAAGTTGGCTTGAGAAAGCCTGACCAGAAAGTTTGAAAAGTTTAGATCGATCGATCGATAGATAGAAAAGGTTTGAAGATCGATCGATAGATAGAAAAGGTTTAAAGATAGATAGATAGATATATAGACAGACAGACAGACAGACAGACAGACAGACAGACAGACAGATTGATTATCTCTCATTATATTATCGGATGTTACATTGTTATATCTCAGTATATTATGGGATGTTACATTGTTATCTCTCATTATATTATCGGATGTTACATTGTTATCTCTCAGTATATTATCGGATGTTACATTGTTATCTCTCAGTATATTATCGGATGTTACATTGTTATTTCTCAGTATATTATCGGATGTTACATTGTTATCTCTCAGTATATTATTAGATGCTACATTGTTATCTCTCAGTATATTATGGGGTGTTACATTGTTATCTCTCATTATATTATGGGATGTTACATTGTTATCTCTCAGTATATAATAGGATGTTACATTGTTATCTCTCAGTATATTATCAGATGTTACATTGTTATCTCTCAGTATATTATGGGATGTTACATTGTAATCTCTCATTATATTATCGGATGTTACATTGTTATCTCTCATTATATTATAGGATGTTACATTGTTATCTCTCAGTATATTATAGGATGTTACATTGTTATCTCTTAGTATATTATCGGATGTTACATTGTTATCTCTCAGTATATTATTAGATGCTACATTGTTATCTCTCAGTATATTATCAGATGTTACATTGTTATCTCTCATTATATTATGGGATGTTACATTGTTATCTCTCCGTATATTATCGGATGTTACATTGTTATCTCTCAGTATATTATCGGATGTTACATTATCTCTCATTATATTATCAGATGTTACATTGTTATCTCTCAGTATATTATGGGATGTTACATTGTTATCTCTCAGTATATTATAGGATGTTACATTGTTATCTCTCAGTATATTATAGGATGTTACATTGTTATCTCTCAGTATATTATGGGATGTTACATTGTTATCTCTCATTATATTATCGGATGTTACATTGTTATCTCTCAGTATACTATGGGATTTTACATTGTTATCTCTCAGTATATTATGGGATGTTACATTGTTATCTCTCATTATATTATCGGATGTTACATTGTTATCTCTCAGTATATTATCGGATGTTACATTGTTATCTCACATTATATTATCAGATGTTACATTGTTATCTCTCATTATATTATCGGATGTTACATTGTTATCTCTCAGTATATTATCGGATGTTACATTGTTATCTCTCAGTATATTATCGGATGTTACATTGTTATTTCTCAGTATATTATCGGATGTTACATTGTTATCTCTCAGTATATTATTAGATGCTACATTGTTATCTCTCAGTATATTATGGGGTGTTACATTGTTATCTCTCATTATATTATGGGATGTTACATTGTTATCTCTCAGTATATAATAGGATGTTACATTGTTATCTCTCAGTATATTATCAGATGTTACATTGTTATCTCTCAGTATATTATGGGATGTTACATTGTAATCTCTCATTATATTATCGGATGTTACATTGTTATCTCTCATTATATTATAGGATGTTACATTGTTATCTCTCAGTATATTATAGGATGTTACATTGTTATCTCTTAGTATATTATCGGATGTTACATTGTTATCTCTCAGTATATTATTAGATGCTACATTGTTATCTCTCAGTATATTATCAGATGTTACATTGTTATCTCTCATTATATTATGGGATGTTACATTGTTATCTCTCAGTATATTATCGGATGTTACATTGTTATCTCTCAGTATATTATCGGATGTTACATTATCTCTCATTATATTATCAGATGTTACATTGTTATCTCTCAGTATATTATGGGATGTTACATTGTTATCTCTCAGTATATTATAGGATGTTACATTGTTATCTCTCAGTATATTATAGGATGTTAAATTGTTATCTCTCAGTATATTATGGGATGTTACATTGTTATCTCTCATTATATTATCGGATGTTACATTGTTATCTCTCAGTATACTATGGGATGTTACATTGTTATCTCTCAGTATATTATGGGATGTTACATTGTTATCTCTCATTATATTATCGGATGTTACATTGTTATCTCTCAGTATATTATCGGATGTTACATTGTTATCTCACATTATATTATCAGATGTTACATTGTTATCTCTCAGTATATTATGGGATGTTACATTGTTGTCTCTCAGTATATTATAGGATGTTACATTGTTATCTCTCAGTATATTATGGGATGTTACATTGTTATCTCTCATTATATTATCGGATGTTACATTGTTATCTCTCAGTATACTATGGGATGTTACATTATCTCTCAGTATATTATGGGATGTTACATTGTTATCTCTCATTATATTATCGGATGTTACATTGTTATCTCTCAGTATATTATCGGATGTAACATCCCATAATATAATGATAGATAACAATGTAACATCCCATAATATACTGAGATAACAATGTAACATCCCATAATATACTGAGAGATAACAACATCTCATAATATAACTAGCCACGTCGCTAGCATGATTATCAAAGTAACTAGCATGTTGATTGAGTCTAATGGGATTTGGAGCTTGGGTCATCTGAACATCCTGTCAATGAAAGTCTATGGGCATTTTTTGGGTTTTTAATTTTAATTTTTAGGAAAACCGTAACTCAAACCAGTCTGAAAAGATATAGCACACCGAGTCAGAACAGTATGAAGGTCTGTGCCGAGTTTGGAGTATGTAGCTTGAACGGTCTAGGAGGAGTTAGTGTCCAAAAATTTTGCGGCCAGAAAAATAAAAGAGAAGAAGAATAACTAGAAAAAAAAGTTTGTCGAGACAAACTTTAAGTTGGCTTGAGAAAGCCTGACCAGAAAGTTTGAAAAGTTTATATCGATCGATCGATAGATCGAAAAGGTTTGAAGATCGATAGATCGAAAAGATTTGAAGATCGATCGATAGATCGAAAAGGTTTGAAGATTGATCGATAGATAGAAAAGGTTTGAAGATCGATCGATAGAAAAGGTTTGAAGATCGATCGATAGAAAAGGTTTGAAGATCGATCGATCAATAGATAGAAAAGGTTTGAAGATCGATCGATAGATAGATAGATAGATAGATAGATTAGATGAGTTTGAATGAGTTTACATTGATTAGCATCAAAGCTTGATTGAGTCTAATGGGATTTGGAGCTTGGGTCATCTGAACATCCTGTCAATGAAAGTCTATGGGCATTTTTGGGGTTTTTAATTTTAATTTTTAGGAAAACCGTAACTCAAACCAGTCTGAAAAGATATAGCACACCGAGTCAGAACAGTATGAAGGTCTGTGCCGAGTTTGGAGTATGTAGCTTGAACGGTCTAGGAGGAGTTAGTGTCCAAAAATTTTGCGGCCAGAAAAATAAAAGAGAAGAAGAAGAATAATAACTAGAAAAAAAAGTTCGTCGAGACAAACTTTAAGTTGGCTTGAGAAAGCCTGACCAGAAAGTTTGAAAAGTTTAGATCGATCGATAGATAGAAAAGGTTTGAAGATAGATAGATAGATAGATAGATAGATAGATAGATAGATAGATAGATAGATAGATAGATAGATAGATAGATAGATAGATAGATAGATAGATAGATAGATAGATAGAAAAGGTTTGAAATTTTTTTTACCGCCCCCCACCCGCGGTCTGTCTGTCTGCCTGTCTGGCTGGCTGCCTTGCGACAGCAATAGAAGTCATCGGATTTGTTTTTGTTTTTTTAAAGACAAGCTAAATAGAAAAAACAAAAAAAAAAAAAAAATTTTACCGCCCCCCACCCGCGGTCTGTCTGTCTGTCTGGCTGCCTTGCGACAGCAATAGAAGTCATCGGATTTGTTTTTGTTTTTTTAAATACAAGCTAAATAGAAAAAAAAAAATTTTTTACCGCCCCCCACCCGCGGTCTGTCTGTCTGTCTGTCTGGCTGCCTTGCGACAGCAATAGAAGTCATCGAATTTGTTTTTGTTTTTTTAAATACAAGCTAAACAAAAAAAAAAAAATTTTTACCGCCCCCCACCCGCGGTCTGTCTGTCTGTCTGCCTTGCGACAGCAATAGAAGTCATGGGATTTGTTTTTGTTTTTTTAAAGACAAGCATGATTATCAAAGTTACTAGCATGTTGATTGAGTCTAATGGGATTTGGAGCTTGGGTCATCTGAACATCCTGTCAATGAAAGTCTATGGGCATTTTTTGGGTTTTTAATTTTAATTTTTAGGAAAACCGTAACTCAAACCAGTCTGAAAAGATATAGCACACCGAGTCAGAACAGTATGAAGGTCTGTGCCGAGTTTGGAGTATGTAGCTTGAACGGTCTAGGAGGAGTTAGTGTCCAAAAATTTTGCGGCCAGAAAAATAAAAGAGAAGAAGAAGAACTAGAAAAAAAAGTTCGTCGAGACAAACTTTAAGTTGGCTTGAGAAAGCCTGACCAGAAAGTTTGAAAAGTTTAGATCGATCGATCGATAGATAGAAAAGGTTTGAAGATCGATCGATAGATAGAAAAGGTTTGAAGATCGATAGATAGATAGAAAGGGTTTGAAGATCGATCGATAGATAGAAAGGGTTTGAAGATCGATCGATAGATAGAAAAGGTTTGAAGATCGATCGATATATAGAAAAGGTTTGAAGATTGATTGATAGAAAGAAAAGGTTTAAAGATCGATCGAAAAGGTTTGAAGATCGATCGAAAAGGTTTGAAGATCGATCGATAGAAAAGGTTTGAAGATCGATCGATAGAAAAGGTTTGAAGATCGATCGATAGAAAAGGTTTGAAGATTGATCGATCGATAGAAAAGGTTTGAAGATCGATCGACCGATCGAAAAGGGTTGAAGATCGATTGATCGAAAAGGTTTGAAGATCGATCGATCGATCGAAAAGGTTTGAAGATCGATCGATCAAAAAGGTTTGAAGATCGATCGATCGAAAAGGTTTGAAGATCGATCGATCGAAAAGGTTTGAAGATCGATCGGTCGAAAAGGTTTGAAGATCGATCGAAAAGGTTTGAAGATCGATCGATCGAAAAGGTTTGAAGATCGATCGATCAAAAAGGTTTGAAGATCGATCGATCGAAAAGGCTTGAAGATCGACCGATCGATCGAAAAGGTTTGAAGATCGATCGATTGAAAAGGTTTGAAGATCGATCGACCGATAGAAAAGGTTTGAAGATCGATCGATCGATAGAAAAGGTTTGAAGATCGATCGATTGAAAAGGTTTGAAGATCGATCGATCGAAAAGGTTTGAAGATCGATCGATAGAAAAGGTTTGAAGATCGATCGATAGAAAAGGTTTGAAGATCGATTGATAGAAAAGGTTTGAAGATCGATCGATCAATAGAAAAGGTTTGAAGATCGATCGATAGATAGAAAAGGTTTGAAGATCGATCGATAGAAAAGGTTTGAAGATCGATCGATCAATAGAAAAGGTTTGAAGATTGATCGATCGATAGAAAAGGTTTGAAGATCGATCGATCAATAAGGTTTGAAGATCGATCGATCGAAAAGGCTTGAAGATCGACCGATCGATCGAAAAGGTTTGAAGATCGATCGATCGAAAAGGTTTGAAGATCGATCGATAGATAGAAAAGGTTTGAAGATCGATCGATCAATAGAAAAGGTTTGAAGATCGGTTTGAAGATCGATCGATCGATCAAAAAGGTTTGAAGATCGATCGATTGATCGAAAAGGTTTGAAGATCGATCGATAGATAAAAAAGGTTTGAAGATCGATCGATAGATAGATAGATAGATTAGATGAGTTTGAATGAGTTTACATTGATTAGCATCAAAGCTTGCTTGAGTCTAATGGGATTTGGAGCTTGGGTCATCTGAACATCCTGTCAATGAAAGTCTATGGGCATTTTTTGGGTTTTTAATTTTGAATTTTTAGGAAAACCGTAACTCAAACCAGTCTGAAAAGATATAGCACACCGAGTCAGAACAGTATGAAGGTCTGTGCCGAGTTTGGAGTATGTAGCTTGAACGGTCTAGGAGGAGTTAGTGTCCAAAAATTTACCGCTCAGAAAAATAAGAATAACTAGAAAAAAAAGTTCGTCGAGACAAACTTTAAGTTGGCTTGAGAAAGCTTGACCAGAAAGTTTGAAAAGTTTAGATGGATCGATCGATAGATAGAAAAGGTTTGAAGATCGATCGATAGATAGAAAAGGTTTGAAGATCGATAGATAGATAGAAAAGGTTTGAAGATAGATAGATAGATAGATAGATAGATAGATAGATAGATAGATAGATAGATAGAAAAGGTTTGAAATTTTTTTTACCGCCCCCCACCCGCGGTCTGTCTGCCTGTCTGGCTGGCTGCCTTGCGACAGCAATAGAAGTCATCGGATTTGTTTTTGTTTTTTTTAAAAACAAGCTAAATCGAAAAAAAATAAATAAATAATTTTACCGCCCCCACCCACGGTCTGTCTGTCTGTCTGTCTGTCTGTCTGTCTGGCTGCCTTGCGACAGCAATAGAAGTTATCGAATTTGTTTTTGTTTTTTTAAAGACAAGCTAAATAGAAAAAAAAAAATTTTTACCGCCCCCCACCCGCGGGGTCTGTCTGTCTGCCTGTCTGTCTGCCTTGCGACAGCAATATAAGTCATCAAATTTGTTTTTGTTTTTTTAAAGACAAGCTAAATAGAAAAAAAAACAATTTTACCGCCCCCACCCGCGATCTGTCTGTCTGTCTGTCTGTCTGCCTTGCGACAGCAATATAAGTCATCGGATTTGTTTTTGTTTTTTTAAATACAAGCTAAATAGAAAAAAAAAAAAAATTTTACCGCCCCCCCACCCGCGGTCTGTCTGTCTGTCTGTCTGTCTGCCTTGCGACAGCAATATAAGTCATCGAATTTGTTTTTGTTTTTTTAAAGACAAGCTAAATAGAAAAAAAAAATTTTTACCGCCCCCCACCCGCGGGGTCTGTCTGTCTGCCTGTCTGTCTGCCTTGCGACAGCAATATAAGTCATCAAATTTGTTTTTGTTTTTTTAAAGACAAGCTAAATAGAAAAAAAAAAAATTTTACCGCCCCCACCCGCGATCTGTCTGTCTGTCTGTCTGTCTGTCTGCCTTGCGACAGCAATATAAGTCATCGGATTTGTTTTTGTTTTTTTAAATACAAGCTAAATAGAAAAAACAAAACAAAAAAAAAATGTTTTACCGCCCCCCACCCGCGGTCTGTCTGTCTGCCTGCCTTGCGACAGCAATAGAAGTCATCGGATTTGTTTTTGTTTTTTTAAAGTCAAGCTAAATAGAAAAAAAAAATTTTTTACCGCCCCCCACCCGCGGTCAGTCTGTCTGTATGTCTGTCTCTCTGTCTGGCTGCCTTGCGACAGCAATAGAAGTCATCGAATTTGTTTTTGTTTTTTTAAAGACAAGCTAAATAGAAAAAACAAAAAAAACAAAAAAAAAAATTTTACCGCCTCCCACCCGCGGTCAGTCAGTCTGTCTGTCTGTCTGTCTGCCTGTCTGTCTGCCTTGCGACAGCAATAGAAGTCATGGGATTTGTTTTTGTTTTTTTAAAGACAAGCATGATTATCAAAGTTACTAGCATGTTGTTTGAGTCTAATGGGATTTGGAGCTTGGGTCATCTGAACATCCTGTCAATGAAAGTCTATGGGCATTTTTTGGGTTTTTAATTTTAATTTTTAGGAAAACCGTAACTCAAACCAGTCTGAAAAGATATAGCACACCGAGTAAGAACAGTATGAAGGTCTGTGCCGAGTTTGGAGTATGTAGCTTGAACGGTCTAGGAGGAGATAGTGTCCAAAAATTTACCGGCCAGAAAAATAATAATAATAAGAAGAAGAATAATAATAAGTTTAAATACAATATCAGTAAGTTGGCTGTTCCAAGCCAACATAATAATAATAAGTTTAAATACAATATTAGAAAGTTGGCTTTTGCAAGCCAACTTAACTAGAAAAAAAGTTCGTCGAGACAAACTTTAAGTTGGCTTGAGAAAGCCTGACCAGAAAGTTTGAAAAGTTTAGATGGATCGATCGATAGATAGAAAAGGTTTGAAGATCGATCAATAGATAGAAAAGGTTTGAAGATCGATCGATAGATAGAAAAGGTTTGAAGATCGATCGATAGATAGAAAAGGTTTGAAGATTGATTGATCAATAGAAAAGGTTTGAAGATCGATCGATTAATAGAAAAGGTTTGAAGATCGATCGATAGAAAAGGTTTGAAGATCGATCGATAGAAAAGGTTTGAAGATCGATCGATAGAAAAGGTTTGAAGATCGATCGATCGAAAAGGTTTGAAGATCGATCGATCGAAAAGGTTTGAAGATCGATCGTTCGAAAAGGTTTGAAGACCGATCAATCAAAAAGGTTTGAAGATCGATCGATTGATAAGGTTTGAAGATCGATCGAAAAGGTTTGAAGATTGATCGATCGAAAAGGTTTGAAGATCGATCGATCGAAAAGGTTTGAAGATCGATCGATTGATAGAAAAGGTTTGAAGATCGATCGATCTAAAAGGTTTGAAGATCGATCGATCGAAAAGGTTTGAAGATCGATCGATCAAAAAGGATTGCGATCGAAAAGGTTTGACGATCGATCGATCGAAAAGGTTTGAAGATCGATCGATCAAAAAGGTTTGAAGATCGATCGATCGAAAAGGTTTGAAGACCGATCGATCGAAAAGATTTGAAGATCAATCGATCGAAAAGGTTTGAAGATCGATCAATCGATGAGGTTTGAAGATCGATCGATCGAAAAGGTTTGAAGATTGATCGATCGATCGAAAAGGTTTGAAGATCGATCGATCGATAGAAAAGGTTTGAAGATCGATCGATCGATAGAAAAGGTTTGAAGATCGATCGATCAAAAAGGTTTGAAGATCGATCGATCGAAAAGGTTTGCTATCGAAAAGGTTTGAAGATCGATCGATCGATCGATCGAAAAGGTTTGAAGATCGATCGATCGAAAAGGTTTGAAGATCGATCGATCGAAAAGGTTTGAAGATCGATCAATCGATAGAAAAGGTTTGAAGATCGATCGATCGATAGAAAAGGTTTGAAGATCGATCGATCGATAGAAAAGGTTTGAAGATCGATCGATCGATAGAAAAGGTTTGAAGATCGATCGATTGAAAAGGTTTGAAGATCGATCGATCGAAAAGGTTTGAAGATCGATCGATAGATAGATTAGATGAGTTTGAATGAGTTTACAATGATTAGCATCAAAGCTTGATGAAAAGAAAAGATATTGCACACCGAGTCAGAACAGTATGAAGGTCTGTGCCGAGTTTGGAGTATGTAGCTTGAACGGTCTAGGAGGAGTTAGTGTCCAAAAATGTTGTGGCAATAAAAATAAGAAGAAGAATAATAACTAGAAAAAAGTTTGAGACAAACTTTAAGTTGGCTTGAAAAAGCCAGACCAGAAAGTTTGAAAAGTTTAGATCGATTGATCGATAGAAAAGGTTTGAAGATCGATCGATAGAAAGAAAAGGTTTGAAGATCGATCGATAGATAGAAAAGGTTTGAAGATCGATCGATCGATAGAAAAGGTTTGAAGATTGATCGATCGATCAATAGAAAAGGTTTGAAGATTGATCGATCGATAGAAAAGGTTTGAAGATCGATCGATCGATCAAAAAGGTTTGAAGATCGATCGACCGATCAAAAAGGTTTGAAGACCGATCGATAGAAAAGGTTTGAAGATCGATCGATCGAAAAGGTTTGAAGATCGATCGATAGAAAAGGTTTGAAGATCGATCGGTCAATAGAAAAGGTTTGAAGATCGATCGATAGAAAAGGTTTGAAGATCGATCGATCGATAGAAAAGGTTTGAAGATCGATCGATTGAGAGAAAAGGTTTGAAGATCGATCGATAGATAGAAAAGGTTTGAAGATCGATCGATAGATAGAAAAGGTTTGATGTTCGATCGATAGATAGAAAAGGTTTGAAGATCGATCGAAAAGGTTTGAAGATCGATCGATCGAAAAGGTTTGAAGATCGATCGATCGAAAAGGTTTGAAGATCGATCGATCGAAAAGGTTTGAAGATCGATCGATCGATAAGGTTTGAAGATTGACCGATAGAAAGATAGATTAGATGAGTTTGAATGAGTTTACATTGATTAACATCAAAGCTTGATTGAGTCTAATGGGATTTGGAGCTTGGGTCATCTGAACATCCTGTCAATGAAAGTCTATGGGCATTTTTTGGGTTTTTAATTTTAATTTTTAGGAAAACCGTAACTCAAACCAGTCTGAAAAGATATAGCACACCGAGTCAGAACAGTATGAAGGTCTGTGCCGAGTTTGGAGTATGTAGCTTGAACGGTCTAGGAGGAGTTAGTGTCCAAAAATTTTGCGGCCAGAAAAATAAAAGAGAAGAAGAAGAAGAATAATAACTAGAAAAAAAAGTTCGTCGAGACAAACTTTAAGTTGGCTTGAGAAAGCTTGACCAGAAAGTTTGAAAAGTTTAGATGGATCGATCGATAGATAGAAAAGGTTTGAAGATCGATCAATAGATAGAAAAGGTTTGAAGATCGATCGATAGAAAGAAAAGGTTTGAAGATCGATCGATAGAAAAGGTTTGAAGATCGATCGATCGATAGAAAAGGTTTGAAGATCGATAGATAGATAGATATCTGCCTGTCTGTCTGCCTTGCGACAGCAATATAAGTCATCGGATTTGTTTTTGTTTATTTAAAGACAAGCTAAATAGAAAAAAAAAAAAAATTTACCGCCCCCCACCCGCGGTCTGTCTGTCTGGCTGCCTTGCGACAGCAATATAATTCATCGGATTTGTTTTTGTTTTTTTAAATACAAGCTAAATAGAAAAAAAATAAAAAAAATAAAAATTTTTACCGCCCCCCACCCGCGGTCTGTCTGTCTCTCTGTCTGGCTGCCTTGCGACAGCAATATAAGTCATCGAATTTGTTTTTGTTTTTTTAAAGACAAGCTAAATAGAAAAAAAAAAAAAATTTTACCGCCCCCACCCGCAGTCTGTCTGTCTGTCTGTCTGTCTGTCTGCCTTGTGACAGCAATAGAAGTCATCGAATTTGTTTTTGTTTTTTTAAAGACAAGCTAAATAGAAAAAACAAAAAAAAAAAAAATTTTACCGCCCCCCACCCGCGGTCTGTCTGTCTGTCTGTCTGGCTGCCTTGCGACAGCAATAGAAGTCATCGGATTTGTTTTTGTTTTTTTAAAGACAAGCATGATTATCAAAGTTACTAGCATGTTGATTGAGTCTAATGGGATTTGGAGCTTGGGTCATCTGAACATCCTGTCAATGAAAGTCTATGGGCATTTTTTGGGTTTTTAATTTTAATTTTTAGGAAAACCGTAACTCAAACCAGTCTAAAAAGATATAGCACACCGAGTCAGAACAGTATGAAGGTCTGTGCCGAGTTTGGAGTATGTAGCTTGAACGGTCTAGGAGGAGATAGTGTCCAAAAATTTACCGGCCAGAAAAATAATAATAAGAAGAAGAAGAATAATAATAAGTTTAAATACAATATCAGTAAGTTGGCTGTTCCAAGCCAACTTAACTAGAAAAAAAGAGTTTGAGACAAACTTTAAGTTGGCTTTAGAAAGCCTGACCAGAAAGTTTGAAAAGTTTAGATAGATAGATAGATAGATAGATAGATAGATAGATAGATAGATAGATAGAGAAGGTTTGAAGATAGATAGATAGATAGATAGATAGATAGATAGATAGATAGATAGATAGATAGATAGATAGATAGATAGATAGATAGATAGATAGATAGATAGATAGATAGATAGATAGATAGATAGATAGATAGATAGATGAGTTTGAATGAGTTTACATTGATTAGCATCAAAGCTTGCTTGAGTCTAATGGGATTTGGAGCTTGGGTCATCTGAACATCCTGTCAATGAAAGTCTATGGGCATTTTTTGGGTTTTTAATTTGAATTTTTAGAAAAACCGTAACTCAAACCAGTCTGAAAAGATATAGCACACCGAGTCAGAACAGTATGAAGGTCTGTGCCGAGTTTGGAGTATGTAGCTTGAACGGTCTAGGAGGAGATAGTGTCCAAAAATTTTCTGGCCATAAAAATAAAAGAGAAGAAGAATAACTAGAAAAAAAAGTTCGTCGAGACAAACTTTAAGTTGGCTTGAGAAAGCCTGACCAGAAAGTTTGAAAAGTTTAGATCGATCGATCGATAGATAGAAAAGGTTTGAAGATCGATAGATAGATAGAAAAGGTTTGAAGATCGATCGATAGATAGAAAAAGGTTTGAAGATCGATCGATAGATAGAAAAGGTTTGAAGATCGACCGATCGATCGAAAAGGTTTGAAGATCGATCTAACGAAAAGGTTCTAAGATCGATCGATCGAAAATGTTTGAAGATCGATCGATCAAAAAGGTTTGAAGATCGATCGAAAAGGTTTGAAGATCGATCAAAAAGGTTTGAAGATCGATCGAAAAGGTTTGAAGATCGATCAAAAAGGTTTGAAGATCGATCGATCAAAAAGGTTTGAAGATCGATCGATCAAAAAGGTTTGAAGATCGACCGATCGATCGAAAAGGTTTGAAGATCGATTGATCGAAAAGGTTCGAAGATCGATCAATCGAAAAGGTTCGAAGATCGATCGATCGAAAAGGTTCGAAGATCGATCGATCGAAAAGGTTTGAAGATCGATCGATCGAAAAGGTTTGAAGATCGATCGATCGAAAAGGTTTGAAGATCGATCGATCAAAAAGGTTTGAAGATCGATCAATCAAAAAGGTTTGAAGATCAACCGATCGATCGAAAATGTTTGAAGATCGATCGATCGAAAAGGTTTGAAGATCGATCGATAAGGTTTGAAGATCGATCGATCGATCGATAAGGTTTGAAGATCGATCGATCAAAAAGGTTTGAAGATCGATCGATCGATAGAAAGGGTTTGAAGATTGATCGATCGATCAAAAAGGTTTGAAGATCGATCGATCGAAAAGGTTTGAAGATCGATCGATCCATCGAAAAGGTTTGAAGATCGATCGATAGATAGATAAATTAGATGAGTTTGAATGAGTTTACATTGATTAGCATCAAAGCTTGATTGAGTCTAATGGGATTTGGAGCTTGGGTCATCTGAACATCCTGTCAATGAAAGTCTATGGGCATTTTTTGGGTTTTTAATTTTAATTTTTAGGAAAACCGTAACTCAAACCAGTCCGAAAAGATATAGCACACCGAGTCAGAACAGTATGAAGGTCTGTGCCGAGTTTGGAGTATGTAGCTTGAACGGTCTAGGAGGAGATAGTGTCCAAAAATTTACCGGCCAGAAAAATAAGAAGAAGAAGAACTAGAAAAAAAAAGTTTGAGACAAACTTTAAGTTGGCTTGAAAAAGCCTGACCAGAAAGTTTGAAAAGTTTAGATCGATCAATCGAAAAGGTTTGAAGATCGATCGATAGAAAGAAAAGGTTTGAAGATCGATCGATAGATAGAAAAGGTTTGAAGATCGATCGATAGATAGAAAAGGTTTGAAGATCGATCGATCAAAAAGGTTTGAAGATCGATCGTCCGATCGAAAAGGTTTGAAGATCGATCGATCGATCGAAAAGGTTTGAAGATCGATCGATCAAAAAGGTTTGAAGATCGATCGATCGATAGAAAAGGTTTGAAGATCGATCGATCGATAGAAAAGGTTTTAAGATCGATCGATCGATAGAAAAGGTTTGAAGATCGATCGATCGAAAAGGTTTGAAGATCGATCGATCGAAAAGGTTTGCGATCGAAAAGGTTTGAAGATCGATCGATCGAAAAGGTTTGAAGATCGATCGATCGAAAAGGTTTGAAGATCGATCGATCGAAAAGGTTTGAAGATCGATCGATCGATAGATAGATAGATTAGATGAGTTTGAATGAGTTTACATTGATTAGCATCAAAGCTTGATTGAGTCTAATGGGATTTGGAGCTTGGGTCATCTGAACATCCTGTCAATGAAAGTCTATGGGCATTTTTTGGGTTTTTAATTTTAATTTTTAGGAAAACCGTAACTCAAACCAGTCTGAAAAGATATAGCACACCGAGTCAGAACAGTATGAAGGTCTGTGCCGAGTTTTGAGTATGTAGCTTGAACGGTCTAGGAGGAGATAGTGTCCAAAAATTTACCGGCCAGAAAAATAATAATAAGAAGAAGAAGAATAATAATAAGTTTGAATACAATATCAGTAAGTTGGCTCTTCCAAGCCAACTTAATAATAATAAGTTTAAATACAATATCAGTAAGTTGGCTTTTGCAAGCCAACTTAATAAGTTTAAATACAATATCAGTAAGTTGGCTGTTCCAAGCCAACTTAATAAGTTTAAATACAATATTAGTAAGTTGGCTTTTCCAAGCCAACTTAACTAGAAAAAAAGTTCGTCGAGACAAACTTTAAGTTGGCTTGAGAAAGCCTGACCAGAAAGTTTGAAAAGTTTAGATCGATCGATCGATAGATAGAAAAGGTTTGAAGATCGATCGATAGAAAGAAAAGGTTTGAAGAGCGATCGATAGAAAGAAAAGGTTTGAAGATCGATCGATCGAAAAGGTTTGAAGTTCGATCGATAGATAGATAGATAGATAGATAGATAGATAGATAGATAGATAGATAGATAGATAGATAGATAGATAGATAGATAGATAGATAGATAGATTAGATGAGTTTGAATGAGTTTACATTGATTATCATCAAAGCTTGATTGAGTCTAATGGGATTTGGAGCTTGGGTCATCTGAACATCCTGTCAATGAAAGTCTATGGGCATTTTTTGGGTTTTTAATTAAAATTTTTAGGAAAACCGTAACTCAAACCAGTCTGAAAAGATATAGCACACCGAGTCAGAACAGTATGAAGGTCTGTGCCGAGTTTGGAGTATGTAGCTTGAACGGTCTAGGAGGAGTTAGTGTCCAAAAATTTTGCGGCCAGAAAAATAAAAGAGAAGAAGAAGAAGAAGAATAACTAGAAAAAAAAGTTCGTCGAGACAAACTTTAAGTTGGCTTGAAAAAGCCTGACCAGAAAGTTTGAAAAGTTTAGATCGATCGATCGATAGAAAAGGTTTGAAGATCAATCGATAGATAGAAAAGGTTTGAAGATCGATCGATAGATAGAAAAGGTTTGAAGATCGATCGATAGAAAGAAAAGGTTTGAAGATCAATCGATGGATAGAAAAGGTTTGAAGATCGATCGATAGATAGAAAAGGTTTGAAGATCGATCGTTCGATAGAAGAGGTTTGAAGATCGATCGATCGAAAAGGTTTGAAGATCGATCGATAGATCAAAAAGGTTTGAAGATCGATCGATAGATCAAAAAGGTTTGAAGATCGATCGTTTGAAAAGGTTTGAAGATCGATCGATCGAAAAGGTTTGAAGATCGATCGATCGATAAGGTTTGAAGATCGATCGATCAAAAAGGTTTGAAGATCGATCGATCAAAAAGGTTTGAAGATCGATCGATCAAAAAGGTTTGAATATCGATCGATCGATCGAAAAGGTTTGAAGATCGATCGAAAAGGTTTGAAGATCGATCGATCGATAAGGTTTGAAGATCGATCGATCGAAAAGGTTTGAAGATCGATAGATCGAAAAGGTTTGAAGATCGATCGATCAAAAAGGTTTGAAAATCGATCGATCAATCGAAAAGGTTTGAAGATCGATTGAAAAGGTTTGAAGATCGATCGATCTTCAAACCTTATCGATCGATCGATCTTCAAACCTTTTCAATCGATCTTCAAACCTTTTTGATTGATCGATCGATTTTCAAACCTTTTTGATCGAAAAGATCGATCGATAAGGTTTGAAGATTGATCGATCGATCAAAAAGGTTTGAAAATCGATCGTTCGATAGAAGAGGTTTGAAGATCGATCGATCGAAAAGGTTTGAAGATCGATCGATCTATCGAAAAGGTTTGAAGATCGATCGATCGATCGAAAAGGTTTGAAGATCGATCGATCAAAAAGGTTTTATGATCAATCGATCAATCGAAAAGGTTTGAAGATCGCTCGATCGATAGAAAAGGTTTGAAGATCGATCGATCGATAGAAAAGGTTTGAAGATCGATCGATCGAAAAGGTTTGAAGATCGATCGAAAAGGTTTGAAGATCGATCGAAAAGGTTTGAAGATCGATCGATCGAAAAGTTTTGAAGATCGATCGATCGAAAAGGTTTGGAGATCGATCGATCGATAGAAAAGTTTGAAGATCGATGGATCGATCGAAAAGGTTTGCGATCGAAAAGGTTTGAAGATCGATCGATCGATCGAAAAGGTTTGAAGATCGATCGATAGAAAAGGTTTGAAGATCGATCGATCAAAAAGGTTTGAAAATCGATCGATCGAAAAGTTTTGAATATCGATTGAAAAGGTTTGAAGATCGATAGAAAAGGTTTGAAGATCGATCGATCGATAGAAAAGTTTTAAGATCGATGGATCGATCGAAAAGGTTTACGATCGAAAAGGTTTGAAGATCGATCGATCGAAAAGGTTTGAAGATCGATCGATAGAAAAGGTTTGAAGATCGATCGATCAAAAAGGTTTGAAAATCGATCGATCGAAAAGTTTTGAATATCGATTGAAAAGGTTTGAAGATCGATAGAAAAGGTTTGAAGATCGATCGATCGATCAAAAAGGTTTTAAGATCAATCGATCGATCGAAAAGGTTTGAAGATCGATCGATCAAAAAGGTTTTAAGATCGATCGATCGATAGAAAAGGTTTGAGGATCGATCGATCGAAAAGGTTTGAAGATCGATCGATCGATCGAAAAGTTTTGAAGATCGATCGATCGAAAAGGTTTGAAGATCAATCGATCGAAAAGGTTTGAAGATCGATCGATTGATCGAAAAGGTTTGAAGACCGATCGATCGAAAAGGTTTGAAGATCGATCGATCGATAGAAAAGGTTTGAAGATCGATCGATCGAAAAGGTTTGAAGATCGATGGATCGATCGAAAAGGTTTGCGATCGAAAAGGTTTGAAGATCGATCGATCGAAAAGGTTTGAAGATCGATAGATAGATAGATAGATAGATTAGATGAGTTTGAATGAGTTTACATTGATTAGCATCAAAGCTTGATTGAGTCTAATGGGATTTGGAGCTTGGGTCATCTGAACATCCAGTCAATGAAAGTCTATGGGCATTTTTTGGGTTTTTAATTTGAATTTTTAGGAAAACCGTAACTCAAACCAGTCTGAAAAGATATAGCACACCGAGTCAGAACAGTATGAAGGTCTGTGCCGAGTTTGGAGTATGTAGCTTGAACGGTCTAGGAAGAGTTAGTGTCCAAAAATTTACCGGCCAGAAAAATAAAAGAGAAGAAGAAGAAGAAGAAGAAGAAGAAGAATAATAAGTTTAAATACAATATCAGTAAGTTGGCTGTTCCAAGCCAACTTAATAATAAGTTTAAATACAATATCAGTAAGTTGGCTGTTCCAAGCCAACTTAACTAGAAAAAAAAGTTCGTCGAGACAAACTTTAAGTTGGCTTGAGAAAGCCTAGAAAGTTTGAAAAGTTTAGATTGATCGATCGATAGAAAAGGTTTGAAGATCGATAGATAGATAGATAAGGTTTGAAGATCGATAGATAGATAGAAAAGGTTTGAAGATAGATAGATAGATAGATAGATAGATAGATAGATAGATAGATAGATAGATAGATAGATAGATAGATAGATAGATAGATAGATAGATAGATAGATAGATAGATAGATAGATAGATAGATAAGGTTTGAAGATAGATAGATAGATAGATAGATAGATAGATAGATAGATAGATAGATAGATAGATAGATAGATAGATAGATAGATAGATAGATAGATAGAAAAGGTTTGAAATTTTTTTTACCGCCCCCCACCCGCGGTCTGTCTGTCTGCCTGTCTGGCTGGCTGCCTTGCGACAGCAATATAAGTCATCGGATTTGTTTTTGTTTTTTTAAAGACAAGCTAAATAGAAAAAAAAAATTTTACCGCCCCCACCCGCGGTCTGTCTGCCTGTCTGTCTGCCTTGCGACAGCAATAGAAGTCATCGGATTTGTTTTTGTTTTTTTAAATACAAGCTAAATAGAAAAAAAAAATAAAAAATTTTTACCGCCCCCCACCAGCGGTCTGTCTGTCTGTCTCTCTGTCTGGCTGCCTTGGGACAGCAATAGAAGTCATCGAATTTGTTTTTGTTTTTTTAAAGACAAGCTAAATAGAAAAAAAAAAAAAAAAATTTTACCGCCGCCCACCCGCGGTCTGTCTGTCTGCCTGTCTGTCTGCCTTGCGACAGCAATATAAGTCATCGGATTTGTTTTTGTTTTTTTAAAGACAAGCTAAATAAAAAAAAAAAAAAAAATTACCGCCCCCCACCCGCGGTCTGTCTGTCTGTCTGGCTGCCTTGCGACAGCAATAGAAGTCATCGGATTTGTTTTTGTTTTTTAAATACAAGCTAAATAGAAAAAACAAAAAAATTTTTTACCGCCCCCCCACCCGCGGTCTGTCTGTCTGCCTTGTGACAGCAATATAAGTCATCGGATTTGTTTTTGTTTTTTTAAAGACAAGCTAAATAGAAAAAACAAAAAAAATTTTTACCGCCCCCCCACCCGCGGGGTCTGTCTGTCTGCCTGTCTGTCTGCCTTGCGACAGCAATATAAGTCATTAAGTCATCGAATTTGTTTTTGTTTTTTTAAAGACAAGCTAAATAGAAAAAAAATAATTTTTACCGCCCCCCACCCGCAGTCTGTCTGTCTGTCTGTCTGGCTGCCTTGCGACAGCAATATAAGTCATCGGATTTGTTTTTGTTTTTTTAAATACAAGCTAAATAGAAAAAAAAAATTTTTACCGCCCCCCACCCGCGGTCTGTCTGTATGTCTGTCTGTCTGTCTGGCTGCCTTGCGACAGCAATAGAAGTCATCGAATTTGTTTTTGTTTTTTTAAAGACAAGCTAAATAGAAAAAACAAAAAAAACAAAAAAAAATTTTTACCTCCCCCCACCCGCGGTCAGTCTGTCTGTCTGCCTGTCTGTCTGCCTTGCGACAGCAATATAAGTCATGGGATTTATTTTTGTTTTTTTAAAGACAAGCATGATTATCAAAGTTACTAGCATGTTGATTGAGTCTAATGGGATTTGGAGCTTGGGTCATCTGAACATCCTGTCAATGAAAGTCTATGGGCATTTTTTGGGTTTTTAATTTTAATTTTTAGGAAAACCGTAACTCAAACCAGTCTGAAAAGATATAGCACACCGAGTCAGAACAGTATGAAGGTCTGTGCCGAGTTTGGAGTATGTAGCTTGAACGGTCTAGGAGGAGGTGGTGTCCAAAAATTTACCGGCCAGAAAAATAATAATAAGAAGAAGAAGAATAATAGCTAGAAAAAAAAGTTCTTCGAGACAAACTTTAAGTTGGCTTGAGAAAGCCTGACCAGAAAGTTTGAAAAGTTTAGATCGATCGATCGATAGATAGAAAAGGTTTGAAGATCGATAGATAGATAGAAAAGGTTTGAAGATAGATAGATAGAAAGATAGATAGATAGATAGATAGATAGATAGATAGATAGATAGATAGATAGATAGATAGATAGATAGATAGATAGATAGATAGATAGATAGATAGATAGATAGATAGAAAAGGTTTGAAATTTTATTTACCGCCCCCCACCCGCGGTCTGTCTGTCTGTCTGTCTGGCTGCCTTGCGACAGCAATAGAAGTTATCGAATTTGTTTTTGTTTTTTTAAAAACAAGCTAAATAGAAAAAACAAAAAAAATTTTACCGCCCCCCACCCGCGGTCTGTATGTCTGCCTGTCTGTCTGCCTTGCGACAGCAATAGAAGTCATCGGATTTGTTTTTGTTTTTTTAAAGACAAACTAAATAGAAAAAAAAAAAAAATTTACCGCCCCCACCCGCGGTCTGTCTGTCTGTCTGTCTGCCTTGTGACAGCAATAGAAGTCATCGGATTTGTTTTTGTTTTTTTAAAGACAAGCTAAATAAAAAAAAAATATATATATTTTACCGCCCCCCCACCCGCGGTCTGTCTGTCTGTCTGCCTGTCTGTCTGCCTTGCGACAGCAATAGAAGTCATCGGATTTGTTTTTGTTTTTTTAAAGACAAGCTAAATAGAAAAAACAAAAAAAAAAAAATTTTACCGCCCCCACCCGCGGTCTGTCTGTCTGTCTGTCTGGCTGCCTTGCGACAGCAATAGAAGTCATGGGATTTGTTTTTGTTTTTTTAAAGACAAGCATGATTATCAAAGTTACTAGCATGTTGATTGAGTCTAATGGGATTTGTAGCTTGGGTCATCTGAACATCCTGTCAATGAAAGTCTATGGGCATTTTTTGGGTTTTTAATTTTAATTTTTAGGAAAACCGTAACTCAAACCAGTCTGAAAAGATATAGCACACCGAGTCAGAACAGTATGAAGGTCTGTGCCGAGTTTGGAGTATGTAGCTTGAACGGTCTAGGAGGAGTTAGTGTCCAAAAATTTACCGGCCAGAAAAATAAAAGAGAAGAAGAAGAAGAAGAATAACTAGAAAAAAAAGTTTGAGACAAACTTTAAGTTGGCTTGAGAAAGCCTGACCAGAAAGTTTGAAAAGTTTAGATCGATCGATCGATAGATAGAAAAGGTTTGAAGATCGATCGATAGATAGAAAAGGTTTGAAGATCGATCGATAGATAGAAAAGGTTTGAAGATCGATCGATAGAAAGAAAAGGTTTAAAGATCGATCGATAGAAAGAAAAGGTTTGAAGATCGATCGATAGAAAAGGTTTAATGATCAATCGAAAAGGTTTGAAGATCGATCGATCGAAAAGGTTTGAAGATCGATCGATCAATCGAAAAGGTTTGAAGATCGATCGATCAATCAAAAAGGTTTGAAGATCGATCGATAGATCGAAAAGGTTTGAAGATCGATCGATAGATCGAAAAGGTTTGAAGATCGATCGAAAAGGTTTGAAGATTGACCGATCAATCGAAAAGGTTTGAAGATCGATCAATCGAAAAGGTTTGAAGATCGATCGACCGATAGAAAAGGTTTGAAGATCGATCGATAGATAGAAAAGGTTTGAAGATCGATAGATAGATAGAAAAGGTGAAGATAGATAGATAGATAGATAGATAGATAGATAGATAGATAGATAGATAGATAGATAGATAGATAGATAGATAGATAGATAGATAGATAGATAGATAGAAAAGGTTTGACATTTTTTTTCCCGCCCCCCACCCGCGGTCTGTCTGTCTGGCTGCCTTGCGACAGCAATAGAAGTCATGGGATTTGTTCTTGTTTTTTTAAAGACAAGCATGATTATCAAAGTTACTAGCATGTTGATTGAGTCTAATGGGATTTGGAGCTTGGGTCATCTGAACATCCTGTCAATGAAAGTCTATGGGCATTTTTTGGGTTTTTAATTTTAATTTTTAGGAAAACCGTAACTCAAACCAGTCTGAAAAGATATAGCACACCGAGTCAGAACAGTATGAAGGTCTGTGCCGAGTTTGGAGTATGTAGCTTGAACGGTCTAGGAGGAGGTGGTGTCCAAAAATTTACCGGCCAGAAAAATAATAATAAGAAGAAGAAGAATAATAGCTAGAAAAAAAAGTTCGTCGAGACAAACTTTAAGTTGGCTTGAGAAAGCCTGACCAGAAAGTTTGAAAAGTTTAGATCGATCGATCGATAGATAGAAAAGGTTTGAAGATCGATAGATAGATAGAAAAGGTTTGAAGATAAGATAGATAGATAGATAGATAGATAGATAGATAGATAGATAGATAGATAGATAGATAGATAGATAGATAGATAGATAGATAGATAGATAGATAGATAGATAGATAGATAGAAAAGGTTTGAAATTTTATTTACCGCCCCCCACCCGCGGTCTTGTCTGTCTGTCTGGCTGCCTTGCGACAGCAATAGAAGTTATCGAATTTGTTTTTGTTTTTTTAAAAACAAGCTAAATAGAAAAAACAAAAAAAATTTTACCGCCCCCCACCCGCGGTCTGTATGTCTGCCTGTCTGTCTGCCTTGCGACAGCAATAGAAGTCATCGGATTTGTTTTTGTTTTTTTAAAGACAAACTAAATAGAAAAAAAAAAAAAATTTACCGCCCCCACCCGCGGTCTGTCTGTCTGTCTGTCTGCCTTGTGACAGCAATAGAAGTCATCGGATTTGTTTTTGTTTTTTTAAAGACAAGCTAAATAAAAAAAAAATATATATATTTTACCGCCCCCCCACCCGCGGTCTGTCTGTCTGTCTGCCTGTCTGTCTGCCTTGCGACAGCAATAGAAGTCATCGGATTTGTTTTTGTTTTTTTAAAGACAAGCTAAATAGAAAAAACAAAAAAAAAAAAATTTTACCGCCCCCACCCGCGGTCTGTCTGTCTGTCTGTCTGGCTGCCTTGCGACAGCAATAGAAGTCATGGGATTTGTTTTTGTTTTTTTAAAGACAAGCATGATTATCAAAGTTACTAGCATGTTGATTGAGTCTAATGGGATTTGTAGCTTGGGTCATCTGAACATCCTGTCAATGAAAGTCTATGGGCATTTTTTGGGTTTTTAATTTTAATTTTTAGGAAAACCGTAACTCAAACCAGTCTGAAAAGATATAGCACACCGAGTCAGAACAGTATGAAGGTCTGTGCCGAGTTTGGAGTATGTAGCTTGAACGGTCTAGGAGGAGTTAGTGTCCAAAAATTTACCGGCCAGAAAAATAAAAGAGAAGAAGAAGAAGAAGAATAACTAGAAAAAAAAGTTTGAGACAAACTTTAAGTTGGCTTGAGAAAGCCTGACCAGAAAGTTTGAAAAGTTTAGATCGATCGATCGATAGATAGAAAAGGTTTGAAGATCGATCGATAGATAGAAAAGGTTTGAAGATCGATCGATAGATAGAAAAGGTTTGAAGATCGATCGATAGAAAGAAAAGGTTTAAAGATCGATCGATAGAAAGAAAAGGTTTGAAGATCGATCGATAGAAAAGGTTTAATGATCAATCGAAAAGGTTTGAAGATCGATCGATCGAAAAGGTTTGAAGATCGATCGATCAATCGAAAAGGTTTGAAGATCGATCGATCAATCAAAAAGGTTTGAAGATCGATCGATAGATCGAAAAGGTTTGAAGATCGATCGATCGAAAAGGTTTGAAGATCGATCGAAAAGGTTTGAAGATTGACCGATCAATCGAAAAGGTTTGAAGATCGATCAATCGAAAAGGTTTGAAGATCGATCGACCGATAGAAAAGGTTTGAAGATCGATCGATAGATAGAAAAGGTTTGAAGATCGATAGATAGATAGAAAAGGTTTGAAGATAGATAGATAGATAGATAGATAGATAGATAGATAGATAGATAGATAGATAGATAGATAGATAGATAGATAGATAGATAGATAGATAGAAAAGGTTTGACATTTTTTTTCCCGCCCCCCACCCGCGGTCTGTCTGTCTGGCTGCCTTGCGACAGCAATAGAAGTCATGGGATTTGTTCTTGTTTTTTTAAAGACAAGCATGATTATCAAAGTTACTAGCATGTTGATTGAGTCTAATGGGATTTGTAGCTTGGGTCATCTGAACATCCTGTCAATGAAAGTCTATGGGCATTTTTTGGGTTTTTAATTTTAATTTTTAGGA
Source organism: Pelophylax lessonae (assembly GCF_965119305.1). NCBI lineage: Eukaryota > Metazoa > Chordata > Amphibia > Anura > Ranidae > Pelophylax > Pelophylax lessonae. Next base: position 393,001,437 of record NC_138771.1, read on the forward strand.
AAACCGTAACTCAAACCAGTCTGAAAAGATATAGCACACCGAGTCAGAACAGTATGAAGGTCTGTGCCGAGTTTGGAGTATGTAGCTTGAACGGTCTAGGAGGAGTTAGTGTCCAAAAATTTACCGGCCAGAAAAATAAAAGAGAAGAAGAAGAAGAAGAATAACTAGAAAAAATAGTTTGAGACAAACTTTAAGTTGGCTTGAGAAAGCCTGACCAGAAAGTTTGAAAAGTTTAGATCGATCGATCGATAGAAAAGGTTTGAAGATCGATCGATAGATAGAAAAGGTTTGAAGATCGATCGATAGAAAGAAAAGGTTTAAAGATCGATCGATAGAAAGAAAAGGTTTGAAGATAGATCGATAGAAAAGGTTTAATGATCAATCGAAAAGGTTTGAAGATCGATCGATCGAAAAGGTTTGAAGATCGATCGATTAATCGAAAAGGTTTGAAGATCGATCGATCAATCAAAAAGGTTTGAAGATCGATCGATAGATCGAAAAGGTTTGAATATCGATCGATCGAAAAGGTTTGAAGATCGATCGAAAAGGTTTGAAGATCGACCGATCAATCGAAAAGGTTTGAAGATCGATCAATCGAAAAGGTTTGAAGATCGATCGACCGATAGAAAAGGTTTGAAGATCGATCGATAGATAGAAAAGGTTTGAAGATCGATAGATAGATAGAAAAGGTTTGAAGATAGATAGATAGATAGATAGATAGATAGATAGATAGATAGATAGATAGATAGAAAAGGTTTGACATTTTTTTTACCGCCCCCCCACCCGCGGTCTGTCTGTCTGCCTGTCTGGGGGGCTGCCTTGCGACAGCAATAGAAGTTATCGAATTTGTTTTTGTTTTTTTAAAAACAAGCTAAATAGAAAAAACAAAAAAAAATTTTTACCGCCCCCCACCCGCGGTCTGTATGTCTGCCTGTCTGTCTGCCTTGCGACAGCAATAGAAGTCATCGGATTTGTTTTTGTTTTTTTAAAGACAAACTAAATAGAAAAAAAAAAAAAAAAATTTACCGCCCCCACCCGCGGTCTGTCTGTCTGTCTGTCTGCCTTGTGACAGCAATAGAAGTCATCGGATTTGTTTTTGTTTTTTTAAAGACAAGCTAAATAGAAAAAAAAAAATTTTACCGCCCCCCCACCCGCGGTCTGTCTGTCGGTCTGCCTGTCTGTCTGCCTTGCGACAGCAATAGAAGTCATCGGATTTGTTTTTGTTTTTTTAAAGACAAGCTAAATAGAAAAAAAAAAAATAAATTTTTACCGCCCCCCCACCCGCGGTCTGTCTGTCTGTCTGTCTGCCTTGCGACAGCAATAGAAGTAATCGAATTTGTTTTTGTTTTTTTAAAGACAAGCTAAATAGAAAAAAAAAAAAAATTTTACCGCCCCCCACCCGCGGTCTGTCTGTCTGTCTGTCTGTCTGCCTTGCGACAGCAATAGAAGTCATCTGATTTGTTTTTGTTTTTTTTAAAGACAAGCTAAATAGAAAAAAAAAAAAAAATTTTACCGCCCCCCACCCGCGGTCTGTCTGTCTGTCTGTCTGGCTGCCTTGCGACAGCAATAGAAGTCATCTGATTTGTTTTTGTTTTTTTAAAGACAAGCTAAATAGAAAAAAAAAAAAAATTTTACCGCCCCCCACCCGCGGTCTGTCTGTCTGTCTGTCTGCCTTGCGACAGCAATAGAAGTCATCTGATTTGTTTTTGTTTTTTTAAAGACAAGCTAAATAGAAAAAAAAATTTTTACCGCCCCCCACCCGCGGTCTGTCTGTCTGTCTGTCTGGCTGCCTTGCGACAGCAATAGAAGTCATCGGATTTGTTTTTGTTTTTTTAAAGACAAGCTAAATAGAAAAAAAAAAAATTTTACCGCCCCCCACCCGCGGTCTGTCTGTCTGTCTGCCTGTCTGTCTGCCTTGCGACAGCAATAGAAGTCATCGGATTTGTTTTTGTTTTTTTAAAGACAAGCTAAATAGAAAAACAAAAAAAATTTTTTACCGCCCCCCCCACCCGCGGTCTGTCTGTCTGTCTGTCTGTCTATCTAGCTTGCGACAGCAATAGAAGTCATCGAATTTGTTTTTGGTTTTTTAAAGACAAGCTAAATAGAAAAAAAAAAAAAATTTTACCGCCCCCCACCCGCGGTCTGTCTGTCTGTCTGTCTGTCTGCCTTGCGACAGCAATAGAAGTCATCGAATTTGTTTTTGTTTTTTAAAGACAAGCTAAATAGAAAAAAAAAAAAATTTTACCGCCCCCCCACCCGCGGTCTGTCTGTCTGTCTGCCTGTCTGTCTTGCGACAGCAATAGAAGTCATCTGATTTGTTTTTGTTTTTTTAACCACTCTGCAACCGCTCACAGTAATACTACTGCAGCAGAGTGGTTCGTTATCGTCCAGCCACGTAGTATTAACGTGACTGGACACTTCCCCTTCTGGGCGGCGCTTGCGCGCCGCCGGAGGCTCGCTCCCGCTGTTTTCATTCACAGCGGGAGTCGGGCCAGGGGAGGAGCAGCGGCGATCGCCGCTGCTCTTACCCAATCGTCTGGGATCGAGTCTGGAGATCCGCCCGCTGTGTGTAAACACAGCGGGCGGATCTCCATAGTGACAGGGAGTGACAGATCGGACTGTTCAGCATAGCTGGACATCCGATGTGTCCATGAATCACATAGTCACCTCCCCCCCTACACGTCAGTAAGCACCAGGCATACATTAACCCCTCCCTCTCCAATAAAATTAACCCCTTCCCTGCCAGTGTCATTTTTACAGTAACAGTGCATATATATAGCACTGATTACTGCAGTAATGTCACTGGTACCCCCAAAAGTGTCAAAAATGTCAGTCAGGGGTCCGGTCTGTCCGCCGCAATGTCGTAGTCCCGCAAAAAAAATCGCAGATCGCCGCCATTACGCGTTAAAAAAAAAACACCAAAAATGACAGAAATCTTTCCCTTTGTTAGTAAACGCAATAACTTTTGCGCAAACCAATCAAAATACGCTTATTGCGATTTTTTTTACCAAACATATGTAGCATAAAACAAATTGGCCAAAAACTTTTAAAAAAATTGGTTTTTACATCTTTTTTGGGGGGAATTTCATATAAAAAAATGTGAAAAATATTGTTATTTTTTCAAAATAAACGCTCTTTTTTTGTTTATAGCGCAAAAAGTAAAAATCGCACAGGTGATCAAACACCACCAAAAGAAAGCTCTGTTTGTGGGAAAAAAGGACGTAAATTTCGTTTGGGTACGGCGTCGCACGACCGCGCAATTGTCAGTTGAAGTCGCACAGCGCCGAATCGCAAAAAGTGGCCTGGACGGAAGACAGCAAAATCCTCTGGTTGTAAAGTGGTTAAAGACAAGCTAAATAGAAAAAAAAAAAATGTTACCGCCCCCCACCCGCGGTCTGTCTGGCTGTCTGTCTGGCTGCCTTGCGACAGCAATAGAAGTCATCTGATTTGTTTTTGTTTTTTTAAAGACAAGCTAAATAGAAAAAAAAAAAATTTACCGCCCCCCACCCGCGGTCTGTCTGTCTGTCTGCCTTGTGACAGCAATAGAAGTCATCGAATTTGTTTTTGTTTTTTTAAAGACAAGCTAAATAGAAAAAACAAAAAAAAAAAATCTTACCGCCCCCACCCGCGGTCTGTCTGTCTGTCTGTCTGGCTGCCTTGCGACAGCAATAGAAGTCATGGGATTTGTTTTTGTTTTTTTAAAGACAAGCATGATTATCAAAGTTACTAGCATGTTGATTGAGTCTAATGGGATTTGTAGCTTGGGTCATCTGAACATCCTGTCAATGAAAGTCTATGGGCATTTTTTGGGTTTTTAATTTTAATTTTTAGGAAAACCGTAACTCAAACCAGTCTGAAAAGATATAGCACACCGAGTCAGAACAGTATGAAGGTCTGTGCCGAGTTTGGAGTATGTAGCTTGAACGGTCTAGGAGGAGTTAGTGTCCAAAAATTTACCGGCCAGAAAAATAAAAGAGAAGAAGAAGAAGAAGAATAACTAGAAAAAAAAGTTTGAGACAAACTTTAAGTTGGCTTGAGAAAGCCTGACCAGAAAGTTTGAAAAGTTTAGATCGATCGATCGATAGATAGAAAAGGTTTGAAGATCGATCGATAGATAGAAAAGGTTTGAAGATCGATCGATAGATAGAAAAGGTTTGAAGATCGATCGATAGAAAGAAAAGGTTTAAAGATCGATCGATAGAAAGAAAAGGTTTGAAGATCGATCGATAGAAAAGGTTTAATGATCAATCGAAAAGGTTTGAAGATCGATCGATCGAAAAGGTTTGAAGATCGATCGATCAATCGAAAAGGTTTGAAGATCGATCGATCAATCGAAAAGGTTTGAAGATCGATCGATAGATCAAAAAGGTTTGAAGATCGATCGATCGAAAAGGTTTGAAGATCGATCGAAAAGGTTTGAAGATCGACCGATCAATCGAAAAGGTTTGAAGATCGATCAATCGAAAAGGTTTGAAGATCGATCGACCGATAGAAAAGGTTTGAAGATCGATCGATAGATAGAAAAGGTTTGAAGATCGATAGATAGATAGAAAAGGTTTGATGATAGATAGATAGATAGATAGATAGATAGATAGATAGATAGAAAAGGTTTGACATTTTTTTTACCGCCCCCCCACCCGCGGTCTGTCTGTCTGCCTGTCTGGCGGGCTGCCTTGCGACAGCAATAGAAGTTATCGAATTTGTTTTTGTTTTTTTAAAAACAAGCTAAATAGAAAAAACAAAAAAAAATTTTTACCGCCCCCCACCCGCGGTCTGTATGTCTGCCTGTCTGTCTGCCTTGCGACAGCAATAGAAGTCATCGGATTTGTTTTTGTTTTTTTAAAGACAAACTAAATAGAAAAAAAAAAAAAAAAATTTGCCGCCCCCACCCGCGGTCTGTCTGTCTGTCTGTCTGCCTTGTGACAGCAATAGAAGTCATCGGATTTGTTTTTGTTTTTTTAAAGACAAGCTAAATAGAAAAAAAAAATTTTTACCGCCCCCCCACCCGCGGTCTGTCTGTCTGTCTGCCTGTCTGTCTGGCTTGCGACAGCAATAGAAGTCATCGGATTTGTTTTTGTTTTTTTAAAGACAAGCTAAATAGAAAAAAAAAAAAATTTTTTTACCGCCCCCCACCCGCGGTCTGTCTGTCTGTCTGTCTGCCTTGCGACAGCAATAGAAGTAATTGAATTTGTTTTTGTTTTTTTAAAGACAAGCTAAATAGAAAAAAAAAAAAAATTTTACCGCCCCCCACCCGCGGTCTGTCTGTCTGCCTTGCGACAGCAATAGAAGTCATCTGATTTGTTTTTGTTTTTTTAAAGACAAGCTAAATAGAAAAAAAAAAAAAATTTTACCGCCCCCCACCCGCGGTCTGTCTGTCTGTCTGTCTGTCTGTCTGCCTTGCGACAGCAATAGAAGTCATCTGATTTGTTTTTGTTTTTTTAAAGACAAGCTAAATACAAAAAAAAAAAATTTTTACCGCCCCCCACCCGCGGTCTGTCTGTCTGTCTGTCTGTCTGCCTTGCGACAGCAATAGAAGTCATCTGATTTGTTTTTGTTTTTTTAAAGACAAGCTAAATAGAAAAAAAAAAAATTTTACCGCCCCCCCCACCCGCGGTCTGTCTGTCTGTCTGCCTGTCTGTCTGCCTTGCGACAGCAATAGAAGTCATCGGATTTGTTTTTGTTTTTTTAAAGACAAGCTAAATAGAAAAAAAAAAAAAAAAAAAAAATTTTTTTTACCGCCCCCCCCACCCGCGGTCTGTCTGTCTGTCTGTCTGTCTGTCTAGCTTGCGACAGCAATAGAAGTCATCGAATTTGTTTTTGTTTTTTTAAAGACAAGCTAAATAGAAAAAAAAATAATAATTTTACCGCCCCCCACCCGCGGTCTGTCTGTCTGTCTGTCTGTCTGCCTTGCGACAGCAATAGAAGTCATCGGATTTGTTTTTGTTTTTTTAAAGACAAGCTAAATAGAAAAAAAAAAAAAATTTTACCGCCCCCCACCCGCGGTCTGTCTGTCTGTCTGTCTGTCTGCCTTGCGACAGCAATAGAAGTCATCTGATTTGTTTTTTTAAAGACAAGCTAAATAGAAAAAAAAAAAAAAAAATTTTACCGCCCCCCACCCGCGGTCTGTCTGTGTGTCTGTCTGGCTGCCTTGCGACAGCAATAGAAGTCATCTGATTTGTTTTTGTTTTAAAGACAAGCTAAATAGAAAAAAAAAATTTTACCGCCCCCCACCCGCGGTCTGTCTGTCTGTCTGTCTGTCTGTCTGCCTTGCGACAGCAATAGAAGTCATCTGATTTGTTTTTGTTTTAAAGACAAGCTAAATAGAAAAAAAAAATTTTTACCGCCCCCAACCCGCGGTCTGTCTGTCTGTCTGTCTGTCTGCCTTGCGACAGCAATAGAAGTCATCTGATTTGTTTTTGTTTTTTTAAAGACAAGCTAAATAGAAAAAAAAAAATTTTACCGCCCCCCACCCGCGGTCTGTCTGTCTGTCTGCCTTGTGACAGCAATAGAAGTCATCGAATTTGTTTTTGTTTTTTTAAAGACAAGCTAAATAGAAAAAACAAAAAAAAAAAAATTTTACCGCCCCCCACCCGCGGTCTGTCTGTCTGTCTGTCTGGCTGCCTTGCGACAGCAATAGAAGTCATGGGATTTGTTTTTGTTTTTTTAAAGACAAGCATGATTATCAAAGTTACTAGCATGTTGATTGAGTCTAATGGGATTTGTAGCTTGGGTCATCTGAACATCCTGTCAATGAAAGTCTATGGGCATTTTTTGGGTTTTTAATTTTAATTTTTAGGAAAACCGTAACTCAAACCAGTCTGAAAAGATATAGCACACCGAGTCAGAACAGTATGAAGGTCTGTGCCGAGTTTGGAGTATGTAGCTTGAACGGTCTAGGAGGAGTTAGTGTCCAAAAATTTACCGGCCAGAAAAATAAAAGAGAAGAAGAAGAAGAAGAATAACTAGAAAAAAAAGTTCGTCGAGACAAACTTTAAGTTGGCTTGAGAAAGCCTGACCAGAAAGTTTGAAAAGTTTAGATCGATCGATCGATAGATAGAAAAGGTTTGAAGATCGATCGATCGATAGAAAAGGTTTGACGATCGATCGATAGAAAAGGTTTGACGATCGATCAATAGATAGAAAAGGTTTGAAGATCGATCGATCGAAAAGGTTTGAAGATCGATCGATCGAAAAGGTTTGAAGATCGATCGATCAAAAAGGTTTGAAGATCGATCGATCGAAAAGGTTTGAAGATCGATCGATCAAAAAGGTTTGCTATCGAAAAGGTTTGAAGATTGATCGATCGAACAGGTTTGAAGATCGATCGATCGAAAAGGTTTGAAAATCGATCGATCAAAAAGGTTTGAAGATTGATCGATCGAAAAGGTTTGAAGATCGATCGATCGAAAAGGATTGCGATCGAAAAGGTTTGAAGATCGATCGATCGAACGAAAAGGTTTGAAGATCGATCGATCGAAAAGGTTTGAAGATCGATCGATAGATAGATAGATAGATAGATTAGATGAGTTTGAATGAGTTTACATTGATTAGCATCAAAGCTTGATTGAGTCTAATGGGATTTGGAGCTTGGGTCATCTGAACATTCTGTCAATGAAAGTCTATGGGCATTTTTTGGGTTTTTAATTTTAATTTTTAGGAAAACCGTAACTCAAACCAGTCTGAAAAGATATAGCACACCGAGTCAGAACAGTATGAAGGTCTGTGCCGAGTTTGGAGTATGTAGCTTGAACGGTCTAGGAGGAGATAGTGTCCAAAAATTTACCGGCCAGAAAAATAATAATAAGAAGAAGAAGAATAATAAGTTTAAATACAATATCAGTAAGTTGGCTCTTCCAAGCCAACTTAACTAGAAAAAAAAGTTTGAGACAAACTTTAAGTTGGCTTGAAAATGCCTGACCAGAAAGTTTGAAAAGTTTAGATCGATCGATCGATAGATAGAAAAGGTTTGAAGATCGATAGATAGATAGAAAAGGTTTGAAGATAGATAGATAGATAGATAGATAGATAGATAGATAGATAGATAGATAGATAGATAGATAGATAGAAAAGGTTTGACATTTTTTTTTACCGCCCCCCACCCGCGGTCTGTCTGTCTGCCTGTCTGGCTGGCTGTAGAAGTCATCGGATTTGTTTTTGTTTTTTTAAAGACAAGCTAAATAAAAAAAAACAAAAAAAAAATTTTTTACCGCCCCCCCACCCGCGGTCTGCCTGTCTGTCTGTCTGTCTGTCTGTCTGCCTTGCGACAGCAATAGAAGTCATCAGATTTGTTTTTGTTTTTTTAAAGACAAGCTAAATAGAAAAAAAAAAAAAAAAAAATTTACCGCCCCCCACCCGCGGTCTGTCTGTCTGTCTGCCTTGCGACAGCAAAAGAAGTCATCGGATTTGTTTTTGTTTTTTTAAAGACAAGCTAAATAGAAAAAACAAAAAAAAAAAAAAACAAAAAAAATTAAAAATATTACCGCCCCCCACACGCGGTCTGTCTGTCTGTCTGTCTGTGTGTCTGGATGCCTTGCGACAGCAATTGAAGTAATGGGATTTGTTTTTGTTTTTTTAAAGACAAGCATGATTATCAAAGTTACTAGCATGTTGATTGAGTCTAATGGGATTTGGAGCTTGGGTCATCTGAACATCCTGTCAATGAAAGTCTATGGGCATTTTTTGGGTTTTTAATTTTAATTTTTATGAAAACCGTAACTCAAACCAGTCTGAAAAGATATAGCACACCGAGTCAGAACAGTATGAAGGTCTGTGCCGAGTTTGGAGTATGTAGCTTGAATGGTCTAGGAGGAGATAGTGTCCAAAAATTTACCGGCCAGAAAAATAATAATAAGAAGAAGAAGAATAACTAGAAAAAAAAGTTCGTCGAGACAAACTTTAAGTTGGCTTGAGAAAGCCTGACCAGAAAGTTTGAAAAGTTTAGATCGATCGATCGATAGATAGAAAAGGTTTGAAGATCGATAGATAGATAGAAAAGGTTTGAAGATAGATAGATAGATAGATAGATAGATAGATAGATAGATAGATAGATAGATAGATAGATAGATAGATAGATAGATAGATAGATAGATAGATAGATAGATAGATAGATAGAAAAGGTTTGAAATTTTTTTTACCGCACCCCACCCGCGGTCTGTCTGCCTGTCTGGCTGGCTGCCTTGCGACAGCAATAGAAGTTATCGAATTTGTTTTTGTTTTTTTAAAAACAAGCTAAATAGAAAAAACATATAAAATTTTTTACCGCCCCCCACCCACGGTCTGTCTGTCTGCCTGTCTGTCTGCCTTGCGACAGCAATATAAGTCATCGGATTTGTTTTTGTTTTTTAAAGACAAGCTAAATAGAAAAAAAAAAAAAAAAAAAATTTTTACCGCCCCCACCCGCGGTCTGTCTGTCTGTCTGTCTGGCTGCCTTGCGACAGCAATAGAAGTCATCGGATTTGTTTTTGTTTTTTTTAAATACAAGCTAAATAGAAAAAAAAAAAAAAATTTTACCGCCCCCCACCCGCGGTCTGTCTGTCTGTCTCTCTGTCTGGCTGCCTTGCGACAGCAATAGAAGTCATCGAATTTGTTTTTGTTTTTTTAAAGACAAGCTAAATAGAAAAAAAAAAAAATTTTTACCGCCCCCCACCCGTGGTCTGTCTGTCTGCCTGTCTGTCTGCCTTGCTACAGCAATATAAGTCATCAGATTTGTTTTTGTTTTTTTAAAGACAAGCTAAATAGAAAAAACAAAAAAAAAAAAATTTTACCGCCCCCCACCCGCGGTCTGTCTGTCTGTCTGTCTGTCTGGCTGCCTTGCGACAGCAATAGAAGTCATCGGATTTGTTTTTTTAAATACAAGCTAAATAGAAAAAAAAAAAAAAATTTTTACCGCCCCCCACCCGCGGTCTGTCTGTCTGTCTGGCTGTCTGCCTTGCGACAGCAATATAAGTCATCGGATTTGTTTTTGTTTTTTTAAAGACAAGCTAAATAGAAAAAAAAAAAAAAAAAAAAAAAAAATTTTACCGCCCCCCACCCGCGATCTGTCTGTATGTCTGTCTGGCTGCCTTGCGACAGAAATAGAAGTCATCGAATTTGTTTTTGTTTTTTTAAAGACAAGCTAAATAGAAAAAAAAAAAATTTTACCGCCCCCCACCCGTGGTCTGTCTGTCTGCCTGTCTGTCTGCCTTGCTACAGCAATAGAAGTCATCGGATTTGTTTTTGTTTTTTTAAAGACAAGCTAAATAGAAAAAACGAAAAAAAAATTTTACCGCCCCCCACCCGCGGTCTGTCTGTCTGTCTGGCTGCCTTGCGACAGCAATAGAAGTCATCGGATTTGTTTTTGTTTTTTTAAATACAAGCTAAATAGAAAAAAAAATTTTTACCGCCCCCCACCCGCGGTCTGTCTGTCTGCCTGTCTGTCTGCCTTGCGACAGCAATAGATGTCATCGGATTTATTTTTGTTTTTTTAAAGACAAGCTACATAGAAAAAACAAAAAAAAAAAAAAAATTTTACCGCCCCCCCACCCGCGGTCTGTCTGTCTGCCTGTCTGCCTGTCTGTCTGTCCGCCTTGCGACAGCAATATAAGTCATCGGATTTGTTTTTGTTTTTTAAATACAAGCTAAATAGAAAAAAAAAAAAAATTTTACCGCCCCCCATCCGCGGTCTGTCTGTCTGCCTGTCTGTCTGCCTTGCGACAGTAATATAAGTCATCGGATTTATTTTTGTTTTTTAAAGACAAGCTACATAGAAAAAACAAAAAAAAAAAAAAAATTTTTACCGCCCCCCACCCGCAGTCTGTCTGTCTGCCTGTCTGTCTGTCCGCCTTGCGACAGCAATATAAGTCATCGGATTTGTTTTTGTTTTTTAAATACAAGCTAAATAGAAAAAAAAAAAAAAATTTTACCGCCCCCCCACCCGCGGTCTGTCTGTCTGTCTGCCTTGCGACAGCAATAGAAGTCATGGGATTTGTTTTAGTTTTTTTAAAGACAAGCTAAATAGAAAAAAAAAATTTTTACCGCCCCCCACCCGCGGTCTGTCTGCCTGTCTGTCTGTCTGCCTTGCGACAGCAATAGAAGTCATCGGATTTGTTTTTGTTTTTTAAAGACAAGCTAAATAGAAAAAACAAAAAAACAACAAAAAAAAAATTTTACCGCCCCCCACCCGCGGTCTGTCTGTCTGTCTGTCTGTCTGTCTGCCTTGCGACAGCAATAGAAGTCATGGGATTTGTTTTTGTTTTCTTAAAGACAAGCATGATTATCAAAGTTACTAGCATGTTGTTTGAGTCTAATGGGATTTGGAGGTTGGGTCATCTGAACATCCTGTCAATGAAAGTCTATGGGCATTTTTGGGGTTTTTAATTTTAATTTTTAGGAAAACCGTAACTCAAACCAGTCTGAAAAGATATAGCACACCGAGTCAGAACAGTATGAAGGTCTGTGCCGAGTTTGGAGTATGTAGCTTGAACGGTCTAGGAGGAGTTAGTGTCCAAAAATTTACCGGCCAGAAAAATAATAAGAAGAAGAAGAACTAGAAAAAAAAGTTTGAGACAAATTTTAAGTTGGCTTGAAAAAGCCTGACCAGAAAGTTTGAAAAGTTTAGATCGATCGATCGATAGAAAAGGTTTGAAGATCGATCGATAGAAAAGGTTTGAAGATCGATTGATAGATAGAAAAGGTTTGAAGATCGATCGATAGATAGAAAAGGTTTGAAGATCGATCGATCGATTGAAAAGGTTTGAATATCGATCGATCGATCGAAAAGGTTTGAAGATCGTTTGATCGATAGAAAAGGTTTAAAGATCGATCGATCGATAGAAAAGGTTTGAAGATCAATCGATCGATAGAAAAGGTTTGAAGATCGATCGATAGAAAAGGTTTGAAGATCGATCGATCGATAGAAAAGGTTTGAAGATCGATCGATTGATAGAAAAGGTTTGAAGATCGATCGATCGAAAAGGTTTGAAGATCGATCGATCGATCGAAAAGGTTTGAAGATCAATCGATCGATCAAAAATGTTTGAAGATCGACCAAAAATGTTTGAAGATCGATCGATCGATCAAAAATGTTTGAAGATCGATCGATCGAAAATGTTTGAAGATCGATCGATCGATCGAAAAGGTTTGAAGACCGATCGATCGAAAAGGTTTGAAGATCAATCGATCGATCAAAAATGTTTGAAGATCGATCGATCGATCAAAACTTTTTGAAGATCGATCGATCGATCAAAAATGTTTGAAGGTCGATCGATCGAAAATGTTTGAAGATCGATCGATCGAAAAGGTTTGAAGATCGATCGATCGAAAATGTTTGAAGATCGATCGATCGATCGAAAAGGTTTGAAGACCGATCAATCAAAAAGGTTTGAAGATCAATCGATTGATCGAAAAGGTTTGAAGATCGATCGATCGATAAGGTTTGAAGATCGATCAATCGAAAAGGTTTGAAGATCGATCGATCGAAAAGGTTTGAAGATTGATCGATCGATCGATAGAAAAGGTTTGAAGATCGATCGATCGATAGAAATGGTTTGAAGATCGATCGATCAAAAAGGTTTGAAGATCGATCGATCGATCAAAAAGGTTTGAAGATCGATCGATCGAAAAGGTTTGAAGATCGTTCGATAGAAAAGGTTTGAAGATCGATCGATCGAAAAGGCTTGCGATCGAAAAGGTTTGAAGATCGATCGATCGATCGAAAAGGTTTGAAGATCGATCGAAAAGGTTTGAAGATCGATTGATAGATAGATTAGATGAGTTTGAATGAGTTTACATTGATTAGCATCAAAGCTTGATTGAGTCTAATGGGATTTGGAGCTTGAGTCATCTGAACATCCTGTCAATGAAAGTCTATGGGCATTTTTTGGGTTTTTAATTTTAATTTTTAGGAACACCGTAACTCAAACCAGTCTGAAAAGATATAGCACACCGAGTCAGAACAGTATGAAGGTCTGTGCCGAGTTTGGAGTATGTAGCTTGAACGGTCTAGGAGGAGATAGTGTCCAAAAATTTACCGGCCAGAAAAATAATAAGAAGAAGAACTAGAAAAAAAAGTTTGTCGAGACAAACTTTAAGTTGGCTTGAGAAAGCCTGACCAGAAAGTTTGAAAAGTTTAGATTGATCGATCGATAGAAAAGGTTTGAAGATCGATCGATAGAAAGAAAAGGTTTGAAGATCGATCGATCGAAAAGGTTTGAAGATCGATCTATAGATAGAAAAGGTTTGAAGATCGATCGATAGATAGAAAAGGTTTGAAGAACGATCGATCGAAAAGGTTTAAAGATTGATCGATCGAAAAGGTTTGAAGAACGATCGATCGAAAAGGTTTGAAGATCGATCGATCGAAAAGGTTTGAAGATCGATCGATCGAAAAGGTTTGAAGATTGATCGATCGATTGAAAAGGTTTGAAGATCGATCGATAGAAAAGGTTTGAAGATCGATCGATAGATAGAAAGGTTTGAAGATCGATCGATAGATAGAAAAGGTTTGAAGATCGATCGATCGATAGAAAAGGTTTGAAGATCGATCGATCGAAAAGGTTTGAAGATCGATCGATCGATAGAAAAGGTTTGAAGATCGATCGATCGACCGAAAAGGTTTGAAGATCGATCGATCGAAAAGGTTTGAAGATCGATCGATCCATAGAAAAGGTTTGAAGATCGATCGATTGATCGATCGATAGAAAAGGTTTGAAGATCGATTGATCGATAGAAAATGTTTGAAGATCGATCGATTGAAAAGGTTTGAAGATCGATCGATCGATAGAAAAGGTTTGAAGATCGATCGATAGAAAAGGTTTGAAGATCGATCGATCAATAGAAAAGGTTTGAAGATCGATCGATCGATAGAAAAGGTTTGAAGATCGATCGATGGATCGAAAAGGTTTGAAGATCGATCGATCGAAAATGTTTGAAGATCGATCGATCGAAAAGGTTTCAAGATCGATCGATCAAAAATGTTTGAAGATCGATCGATCGAAAAGGTTTGAAGACCGATCGAAAAGGTTTGAAGATCAATCGATCGAAAAGGTTTGAAGATCGATCGATCGATAAGGTTTGAAGATCGATCAATCGATAAGGTTTGAAGATCGATCAATCGAAAAGGTTTGAAGATTGATCGATCGATCGATAGAAAAGGTTTGAAGATCGATCGATCGATAGAAACGGTTTGAAGATCGATCGATCGAAAAGGTTTGAAGATCAAACGATCGATCGAAAAGGTTTGAAGATCGATCGATCGATCGAAAAGGTTTGAAGATCGATCGATCGATCGAAAAGGTTTGAAGATCTATCGATCGATTGAAAAGGTTTGCGATCGAAAAGGTTTGAAGATCGATCGATCGATCGAAAAGGTTTGAAGATCGATCGATCGAAAAGGTTTGAAGATCGATTGATAGATAGATAGATAGATTAGATGAGTTTGAATGAGTTTACATTGATTAGCATCAAAGCTTGATTGAGTCTAATGGGATTTGGAGCTTGGGTCATCTGAACATCCTGTCAATGAAAGTCTATGGGCATTTTTTGGGTTTTTAATTTTAATTTTTAGGAAAACCGTAACTCAAACCAGTCTGAAAAGATATAGCACACCGAGTCAGAACAGTATGAAGGTCTGTGCCAAGTTTGGAGTATGTAGCTTGAACGGTCTAGGAGGAGTTAGTGTCCAAAAATTTAGCGGCCAGAAAAATAATAATAAGAAGAAGAAGAATAATAATAAGTTTAAATACAATATTAGGAAGTTGGCTTTTGCAAGCCAACTTAATAATAATAAGTTTAAATACAATATCAGTAAGTTGGCTCTTCCAAGCAATTTAATAATAATAAGTTTAAATACAATATCAGTAAGTTGGCTCTTCCAAGCCAACTTAATAACTAGAAAAAAAAGTTTGAGACAAACTTTAAGTTGGCTTGAAAAAGCCTGACCAGAAAGTTTGAAAAGTTTAGATCGATCGATCGATAGAAAAGGTTTGAAGATCGATCGATAGAAAGAAAAGGTTTGAAGATCGATTGATAGATAGAAAAGGTTTGAAGATCGATCGATAGATAGAAAAGGTTTGAAGATCGATCGATCGATTGAAAAGGTTTGAATATCGATCGATCGATCGAAAAGGTTTGAAGATCGATCGATCGATAGAAAAGGTTTGACGATCGATCGATAGAAAAGGTTTGACGATCGATCAATAGATAGAAAAGGTTTGAAGATCGATCGATCGAAAAGGTTTGAAGATCGATCGATCGAAAAGGTTTGAAGATCGATCGATCAAAAAGGTTTGAAGATCGATCGATCGAAAAGGTTTGAAGATCGATCGATCAAAAAGGTTTGCTATCGAAAAGGTTTGAAGATTGATCGATCGAACAGGTTTGAAGATCGATCGATCGAAAAGGTTTGAAAATCGATCGATCAAAAAGGTTTGAAGATTGATCGATCGAAAAGGTTTGAAGATCGATCGATCGAAAAGGATTGCGATCGAAAAGGTTTGAAGATCGATCGATCGAACGAAAAGGTTTGAAGATCGATCGATCGAAAAGGTTTGAAGATCGATCGATAGATAGATAGATAGATAGATTAGATGAGTTTGAATGAGTTTACATTGATTAGCATCAAAGCTTGATTGAGTCTAATGGGATTTGGAGCTTGGGTCATCTGAACATTCTGTCAATGAAAGTCTATGGGCATTTTTTGGGTTTTTAATTTTAATTTTTAGGAAAACCGTAACTCAAACCAGTCTGAAAAGATATAGCACACCGAGTCAGAACAGTATGAAGGTCTGTGCCGAGTTTGGAGTATGTAGCTTGAACGGTCTAGGAGGAGATAGTGTCCAAAAATTTACCGGCCAGAAAAATAATAATAAGAAGAAGAAGAATAATAAGTTTAAATACAATATCAGTAAGTTGGCTCTTCCAAGCCAACTTAACTAGAAAAAAAAGTTTGAGACAAACTTTAAGTTGGCTTGAAAATGCCTGACCAGAAAGTTTGAAAAGTTTAGATCGATCGATCGATAGATAGAAAAGGTTTGAAGATCGATAGATAGATAGAAAAGGTTTAGAAGATAGATAGATAGATAGATAGATAGATAGATAGATAGATAGATAGATAGATAGATAGATAGATAGATAGATAGAAAAGGTTTGACATTTTTTTTTACCGCCCCCCACCCGCGGTCTGTCTGTCTGCCTGTCTGGCTGGCTGTAGAAGTCATCGGATTTGTTTTTGTTTTTTTAAAGACAAGCTAAATAAAAAAAAACAAAAAAAAAATTTTTTACCGCCCCCCCACCCGCGGTCTGCCTGTCTGTCTGTCTGTCTGTCTGTCTGCCTTGCGACAGCAATAGAAGTCATCAGATTTGTTTTTGTTTTTTTAAAGACAAGCTAAATAGAAAAAAAAAAAAAAAAAAATTTACCGCCCCCCACCCGCGGTCTGTCTGTCTGTCTGCCTTGCGACAGCAAAAGAAGTCATCGGATTTGTTTTTGTTTTTTTAAAGACAAGCTAAATAGAAAAAACAAAAAAAAAAAAAAACAAAAAAAATTAAAAATATTACCGCCCCCCACACGCGGTCTGTCTGTCTGTCTGTCTGTGTGTCTGGATGCCTTGCGACAGCAATTGAAGTAATGGGATTTGTTTTTGTTTTTTTAAAGACAAGCATGATTATCAAAGTTACTAGCATGTTGATTGAGTCTAATGGGATTTGGAGCTTGGGTCATCTGAACATCCTGTCAATGAAAGTCTATGGGCATTTTTTGGGTTTTTAATTTTAATTTTTATGAAAACCGTAACTCAAACCAGTCTGAAAAGATATAGCACACCGAGTCAGAACAGTATGAAGGTCTGTGCCGAGTTTGGAGTATGTAGCTTGAATGGTCTAGGAGGAGATAGTGTCCAAAAATTTACCGGCCAGAAAAATAATAATAAGAAGAAGAAGAATAACTAGAAAAAAAAGTTCGTCGAGACAAACTTTAAGTTGGCTTGAGAAAGCCTGACCAGAAAGTTTGAAAAGTTTAGATCGATCGATCGATAGATAGAAAAGGTTTGAAGATCGATAGATAGATAGAAAAGGTTTGAAGATAGATAGATAGATAGATAGATAGATAGATAGATAGATAGATAGATAGATAGATAGATAGATAGATAGATAGATAGATAGATAGATAGATAGATAGATAGATAGAAAAGGTTTGAAATTTTTTTTACCGCACCCCACCCGCGGTCTGTCTGCCTGTCTGGCTGGCTGCCTTGCGACAGCAATAGAAGTTATCGAATTTGTTTTTGTTTTTTTAAAAACAAGCTAAATAGAAAAAACATATAAAATTTTTTACCGCCCCCCACCCACGGTCTGTCTGTCTGCCTGTCTGTCTGCCTTGCGACAGCAATATAAGTCATCGGATTTGTTTTTGTTTTTTAAAGACAAGCTAAATAGAAAAAAAAAAAAAAAAAAAATTTTTACCGCCCCCACCCGCGGTCTGTCTGTCTGTCTGTCTGGCTGCCTTGCGACAGCAATAGAAGTCATCGGATTTGTTTTTGTTTTTTTTAAATACAAGCTAAATAGAAAAAAAAAAAAAAAATTTTACCGCCCCCCACCCGCGGTCTGTCTGTCTGTCTCTCTGTCTGGCTGCCTTGCGACAGCAATAGAAGTCATCGAATTTGTTTTTGTTTTTTTAAAGACAAGCTAAATAGAAAAAAAAAAAAATTTTTACCGCCCCCCACCCGTGGTCTGTCTGTCTGCCTGTCTGTCTGCCTTGCTACAGCAATATAAGTCATCAGATTTGTTTTTGTTTTTTTAAAGACAAGCTAAATAGAAAAAACAAAAAAAAAAAAATTTTACCGCCCCCCACCCGCGGTCTGTCTGTCTGTCTGTCTGTCTGGCTGCCTTGCGACAGCAATAGAAGTCATCGGATTTGTTTTTTTAAATACAAGCTAAATAGAAAAAAAAAAAAAAATTTTTACCGCCCCCCACCCGCGGTCTGTCTGTCTGTCTGGCTGTCTGCCTTGCGACAGCAATATAAGTCATCGGATTTGTTTTTGTTTTTTTAAAGACAAGCTAAATAGAAAAAACAAAAAAAAAAAAAAAAAAAATTTTACCGCCCCCCACCCGCGATCTGTCTGTATGTCTGTCTGGCTGCCTTGCGACAGAAATAGAAGTCATCGAATTTGTTTTTGTTTTTTTAAAGACAAGCTAAATAGAAAAAAAAAAAATTTTACCGCCCCCCACCCGTGGTCTGTCTGTCTGCCTGTCTGTCTGCCTTGCTACAGCAATAGAAGTCATCGGATTTGTTTTTGTTTTTTTAAAGACAAGCTAAATAGAAAAAACGAAAAAATTTTTTTACCGCCCCCCACCCGCGGTCTGTCTGTCTGTCTGTCTGGCTGCCTTGCGACAGCAATAGAAGTCATCGGATTTGTTTTTGTTTTTTTAAATACAAGCTAAATAGAAAAAAAAATTTTTACCGCCCCCCACCCGCGGTCTGTCTGTCTGCCTGTCTGTCTGCCTTGCGACAGCAATAGATGTCATCGGATTTATTTTTGTTTTTTTAAAGACAAGCTACATAGAAAAAACAAAAAAAAAAAAAAAATTTTACCGCCCCCCCACCCGCGGTCTGTCTGTCTGCCTGTCTGCCTGTCTGTCTGTCCGCCTTGCGACAGCAATATAAGTCATCGGATTTGTTTTTGTTTTTTAAATACAAGCTAAATAGAAAAAAAAAAAAAATTTTACCGCCCCCCATCCGCGGTCTGTCTGTCTGCCTGTCTGTCTGCCTTGCGACAGTAATATAAGTCATCGGATTTATTTTTGTTTTTTAAAGACAAGCTACATAGAAAAAACAAAAAAAAAAAAAAAATTTTTACCGCCCCCCACCCGCAGTCTGTCTGTCTGCCTGTCTGTCTGTCCGCCTTGCGACAGCAATATAAGTCATCGGATTTGTTTTTGTTTTTTAAATACAAGCTAAATAGAAAAAAAAAAAAAAATTTTACCGCCCCCCCACCCGCGGTCTGTCTGTCTGTCTGCCTTGCGACAGCAATAGAAGTCATGGGATTTGTTTTAGTTTTTTTAAAGACAAGCTAAATAGAAAAAAAAATTTTTTACCGCCCCCCACCCGCGGTCTGTCTGCCTGTCTGTCTGTCTGCCTTGCGACAGCAATAGAAGTCATCGGATTTGTTTTTGTTTTTTAAAGACAAGCTAAATAGAAAAAACAAAAAAACAACAAAAAAAAAATTTTACCGCCCCCCACCCGCGGTCTGTCTGTCTGTCTGTCTGTCTGTCTGCCTTGCGACAGCAATAGAAGTCATGGGATTTGTTTTTGTTTTCTTAAAGACAAGCATGATTATCAAAGTTACTAGCATGTTGTTTGAGTCTAATGGGATTTGGAGGTTGGGTCATCTGAACATCCTGTCAATGAAAGTCTATGGGCATTTTTGGGGTTTTTAATTTTAATTTTTAGGAAAACCGTAACTCAAACCAGTCTGAAAAGATATAGCACACCGAGTCAGAACAGTATGAAGGTCTGTGCCGAGTTTGGAGTATGTAGCTTGAACGGTCTAGGAGGAGTTAGTGTCCAAAAATTTACCGGCCAGAAAAATAATAAGAAGAAGAAGAACTAGAAAAAAAAGTTTGAGACAAATTTTAAGTTGGCTTGAAAAAGCCTGACCAGAAAGTTTGAAAAGTTTAGATCGATCGATCGATAGAAAAGGTTTGAAGATCGATCGATAGAAAAGGTTTGAAGATCGATTGATAGATAGAAAAGGTTTGAAGATCGATCGATAGATAGAAAAGGTTTGAAGATCGATCGATCGATTGAAAAGGTTTGAATATCGATCGATCGATCGAAAAGGTTTGAAGATCGTTTGATCGATAGAAAAGGTTTAAAGATCGATCGATCGATAGAAAAGGTTTGAAGATCAATCGATCGATAGAAAAGGTTTGAAGATCGATCGATAGAAAAGGTTTGAAGATCGATCGATCGATAGAAAAGGTTTGAAGATCGATCGATTGATAGAAAAGGTTTGAAGATCGATCGATCGAAAAGGTTTGAAGATCGATCGATCGATCGAAAAGGTTTGAAGATCAATCGATCGATCAAAAATGTTTGAAGATCGACCAAAAATGTTTGAAGATCGATCGATCGATCAAAAATGTTTGAAGATCGATCGATCGAAAATGTTTGAAGATCGATCGATCGATCGAAAAGGTTTGAAGACCGATCGATCGAAAAGGTTTGAAGATCAATCGATCGATCAAAAATGTTTGAAGATCGATCGATCGATCAAAACTTTTTGAAGATCGATCGATCGATCAAAAATGTTTGAAGGTCGATCGATCGAAAATGTTTGAAGATCGATCGATCGAAAAGGTTTGAAGATCGATCGATCGAAAATGTTTGAAGATCGATCGATCGATCGAAAAGGTTTGAAGACCGATCAATCAAAAAGGTTTGAAGATCAATCGATTGATCGAAAAGGTTTGAAGATCGATCGATCGATAAGGTTTGAAGATCGATCAATCGAAAAGGTTTGAAGATCGATCGATCGAAAAGGTTTGAAGATTGATCGATCGATCGATAGAAAAGGTTTGAAGATCGATCGATCGATAGAAATGGTTTGAAGATCGATCGATCAAAAAGGTTTGAAGATCGATCGATCGATCAAAAAGGTTTGAAGATCGATCGATCGAAAAGGTTTGAAGATCGTTCGATAGAAAAGGTTTGAAGATCGATCGATCGAAAAGGCTTGCGATCGAAAAGGTTTGAAGATCGATCGATCGATCGAAAAGGTTTGAAGATCGATCGATCGATCGAAAAGGTTTGAAGATCGATTGATAGATAGATTAGATGAGTTTGAATGAGTTTACATTGATTAGCATCAAAGCTTGATTGAGTCTAATGGGATTTGGAGCTTGAGTCATCTGAACATCCTGTCAATGAAAGTCTATGGGCATTTTTTGGGTTTTTAATTTTAATTTTTAGGAACACCGTAACTCAAACCAGTCTGAAAAGATATAGCACACCGAGTCAGAACAGTATGAAGGTCTGTGCCGAGTTTGGAGTATGTAGCTTGAACGGTCTAGGAGGAGATAGTGTCCAAAAATTTACCGGCCAGAAAAATAATAAGAAGAAGAACTAGAAAAAAAAGTTTGTCGAGACAAACTTTAAGTTGGCTTGAGAAAGCCTGACCAGAAAGTTTGAAAAGTTTAGATTGATCGATCGATAGAAAAGGTTTGAAGATCGATCGATAGAAAGAAAAGGTTTGAAGATCGATCGATCGAAAAGGTTTGAAGATCGATCTATAGATAGAAAAGGTTTGAAGATCGATCGATAGATAGAAAAGGTTTGAAGAACGATCGATCGAAAAGGTTTAAAGATTGATCGATCGAAAAGGTTTGAAGAACGATCGATCGAAAAGGTTTGAAGATCGATCGATCGAAAAGGTTTGAAGATCGATCGATCGAAAAGGTTTGAAGATTGATCGATCGATTGAAAAGGTTTGAAGATCGATCGATAGAAAAGGTTTGAAGATCGATCGATAGATAGAAAGGTTTGAAGATCGATCGATAGATAGAAAAGGTTTGAAGATCGATCGATCGATAGAAAAGGTTTGAAGATCGATCGATCGAAAAGGTTTGAAGATCGATCGATCGATAGAAAAGGTTTGAAGATCGATCGATCGACCGAAAAGGTTTGAAGATCGATCGATCGAAAAGGTTTGAAGATCGATCGATCCATAGAAAAGGTTTGAAGATCGATCGATTGATCGATCGATAGAAAAGGTTTGAAGATCGATTGATCGATAGAAAATGTTTGAAGATCGATCGATTGAAAAGGTTTGAAGATCGATCGATCGATAGAAAAGGTTTGAAGATCGATCGATAGAAAAGGTTTGAAGATCGATCGATCAATAGAAAAGGTTTGAAGATCGATCGATCGATAGAAAAGGTTTGAAGATCGATCGATGGATCGAAAAGGTTTGAAGATCGATCGATCGAAAATGTTTGAAGATCGATCGATCGAAAAGGTTTCAAGATCGATCGATCAAAAATGTTTGAAGATCGATCGATCGAAAAGGTTTGAAGACCGATCGAAAAGGTTTGAAGATCAATCGATCGAAAAGGTTTGAAGATCGATCGATCGATAAGGTTTGAAGATCGATCAATCGATAAGGTTTGAAGATCGATCAATCGAAAAGGTTTGAAGATTGATCGATCGATCGATAGAAAAGGTTTGAAGATCGATCGATCGATAGAAACGGTTTGAAGATCGATCGATCGAAAAGGTTTGAAGATCAAACGATCGATCGAAAAGGTTTGAAGATCGATCGATCGATCGAAAAGGTTTGAAGATCGATCGATCGATCGAAAAGGTTTGAAGATCTATCGATCGATTGAAAAGGTTTGCGATCGAAAAGGTTTGAAGATCGATCGATCGATCGAAAAGGTTTGAAGATCGATCGATCGAAAAGGTTTGAAGATCGATTGATAGATAGATAGATAGATTAGATGAGTTTGAATGAGTTTACATTGATTAGCATCAAAGCTTGATTGAGTCTAATGGGATTTGGAGCTTGGGTCATCTGAACATCCTGTCAATGAAAGTCTATGGGCATTTTTTGGGTTTTTAATTTTAATTTTTAGGAAAACCGTAACTCAAACCAGTCTGAAAAGATATAGCACACCGAGTCAGAACAGTATGAAGGTCTGTGCCAAGTTTGGAGTATGTAGCTTGAACGGTCTAGGAGGAGTTAGTGTCCAAAAATTTAGCGGCCAGAAAAATAATAATAAGAAGAAGAAGAATAATAATAAGTTTAAATACAATATTAGGAAGTTGGCTTTTGCAAGCCAACTTAATAATAATAAGTTTAAATACAATATCAGTAAGTTGGCTCTTCCAAGCAATTTAATAATAATAAGTTTAAATACAATATCAGTAAGTTGGCTCTTCCAAGCCAACTTAATAACTAGAAAAAAAAGTTTGAGACAAACTTTAAGTTGGCTTGAAAAAGCCTGACCAGAAAGTTTGAAAAGTTTAGATCGATCGATCGATAGAAAAGGTTTGAAGATCGATCGATAGAAAGAAAAGGTTTGAAGATCGATTGATAGATAGAAAAGGTTTGAAGATCGATCGATAGATAGAAAAGGTTTGAAGATCGATCGATCGATTGAAAAGGTTTGAATATCGATCGATCGATCGAAAAGGTTTGAAGATCGATCGATCGATAGAAAAGGTTTGAAGATCGATCGATCTTCAGAAAAGGTTTGAAGATCGATCGATCGATAGAAAAGGTTTGAAGATCGATCGATCGATAGAAAAGGTTTGAAGATCGATCGATAGAAAAGGTTTGAAGATCGATCGATAGAAAAGGTTTGAAGATCGATCGATTGATAGAAAAGGTTTGAAGATCGATCGATCGATAGAAAAGGTTTGAAGATCGATCGATCGATCGAAAAGGTTTGAAGATCGATCGATCGATCGAAAAGGTTTGAAGATCGATCGATCGATCAAAAATGTTTGAAGATCGATCAAAAATGTTTGAAGATCGATCGATCGATCAAAAATGTTTGAAGATCGATCGATCGAAAATGTTTGAAGATCGATCGATCGATCGAAAAGGTTTGAAGACCGATCGATCGAAAAGGTTTGAAGATCAATCGATCGATCAAAAATGTTTGAAGATCGATCGATCGATCGATCAAAATTTTTTGAAGATCGATCGATCGATCAAAAATGTTTGAAGATCGATCGATCAAAAATGTTTGAAGATCGATCGATCGAAAAGGTTTGACGATCGATCGATCGAAAATGTTTGAAGATCGATCGATCGATCGAAAAGGTTTGAAGACCGATCGATCAAAAAGGTTTGAAGATCAATTGATTGATCGAAAAGGTTTGAAGATCGATCGATCGATAAGGTTTGAAGATCGATCGATCGATAAGGTTTGAAGATCGATCAATCGAAAAGGTTTGAAGATCGATCGATCGAAAAGGTTTGAAGATTGATCGATCGATCGATAGAAAAGGTTTGAAGATCGATCGATCGATAGAAAAGGTTTGAAGATCGATCGATCGAAAAGGTTTGAAGATCGATCGATCGAAAAGGTTTGAAGATCGATCGATAGAAAAGGTTTGAAGATCGATCGATCGAAAAGGCTTGCGATCGAAAAGGTTTGAAGATCGATCGATCGATCGAAAAGGTTTGAAGATCGATCGATTGATCGAAAAGCTTTAAAGATCGATTGATAGATAGATTAGATGAGTTTGAATGAGTTTACATTGATTAGCATCAAAGCTTGATTGAGTCTAATGGGATTTGGAGCTTGGGTCATCTGAACATCCTGTCAATGAAAGTCTATGGGCATTTTTTGGGTTTTTAATTTTAATTTTTAGGAAAACCGTAACTCAAACCAGTCTGAAAAGATATAGCACACCGAGTCAGAACAGTATGAAGGTCTGTGCCGAGTTTGGAGTATGTAGCTTGAACGGTCTAGGAGGAGATAGTGTCCAAAAATTTACCGGCCAGAAAAATAATAATAAGAAGAAGAAGAATAATAACTAGAAAAAAAAGTTGGAGACAAACTTTAAGTTGGCTTGAAAAAGCCTGACCAGAAAGTTTGAAAAGTTTAGATCGATCGATCAATAGAAAAGGTTTGAAGATCGATCGATAGAAAGAAAAGGTTTGAAGATCGATTGATAGATAGAAAAGGTTTGAAGATCGATCTATAGATAGAAAAGGTTTGAAGATCGATCGATCGATTGAAAAGGTTTGAACATCGATCGATCGAAAAGGTTTGAAGATCGATCGATCGATAGAAAAGGTTTGAAGATCGATCGATCGATAGAAAAGGTTTGAAGATCGATCGATAGATAGAAAAGGTTTGAAGATCGATAGATAGAAAAGGTTTGAAGATCGATCGATCGATAGAAAAGGTTTGAAGATCGATAGATAGATAGAAAAGGTTTGAAGATAGATAGATAGATAGATAGATAGATAGATAGATAGATAGATAGATAGATAGATAGATAGATAGATAGATAGATAGATAGATAGATAGATAGATAGATAGATAGATAGATAGATAGATAGATAGATATATAGATAGAAAAGGTTTGAAATTTTTTTTACCGCCCCCCACCCGCGGTCTGTCTGCCTGTCTGGCTGGCTGCCTTGCGACAGCAATATAAGTCATCGAATTTGTTTTTGTTTTTTTAAATACAAGCTAAATAGAAAAAAAAAAAATAATTTACCGCCCCCCCACCCGCGGTCTGTCTGTCTGTCTGCCTTGCGACAGCAATATAAGTCATCGAATTTGTTTTTGTTTTTTTAAAGACAAGCTAAATAGAAAAAAAAAAAAAATTTTACCGCCCCCCCACCCGCGGTCTGTCTGTCTGTCTGTCTGGCTGCCTTGCGACAGCAATATAAGTCATCGGATTTGTTTTTGTTTTTTTAAATACAAGCTAAATAGAAAAAAAAAAAAAATTTACCGCCCCCCCACCCGCGGTCTGTCTGTCTGCCTTGCGACAGCAATATAAGTCATCAAATTTGTTTTTGTTTTTTTAAAGACAAGCTAAATAGAAAAAAAAAATTTTACTGCCCCCCACCCGCGGGGTCTGTCTGTCTGCCTGTCTGTCTGCCTTGCGACAGCAATATAAGTCATCGAATTTGTTTTTGTTTTTTTAAAGACAAGCTTAATAGAAAAAAAAAAAAAAATTTTACCGCCCCCCACCCGCGGGGTCTGTCTGTCTGCCTGTCTGTCTGCCTTGCGACAGCAATATAAGTCATCGAATTTGTTTTTTTAAAGACAAGCTAAATAGAAAAAAAAAAAAATTTTTACCGCCCCCACCCGCGGTCTGTCTGTCTGTCTGTCTGTCTGTCTGTCTGCCTTGCGACAGCAATATATGTCATCGGATTTGTTTTTGTTTTTTTAAATACAAGCTAAATAGAAAAAACAAAACAAAAAAAAATTTTTTACCGCCCCCCACCCGCGGTCTGTCTGTCTGCCTGTCTGTCTGTCTGCCTTGCGACAGCAATAGAAGTCATCAGATTTGTTTTTGTTTTTTAAAGACAAGCTAAATAGAAAAAAAAAAAAAAAATTACCGCCCCCCACCCGCGGTCAGTCTGTCTGTCTGTCTGTCAGCAATAGAAGTCATGGGATTTGTTTTTGTTTTTTTAAAGACAAGCATGATTATCAAAGTTACTAGCATGTTGATTGAGTCTAATGGGATTTGGAGCTTGGGTAATCTGAACATCCTGTCAATGAAAGTCTATGGGCATTTTTTGGGTTTTTAATTTTAATTTTTAGGAAAACCGTAACTCAAACCAGTCTGAAAAGATATAGCACACCGAGTCAGAACAGTATGAAGGTCTCTGCCGAGTTTGGAGTATGTAGCTTGAACGGTCTAGGAGGAGATAGTGTCCAAAAATTTACCGGCCAGAAAAATAATAAGAAGAAGAACTAGAAAAAAAAGTTCGTCGAGACAAACTTTAAGTTGGCTTGAGAAAGCCTGACCAGAAAGTTTGAAAAGTTTAGATCGATCGATCGATAGATAGAAAAGGTTTGAAGATCGATCGATAAATAGAAAAGGTTTGAAGATCGATCGATAGATAGAAAAGGTTTGAAGATCGATCGATAGATAGAAAAGGTTTGAAGATCGATAGATAGAAAAAGGTTTGAAGATCGATCGATAGATAGAAAAGGTTTGAAGATCGATCGATAGAAAGAAAAGGTTTGAAGATCGATCGATAGAAAGAAAAGGTTTGAAGATCAAACGATAGAAAAGGTTTGAAGATCGATCAAAAAGGTTTGAAGATCGATCAAAAAGGTTTGAAGATCGATCGATCGAAAAGGTTTGAAGATCGATCGATCAAAAAGGTTTGAAGATCGATCGATCAAAAAGGTTTGAAGATCGATCGATCAAAAAGGTTTGAAGATCGATCGGTCGAAAAGTTTTGAAGATTGATCGAAAAGGTTTGAAGATCGATCGATCGATCGAAAAGGTTTGAAGATCAATCGATCGAAAAGGTTTGAAGATCGATCGATCGATCGAAAAGGTTTGAAGATCGATCGATTGATCGAAAAGGTTTGAAGATCGATCGAAAAGGTTTGAAGATCGATCGATCGATAGAAAAGGGTTGAAGATCGATTGACCGATAGAAAAGGGTTGAAGATCGATCGATCGATCGAAAAGGTTTGAAGATCGATCGATCGATCGAAAAGGTTTGAAGATCGATCGATCGAAAAGGTTTGAAGATTGATCGATCGATCGAAAAGGTTTGAAGATCGATCGATCTAAAAGGTTTGAAGATCGATCGATCGATAGAAAAGGTTTGAAGATCGATAGATAGATAGAAAAGGTTTGA
This sequence comes from Pelophylax lessonae, assembly GCF_965119305.1. Classification (NCBI taxonomy): domain Eukaryota; kingdom Metazoa; phylum Chordata; class Amphibia; order Anura; family Ranidae; genus Pelophylax; species Pelophylax lessonae. The sequence goes on from NC_138771.1 coordinate 393,028,760, forward strand.
AGATCGATCGATCGATAGAAAAGGTTTGAAGATCGATCGATAGATAGATAGATAGATAGATAGATAGATAGATAGATAGATAGATAGATAGATAGATAGATAGATAGATAGACAGATAGATTATCTCTCATTATATTATCGGATGTTACATTGTTATATCTCAGTATATTATGGGATGTTACATTGTTATCAGTATATTATGGGATGTTACATTGTGATAGATAGATAGATAGATAGATAGATAGATAGATAGATAGATAGATAGATAGATAGATAGATAGATAGATAGATAGATAGATAGATAGATAGATAAGATAGATAGATAGATAGATAGATAGATAGATAGATAGATAGATAGATAGATAGATAGATAGATAGATAGATAGATAGATAGATAGATAGATAGATAGATAGATAGATAGATAGATAGATAGATAGATAGATAGATAGATAGATAGATAGATAGATAGATAGATAGATAGATAGATAGATTAGATTAGATTAGATGAGTTTGAATGAGTTTACATTGACTAGCATCAAAGCTTGATTGAGTCTAATGGGATTTGGAGCTTGGGTCATCTGAACATCCTGTCAATGAAAGTCTATGGGCATTTTTTGGGTTTTTAATTTAAATTTTTAGGAAAACCGTAACTCAAACCAGTCTGAAAAGATATAGCACACCGAGTCAGAACAGTATGAAGGTCTGTGCCGAGTTTGGAGTATGTAGCTTGAACGGTCTAGGAGGAGATAGTGTCCAAAAATTTACCGGCCAGAAAAATAATAATAAGAAGAAGAAGAATAATAATAAGTTTAAATACAATATCAGTAAGTTGGCTTTTTCAAGCCAACTTAATAAGTTTAAATACAATATCAGTAAGTTGGCTCTTCCAAGCCAACTTAATAATAATAAGTTTAAATACAATATCAGTAAGTTGGCTCTTCCAAGCCAACTTAACTAGAAAAAAAAAGTTTGTCGAGACAAATTTTAAGTTGGCTTGAAAAAGCCTGACCAGAAAGTTTGAAAAGTTTAGATCGATCGATCGATAGAAAAGGTTTGAAGATCGATCGATAGAAAGAAAAGGTTTGAAGATCGATCTATAGATAGAAAAGGTTTGAAGATCGATCGATAGATAGAAAAGGTTTGAAGATCGATCGATCAAAAAGGTTTGAAGATCGATCGTTCGATAGAAAAGGTTTGAAGATCGATCGTTCGATAGAAAAGGTTTGAAGATCGATCGATCGATCGAAAAGGTTTGAAGATCGATCAATCAAAAAGGTTTGAAGATTGATCGATCGATCGAAAAGGTTTGAAAAGGTTTGAAGATCGATCGATCGATCGAAAAGGTTTGAAGATCGATCGATCGAAAAGGTTTGAAGATCGATCGATCGAAAAGGTTTGAAGATCGATCGATCGATCGAAAAGGTTTGCGATCGAAAAGGTTTGAAGATCGATCGATCGAAAAGGTTTGAAGATCGATCGATCGAAAAGGTTTGAAGATCGATCAATCGAAAAGGTTTGAAGATCAATCGATAGATTAGATGAGTTTGAATGAGTTTACATTGATTAGCATCAAAGCTTGATTGAGTCTAATGGGATTTGGAGCTTGGGTCATCTGAACATCCTGTCAATGAAAGTCTATGGGCATTTTTTGGGTTTTTAATTTTAATTTTTTGGAAAACCGTAACTCAAACCAGTCTGAAAAGATATAGCACACCGAGTCAGAACAGTATGAAGGTCTGTGCCGAGTTTGGAGTATGTAGCTTGAACGGTCTAGGAGGAGATAGTGTCCAAAAATTTTCTGGCCATAAAAATAAGAAGAAGAATAACTAGAAAAAAAAGTTTGAGACAAACTTTAAGTTGGCTTGAAAAAGCCTGACCAGAAAGTTTGAAAAGTTTAGATCGATCGATCGATAGAAAAGGTTTGAAGATCGATCGATAGAAAGAAAAAGTTTGAAGATCGATTGATAGATAGAAACGGTTTGAAGATCGATCGATAGATAGAAAAGGTTTGAAGATCGATCGATAGATAGAAAAGGTTTGAAGATCGATCGATAGAAAAGGTTTGAAGATCGATCGATCGATAGAAAAGGTTTGAAGATCGATCGATCGATAGAAAAGGTTTGAAGATCGATCGATCGATAGAAAAGGTTTGAAGATCGATCGATAGATAGAAAAGGTTTGAAGATCGATCGATAGAAAAGGTTTGAAGATCGATTGATCGATAGAAAAGGTTTGAAGATCGATTGATCGATAGAAAAGGTTTGAAGATCGATCGATTGATAGAAAAGGTTTGAAGATCGATCGATCGATAGAAAAGGTTTGAAGATCGATCGATCGATCGAAAAGGTTTGAAGATCGATCGATCGATCGAAAAGGTTTGAAGATCAATCGATCGATCAAAAATGTTTGAAGATCGATCAAAAATGTTTGAAGATCGATCGATCGATCAAAAATGTTTGAAGATCGATCGATCTAAAATGTTTGAAGATCGATCGATCGATCGAAAAGGTTTGAAGACCGATCGATCGAAAAGGTTTGAAGATCAATCGATCGATCAAAAATGTTTGAAGATCGATCGATCGATCAAAATTTTTTGAAGATCGATCGATCAAAAATGTTTGAAGATCGATCGATCAAAAATTTTGAAGATCGATCGATCGAAAAGGTTTGAAGATTGATCGATCGAAAATGTTTGAAGATCGATCGATCGATCGAAAAGGTTTGAAGACCGATCGATCAAAAAGGTTTGAAGATCAATCGATTGATCGAAAAGGTTTGAAGATCGATCGATCGATAAGGTTTGAAGATCGATCAATCGAAAAGGTTTGAAGATCGATCGATCGAAAAGGTTTGAAGATTGATCGATCGATCGATAGAAAAGGTTTGAAGATCGATCGATCGATAGAAAAGGTTTGAAGATCGATCGATCGAAAAGGTTTGAAGATCGATCGATCGATCAAAAAGGTTTGAAGATCGATCGATCGAAAAGGTTTGAAGATCGATCGATCGAAAAGGCTTGCGATCGAAAAGGTTTGAAGATCGATCGATCGATCGAAAAGGTTTGAAGATCGATCGATCGAAAAGGTTTGAAGATCGATTGATAGATAGATTAGATGAGTTTGAATGAGTTTACATTGATTAGCATCAAAGCTTCATTGAGTCTAATGGGATTTGGAGCTTGGGTCATCTGAACATCCTGTCAATGAAAGTCTATGGGCATTTTTTGGGTTTTTAATTTTAATTTTTAGGAAAACCGTAACTCAAACCAGTCTGAAAAGATATAGCACACCGAGTCAGAACAATATGAAGGTCTGTGCCGAGTTTGGAGTATGTAGCTTGAACGGTCTAGGAGGAGATAGTGTCCAAAAATTTACCGGCCAGAAAAATAATAAGAAGAAGAAGAATAACTAGAAAAAAAAGTTTGTCGAGACAAACTTTAAGTTGGCTTGAGAAAGCCTGACCAGAAAGTTTGAAAAGTTTAGATAGATAGATAGATAGATAGATAGATAGATAGATAGATAGATAGATAGATAGATAGATAGATAGATAGATAGATAGATAGATAGATAGATAGATAGATAGATAGATAGATAGATAGATAGATAGATAGATAGATAGATAGATAGATAGATAGATAGATAGATAGATAATCTCTCATTATATTATGGGATGTTACATTGTTATCTCTCAGTATATTATGGGATGTTACATTGTTATCTCTCATTATCTTATAGGATGTTACATTGTTATCTCTCAGTATATTATCAGATGTTACATTGTTATCTCTCATTATAATATGGGATGTTACATTGTTATCTCTCATTATATTATGGGATGTTACATTGTTATCTCTCATTATATTATCGGATGTTACATTGTTATCTCTCAGTATATTATCGGATGTTACATTGTTATCTCAGTATATTATCGGATGTTACATTGTTATCTATCATTATATTATGGGATGTTACATTGTTATCTCTCATTATCTTATAGGATGTTACATTGTTATCTCTCAGTATATTATCAGATGTTACATTGTTATCTCTCATTATAATATGGGATGTTACATTGTTATCTCTTATTATATTATGGGATGTTACATTGTTATCTCTCATTATATTATCGGATGTTACATTGTTATCTCTCAGTATATTATCGGATGTTACATTGTTATCTCTCAGTATATTATCGGATGTTACATTGTTATCTCTCATTATATTATCAGATGTTACATTGTTATCTCAGTATATTATCAGGTGTTACATTGTTATCTCTCAGTATATTATAGGATGTTACATTGTTATCTCTCATTATATTCTGGGATGTTACATTGTTATCTCTCAGTATATTATCAGATGTTACATTGTTATCTCTCATATTATAGGATGTTACATTGTTATCTCTCAGTATATTATCGGATGTTACATTGTTATCTCTCATTATATGGGATGTTACATTGTTATCTCTCATTATATTATGGGATGTAACATTGTTATCTCTCATTATATTATCGGATGTTACATTGTTATCTCTCAGTATATTATCGGATGTTACATTGTTATCTTTTAGTATATTATCAGATGTTACATTGTTATCTCTCAGTATATTATCGGATGTTACATTGTTATCTCTCATTATATTATCAGATGTTACATTGTTATCTCAGTATATTATCAGGTGTTACATTGTTATCTCTCAGTATATTATAGGATGTTACATTGTTATCTCTCATTATATTATCAGATGTTACATTGTTATCTCTCATTATATTATAGGATGTTACATTGTTATCTCTCAGTATATTATCGGATGTTACATTGTTATCACTCATTATATGGGATGTTACATTGTTATCTCTCATTATATTATGGGATGTTACATTGTTATCTCTCAGTATATTATGGGATGTTACATTGTTATCTATCATTATATTATGGGATGTTACATTGTTATCTCTCATTATCTTATAGGATGTTACATTGTTATCTCTCAGTATATTATCAGATGTTACATTGTTATCTCTCATTATATTATGGGATGTTACATTGTTATCTCTCATTATATTATCGGATGTTACATTGTTATCTCTCAGTATATTATCGGATGTTACATTGTTATCTCTCAGTATATTATCGGATGTTACATTGTTATCTCTCATTATATTATCAGATGTTACATTGTTATCTCAGTATATTATCAGGTGTTACATTGTTATCTCTCAGTATATTATAGGATGTTACATTGTTATCTCTCATTATATTCTGGGATGTTACATTGTTATCTCTAAGTAAATTATCAGATGTTACATTGTTATCTCTCATTATATTATAGGATGTTACATTGTTATCTCTCAGTATATTATCGGATGTTACATTGTTATCTCTCATTATATGGGATGTTACATTGTTATCTCTCATTATATTATGGGATGTTACATTGTTATCTCTCATTATATTATCAGATGTTACATTGTTATCTCTCAGTATATTATCGGATGTTACATTGTTATCTCTCAGTATATTATCAGATGTTACATTGTTATCTCTCAGTATATTATCGGATGTTACATTGTTATCTCTCAGTATATTATCGGATGTTACATTGTTATCTCTCATTATATTATCAGATGTTACATTGTTATCTCAGTATATTATCAGGTGTTACATTGTTATCTCTCAGTATATTATAGGATGTTACATTGTTATCTCTCATTATATTCTGGGATGTTACATTGTTATCTCTCAGTATATTATCAGATGTTACATTGTTATCTCTCATTATATTATAGGATGTTACATTGTTATCTCTCAGTATATTATCGGATGTTACATTGTTATCACTCATTATATTATGGGATGTTACATTGTTATCTCTCAGTATATTATCGGATGTTACATTGTTATCTCTCAGTATATTATCGGATGTTACATTGTTATCTCTCAGTATATTTTCAGATGTTACTTTGTTATCTCTCATTATATTATGGGATGTTACATTGTTATCTCTCATTATATTATAGGATGTTCCATTGTTATCTCTCAGTATATTATCAGTTGTTACATTGTTATCTCTCATTATATTATAGGATGTTACATTGTTATCTCTCAGTATATTATCGGATGTTACATTGTTATCACTCATTATATGGGATGTTACATTGTTATCTCTCATTATATTATGGGATGTTACATTGTTATCTATCATTATATTATGGGATGTTACATTGTTATCTCTCATTATATTATAGGATGTTACATTGTTATCTCTCATTATCTTATAGGATGTTACATTGTTATCTCTCAGTATATTATGGGATGTTACATTGTTATCTCTCAGTATATTATCAGATGTTACATTGTTATCTCTCATTATATTATAGGATGTTACATTGTTATCTCTCATTATATTATGGGATGTTACATTGTTATCTCTCAGTATAAGGTTTGAAGATTGATCGATCGATCGAAAAGGTTTAAAGATCGATCATTCGATAGAAGAGGTTTGAAGATCGATCGATTGATAGATAGATTAGATGAGTTTGAATGAGTTTACATTGATTAGCAGCAAAGCTTGATTGAGTCTAATGGGATTTGGAGCTTGGGTCATCTGAACATCCTGTCAATGAAAGTCTATGGGCATTTTTTGGGTTTTTAATTTTAATTTTTAGGAAAACCGTAACTCAAACCAGTCTGAAAAGATATAGCACACCGAGTCAGAACAGTATGAAGGTCTGTGCCGAGTTTGGAGTATGTAGCTTGAACGGTCTAGGAGGAGATAGTGTCCAAAAATTTTGCGGCCATAAAAATAAAAGAGAAGAAGAAGAATAATAACTAGAAAAAAAAGTTTGAGACAAACTTTAAGTTGGCTTGAAAATGCCTGACCAGAAAGTTTGAAAAGTTTAGATCGATCTATCGATAGATAGAAAAGGTTTGAAGATAGATAGATAGATAGATAGATAGATAGATAGATAGATAGATAGATAGATAGATAGATAGATAGATAGATAGATAGAAAAGGTTTGAAATTTTTTTTACCGCCCCCCACCCACGGTCTGTCTGTCTGGCTGCCTTGCGACAGCAATAGAAGTCATCGGATTTGTTTTTGTTTTTTTAAAGACAAGCTAAAAAGAAAAAAAACAAAAAAACAAAAAAAAAAATTTTACCGCCCCCCACCCGCGGGGTCTGTCTGTCTGCCTGTCTGTCTGCCTTGCGACAGCAATATAAGTCATCGAATTTGTTTTTGTTTTTTTAAATACAAGCTAAATAGAAAAAACAAAAAAAATTTTTACCGCCCCCACCCGCGGGGTCTGTCTGGCTGCCTTGCGACAGCAATATAAGTCATCGGATTTGTTTTTGTTTTTTTAAAGACAAGCATGATTATCAAAGTTACTAGCATGTTGATTGAGTCTAATGGGATTTGGAGGTTGGGTCATCTGAACATCCTGTCAATGAAAGTCTATGGGCATTTTTTGGGTTTTTAATTTTAATTTTTAGGAAAACCGTAACTCAAACCAGTCTGAAAAGATATAGCACACCGAGTCAGAACAATATGAAGGTCTGTGCCGAGTTTGGAGTATGTAGCTTGAACGGTCTAGGAGGAGATAGTGTCCAAAAATTTACCGGCCAGAAAAATAATAAGAAGAAGAAGAATAACTAGAAAAAAAAGTTTGTCGAGACAAACTTTAAGTTGGCTTGAGAAAGCCTGACCAGAAAGTTTGAAAAGTTTAGATAGATAGATAGATAGATAGATAGATAGATAGATAGATAGATAGATAGATAGATAGATAGATAGATAGATAGATAGATAATCTCTCATTATATTATGGGATGTTACATTGTTATCTCTCAGTATATTATGGGATGTTACATTGTTATCTCTCATTATCTTATAGGATGTTACATTGTTATCTCTCAGTATATTATCAGATGTTACATTGTTATCTCTCATTATAATATGGGATGTTACATTGTTATCTCTCATTATATTATGGGATGTTACATTGTTATCTCTCATTATATTATCGGATGTTACATTGTTATCTCTCAGTATATTATCGGATGTTACATTGTTATCTCAGTATATTATCGGATGTTACATTGTTATCTATCATTATATTATGGGATGTTACATTGTTATCTCTCATTATCTTATAGGATGTTACATTGTTATCTCTCAGTATATTATCAGATGTTACATTGTTATCTCTCATTATAATATGGGATGTTACATTGTTATCTCTCATTATATTATGGGATGTTACATTGTTATCTCTCATTATATTATCGGATGTTACATTGTTATCTCTCAGTATATTATCGGATGTTACATTGTTATCTCTCAGTATATTATCGGATGTTACATTGTTATCTCTCATTATATTATCAGATGTTACATTGTTATCTCAGTATATTATCAGGTGTTACATTGTTATCTCTCAGTATATTATAGGATGTTACATTGTTATCTCTCATTATATTCTGGGATGTTACATTGTTATCTCTCAGTATATTATCAGATGTTACATTGTTATCTCTCATATTATAGGATGTTACATTGTTATCTCTCAGTATATTATCGGATGTTACATTGTTATCTCTCATTATATGGGATGTTACATTGTTATCTCTCATTATATTATGGGATGTTACATTGTTATCTCTCATTATATTATCGGATGTTACATTGTTATCTCTCAGTATATTATCGGATGTTACATTGTTATCTCTCAGTATATTATCAGATGTTACATTGTTATCTCTCAGTATATTATCGGATGTTACATTGTTATCTCTCATTATATTATCAGATGTTACATTGTTATCTCAGTATATTATCAGGTGTTACATTGTTATCTCTCAGTATATTATAGGATGTTACATTGTTATCTCTCATTATATTATCAGATGTTACATTGTTATCTCTCATTATATTATAGGATGTTACATTGTTATCTCTCAGTATATTATCGGATGTTACATTGTTATCACTCATTATATGGGATGTTACATTGTTATCTCTCATTATATTATGGGATGTTACATTGTTATCTCTCAGTATATTATGGGATGTTACATTGTTATCTATCATTATATTATGGGATGTTACATTGTTATCTCTCATTATCTTATAGGATGTTACATTGTTATCTCTCAGTATATTATCAGATGTTACATTGTTATCTCTCATTATATTATGGGATGTTACATTGTTATCTCTCATTATATTATCGGATGTTACATTGTTATCTCTCAGTATATTATCGGATGTTACATTGTTATCTCTCAGTATATTATCGGATGTTACATTGTTATCTCTCATTATATTATCAGATGTTACATTGTTATCTCAGTATATTATCAGGTGTTACATTGTTATCTCTCAGTATATTATAGGATGTTACATTGTTATCTCTCATTATATTCTGGGATGTTACATTGTTATCTCTAAGTAAATTATCAGATGTTACATTGTTATCTCTCATTATATTATAGGATGTTACATTGTTATCTCTCAGTATATTATCGGATGTTACATTGTTATCTCTCATTATATGGGATGTTACATTGTTATCTCTCATTATATTATGGGATGTTACATTGTTATCTCTCATTATATTATCAGATGTTACATTGTTATCTCTCAGTATATTATCGGATGTTACATTGTTATCTCTCAGTATATTATCAGATGTTACATTGTTATCTCTCAGTATATTATCGGATGTTACATTGTTATCTCTCAGTATATTATCGGATGTTACATTGTTATCTCTCATTATATTATCAGATGTTACATTGTTATCTCAGTATATTATCAGGTGTTACATTGTTATCTCTCAGTATATTATAGGATGTTACATTGTTATCTCTCATTATATTCTGGGATGTTACATTGTTATCTCTCAGTATATTATCAGATGTTACATTGTTATCTCTCATTATATTATAGGATGTTACATTGTTATCTCTCAGTATATTATCGGATGTTACATTGTTATCACTCATTATATTATGGGATGTTACATTGTTATCTCTCAGTATATTATCGGATGTTACATTGTTATCTCTCAGTATATTATCGGATGTTACATTGTTATCTCTCAGTATATTTTCAGATGTTACTTTGTTATCTCTCATTATATTATGGGATGTTACATTGTTATCTCTCATTATATTATAGGATGTTCCATTGTTATCTCTCAGTATATTATCAGTTGTTACATTGTTATCTCTCATTATATTATAGGATGTTACATTGTTATCTCTCAGTATATTATCGGATGTTACATTGTTATCACTCATTATATGGGATGTTACATTGTTATCTCTCATTATATTATGGGATGTTACATTGTTATCTATCATTATATTATGGGATGTTACATTGTTATCTATCATTATATTATGGGATGTTACATTGTTATCTCTCATTATCTTATAGGATGTTACATTGTTATCTCTCAGTATATTATCAGATGTTACATTGTTATCTCTCATTATATTATGGGATGTTACATTGTTATCTCTCATTATATTATCGGATGTTACATTGTTATCTCTCAGTATATTATCGGATGTTACATTGTTATCTCTCAGTATATTATCGGATGTTACATTGTTATCTCTCATTATATTATCAGATGTTACATTGTTATCTCAGTATATTATCAGGTGTTACATTGTTATCTCTCAGTATATTATAGGATGTTACATTGTTATCTCTCATTATATTCTGGGATGTTACATTGTTATCTCTAAGTAAATTATCAGATGTTACATTGTTATCTCTCATTATATTATAGGATGTTACATTGTTATCTCTCAGTATATTATCGGATGTTACATTGTTATCTCTCATTATATGGGATGTTACATTGTTATCTCTCATTATATTATGGGATGTTACATTGTTATCTCTCATTATATTATCAGATGTTACATTGTTATCTCTCAGTATATTATCGGATGTTACATTGTTATCTCTCAGTATATTATCAGATGTTACATTGTTATCTCTCAGTATATTATCGGATGTTACATTGTTATCTCTCAGTATATTATCGGATGTTACATTGTTATCTCTCATTATATTATCAGATGTTACATTGTTATCTCAGTATATTATCAGGTGTTACATTGTTATCTCTCAGTATATTATAGGATGTTACATTGTTATCTCTCATTATATTCTGGGATGTTACATTGTTATCTCTCAGTATATTATCAGATGTTACATTGTTATCTCTCATTATATTATAGGATGTTACATTGTTATCTCTCAGTATATTATCGGATGTTACATTGTTATCACTCATTATATTATGGGATGTTACATTGTTATCTCTCAGTATATTATCGGATGTTACATTGTTATCTCTCAGTATATTATCGGATGTTACATTGTTATCTCTCAGTATATTTTCAGATGTTACTTTGTTATCTCTCATTATATTATGGGATGTTACATTGTTATCTCTCATTATATTATAGGATGTTCCATTGTTATCTCTCAGTATATTATCAGTTGTTACATTGTTATCTCTCATTATATTATAGGATGTTACATTGTTATCTCTCAGTATATTATCGGATGTTACATTGTTATCACTCATTATATGGGATGTTACATTGTTATCTCTCATTATATTATGGGATGTTACATTGTTATCTATCATTATATTATGGGATGTTACATTGTTATCTCTCATTATATTATAGGATGTTACATTGTTATCTCTCATTATCTTATAGGATGTTACATTGTTATCTCTCAGTATATTATGGGATGTTACATTGTTATCTCTCAGTATATTATCAGATGTTACATTGTTATCTCTCATTATATTATAGGATGTTACATTGTTATCTCTCATTATATTATGGGATGTTACATTGTTATCTCTCAGTATAAGGTTTGAAGATTGATCGATCGATCGAAAAGGTTTAAAGATCGATCGTTCGATAGAAGAGGTTTAAAGATCGATCGATTGATAGATAGATTAGATGAGTTTGAATGAGTTTACATTGATTAGCAGCAAAGCTTGATTGAGTCTAATGGGATTTGGAGCTTGGGTCATCTGAACATCCTGTCAATGAAAGTCTATGGGCATTTTTTGGGTTTTTAATTTTAATTTTTAGGAAAACCGTAACTCAAACCAGTCTGAAAAGATATAGCACACCGAGTCAGAACAGTATGAAGGTCTGTGCCGAGTTTGGAGTATGTAGCTTGAACGGTCTAGGAGGAGATAGTGTCCAAAAATTTTGCGGCCATAAAAATAAAAGAGAAGAAGAAGAATAATAACTAGAAAAAAAAGTTTGAGACAAACTTTAAGTTGGCTTGAAAATGCCTGACCAGAAAGTTTGAAAAGTTTAGATCGATCTATCGATAGATAGAAAAGGTTTGAAGATAGATAGATAGATAGATAGATAGATAGATAGATAGATAGATAGATAGATAGATAGAAAAGGTTTGAAATTTTTTTTACCGCCCCCCACCCACGGTCTGTCTGTCTGGCTGCCTTGCGACAGCAATAGAAGTCATCGGATTTGTTTTTGTTTTTTTAAAGACAAGCTAAAAAGAAAAAAAACAAAAAAACAAAAAAAAAAATTTTACCGCCCCCCACCCGCGGGGTCTGTCTGTCTGCCTGTCTGTCTGCCTTGCGACAGCAATATAAGTCATCGAATTTGTTTTTGTTTTTTTAAATACAAGCTAAATAGAAAAAACAAAAAAAAATTTTACCGCCCCCACCCGCGGGGTCTGTCTGGCTGCCTTGCGACAGCAATATAAGTCATCGGATTTGTTTTTGTTTTTTTAAAGACAAGCATGATTATCAAAGTTACTAGCATGTTGATTGAGTCTAATGGGATTTGGAGGTTGGGTCATCTGAACATCCTGTCAATGAAAGTCTATGGGCATTTTTTGGGTTTTTAATTTTAATTTTTAGGAAAACCGTAACTCAAACCAGTCTGAAAAGATATAGCACACCGAGTCAGAACAGTATGAAGGTCTGTGCCGAGTTTGGAGTATGTAGCTTGAACGGTCTAGGAGGAGATAGTGTCCAAAAATTTACCGGCCAGAAAAATAATAAGAAGAAGAATAATAAGTTTAAATACAATATTAGAAAGTTGGCTCTTCCAAGCCAACTTAATAATAAGTTTAAATACAATATCAGTAAGTTGGCTTTTCCAAGCCAACTTAACTAGAAAAAAAAGTTCGTCGAGACAAACTTTAAGTTGGCTTGAGAAAGCTTGACCAGAAAGTTTGAAAAGTTTACATCGATCGATCGATAGAAAAGGTTTGAAGATCGATCGATAGAAAGAAAAGGTTTGAAGATCGATCGATAGATAGAAAAGGTTTGAAGATCGATCGATCGATAGAAAAGGTTTGAAGATCGATCGTTCGATAGAAAAGGTCGGAAGATCGATCGATCGATCGAAAAGGTTTGAAGATCGATCAGTAGATAGATAGATAGATTAGATGAGTTTGAATGAGTTTACATTGATTAGCATCAAAGCTTGATTGAGTCTAATGGGATTTGGAGCTTGGGTCATCTGAACATCCTGTCAATGAAAGTCTATGGGCATTTTTTGGGTTTTTAATTTTAATTTTTAGGAAAACCGTAACTCAAACCAGTCTGAAAAGATATAGCACACCGAGTCAGAACAGTATGAAGGTCTGTGCCGAGTTTGGAGTATGTAGCTTGAACGGTCTAGGAGGAGATAGTGTCCAAAAATTTACCGGCCAGAAAAATAATAATAAGAAGAAGAAGAATAATAACTAGAAAAAAAAGTTTGAGACAAACTTTAAGTTGGCTTGAAAAAGCCTGACCAGAAAGTTTGAAAAGTTTAGATCGATCGATAGAAAAGGTTTGAAGATTGATCAATAGAAAGAAAAGGTTTGAAGATCGATTGATAGATAGAAAAGGTTTGAAGATCGATCTATAGATAGAAAAGGTTTGAAGATCGATCGATCGATTGAAAAGGTTTGAACATCGATCGATCGAAAAGGTTTGAAGATCGATCGATCGATCAAAAATGTTTGAAGATCAATCAAAAATGTTTGAAGATCGATCGATCAAAAATGTTTGAATATCGATCGATCGAAAATGTTTGAAGATCGATCGATCGATCGAAAAGGTTTGAAGACCGATCGATCGAAAAGGTTTGAAGATCAATCGATCGATCAAAAATGTTTGAAGATCGATCGATCAAAATTTTTTGAAGATCGATCGATCGATCAAAAATGTTTGAAGATCGATCGATCAAAAATGTTTGAAGATCGATCGATCGAAAAGGTTTGAAGATCGATCGATCGAAAATGTTTGAAGATCGATCGATCGATCGAAAAGGTTTGAAGACCGATCGATCGATAAGGTTTGAAGATCGATCAATCGAAAAGGTTTGAAGATTGATCGATCGAAAAGGTTTGAAGATTGATCGATCGATCGATAGAAAAGGTTTGAAGATCGATCGATCGATAGAAAAGGTTTGAAGATGGATCGATCGAAAAGGTTTGAAGATCGATCGATCGATCGAAAAGGTTTGAAGATCGATCGATCGAAAAGGTTTGAAGATCGATCGATCGAAAAGGCTTGCGATCGAAAAGGTTTGAAGATCGATCGATCGATCGAAAAGGTTTGAAGATCGATCGATCGAAAAGGTTTGAAGATCAATCGATCGAAAAGGCTTGCGATCGAAAAGGTTTGAAGATCGATCGATCGATCGAAAAGGTTTGAAGATCGATCGATCGATCGAAAAGGTTTGAAGATCGATTGATAGATAGATTAGATGAGTTTGAATGAGTTTACATTGATTAGCATCAAAGCTTGATTGAGTCTAATGGGATTTGGAGCTTGGGTCATCTGAACATCCTGTCAATGAAAGTCTATGGGCATTTTTTGGGTTTTTAATTTTAATTTTTAGGAAAACCGTAACTCAAACCAGTCTAAAAAGATATAGCACACCGAGTCAGAACAGTATGAAGGTCTGTGCCGAGTTTGGAGTATGTAGCTTGAATGGTCTAGGAGGAGATAGTGTCCAAAAATTTACCGGCCAGAAAAATAATAATAATAATAAGAAGAATAATAATAAGTTTAAATACAATATCAGTAAGTTGGCTTTTCCAAGCCAACTTAATAAGTTTAAATACAATATCAGTAAGTTGGCTGTTCCAAGCCAACTTAATAATAAGTTTAATTGCAATATCAGTAAGTTGGCTTTTCCAAGCCAACTTAATAAGTTTAAATACAATATCAGTAAGTTGGCTGTTCCAAGCCAACTTAATAAGTTTAAATACAATATCAGTAAGTTGGCTGTTCCAAGCCAACTTAATAAGTTTAAATACAATATCAGTAAGTTGGCTCTCCCAAGCCAACTTAATAATAAGTTTAAATACAATATTAGAAAGTTGGCTTTTGCAAGCCAACTTAACTAGAAAAAAAAGTTTGAGACAAACTTTAAGTTTGCTTGAGAAAGCCTGACCAGAAGGTTTGAAAAGTTTAAATCGATCGATCGATAGATAGAAAAGGTTTGAAGATCGATCGATAGATAGAAAAGGTTTGAAGATTGATCGATCGATAGAAAAGGTTTGAAGATCGATCGATCGATCGAAAAGGTTTGAAGATCGATCGATCGATCGAAAAGGTTTGAAGATCGATCGATCAAAAAGGTTTGAAGATCGATCGATCGAAAAGGTTTGACGATTGTTTGAAAAGGTTTGAAGATCGATCGATCGATCGAAAAGGTTTGAAGATCGATCGATCGAAAATGTTTGAAGATCGATCGATCGAAAAGGTTTGACGATTGTTTGAAAAGGTTTGAAGATCGATCGATCAAAAAGGTTTGAAGATTGATCGATCAAAAAGGTTTGAAGATTGATCGATCGATAAGGTTTGAAGATCGATTGATCCAAAAGGTTTGAAGATCGATCGATCGATCGAAAAGGTTTGACGATCGATCGAAAAGGTTTGAAGATCGCTCGATCGAAAATGTTTGAAGATCGATCGATCGAAAAGGTTTGACGATCGATCGAAAAGGTTTGACGATCGATCGATCGAAAAGGTTTGACGATCGATCGAAAAGGTTTAAAGATCGATCGATCTAAAAGGTTTGAAGATCGATCGATTGATCGAAAAGGTTTGAAGATCTATCGATCGATCGATAGAAAAGGTTTGAAGATCGATCGATCAATCGAAAAGGTTTGATGATTGATCGATCAATCGAAAAGGTTTGAAGATCGATCGATCGATTGAAAAGGTTTGAAGATCGATCGATCGAAAAGGTTTGACGATTGATCGATCGATAGAAAAGGTTTGACAATCGATCGATCGATCGAAAAGGTTTGAAGATCAATCGATCGATCGATAGAAAAGGTTTGAAGATCGATCGATCGATCGAAAAGGTTTGACGATTGATCGATCGATCAAAAAGGTTTGAAGATCGATCGATCGATTGATAGAAAAGGTTTGAAGATCGATCGATCGAAAAGGTTTGATGATTGATCGATCTATCGAAAAGGTTTGACAATCGATCGATCGATCAAAAAGGTTTGAAGATCAATTGATCGATCGAAAAGGTTTGAAGATCAATCGATCGATCGAAAAGGATTGAAGATCGATCGATCAAAAAGGTTTGAAGATCGATCGATCGATAAGGTTTGAAGATCGATCGAAAAGGTTTGAAGATTGATCGATCGAAAAGGTTTGAAGATCGATCGATAGAAAAGGTTTGAAGATCGATCGATCGATAGAAAAGGTTTGAAGATCGATCGATCAAAAAGGTTTGAAGATCGATCGATCGAAAAGGTTTGCGATCGAAAAGGTTTGAAGATCGATCGATCGAAAAGGTTTGTGATCGAAAAGGTTTGAAGATCGATCGATCGAAAAGGTTTGAAGATTGATCGATCGATAGAAAAGGTTTGAAGATCGATCGATTGATCAAAAAGGTTTGAAGATCGATCGATTGATCAAAAAGGTTTGAAGATCGATCGATTGATCAAAAAGGTTTCAAGATCGATCGATCAAAAAGGTTTGAAGATCGATCGAAAAGGTTTGAAGATCGATCGATCGAAAAGGTTTGAAGATCGATCGATCGAAAAGGTTTGAAGATCGATCGATCGATAGAAAAGGTTTGAAGATCGATCGATAGAAAAGGTTTGAAGATCGATCGATCGATCGAAAAGGTTTGAAGATCGATCGATCGAAAAGGTTTGAAGACCGATCGATCGAAAAGGTTTGAAGACCGATCGATCGAAAAGGTTTGAAGATCGATCGATTGATCGAAAAGGTTTGAAGATAGATAGATAGATAGATAGATGGATTAGATGAGTTTGAATGAGTTTACATTGATTAGCATCAAAGCTTGATTGAGTCTAATGGGATTTGGAGCTTGGGTCATCTGAACATCCTGTCAATGAAAGTCTATGGGCATTTTTTGGGTTTTTAATTTTAATTTTTAGGAAAACCGTAACTCAAACCAGTCTGAAAAGATATAGCACACCGAGTCAGAACAGTATGAAGGTCTGTGCCGAGTTTGGAGTATGTAGCTTGAACGGTCTAGGAGGAGTTAGTGTCCAAAAATTTTGCGGCCAGAAAAATAAAAGAGAAGAAGAAGAAGAAGAAGAAGAAGAATAACTAGAAAAAAAAGTTCGTCGAGACAAACTTTAAGTTGGCTTGAGAAAGCCTGACCAGAAAGTTTGAAAAGTTTAGATCGATCGATCGATAGATAGAAAAGGTTTGAAGATCGATCGATAGATAGAAAAGGTTTGAAGATCGATCGATAGAAAAGGTTTGAAGATCGATCGATAGATAGAAAAGGTTTGAAGATCGATTGATAGATAGAAAAGGTTTGAAGATCGATCGATAGATAGATAGAAAAGGTTTGAAGATCGATCGATAGAAAGAAAAGGTTTGAAGATCGATCAATAGAAAGAAAAGGTTTGAAGATCGATCGATCGAAAAGGTTTGAAGTTCGATCGATAGATAGATAGATAGATAGATTAGATGAGTTTGAATGAGTTTACATTGATTAGCATCAAAGCTTGATTGAGTCTTATGGGATTTGGAGCTTGGGTCATCTGAACATCCTGTCAATGAAAGTCTATGGGCATTTTTTGGGTTTTTAATTTTAATTTTTAGGAAAACCGTAACTCAAACCAGTCTGAAAAGATATAGCACACCGAGTCAGAACAGTATGAAGGTCTGTGCCGAGTTTGGAGTATGTAGCTTGAACGGTCTAGGAGGAGTTAGTGTCCAAAAATTTTGCGGCCATAAAAATAAAAGAGAAGAAGAAGAACTAGAAAAAAAAGTTCGTCGAGACAAACTTTAAGTTGGCTTGAGAAAGCTTGACCAGAAAGTTTGAAAAGTTTAGATCGATCGATCGATAGATAGAAAGAAAAGGTCTGAAGATCGATAGAAAAGGTTTGAAGATCGATCGATCGATCGATAGAAAAGGTTTGAAGATCGATCGATCGATTGAAAAGGTTTGAAGATCGATCGATCGATAGAAAAGATTTGAAGATCGATAGATAGAAAAGGTTTGAAGATCGATCGATATATAGAAAAGGTTTGAAGATCGATCGATCGATAGAAAAGGATTAAAGATCGATCGTTCGATAGAAAAGGTTTGAAGATCGATCGATCGATAGAAAAGGTTTGAAGATCGATCGATAGAAAAGGTATGAAGATCGATCGTTCGATAGAAAAGGTCTGAAGATCGGTCGATTGATCGAAAAGGTTTGAAGATCGATCGATCGAAAAGGTTTGAAGATCGATCGATCGATCGAAAAGGTTTAAAGATCGATCGATCGAAAAGGTTTGAAGATTGATCGATCGAAAAGGTTTGATAATCGATCGATCGATAGAAAAGATTTGAAGATCGATCGATCAATAGAAAAGGTTTGAAGATCGATCGATTGATCGATCGATAGAAAAGGTTTGAAGATCGATCGAAAGAAAAGGTTTGAAGATCGATCGATCGAAAAGGTTTGCAATCGAAAAGGTTTGAAGATCGACCGATCGATCAAAAAGGTTTGAAGACCGATCGATCGAAAAGGTTTGAAGATCGATCGAAAAGGTTTGAAGATCGATCGATCGAAAAGGTTTGAAGATCGATCGATGGATAGATAGATTAGATGAGTTTGAATGAGTTTACATTGATTAGCAGCAAAGCTTGATTGAGTCTAATGGGATTTGGAGCTTGGGTCATCTGAACATCCTGTCAATGAAAGTCTATGGGCATTTTTTGGGTTTTTAATTTAAATTTTTAGGAAAACCGTAACTCAAACCATTCTGAAAAGATATAGCACACCGAGTCAGAACAGTATGAAGGTCTGTGCCGAGTTTGGAGTATGTAGCTTGAACGGTCTAGGAGGAGATAGTGTCCAAAAATTTTGCGGCCAGAAAAATAAAAGAGAAGAAGAAGAAGCAGAACTAGAAAAAAAAGTTCGTCGAGACAAACTTTAAGTTGGCTTGAAAAAGCTTGACCAGAAAGTTTGAAAAGTTTAGATCGATCGATCGATAGATAGATAGAAAAGGTTTGAAGATCGATAGATAGAAAAGGTTTGAAGATAGATAGATAGATAGATAGATAGATAGATAGATAGATAGATAGATAGATAGATAGATAGATAGATAGATAGATAGATAGATAGATAGATAGATAGATAGATAGATAGATAGATAGATAGATAGATAGATAGATAAGGTTTGAAGATAGATAGATAGAAAAGGTTTGAAATTTTTTTTACCGCCCCCCACCCGCGGTCTGTCTGTCTGTCTGTCTGTCTGTCTGGCTGCCTTGCGACAGCAATAGAAGTCATTGGATTTGTTTTTGTTTTTTTAAAGACAAGCTAAATAGAAAAAAAAAAAAAAACTTTTTACCGCCCCCCACCCGCGGTCTGTCTGTCTGCCTGTCTGTCTGTCCGCCTTGCGACAGCAATATAAGTCATCGGATTTGTTTTTGTTTTTTTAAAGACAAGCTAAATAGAAAAAACAAAAAAAAAAAAATTTTACCGCCCCCCACCCGCGGTCTGTCTGTCTGTCTGTCTGTCTGGCTGCCTTGCGACAGCAATAGAAGTCATTGGATTTGTTTTTGTTTTTTTAAAGACAAGCTAAATAGAAAAAACAAAAAAAAAAAAATTTTTACCGCCCCCCACCCGCGGTCTGTCTGTCTGCCTGTCTGTCTGTCCGCCTTGCGACAGCAATAGAAGTCATCGGATTTGTTTTTGTTTTTTAAATACAAGCTAAATAGAAAAAAAAATAAAATTTTACCGCCCCCCACCCGCGGTCTGTCTGTCTGCCTGTCTGTCTGCCTTGCGACAGCAATATAAGTTATCGGATTTATTTTTGTTTTTTTAAAGACAAGCTACATAGAAAAAACAAAAAAAAAAAAAAAACAAAAAAAATTTTACCGCCCCCCCCACCCGCGGTCTGTCTGTCTGCCTGTCTGTCTGCCTTGCGACAGCAATAGAAGTCATCGGATTTGTTTTTGTTTTTTAAATACAAGCTAAATAGAAAAAAAAAAAATTTTACCGCCCCCCACCCGCGGTCTGTCTGTCTGCCTGTCTGTCTGCCTTGCGACAGCAATATAAGTTATCGGATTTATTTTTGTTTTTTTAAAGACAAGCTACATAGAAAAAACAAAAAACAAAAAAAAACAAAAAAAAATTTTACCGCCCCCCCCACCCGCGGTCTGTCTGTCTGCCTGTCTGTCTGCCTTGCGACAGCAATAGAAGTCATCGGATTTGTTTTTGTTTTTTAAATACAAGCTAAATAGAAAAAAAAATATTTTACCGCCCCCCACCCGCGGTCTGTCTGTCTGCCTGTCTGTCTGCCTTGCGACAGCAATATAAGTCATCGTATTTATTTTTGTTTTTTTAAAGACAAGCTACATAGAAAAAAAAAAATTTTACCGCCCCCCCACCCGCGGTCTGTCTGTCTGTCTGTCTGGCTGCCTTGCGACAGCAATAGAAGTCATCGGATTTGTTTTTGTTTTTTTAAAGACAAGCTAAATAGAAAAAAAAAAATGTTACCGCCCCCCACCCGCGGTCTGTCTGTCTGCCTGTCTGTCTGTCTGCCTTGCGACAGCAATAGAAGTCATCGGATTTGTTTTTGTTTTTTTAAAGACAAGCTAAATAGAAAAAACAAAAAAAAACAAAAAAAATTTTTTACCGCCCCCCCACCCGCGGTCTGTCTGTCTGTCTGTCTGTCTGGCTGCCTTGCGACAGCAATATAAGTCATCGGATTTGTTTTTGTTTTTTTAAATACAAGCTAAATAGAAAAAACAAAAAAAAAAATTTTACCGCCCCCCACCCGCGGTCTGTCTGTCTGTCTGGCTGCCTTGCGACAGCAATAGAAGTCATCGGATTTGTTTTTGTTTTTTTAAAGACAAGCATGATTATCAAAGTTACTAGCATGTTGATTGAGTCTAATGGGATTTGGAGCTTGGGTCATCTGAACATCCTGTCAATGAAAGTCTATGGGCATTTTTTGGGTTTTTAATTTTAATTTTTAGGAAAACCGTAACTCAAACCAGTCTGAAAAGATATAGCACACCGAGTCAGAACAGTATGAAGGTCTGTGCCGAGTTTGGAGTATGTAGCTTGAACGGTCTAGGAGGAGATAGTGTCCAAAAATTTACCGCTAAAAAAAATAAGAATAACTAGAAAAAAAAGTTTGAGACAAACTTTAAGTTGGCTTGAAAAAGCCTGACCAGAAAGTTTGAAAAGTTTAGATCGATCGATCGATAGAAAAGGTTTGAAGATCGATCAATAGAAAGAAAAGGTTTGAAGATCGATCGATAGATAGAAAAGGTTTGAAGATCGATCGATCGATAGAAAAGGTTTGAAGATCGATCGTTCGATAGAAAAGGTCTGAAGATCGATCGATCAATCGAAAAGGTTTGAAGATCGATCGATCGAAAAGGTTTGAAAATCGATCGATCGAAAAGGTTTGAAGACTGATCGATCGAAAAAGTTTGACGATTGATCGATCGAAAAGGTTTGAAAATCGATCGATCGAAAAGGTTTGAAGATCGATCGATCGAAAAGGTTTGACGATTGATCGATTGAAAAGGTTTGAAGATCGATCGATCGATAGAAAAGGTTTGAAGATCGATCGATTGAAAAGGTTTGAAGATCGATCGATCGAAAAGGTTTGAAGATCGATCGATCGACCAAAAAGGTTTGAAGATCGTTTGATCGATCGAAAAGGTTTGAAGATCGATCGATCGAAAAGGTTTGAAGATCGATCGATCGATAGAAAAGGTTTGAAGATCGATCGATCGATAGAAAAGGTTTGAAGATCGATCAATCGATCGAAAAGGTTTGAAGATCGATCGATCGAAAAGGTTTGAAGATCAATCGATTGATCGAAAAGGTTTGAAGAACGATCGATCGAAAAGGTTTGAAGATCGATCGATCGAAAAGGTTTGAAGATCAATCGATCGATCGAAAAGGTTTGAAGATCGATCGATCGATAAGGTTTGAAGATCGATCGATCGATCCAAAAGGTTTGAAGATTGATCGATCGATCGAAAAGGTTTGAAGATCGATCGATCTAAAAGGTTTGAAGATCGATCGATAGATAGATAGATTAGATGAGTTTGAATGAGTTTACATTGATAAGCATCAAAGCTTGATTGAGTCTAATGGGATTTGGAGCTTGGGTCATCTGAACATCCTGTCAATGAAAGTCTATGGGCATTTTTTGGGTTTTTAATTTTAATTTTTAGGAAAACCGTAACTCAAACCAGTCTGAAAAGATATAGCACACCGAGTCCGAACAGTATGAAGGTCTGTGCCGAGTTTGGAGTATGTAGCTTGAACGGTCTAGGAGGAGATAGTGTCCAAAAATTTACCGGCCAGAAAAATAATAATAAGAAGAATAATAATAAGTTTAAATACAATATCAGTAAGTTGGCTGTTCCAAGCCAACTTAACTAGAAAAAAAAGTTCGTCGAGACAAACTTTAAGTTGGCTTGAGAAAGCCTGACCAGAAAGTTTGAAAAGTTAAGATCGATCGATCGATAGATAGAAAAGGTTTGAAGATCGATAGATAGATAGAAAAGGTTTGAAGATAGATAGATAGATAGATAGATAGATAGATAGATAGATAGATAGATAGATAGATAGATAGATAGATAGATAGATAGATAGAAAAGGTTTGAAATTTTTTTTACCGCCCCCCACCCACGGTCTGTCTGCCTGTCTGTCTGCCTTGCGACAGCAATATAAGTCATCGAATTTGTTTTTGTTTTTTTAAAGACAAGCTAAATAGAAAAAAAAAAAATTTTACCGCCCCCCACCCGCGGTCTGTCTGTCTGCCTGTCTGTCTGCCTTGCGACAGCAATAGAAGTCATCGGATTTGTTTTTGTTTTTTTAAAGACAAGCTAAAAAGAAAAAAAAAAAAAATTTACCGCCCCCCACCCGCGGGGTCTGTCTGTCTGCCTGTCTGTCTGCCTTGCGACAGCAATATAAGTCATCGAATTTGTTTTTGTTTTTTTAAAGACAAGCTAAATAGAAAAAACAAAACAAAACAAAAAAAAAAATTTTACCGCCCCCCCCCACCCGCGGTCTGTCTGGCTGGCTGCCTTGCGACAGCAATATAAGTCATCGAATTTGTTTTTGTTTTTTTAAATACAAGCTAAATAGAAAAAACAAAAAAAAAAATTTTACCGCCACCACCCGCGGGGTCTGTCTGTCTGCCTTGCGACAGCAATATAAGTCATCGGATTTGTTTTTGCTTTTTTTAAAGACAAGCTAAATAGAAAAAAAAAATTTTACCGCCCCCCCACCCGCGGTCTGTCTGTCTGTCGGTCTGGCTGCCTTGCGACAGCAATATAAGTCATCAAATTTGTTTTTGTTTTTTTAAAGACAAGCTAAATAGAAAAAAAAAAAATTTTTACCGCCCCCCACCCGCGGGGTCTGTCTGTCTGCCTGTCTGTCTGCCTTGCGACAGCAATATAAGTCATCAAATTTGTTTTTGTTTTTTTAAAGACAAGCTAAATAGAAAAAAAAAAAAATTTTACCGCCCCCACCCGCGGTCTGTCTGTCTGTCTGTCTGTCTGTCTGCCTTGCGACAGCAATATAAGTCATCGGATTTGTTTTTGTTTTTTTAAAGACAAGCTAAATAGAAAAATCAAAACAAAAAAATTTTTACCGCCCCCCACCCGCGGTCTGTCTGTATGTCTGTCTGTCTGTCTGGCTGCCTTGCGACAGCAATAGAAGTCATCGAATTTGTTTTTTTAAAGACAAGCTAAATAGAAAAAACAAAAAAAACAAAAAAAAATTTTACCGCCCCCCACCCGCGGTCAGTCTGTCTGTCTGTCTGTCTGCCTGTCTGTCTGCCTTGCGACAGCATTAGAAGTCATGGGATTTGTTTTTGTTTTTTTAAAGACAAGCATGATTATCAAAGTTACTAGCATGTTGATTGAGTCTAATGGGATTTGGAGCTTGGGTCATCTGAACATCCTGTCAATGAAAGTCTATGGGCATTTTTTGGGTTTTTAATTTGAATTTTTAGGAAAACCGTAACTCAAACCAGTCCGAAAAGATATAGCACACCGAGTCAGAACAGTATGAAGGTCTGTGCCGAGTTTGGAGTATGTAGCTTGAACGGTCTAGGAGGAGATAGTGTCCAAAAATTTACCGGCCAGAAAAATAATAATAAGAAGAAGAACTAGAAAAAAAAGTTTGAGACAAACTTTAAGTTGGCTTGAAAAAGCCTGACCAGAAAGCTTGAAAAGTTTAGATCGATCGATCGATAGAAAAGGTTTGAAGATCGATCGATAGATAGAAAAGGTTTGAAGATCGATCGATCGAAAAGGTTTGAAGATCAATCGATCGATAGAAAAGGTTTGAAGATCGATCGAAAAGGTTCGAAGATCGATCGATCGATCGAAAAGGTTTGAAGATTGATCGATCTATCGAAAAGGTTTGAAGATCCATCGATCGATCGAAAAGGTTTGAAGATCCATCGATCGATAAGGTTTGAAGATTGATCGATCGAAAAGGTTTGAAGATCGATCGATCGAAAAGGTTTGAAGATCGATCGATTGATCGAAAAGGTTTGAAGATCGATCGATCGATCTTCAAACCTTTTCGATCGATCGATCTTCAAACCTTTTCGATCAATCGAAGACCGATCGATCGAAAAGGTTTGAAGATCGATCGATTGATCGAAAAGGTTTGAAGATCGATCGATCGAAAAGGTTTGAAGATCGATCGATAGATAGATAGATTACATGAGTTTGAATGAGTTTACATTGATTAGCATCAAAGCTTCATTGAGTCTAATGGGATTTGGAGCTTGGGTCATCTGAACATCCTGTCAATGAAAGTCTATGGGCATTTTTTGGGTTTTTAATTTTAATTTTTAGGAAAACCGTAACTCAAACCAGTCCGAAAAGATATAGCACACCGAGTCAGAACAGTATGAAGGTCTGTGCCGAGTTTGGAGTATGTAGCTTGAACTGTCTAGGAGGAGTTAGTGTCCAAAAATTTAGCGGCCAGAAAAATAATAATAAGAAGAAGAACTAGAAAAAAAAGTTTGTCGAGACAAACTTTAAGTTGGCTTGAGAAAGCCTGACCAGAAAGTTTTGAAAAGTTTAGATCGATCGATCGATAGATAGAAAAGGTTTGAAGATGGATCGATAGATAGAAAAGGTTTGACGATCGATCGATAGAAAAGGTTTAACGATCGATCAATCGATAGAAAAGGTTTGAAGATCGATCGATCAATAGAAAAGGTTTGAAGATCGATCGATTGATAGAAAAGGTTTGAAGATTGATCGATAGAAAAGGTTTGAAGATCGATCGATCGATAGAAAAGGTTTGAAGATCAATCAATAGAGAAGGTTTGAAATCGATCGATCGATAGAAAAGGTTTGAAGATCGATCGATCGATAGAAAAGGTTTGAGGATCGCTCGATCGATAGAAAAGGTTTGACGATCGATCGATAGAAAAGGTTTGACGATCGATCGATAAAAAAGGTTTGACGATCGATCGATAGAAAAGGTTTGAAGATCGATCGATAGATAGAAAAGGTTTGAAGATCGATCGATAGATAGAAAAGGTTTGAAGATCGATCGATAGAAAAGGTTTGCGATCGAAAAGGTTTGAAGATCGATCGATCGAAAAGGTTTGAAGATCGATCGATCGAAAAGGTTTGAAGATCGATCGATAGATAGATAGATAGATTAGATGAGTTTGAATGAGTTTACATTGATTAGCATCAAAGCTTGCTTGAGTCTAATGGGATTTGGAGCTTGGGTCATCTGAACACCCTGTCAATGA
Organism: Pelophylax lessonae; assembly: GCF_965119305.1. Classification (NCBI taxonomy): domain Eukaryota; kingdom Metazoa; phylum Chordata; class Amphibia; order Anura; family Ranidae; genus Pelophylax; species Pelophylax lessonae. The sequence goes on from NC_138771.1 coordinate 393,055,054, forward strand.
AAGTCTATGGGCATTTTTTGGGTTTTTAATTTTAATTTTTAGGAAAACCGTAACTCAAACCAGTCTGAAAAGATATAGCACACCGAGTCAGAACAGTATGAAGGTCTGTGCCGAGTTTGGAGTATGTAGCTTGAACGGTCTAGGAGGAGTTAGTGTCCAAAAATTTTCCGCTCAGAAAAATAAGAAGAAGAATAATAGAAAAAAAAGTTTGAGACAAACTTTAAGTTGGCTTGAAAAAGCCTGACCAGAAAGTTTGAAAAGTTTAGATCGATCGATCGATGGAAAAGGTTTGAAGATCGATCGATAGAAAGAAAAAGTTTGAAGATCGATCGATAGATAGAAAAGGTTTGAAGATCGATCGATCGATTGAAAAGGTTTGAACATCGATCGATCGATCGATAGAAAAGGTTTGAAGATCGATCGATAGAAAAGGTTTAAAGATCGATCGATCGATAGAAAAGGTTTGAAGATCGATCGATTGATAGAAAAGGTTTGAAGATCGATCGATCGATAGAAAAGGTTTGAAGATCGATCGATCGATCGAAAAGGTTTGAAGATCGATCGATCGAAAAGGTTTGAAGATCAATCGATCGATCAAAAATGTTTGAAGATCGATCAAAAATGTTTGAAGATCGATCGATCAAAAATGTTTGAAGATCGATCGATCGATCGAAAATGTTTGAAGATCGATCGATCGAAAAGGTTTGAAGACCGATCGATCGAAAAGGTTTGAAGACCGATCGATCGAAAAGGTTTGAAGATCAATCGATCGATCAAAAATGTTTGAAGATCGATCGATCGATCAAAATTTTTTGAAGATCGATCGATCGATCAAAAATGTTTGAAGATCGATTGATCAAAAATGTTTGAAGATCGATCGATCGAAAAGGTTTGAAGATTGATCGATCGAAAATGTTTGAAGATCGATCGATCGATCGAAAAGGTTTGAAGACCGATCGATCAAAAAGGTTTGAAGATCAATCGATTGATCGAAAAGGTTTGAAGATCGATCGATCGATAAGGTTTGAAGATCGATCAATCGAAAAGGTTTGAAGATCGATCGATCGAAAAGGTTTGAAGATTGATCGATTGATCGATAGAAAAGGTTTGAAGATCGATCGATCGATAGAAAAGGTTTGAAGATCGATCGATCGAAAAGGTTTGAAGATCGATCGATCGATCGAAAAGGTTTGAAGATCGATCAATCGAAAAGGTTTGAAGATCGATCGATCGAAAAGGCTTGCGATCGAAAAGGTTTGAAGATCGATCGATCGATCGAAAATGTTTGAAGATCGATCGATCGATAAGGTTTGAAGATCGATTGATAGATAGATTAGATGAGTTTGAATGAGTTTACATTGATTAGCATCAAAGCTTGATTGAGTCTAATGGGATTTGGAGCTTGGGTCATCTGAACATCCTGTCAATGAAAGTCTATGGGCATTTTTTGGGTTTTTAATTTTAATTTTTAGGAAAACCGTAACTCAAACCAGTCTGAAAAGATATAGCACACCGAGTCAGAACAGTATGAAGGTCTGTGCCGAGTTTGGAGTATGTAGCTTGAACGGTCTAGGAGGAGATAGTGTCCAAAAATTTACCGGCCAGAAAAATAATAATAATAAGAAGAAGAATAATAATAAGTTTAAATACAATATCAGTAAGTTGGCTGTTCCAAGCCAACTTAATAATAATAAGTTTAAATACAATATCAGTAAGTTGGCTGTTCCAAGCCAACTTAATAAAAATAAGTTTAAATACAATATCAGTAAGTTGGCTGTTCCAAGCCAACTTAATAATAAGTTTAAATACAATATTAGAAAGTTGGCTTTTGCAAGCCAACTTAATAATAAGTTTAAATACAATATCAGTAAGTTGGCTTTTCCAAGCCAACTTAATAATAATAAGTTTAAATACAATATCAGTAAGTTGGCTGTTCCAAGCCAACTTAATAAGTTTAAATACAATATCAGTAAGTTGGCTGTTCCAAGCCAACTTAATAAGTTTAAATACAATATTAGAAAGTTGGCTTTTGCAAGCCAACTTAATAAGTTTAATTGCAATATCAGTAAGTTTGCTTTTCCAAGCCAACCTAATAAGTTTAAATACAATATCAGTAAGTTGGCTGTCCCAAGCCAACTTAACTAGAAAAAAAAGTTCGTCGAGACAAACTTTAAGTTGGCTTGAGAAAGCCTGACAAGAAAGTTTGAAAAGTTTAAATCGATCGATCGATAGATAGAAAAGGTTTGAAGATCGATCGATAGATAGAAAAGGTTTAAAGATCGATCGATAGATAGAAAAGGTTTGAAGATCGATCGATAGAAAGAAAAGGTTTGAAGATCGATCGATAGAAAGAAAAGGTTTGAAGATCGATCGATCGAAAAGGTTTGAAAAGTTCGATCGATAGATATATAGATAGATAGATAGATGGATAGATAGATAGATAGATAGATAGATAGATAGATAGATAGATAGATAGATAGATAGATAGATAGATAGATAAGATGAGTTTGAATGAGTTTACATTGATTAGCATCAAAGCTTGATTGAGTCTAATGGGATTTGGAGCTTGGGTCATCTGAACATCCTGTCAATGAAAGTCTATGGGCATTTTCTTGGGGTTTTTAATTTTAATTTTTAGGAAAACCGTAACTCAAACCAGTCTGAAAAGATATAGCACACCGAGTCAGAACAGTATGAAGGTCTGTGCCGAGTTTGGAGTATGTAGCTTGAACGGTCTAGGAGGAGTTAGTGTCCAAACATTTTGCGGCCAGAAAAATAATAAGAAGAATAATAACTAGAAAAAAAGTTCGTTGAGACAAACTTTAAGTTGGCTTGAGAAAGCCTGACCAGAAAGTTTGAAAAGTTTAGATCAATCGATCGATAGATAGAAAAGGTTTGAAGATCGATCGATAGATAGAAAAGGTTTGTAGATCGATCGATAGATAGAAAAGGTTTGAAGATCAATCGATAGATAGAAAGGGTTTGAAGATCGATCGATCGATAGAAAAGGTTTGAAGATCGATCGATCGATAGAAAAGGTTTGAAGATCGATAGATAGAAAAGGTTTGAAGATCAATCGATAGATAGAAAAGGTTTGAAGGTCGATCGATAGATAGAAAAGGTTTGAAGATAGATAGATAGATAGATAGATAGATAGATAGATAGATAGATAGATAGATAGATAGATAGATAGATAGATAGATAGATAGATAGATAGATAGATAGATAGATAGATAGATAGATAGATAGATAGATAGATAGATAGCATTTTAAGGCTCTAAAAGACAAAAATAGTCATTTTGACTAAAATTTTTTCAGCCCTTTGGTTGACCATATGCCGTTATTGTGACTAAAAAGGCTTTTTAGACACTTCGAGACCAAAATCGAGTCATTTTGACCCAAAAAAATTTCAGGCCATTGGATCGCAAATAAAGTTATCTTGTCTAAAACCGGCTTTTTAAGGCTCTAGAAGACAAGAATACAGTAATTTTAACAAAATGTTTTTCAGACCTTTGGTGACAAAATGCAGTTATTTTGACTAAAAAAGGCTTTTTAGACACTTGGAGACCAAAATAGAGTCATTTTGACCAAAAACTTTTTCCCAGGCCATTGGAGCCCAAATGGAGTTATCTTGTCTAAAACCGGCTTTTTAAGGCTCTACAAGACATAAATGTAGTCATTTTGACTACATATTTTTTTCAGACGTTTGGTGACCAAATGCAGTTATTTTGACTAAAAAAGGCTTTTTAGACACTTGAATACCAAAATAGAGTCATTTTGACCAAAACATTTTTTCAGGCCATTGGAGCTCAAATGGCCGATTTTAGACAAATCTTGTCTAAACCCAGCTTTTTAAGGCTCTAAAAGACAAAAATACAGTAATTTTGACTAAAATCTTTTTTACACCTTTGGTGACCAAATGCAGTTTTTTTTGACTAAAAAAGGCTTTTAAGACACTTGGAGACCAAACTAGAGTAATTTTGACCAAAAACATTTTCAAGCCATTGGAGAGGAAAATGCAGCTTTCTTGACTAAAACCGGCTTTTTAAGACTCTAAAATACAAAAATTCAGGCATTTTGACTAAAATTGTTTTTCATACCTTTGGTGACCAAATGCAGTTATTTTGACTAAAATAGACTTTTTAAACACTTGGAGACCAAAATACAGTCATTTTGACCCAAACATTTTTTTTTCAGACCATTGGAGACAAAATACAGTAATCTTGTCTAAAACCGGCTTTTTAAGACTCTAAAAGACAGAAATATAGTAATTTTGACTAAAATTTTTTGTTTCAGACCTTTGGTGACCAAATGCAGTTATTTTGACTAAAAAAGGCTTTTAAGACACTTGGAGACCAAAATAGAGTCATTTTGACCAAAAACATTTTCAGGCCATTGGAGAGCAAAATGCAGCTATCTTGACTAAAACCGGCTTTATAACCACTTGCCGACCGCCGCACGACTATCTACGTCGGCGGTCAGCCCCTCACAGGCAAAGTGACGTAGGACTACGTCGCTTGCTTGTGAGGGTCTAGGGAGCGAGCGCGTGCCCCCGGAGGCGCGCTCCCGCTCCCGTGTGGTCACGGACCCCCCCACGCGTGTGACCGGGGGACCCGATGTCCGCCGGCCACTCTGCAATCGACGGAGGAGAGGGAGAAAGTCAGGCGGCTTGTGTAAACAAGCCACCTGTCATTCTCCTTGGTGTAAAAACACTGATCACACGGATCTACTATGTAGATCCGTTGATCAGTGTCCTTACAGCTCAAGCCACAGCCAATCACAGTAGAAAGCACGCCCCTATGGACACACACAGCTCCTCCCTCTCAAATAAAGTTAACCCCTTCACTACCAGTGTATTTTTACAGTAACAGTGCATATGTATAGCACTGATTACTGTAGAAATGTCACTGGTAACCCCAAAAGTGTCAAAAATGTCAGTCAAGGGTCTGATCTGTCCGCCGCAATGTCGCAGTACCGCAAAAAAAATTGCAGATCGCCGCCATTACGCGTTAAAAAAAACAACAAAAAAGACAAAAATCTTTCACTTTGTTAGTAAACGCAATAACTTTTACGCAAACCAATCAAAATACGCTTTTTGCAATTTTTTTACCAAACATATGTAGCATAAAACAAATTGGCCGAAAATGTTAAAAAATTTTGATTTTTACATTTTTTTGGGGGGAATTTCATATAAAAAAGTGAAAAATATTGCTATTTTTGCAAAATGTATGCTCTTTTTTTGTTTATAGCGCATGATAAAAAAATCACACAGGTGATCAAATACCACCAATAGAAAGCTCTGTTTGTGGGGAAAAAAGGACGCCAAATTCGTTTAGGTACAGCGTCGCACGACCGCGCAATTGTCCATTAAATTCACGCAGTGCCGAATCGCAAAATACCCCCTGGTCAGGAAGGGGGTAAAATCTTCTGGGGCTTAAGTGGTTAAGACTCTAAAATACAAAAATACAGTCATTTTGACTAAAAAAATTTTCATACCTTTGGTGACCAAATGCAGTTATTTTGACTAAAATAGACTTTTTAGACACTTGGAGACCAAAATACAGTCATTTAGACCCAAAATAATTTTCAGACCATTGGAGACAAAATACAGTAATCTTGTCTAAAACCGGCTTTTTAAGACTCTAAAAGACAAAAATATAGTAATTTTGACTAAAAAAATTTTCAGACCTTTGGTGACCAAATGCAGTTATTTTGACTAAAAAAGGCTTTTAAGACACTTGGAGACCAAAATAGTTTCAGGCCATTGAAGCCCAAATGTCTAAAATCTTGTCTAAAACCGGCTTTTTAAGGCTATAAAAGACAAAAATTCAGTCAATTTGAATAATGTTTTTTTCAGACCTTTGGTGATCAAATGCAGTTATTTTGACTAAAAAAGGCTTTTTAGACACTTGAAGACCAGAATAGAGTCATTTTGACCAAAAAAATGTTTTTCAGGCCATTGGAGCCAAATGTCTAAAATCTTGTCTAAAACCAGCTTTTTAAGGCTCTAAAAGACAAAAATACAGTCAATTTGAATAATGTTTTTTTCAGACGTTTGGTGACCAAATGCAGTTATTTTGACTAAAAAAAGGCCTTTTAGACACTTGAAGACCAAAATAGAGTCATTTTGACCAAAACATTTTTTCAGGCCATTGGAGCCCAAATGGCCGATTTTAGACAAATCTTGTCTAAACCCAGCTTTTTAAGGCTCTAAAAGACAAAAAATAGTCATTTTGACTAAACAATTTTTTAGACCTTTGGTGACCAAATGCAGTTATTTTGACTAGAAAAAGGCTTTTAAGACACTTGGAGACCAAACTAGAGTCATTTTGACCAAAAACATTTTCAGGCCATTGGAGAGCAAAATGCAGCTATCTTGACTAAAACTGGCTTTTTAAGACTCTAAAATACAAAAATACAGTCATTTGGAATAAATTATTTTTTCATTCACAGGATACAGAAGTAAGTGTCGGCCGTAAAAGGCCCCAAAAATTAGCCCACATGGGTTTACCTGACAGCTAAGAACGTAGTATTTGGTGGCTGAAGGTATATTAGGCATTCACAGGGTACAGAAGTAAGTGATGGCCTGTATAACCTGAAAAATTAGCCCACATGGGTTTAATTGACAGCTAAGAACATAGTATTCTTTGGCTGAAGGTACATTAGGCATTCACTGGATACAGAAGTAAGTGTTGGCCATAAAAGGCCCCAAAAAATAGCCCACATGGGTTTACCTGAAAGCTAAGAATGTAGTATTCTGTGGCTGAAGGTACATCAGGCATTTACAGGATAAAGAAGTGTCGGCCAGAAAAGGCCCCAAAAATGAACCCAAACGGGTTTACCTGACAGCTAAGAAAGTAGTATTCTGTGGCTGAAGGTACATTAGGCATTCACTGGATAAAGAGGTAAGTGTCGGCCATAAAAGGCCCCAAAAAATAGCCCACATCAGTTTACTTGACAACTAAGAACGTAGTATTTGGTGGCTGGAGGTACATTAGGCATTCACACAGTATACAGAAGTAAGTGTCAGCCTGTATAGGCCCCAAAAATTAGCTCACATGGGTTTAACTGACAGCAAAGAACATAGTATTTAATGGCTGGAGGTACATTAGGCATTCACATGATACAGAAGTAAGTGTCGGACTGTATAGGCCCCAAAACTGAGCTCACATGGGTTTAACTGACAGCAAAGAACGTAGTATTTGATGGCTAGAGGTATATTAGGCATTCACACAGTATACAGAAGTAAGTGTCGGCATGTATAGACCCCAAAAATGAGCTCACATGGGTTTAACTGACAGTTAAGAATGTAGTATTTGGTGGCTGAAGGTACATTAGGCATTCACAGGATATAGAAGTAAGTGTCGGCCTGTATAGTCCCCAAAAATTAGCCCACATGAGTTTTACTGACAGCTAAGAACATAGTATTCTGTAGCTGAAGGTACATTAGGCATTCAAACAGTATACAGAAGTAAGTGTCGGCCTGTATGGGCCCCAAAAATTAGCTCACATGGGTTTAACTGACAGCAAAGAACGTAGTATTTGATGGCTAGAGGTAAATTAGGCATTCAAAGGATACAGAAGTAAGTGTCAGCCTGTATAGGCCCCAAAAATTAGCTCACATGGGTTTATCTGACACTCACCTTCAGCCACTGAATACTACGTTCTTAGCTGTCAGTTAAACCCATGTGGGCTAATTTTTGGGGCCGATACAGGCCGACACTTACTAATGTAACCTGTGAATGCCTAATGTACCTTCAGCCACCAAATACTACGTTCTTAGCTGTCAGGCTAATTTTTGGGGACTTTTATGGCCGACACTTAATTCTGTATCCTGTGAATGCCTAATGTACCTTCAGCCACAGAATACTAAATACATTCATTTTGACAAAAAAATTTCAGACCATTGGGGACCAAATGCAGTTATCTTGTCTAAAACCGGCTTTTAACCACCTTACAACTGGGCCATTGTAGATATATGGCCGGGCGGGAGTCTCGTCCTTCTGAATGGACGTTCCGGAACGTCCTTCAGAAGGAGAGGACACAGAGCAACAAGACTCGGCAGGAGGGCCCTGTGATTGGCCCTCCTGATCACATGATGGCTGTGTCCAATCACAGCCGTCATGTAATGTCAATACAGCCGTTGTAACGGCTTAGATCTCTTCTCCTCCTGACAGATGCTGTCAGTGAGGAGAAGAGGAGAGGATCTATTCTGCAGCCGGAATGATCAGTGAGTATTTCTGATTACTCACTGATCACAGGGGGGGTCTGTGCTGGTAATCAGATTACCAGTGCAGCCCTGGGGGAGGGGGTGCCACTAGAGCCACCAGGGATGCCCACCCATGACCACCAGGGATGCCCACCATGGCCACCAGGGATGGCAAACGGGGCTCAGAGAGCCTGCCAGTGGTGCCCCCCTATCAGTGCTGCCCACCAATGCCATCTATCAGTGCTGCCCACCAGTGCCCATTATTGCCATCTATCAGTGCCGCCCACCAGTGCCCATTATTGCCCACCAGTGCTGCCTATCAGTGCCCATCAGTGCCCCTCATCAGTGCCGATCAGTCCCGCCCATCAGTGCCACCTATCAGTGCCCATCAGTGCCGCCGATCAGTCCCCATCAGTGCTGCCTATCAGTGCCCATCAGCGCTGCCTATCAGTGCCTACCAATGCTGCATATCAGTGCTATCTATCAGTGCCACATATCAGTGCCCATCAGTGCTGCATATCAGTGCTATCTATCAGTGCCCATCAGTGCTGCATATCAGTGCCACCCCATCAGTGCCACCCCATCAGTGTCTCCTCATCAGTGCCTGTGAGTGTGGCGTCATCAGTGCTCTTTAGTGCAGGAAAAAACGTATCCATTTACAAAATTTTATAACCTAAACAAAAAACTTTTTTTTTTTCAAACTTTTCGGAATTTTTTTATTTGTGCACCAAAAAAGAAAAAACCTGGTGGTGATCAAATACCACCAAAAGAAAGCTCTATTTGTGGGGAAAAAATGACACAAATTTGGTTTAGGTACAGTGTTGCATGACCGCACAATTGTCATTCAAAATGCAACAGCGCTAAAAGCTGAAAATTGGTCTGGGAAGGAAGGGGGTTTAAGTGCCCAGTATTGAGGTGGTTAAAGACTCTAAAAGACAAAAATACAGTCATTTTGACTAAAAAAATTTGTCAGACCTTTGACGACTAAATGCAGTTATTTTGACTAAAGAAGGCTTTTTGGACACTTGGAAACCAAAATAGAGTCATTTTGACCAAAAAATATTTTCAGGCCAGTGGAGACTTAATGGCCAGTTTTAGACAAATCTTGTCTAAAACCGGCTTTTTAAGGCTCTAAAAGACAAAAATACAGTCATTTTGACTAGATTTCTTTTTCAGACCTTTGGTGACCAAATGTCGTTATTTTGACTAAAAAAGGCTTTTTAGAAACTTGGAGAACAAAATAGAGTCATTTTAACCAAAAACAATTTTTCAGGCCATTGGAGCCCAAATAAAGTTATCTTGTCTAAAACCGGCTTTTTAAGGCTCTAAAAGACAAAATATACAGTCATTTTGACTAAATATTTTTTTCTGACCTTTGGTGACCAAATGCAGTTATTTTGACTAAAAAAAGGCTTTTTAGACACTTGGAGACCAAAATAGAGTCATTTTGACCAAAGAAATTTTTTCAGGCCATTGGAGCCCAAATGGCCGGTTTTAGACAAATCGTGTCTAAAACCGGCTTTTTAAGGCTCTTAAAAGACAAAAATACCGTCATTTTGACTAAAAATTTTTTAGACCTTTGGTTGACCATATGCCGTTATTGTGACTAAAAAAGGCTTTTTAGACACTTCGAGACCAAAATCGAGTCATTTTGACCAAAAAAAATTTCAGGCCATTGGATCCCAAATAAAGTTATCTTGTCTAAAACCGGCTTTTTAAGGCTCTAGAAGACAAAAATAGAGTAATTTTGACAAAAAAATTTTCAGACCTTTGGTGACCAAATGCATTTTTCTGACTACAAAAGGCTTTTAAGACACTTGGAGACCAAAATAGAGTCATTTTGACCAAAAAATATTTTTCAGGCCATTGGAGCCAAATGTCTAAAATCTTGTCTAAAACCGGCTTTTTAAGGCTCTACAAGACATAAATGTAGTCATTTTGACTAAAAAAATTTCAGAAGTTTGGTGACCAAATGCAGTTATTTTGACTAAAAAATGATTTTTAGACACTTGAATACCAAAATAGAGTCATTTTGACCAAAACATTTTTTCAGGCCATTGGAGCCCAAATTGCCGATTTTAGACAAATCTTGTCTAAACCCAGCTTTTTAAGGCTCTAAAAGACAAAAATACAGTCATTTTGACTAAAATTTTTTTAGACCTTTGGTGACCAAATGCAGTTATTTTGACTAAAATAGACTTTTTAGACACTTGGAGACCAAAATACAGTCATTTAGACCCAAAAAAATTTCAGACCATTGGAGACAAAATACAGTAATCTTGTCTAAAACCGGCTTTTTAAGACTCTAAAAGACAAAAATATAGTAATTTTGACTAAAAAAATTTTCAGACCTTTGGTGACCAAATGCAGTTATTTTGACTAAAAAAGGCTTTTAAGACACTTGGAGACCAAATCAGAGTCATTTTGACCAAAAACATTTTCAGGCCATTGGAGAGCAAAATGCAGCTATCTTGACTAAAACCGGCTTTTTAAGGCTCTAAAATACAAAAATACAGTCATTTTGACTAAAATTGTTTTTCATACCTTTGGTGACCAAATGCAGTTATTTTGAATAAAATGGACTTTTAAGATACTTGGAGACCAAAATACAGTCATTTTGACCCCAAAAAATTTTTTTCAGACCATTGGAGACAAAATACAGTAATCTTGTCTAAAACAGGCTTTTTAAGACTCTAAAAGACAAAAATATAGTAATTTTGACTAAAAAATTTTTTCAGACCTTTGGTAACCAAATGCAGTTATTTTGACTAAAAAAGGCTTTTAAAAAACTTGGAGACCAAAATAGAGTCATTTTGACCAAAAACATTTTCAGGCCATTGGAGAGCAAAATGCAGCTATCTTGACTAAAACTGTCTTTTTAAGACTCTAAAATACAAAATACAGTCATTTGGAATAAATTATTTTTTCATTCACAGGATACAGAAGTAAGTGTCGGCCGTAAAAGGCCCCAAAAATTAGCCCACATGGGTTTACCTGACAGCTAAGAACGTAGTATTTGGTGGCTGAAGGTATATTAGGCATTCACAGGGTACAGAAGTAAGTGATGGCCTGTATAACCCCAAAAATTAGCCCACATGGGTTTAATTGACAGCTAAGAACGTAGTATTCTTTGGCTGAAGGTACATTAGGCATTCACTGGATACAGAAGTAAGTGTCGGCCATAAAAGGCCCCAAAAAATAGCCAACATGGGTTTACCTGACAGCTAAGAATGTAGTATTCTGTGGCTGAAGGTACATCAGGCATTTACAGGATAAAGAAGTAAGTGTCGGCCATAAAAGGCCCCAAAAATGAACCCAAACAGGTTTACCTGACAGCTAAGAAAGTAGTATTCTGTGGCTGAAGGTACATTAGGCATTCACTGGATAAAGAGGTAAGTGTCGGCCATAAAAGGCCCCAAAAAATAGCCCACATCAGTTTACCTGACAACTAAGAACGTAGTATTTGGTGGCTGGAGGTACATTAGGCATTCACACAGTATACAGAAGTAAGTGTCGGCCTGTATAGGCCCCAAACATTAGCTCACATGGTTTTAACTGACAGCAAAGAACATAGTATTTAATGGCTGGAGGTACATTAGGCATTCACACAGTATACACAAGTAAGTGTCGGCCTGTATAAGCCCCAAAAATTAGCTCACATGGGTTTAACTGACAGCAAAGAACGTAGTATTTAATGGCTGGAGGTACATTAGGCATTCACATGATACAGAAGTAAGTGTCGGACTGTATAGGCCCCAAAAATGAGCTCACATGGGTTTAACTGACAGCAAAGAACGTAGTGTATTTGATGGCTGGAGGTACATTAGGCATTCACACAGTATACAAAAGTAAGTGTCGGCCTGTATAGGCCCCAAAATTATCTCACATGGGTTTAACTGACAGCAAAGAACGTAGTATATTTGATGGCTGGAGGTACATTAGGCATTCACACGGTATACAGAAGAAAGGGTCGGCCTGTATAGGCCCCAAAAAATAGCTCACATGGGTTTAACTGACAGCAAAGAATGTAGTATTTGATGGCTAGAGGTATATTAGGCATTCACACAGTATACAGAAGTAAGTGTCGGCATGTATAGACCCCAAAAATGAGCTCACATGGGTTTAACTGACAGTTAAGAATGTAGTATTTGGTGGCTGAAGGTACATTAGGCATTCACAGGATATAGAAGTAAGTGTCGGCCTGTATAGTCCCCCAAAATTAGCCCACATGGGTTTTACTGACAGCTAAGAACATAGTATTCTGTAGCTGAAGGTACATTAGGCATTCAAACAGTATACAGAAGTAAGTGTCGGCCTGTATGGGCCCCAAAAATTAGCTCACATGGGTTTAACTGACAGCAAAGAACGTAGTATTTGATGGCTAGAGGTACATTAGGCATTCAAAGGATACAGAAGTAAGTGTCAGCCTGTATAGGCCCCAAAAATTAGCTCACATGGGTTTATCTGACACTCACCTTCAGCCACTGAATACTACGTTCTTAGCTGTCAGTTAAACCCATGTGGGCTAATTTTTGGGGCCGATACAGGCCAACACTTACTAATGTACCCTGTAAATGCCTAATGTACCTTCAGCCACCAAATACTACGTTTTTAGCTGTCAGGCTAATTTTTGGGGACTTTTATGGCCGACACTTACTTCTGTATCCTGTGAATGCCTAATGTACCTTCAGCCACAGAATACTAAATACATTCATTTTGACAAAAAAATTTCAGACCATTGGGGACCAAATGCAGTTATCTTGTCTAAAACCGGCTTTTAACCACCTTACAACTGGGCCATTGTAGATATATGGCCGGGCGGGAGTCTCATCCTTCTGAATGGACGTTCCGGAACGTCCTTCAGAAGGAGAGGACACAGAGCAACAAGACTCGGCAGGAGGGCCCTGTGATTGGCCCTCCTGATCACATGATGGCTGTGTCCAATCACAGCCGTCATGTAATGTCAATACAGCCGTTGTAACGGCTTAGATCTCTTCTCCTCCTGACAGATGCTGTCAGTGAGGAGAAGAGGAGAGGATCTATTCTGCAGCCGGAATGATCAGTGAGTATTTCTGATTACTCACTGATCACAGGGGGGGTCTGTGCTGGTAATCAGATTACCAGTGCAGCCCTGGGGGAGGGGGTGCCACTAGAGCCACCAGGGATGCCCACCCATGACCACCAGGGATGCCCACCATGGCCACCAGGGATGGCAAACGGGGCTCAGAGAGCCTGCCAGTGGTGCCCCCCTATCAGTGCTGCCCACCAATGCCATCTATCAGTGCTGCCCACCAGTGCCCATTATTGCCATCTATCAGTGCCGCCCACCAGTGCCCATTATTGCCAACCAGTGCTGCCTATCAGTGCCCATCAGTGCCCCTCATCAGTGCCGAACAGTCCCGCCCATCAGTGCCACCTATCAGTGCCCATCAGTGCCGCCGATCAGTCCCCATCAATGCTGCCTATCAGTGCCCATCAGTGCTGCCTATCAGTGCCCACCAATGCTGCATATCAGTGCTATCTATCAGTGCCACATATCAGTGCCCATCAGTGCTGCATATCAGTGCTACCTATCAGTGCCCATCAGTGCTGCATATCAGTGCCACCCCATCAGTGCCACCCCATCAGTGCCACCCCATCAGTGTCTCCTCATCAGTGCCTGTGAGTGTGGCGTCATCAGTGCTCTTTAGTGCAGGAAAAAACGTATCCATTTACACAATTTTATAACCTAAACAAAAAACTTTTTTTTTTTTTCAAACTTTTCGGTATTTTTTTATTTGTGCACCAAAAAAGAAAAAACCTGGTGGTGATCAAATACCACCAAAAGAAAGCTCTATTTGTGGGGAAAAAATGACACAAATTTGGTTTAGGTACAGTGTTGCATGACCGTACAATTGTCATTCAAAATGCAACAGCGCTAAAAGCTGAAAATTGGTCTGGGAAGGAAGGGGGTTTAAGTGCCCAGTATTGAGGTGGTTAAAGACTCTAAAAGACAAAAATACAGTCATTTTGACTAAAAAAATTTGTCAGACCTTTGGTGACTAAATGCAGTTATTTTGACTAAAGAAGGCTTTTTGGACACTTGGAAACCAAAATAGAGTCATTTTGACCAAAAAATATTTTCAGGCCAGTGGAGACTTAATGGCCAGTTTTAGACAAATCTTGTCTAAAACCGGCTTTTTAAGGCTCTAAAAGACAAAAATACAGTCATTTTGACTAGATTTCTTTTTCAGACCTTTGGTGACCAAATGTCGTTATTTTGACTAAAAAAGGCTTTTTAGAAACTTGGAGAACAAAATAGAGTCATTTTAACCAAAAACAATTTTTCAGGCCATTGGAGCCCAAATAAAGTTATCTTGTCTAAAACCGGCTTTTTAAGGCTCTAAAAGACAAAATATACAGTAATTTTGACTAAATATTTTTTTCTGACCTTTGGTGACCAAATGCAGTTATTTTGACTAAAAAAAGGCTTTTTAGACACTTGGAGACCAAAATAGAGTCATTTTGACCAAAGAAATTTTTTCAGGCCATTGGAGCCCAAATGGCCGGTTTTAGACAAATCGTGTCTAAAACCGGCTTTTTAAGGCTCTTAAAAGACAAAAATACCGTCATTTTGACTAAATTTTTTTTAGACCTTTGGTTGACCATATGCCGTTATTGTGACTAAAAAAGGCTTTTTAGACACTTCGAGACCAAAATCGAGTCATTTTGACCAAAAAAAATTTCAGGCCATTGGATCCCAAATAAAGTTATCTTGTCTAAAACCGGCTTTTTATGGCTCTAGAAGACAAAAATAGAGTAATTTTGAAAAAAAAAAATTTCAGACCTTTGGTGACCAAATGCCGTTTTTCTGACTACAAAAGGCTTTTAAGACACTTGGAGACCAAAATAGAGTCATTTTGACCAAAAAATATTTTTCAGGCCATTGGAGCCAAATGTCTAAAATCTTGTCTAAAACCGGCTTTTTAAGGCTCTACAAGACATAAATGTAGTCATTTTGACTAAAAAAAATTTCAGAAGTTTGGTGACCAAATGCAGTTATTTTGACTAAAAAAATGATTTTTAGACACTTGAATACCAAAATAGAGTCATTTTGACCAAAACATTTTTTCAGGCCATTGGAGCCCAAATTGCCGATTTTAGACAAATCTTGTCTAAACCCAGCTTTTTAAGGCTCTAAAAGACAAAAATACAGTCATTTTGACTAAAATTTTTTTTAGACCTTTGGTGACCAAATGCAGTTATTTTGACTAAAAAAGGCTTTTAAGACACTTGGAGACCAAATCAGAGTCATTTTGACCAAAAACATTTTCAGGCCATTGGAGAGCAAAATTCAGCTATCTTGACTAAAACCGGCTTTTTAAGACTCTAAAATACAAAAATACAGTCATTTTGACTAATATTGTTTTTCATACCTTTGGTGACCAAATGCAGTTATTTTGACTAAAATAGACTTTTTAGACACTTGGAGACCAAAATACAGTCATTTAGACCCAAAAAAATTTCAGACCATTGGAGACAAAATACAGTAATCTTGTCTAAAACCGGCTTTTTAAGACTCTAAAAGACAAAAATATAGTAATTTTGACTAAAAAAATTTTCAGACCTTTGGTGACCAAATGCAGTTATTTTGACTAAAAAAGGCTTTTAAGACACTTGGAGACCAAATCAGAGTCATTTTGACCAAAAACATTTTCAGGCCATTGGAGAGCAAAATGCAGCTATCTTGACTAAAACCGGCTTTTTAAGGCTCTAAAATACAAAAATACAGTCATTTTGACTAAAATTGTTTTTCATACCTTTGGTGACCAAATGCAGTTATTTTGAATAAAATGGACTTTTAAGATACTTGGAGACCAAAATACAGTCATTTTGACCCCAAAAAATTTTTTTCAGACCATTGGAGACAAAATACAGTAATCTTGTCTAAAACCGGCTTTTTAAGACTCTAAAAGACAAAAATATAGTAATTTTGACTAAAAAATTTTTTCAGACCTTTGGTAACCAAATGCAGTTATTTTGACTAAAAAAGGCTTTTAAAAAACTTGGAGACCAAAATAGAGTCATTTTGACCAAAAACATTTTCAGGCCATTGGAGAGCAAAATGCAGCTATCTTGACTAAAACTGTCTTTTTAAGACTCTAAAATACAAAAATACAGTCATTTGGAATAAATTATTTTTTCATTCACAGGATACAGAAGTAAGTGTCGGCCGTAAAAGGCCCCAAAAATTAGCCCACATGGGTTTACCTGACAGCTAAGAACGTAGTATTTGGTGGCTGAAGGTATATTAGGCATTCACAGGGTACAGAAGTAAGTGATGGCCTGTATAACCCCAAAAATTAGCCCACATGGGTTTAATTGACAGCTAAGAACGTAGTATTCTTTGGCTGAAGGTACATTAGGCATTCACTGGATACAGAAGTAAGTGTCGGCCATAAAAGGCCCCAAAAAATAGCCAACATGGGTTTACCTGACAGCTAAGAATGTAGTATTCTGTGGCTGAAGGTACATCAGGCATTTACAGGATAAAGAAGTAAGTGTCGGCCATAAAAGGCCCCAAAAATGAACCCAAACGGGTTTACCTGACAGCTAAGAAAGTAGTATTCTGTGGCTGAAGGTACATTAGGCATTCACTGGATAAAGAGGTAAGTGTCGGCCATAAAAGGCCCCAAAAAATAGCCCACATCAGTTTACCTGACAACTAAGAACGTAGTATTTGGTGGCTGGAGGTACATTAGGCATTCACACAGTATACAGAAGTAAGTGTTGGCCTGTATAGGCTCCAAACATTAGCTCACATGGTTTTAACTGACAGCAAAGAACATAGTATTTAATGGCTGGAGGTACATTAGGCATTCACACAGTATACACAAGTAAGTGTCGGCCTCTATAAGCCCCAAAAATTAGCTCACATGGGTTTAACTGACAGCAAAGAACGTAGTATTTAATGGCTGGAGGTACATTAGGCATTCACATGATACAGAAGTAAGTGTCGGACTGTATAGGCCCCAAAAATGAGCTCACATGGGTTTAACTGACAGCAAAGAACGTAGTGTATTTGATGGCTGGAGGTACATTAGGCATTCACACAGTATACAAAAGTAAGTGTCGGCCTGTATAGGCCCCAAAATTATCTCACATGGGTTTAACTGACAGCAAAGAACGTAGTATATTTGCTGTCAGTTAAACCCATGTTTAACTGACAGTTAAGAATGTAGTATTTGGTGGCTGAAGGTACATTAGGCATTCACAGGATATAGAAGTAAGTGTCGGCCTGTATAGTCCCCAAAAATTAGCCCACATGGGTTTTACTGACAGCTAAGAACATAGTATTCTGTAGCTGAAGGTACATTAGGCATTCAAACAGTATACAGAAGTAAGTGTCGGCCTGTATGGGCCCCAAAAATTAGCTCACATGGGTTTAACTGACAGCAAAGAACGTAGTATTTGATGGCTAGAGGTACATTAGGCATTCAAAGGATACAGAAGTAAGTGTCAGCCTGTATAGGCCCCAAAAATTAGCTCACAAGGGTTTATCTGACACTCACCTTCAGCCACTGAATACTACGTTCTTAGCTGTCAGTTAAACCCATGTGGGCTAATTTTTGGGGCCGATACAGGCCAACACTTACTAATGTACCCTGTAAATGCCTAATGTACCTTCAGCCACCAAATACTACGTTTTTAGCTGTCAGGCTAATTTTTGGGGACTTTTATGGCCGACACTTACTTCTGTATCCTGTGAATGCCTAATGTACCTTCAGCCACAGAATACTAAATACATTCATTTTGACAAAAAAATTTCAGACCATTGGGGACCAAATGCAGTTATCTTGTCTAAAACCGGCTTTTAACCACCTTACAACTGGGCCATTGTAGATATATGGACGGGCGGGAGTCTCGTCCTTCTGAATGGACGTTCCGGAACGTCCTTCAGAAGGAGAGGACACAGAGCAACAAGACTCGGCAGGAGGGCCCTGTGATTGGCCCTCCTGATCACATGATGGCTGTGTCCAATCACAGCCGTCATGTAATGTCAATACAGCCATTGTAACGGCTTAGATCTCTTCTCCTCCTGACAGATGCTGTCAGTGAGGAGAAGAGGAGAGGATCTATTCTGCAGCCGGAATGATCAGTGAGTATTTCTGATTAGTCACTGATCACAAGGGGGGTCTGTGCTGGTAATCAGATTACCAGTGCAGCCCGGGGGGGAGGGGGTGCCACTAGAGCCACCAGGGATGCCCACCCATGACCACCAGGGATGCCCACCATGGCCACCAGGGATGGCAAACGGGGCTCAGAGAGCCTGCCAGTGGTGCCCCCCTATCAGTGCTGCCCACCAATGCCATCTATCAGTGCTGCCCACCAGTGCCCATTATTGCCATCTATCAGTGCCGCCCACCAGTGCCCATTATTGCCCACCAGTGCTGCCTATCAGTGCCCATCAGTGCCCCTCATCAGTGCCGATCAGTCCCGCCCATCAGTGCCACCTATCAGTGCCCATCAGTGCCACCGATCAGTCCCCATCAGTGCTGCCTATCAGTGCCCATCAGCGCTGCCTATCAGTGCCCACCAATGCTGCATATCAGGGCTATCTATCAGTGCCACATATCAGTGCCCATCAGTGCTGCATATCAGTGCTACCTATCAGTGCCCATCAGTGCTGCATATCAGTGCCACCCCATCAGTGCCACCCCATCAGTGCCACCCCATCAGTGTCTCCTCATCAGTGCCTGTGAGTGTGGCGTCATCAGTGCTCTTTAGTGCAGGAAAAAACGTATCCATTTACAAAATTTTATAACCTAAACAAAAAACTTTTTTTTTTTTCAAACTTTTCGGTATTTTTTTATTTGTGCACCAAAAAAGAAAAAACCTGGTGGTGATCAAATACCACCAAAAGAAAGCTCTATTTGTGGGGAAAAAATGACACAAATTTGGTTTAGGTACAGTGTTGCATGACCGCACAATTGTCATTCAAAATGCAACAGCGCTAAAAGCTGAAAATTGGTCTGGGAAGGAAGGGGGTTTAAGTGCCCAGTATTGAGGTGGTTAAAGACTCTAAAAGACAAAAATACAGTCATTTTGACTAAAAAAATTTGTCAGACCTTTGGTGACTAAATGCAGTTATTTTGACTAAAGAAGGCTTTTTGGACACTTGGAAACCAAAATAGAGTCATTTTGACCAAAAAATATTTTCAGGCCAGTGGAGACTTAATGGCCAGTTTTAGACAAATCTTGTCTAAAACCGGCTTTTTAAGGCTCTAAAAGACAAAAATACAGTCATTTTGACTAGATTTCTTTTTCAGACCTTTGGTGACCAAATGTCGTTATTTTGACTAAAAAAGGCTTTTTAGAAACTTGGAGAACAAAATAGAGTCATTTTAATTAAAAACAATTTTTCAGGCCATTGGAGCCCAAATAAAGTTATCTTGTCTAAAACCGGCTTTTTAAGGCTCTAAAAGACAAAATATACAGTAATTTTGACTAAATATTTTTTTCTGACCTTTGGTGACCAAATGCAGTTATTTTGACTAAAAAAAGGCTTTTTAGACACTTGGAGACCAAAATAGAGTCATTTTGACCAAAGAAATTTTTTCAGGCCATTGGAGCCCAAATGGCCGGTTTTAGACAAATCGTGTCTAAAACCGGCTTTTTAAGGCTCTTAAAAGACAAAAATACCGTCATTTTGACTAAAAAATTTTTAGACCTTTGGTTGACCATATGCTGTTATTGTGACTAAAAAGGCTTTTTAGACACTTCGAGACCAAAATCGAGTCATTTTGACCAAAAAAAAATTCAGGCCATTGGATCCCAAATAAAGTTATCTTGTCTAAAACCGGCTTTTTAAGGCTCTAGAAGACAAAAATAGAGTAATTTTGACAAAAAAATTTTCAGACCTTTGGTGACCAAATGCAGTTTTTCTGACTACAAAAGGCTTTTAAGACACTTGGAGACCAAAATAGAGTCATTTTGACCAAAAAATATTTTTCAGGCCATTGGAGCCAAATGTCTAAAATCTTGTCTAAAACCGGCTTTTTAAGGCTCTACAAGACATAAATGTAGTCATTTTGACTAAAAAAAATTCAGAAGTTTGGTGACCAAATGCAGTTATTTTGACTAAAAAATGATTTTTAGACACTTGAATACCAAAATAGAGTCATTTTGACCAAAACATTTTTTCAGGCCATTGGAGCCCAAATTGCCGATTTTAGACAAATCTTGTCTAAACCCAGCTTTTTAAGGCTCTAAAAGACAAAAATACAGTCATTTTGACTAAAATTTTTTTTAGACCTTTGGTGACCAAATGCAGTTATTTTGACTAAAAAAGGCTTTTAAGACACTTGGAGACCAAATCAGAGTCATTTTGACCAAAAACATTTTCAGGCCATTGGAGAGCAAAATTCAGCTATCTTGACTAAAACCGGCTTTTTAAGACTCTAAAATACAAAAATACAGTCATTTTGACTAAAATTGTTTTTCATACCTTTGGTGACCAAATGCAGTTATTTTGACTAAAATAGACTTTTTAGACACTTGGAGACCAAAATACAGTCATTTAGACCCAAAAAAATTTCAGACCATTGGAGACAAAATACAGTAATCTTGTCTAAAACCGGCTTTTTAAGACTCTAAAAGACAAAAATATAGTAATTTTGACTAAAAAAATTTTCAGACCTTTGGTGACCAAATGCAGTTATTTTGACTAAAAAAGGCTTTTAAGCCACTTGGAGACCAAATCAGAGTCATTTTGACCAAAAACATTTTCAGGCCATTGGAGAGCAAAATGCAGCTATCTTGACTAAAACCGGCTTTTTAAGGCTCTAAAATACAAAAATACAGTCATTTTGACTAAAGTTGTTTTTCATACCTTTAGTGACCAAATGCAGTTATTTTGAATAAAATGGACTTTTAAGATACTTGGTGACCAAAATACAGTCATTTTGACCCCAAAAAATTTTTTTCAGACCATTGGAGACAAAATACAGTAATCTTGTCTAAAACCGGCTTTTTAAGACTCTAAAAGACAAAAATATAGTAATTTTGACTAAAAAATTTTTTCAGACCTTTGGTAACCAAATGCAGTTATTTTGACTAAAAAAGGCTTTTAAAAAACTTGGAGACCAAAATAGAGTCATTTTGACCAAAAACATTTTCAGGCCATTGGAGAGCAAAATGCAGCTATCTTGACTAAAACTGTCTTTTTAAGACTCTAAAATACAAAAATACAGTCATTTGGAATAAATTATTTTTTCATTCACAGGATACAGAAGTAAGTGTCGGCCGTAAAAGGCCCCAAAAATTAGCCCACATGGGTTTAATTGACAGCTAAGAACGTAGTATTCTTTGGCTGAAGGTACATTAGGCATTCACTGGATACAGAAGTAAGTGTCGGCCATAAAAGGCCCCAAAAAATAGCCAACATGGGTTTACCTGACAACTAAGAACGTAGTATTTGGTGGCTGGAGGTACATTAGGCATTCACACAGTATACAAAAGTAAGTGTCGGCCTGTATAGGCCCCAAAATTATCTCACATGGGTTTAACTGACAGCAAAGAACGTAGTATATTTGATGGCTGGAGGTACATTAGGCATTCACACGGTATACAGAAGAAAGGGTCGGCCTGTATAGGCCCCAAAAAATAGCTCACATGGGTTTAACTGACAGCAAAGAATGTAGTATTTGATGGCTAGAGGTATATTAGGCATTCACACAGTATACAGAAGTAAGTGTCGGCATGTATAGACCCCAAAAATGAGCTCAGATGGGTTTAACTGACAGTTAAGAATGTAGTATTTGGTGGCTAGAGGTACATTAGGCATTCAAAGGATACAGAAGTAAGTGTCGGCCTGTATAGTCCCCAAAAATTAGCCCACATGGGTTTTACTGACAGCTAAGAACATAGTATTCTGTAGCTGAAGGTACATTAGGCATTCAAACAGTATACAGAAGTAAGTGTCGGCCTGTATGGGCCCCAAAAATTAGCTCACATGGGTTTAACTGACAGCAAAGAACGTAGTATTTGATGGCTAGAGGTACATTAGGCATTCAAAGGATACAGAAGTAAGTGTCAGCCTGTATAGGCCCCAAAAATTAGCTCACATGGGTTTATCTGACACTCACCTTCAGCCACTGAATACTACGTTCTTAGCTGTCAGTTAAACCCATGTGGGCTAATTTTTGGGGCCGATACAGGCCAACACTTACTAATGTACCCTGTAAATGCCTAATGTACCTTCAGCCACCAAATACTACGTTTTTAGCTGTCATGCTAATTTTTGGGGACTTTTATGGCCGACACTTACTTCTGTATCCTGTGAATGCCTAATGTACCTTCAGCCACAGAATACTAAATACATTCATTTTGACAAAAAAATTTCAGACCATTGGGGACCAAATGCAGTTATCTTGTCTAAAACCGGCTTTTAACCACCTTACAACTGGGCCATTGTAGATATATGGCCGGGCGGGAGTCTCGTCCTTCTGAATGGACTTTCCGGAACGTCCTTCAGAAGGAGAGGACACAGAGCAACAAGACTCGGCAGGAGGGCCCTGTGATTGTCCCTCCTGATCACATGATGGCTGTGTCCAATCACAGCCGTCATGTAATGTCAATACAGCCGTTGTAACGGCTTAGATCTCTTCTCCTCCTGACAGATGCTGTCAGTGAGGAGAAGAGGAGAGGATCTATTCTGCAGCCGGAATGATCAGTGAGTATTTCTGATTACTCACTGATCACAGGGGGGGTCTGTGCTGGTAATCAGATTACCAGTGCAGCCCGGGGGGGAGGGGGTGCCACTAGAGCCACCAGGGATGCCCACCCATGACCACCAGGGATGCCCACCATGGCCACCAGGGATGGCAAACGGGGCTCAGAGAGCCTGCCAGTGGTGCCCCCCTATCAGTGCTGCCCACCAATGCCATCTATCAGTGCTACCCACCAGTGCCCATTATTGCCATCTATCAGTGCCGCCCACCAGTGCCCATTATTGCCCACCAGTGCTGCCTATCAGTGCCCATCAGTGCCCCTCATCAGTGCCGATCAGTCCCACCCATCAGTGCCACCTATCAGTGCCCATCAGTGCTGCCGATCAGTCCCCATCAGTGCTGCCTATCAGTGCCCATCAGCGCTGCCTATCAGTGCCCACCAATGCTGCATATCAGTGCTATCTATCAGTGCCACATATCAGTGCCCATCAGTGCTGCATATCAGTGCTACCTATCAGTGCCCATCAGTGCTGCATATCAGTGCCACCCCATCAGTGCCACCCCATCAGTGCCACCCCATCAGTGTCTCCTCATCAGTGCCTATGAGTGTGGCGTCATCAGTGCTCTTTAGTGCAGGAAAAAACATATCCATTTACAAAATTTTATAACCTAAACAAAAAACTTTTTTTTTTCAAACTTTTCGGTATTTTTTTATTTGTGCACCAAAAAAGAAAAAACCTGGTGGTGATCAAATACCACCAAAAGAAAGCTCTATTTGTGGGGAAAAAATGACACAAATTTGGTTTAGGTACAGTGTTGCATGACCGCACAATTGTCATTCAAAATGCAACAGCGCTAAAAGCTGAAAATTGGTCTGGGAAGGAAGGGGGTTTAAGTGCCCAGTATTGAGGTGGTTAAAGACTCTAAAAGACAAAAATACAGTCATTTTGACTAAAAAAATTTGTCAGACCTTTGGTGACTAAATGCAGTTATTTTGACTAAAGAAGGCTTTTTGGACACTTGGAAACCAAAATAGAGTCATTTTGACCAAAAAATATTTTCAGGCCAGTGGAGACTTAAGGCCCGTACACACGTACCGATCGTCGGCATACAAACGTCGGTGGACGAAGGATCTGCCGATTGTACGCGTGTTAGTATGGTGCCTCCGACAGATGTCTGCGCACAATCCGCGGACAAAAGTCTTTCTTGCAAACATGAAAATATTTGTATGCCGACACCAGAACGGACGATTGTTCGCCTGTCAGTACACAATTCTGCCGACACACAGCTACAAATCCCAACACGCATGATCAAACCAAATGAGTTCCCGGAAGAATTTTCTCTAGTAAACTCAACATTTTATTCAGAAAGAACTTTCGGCTCGCGGAAGTCCAAGAAATAGGTGAAATGCGGAGCACATGCTCATCTTGATAAATGTGAGAAGAAGGAAGATGCTGCTCATAATGCCATACTTTTCTAATAAAAAGGCATGTGTTCTGTTATGATGAAGATAATGTTTGTCTATTCTATCTGTTCTATCAAATTTTAGAATTAAATAATTTGAACTCTTCACCATTATTTTTGTATTTTCACACCAAAGATCTAACTATTGATATGACCCTTTATTCTTGTATGAATTAATGTCTAAAACATATTTTTCAGGTTATGCACAATATTAAACATGTTAACAAATTCAGATAGGCCATTTTTTATTTTCAATTTTCTTTATTTTTTGGATCTCAGCAAAAAAAAAACAAAGCAAACATCAATACTTTCCGTATAACTAAACATAAAAAAGGTCCATTTGGACAAAATTAAACTAGAAACTGGCAAACAGGGGTAAAATAAATAATAGGGGGTTACAAAAATTAAAGTTGCTGGTAACTGTAATCAGGTTGCCATGAGGGCAGGTTTGGATCCTGCTGGCCATATTGCCACTGGCCATGTGGCATTTGGCGAGGTGGTAGGTGTTGTGGAGGTGGAGGTGGAGGGCACGGGTGCTCCTGGCATGCATGGCTGTGCTCAGTAAGTATGCCGTTTTCAGCCTTTTGCAGCACATCAAGAATAATTTTTCTGGCATACTGACACTGCCTGAGGTCCACCTTATCTAAAATTTTTGCCGTCATGTTGCCGAAGGACTCATTGGCCTCCGGTTTCCGACGTAGGGCTATGGTGGCCTCCTGGATAAACTCGTCGGTGATGTCATCCACGTGCTTCCTCTTTTGCCTCCGTTTGGCAGGAGGAGGTGGTGGTGGAAATATTCCACAGGCTCCTCAGGCTCCGCAGGCTCCCCAGGCTCCTGGCTGCAACCTGGCTCCTCCTCAGTGACACTTCCCTGTTGATGAAATGAACAATTGATTAGAATGTTATAGTGTATATAAAAAGTCATGTTTGTTATATTATTGTGAACAAATAGCAGACTTTACATACAGTGGCATATCTAGGGTCTCCAGTGCCCTTGTTGAGGAGCTGTATTTGGCAACAACCCCCCCCCCCAAGATCAATGTAAAACTGTAACCCACCCCCCCAAAAAAAAATTAAAGGGCATTAAAAGTTTCTAATTTGCCCCTTGTTTGCCCAGTGTAGAGCTCTCTAGTGGGCAATCATTGTCTCAGGTGTGAAAAAGAAAGAGAGGGTTGAGAGATAGAGAGAGGGAGAGAAAGAGGGGGTGTGAGAGAGAGAGGAGGGGGTTGCAGAGAGAGAGGGGCCTGAACTTGCAGAGGACTTGATGTAGGGCATTGAGGGTGAAGCAGTGCAGGGAAACATGAATAAGGAAGCCACCTGCCTTGCTGACCCAGAGTGAGAGACCAGAGACATGGAAGCAAGGATGGATGGATCATTTGCAGGAGCTGTTAGTTTTGTATTAAAAAAGGTTGAGCCAGAGGAATGCTGAGGCTACAGCAGTGTTTGTTAGGACCAGAGGTGTGCTGGGGATGCAGCAGTTTTTGTAAGACCAGAGGTGTGCTGGGGATGCAGTGAGAGGCAGTCTCAGTCTCCTGGTCTTTTGGCTCAGCTGCTCTCAATGTTTTACACCTGCATGAAGCTGCTCTCAATGTTTTACACCTGCATGAAGCAGCTCTCAATGTTTTACACCTGCATGAAGCTGCTCTCAATGTTTTACACCTGCATGAAGCAGCTCTCAATGTTTTACACCTGCATGAAGCTGCTCTCAATGTTTTACACCTGCATGAATCCGCCTGCAAACTGGGGGTTCTGGGGTGTGCAGGCTGAGTGGATTGTTAAAATAAACAATAAAACAATGCCAATGTTTTTGTGACCCACCCCCCTTGGCCTGCGCCCCTGGCGGTTGCCTGTCATGCCAACCCCTTGCTATGCCCGTTTACCTAAAGGGTCAATTATGGTTTAGCTTATAATTTTGTTACATGATTACATTTTAGCAGACAATATATTGTGAAATGCCATACCTGAGTAAAACTCTCCTCCAGGAAATCCTCATCCTGGCTTGGATCTACAGACACTGAGCCCTCTGCCGAAGTCGAAGGCAGCGTAGAAATTGACGGCCTGGATTCCATGGTGTCTGCCAGGAACCGCATGTTATCAAAGTACCACAGCCGTGGTACATATACATTCCGTGCCCCTGCTCCAGACTGGGTGGAATCTTCTATTTTTTTTTAACTCCCGCCTGTAGGCAGTGCGAATACTGTTTATTTTTTTGCGGATATAATCAAAATTTGCCCCAGGACAGACGGGCTTGTAGAAGGCCACCAAATGTTCCATGGCCTGTTTTCTGAGTTTTCTATTTTTATAATCTGCGGACTTGACTTGCCACAAACAGGGCAGTTGCCTGAATTCATCAATGAAACTGATGAGAAAGTTGTGGGTGGTGAAATTGTCCACCATATTGCAGGACAGTATATGCCTGCAAGACACAAAACAACACAAAACATATTAAAAGAGCATGTATTTTGGCACATAATAAAGATATTCCTAATAAAAGCTGTATAGGGCCCAAAACACACACTTTCTATTAAAAGAGTCGTACCTTTGTTTGTGGGGAAAAGTCGTGATTCGCCGCTCGATCGTGCTCCAACTCTCGATATGTCCGCTAGCGAATCGTCGGCCGAACGATCTGGCGTCCTTTAAATACAGCGCAGGCGTCAACTCCTCCTCCAGTGGCGGGCTTCTGCAGGGGTGTGTACGTGCTGAAGATCAGGCCTACATGCGACACTCACACCTGAAGCAGAGGAACAATCTTGTAATCAAGAATAATGTCTCAACAATCTGGGAGCTCAATTAGTGGGGGCCGAAGTGATTGGGCCACCAGAAAATCAAGGGCTACACCCATGTCAAAGCCAGAAATGGTGGAGATGGTCTCCATTTTAGAAAAAATGGATTATGATGGCAAGTTGGCAAATTACGAGCGGCCCAATGCCAGGAAAGATGGCATCATGGACAAGGTGGTGGCCTGTTTGGTCAAAAAATTCGGTGTCGAGCGATCGAAAGATCAGATTCGGAAACGGTGGTCTGACCTGAAACACCGTGAGCAGGATCAGCTTTCCCAAATCCATCGGATTTTGAAAAAAAGTAAGTTTTATTTTTTCTTTATTTTTTTAATCATGCAATATGTTTTTTATAATTTTGTGTATGTTGTATTAACATGTCTAGATTATAATGTCTATGTAAAAAGTTAGATTACTCATTTTAGTTGTCATGTCGTGATTTGATCGATCTATTGTTGATGTTTTAGTATATGACATTAAAAGTCAGGAAGCCATAGTTAAAAATATATGTATTGTGTTGCAACGAACGTTCTTTCCTGCACGAATCTTCTCAGCAAACATTCCTATTAATCACAGATTATTATTCAAACCTTTAAATAGGAGAAAAACGTAAACTCCGTGCCAAACTATGGGAAAGGAGGAGGAGAGGTCTGGCAGCTCCATCGGCAGTTGCCGAACAAGATGAGGACATGGGCACAGAAGGTGGCACAGATTCCACTAAAGGTAATTGGTTCCTATGCACTGTCAAACATTAATGTACCATATTTTTCGTAGATAACCATGTACATGTCTTCATATTTGTTACTAAAAGAGCTATCAAGCAGGGCACCATGTCCTAACAAATGTACCTCTTGTGACTTTTATGATACGGCCAATGTTTTGTATTATGTAGATGAAGACATTATTCCTGAACTTATTCTGGTGGAGCCAACAAGTGATGAGACACCAGAGCAACATGAAGGTTTGTAGGCACAGATTTTTGTGTAGTGGGATCATAGAAATATGTGTATTTGCAATGATTGTTTAACCTTATATTCTTGTATTCCCTTACAAATTTACATTGCAGATGTTGCATCATGCCAGGATGTGGCATCCCCAGCCATGTCAGAACCCCGATCTCCTGGCAACTTGGCAAGCAGCATGGAAGCCACTTCCGAAAATGTGGAGGATCCAGGACCAAGTGTCCAAGAGCCAATTGTGTGCCCACGTAGGTTTTTTCATAATGATTTTTATCAGTGTTTTTTTAGCCTCCAATTGTCAACACTAGTTCCCTATGGGAGCCTCTTTATTTGAATGGAAGTGGCACCGTAAGTCGGATCAGGATGCTCTGACTTGCGGGGCCACTTGCGCTGTGAAGATTTTTGAGGGGGAAGTACACAGACAAATTGAAGAACCCACCGTGGGTGTCCACCCCAAGTTTACAACCAGGCCTTTTGTGTGTGGTATTGAGTTTGAGGGTATGCCCACAACAAAAAGACAGCGTGGGTTACCCCCAAAACCCCTACCAGACCCTTATCCAAGCATGCAGCTTGTCAGGCCAGGAAAGAGAACGAGCAAGCGGACCAAACACCCCCTGGACCACAGCAGGACACATGCCCTCAACATGGGGGGGTTTTGTTGCTTTGGGCCAGGGGGCCTCTGCACCGCACACACAAAAGCACCTTGCTCCCATGTAGAGGAGGACAAGGGCCTCATCCCCACAACCCTGTCTGGTGGTTTTGGGGGGTCATGCGGCCAGGGGGTTCCTAGGACTTTGGAAGCAACCTTTAACAAAGGGTGGCCCCCAGATCCCAGACCCCAATCCCTATGTGAATGGGTATGGGGTACATAGTACCCCTACACATTAACCACATAAATGGAAGTGTATGTGAATAACGACAGGAGACGTTTATGAAATGTTCTTAAATATCTTCATCCGGTCTTCTCCACTCTGCTCTTTGGATCTTCTCCTCTCCACTCTTCTGCTGTCCAATCTTCTGCTCTTATGTTGTCTGCTCTTTTGCCCTAGGCTCTTCTTCTTCCTCCTGTCCTCCTCCGATGCTGTTGCCGTGCATTCTGCCCGTCTCTGGTCTCTGCATCTTAATATATATACATTACGACCATGCCCTCACAATGACGTCATCATGCGTTCACACCCCTAATAAATCTATAGTAAGCTCAGGAGACCGGCAGAATCATCAGCAACAGCATCGGAGGAGGACAGGAGGAAGAAGAAGAGCCTAGGGCAAAAGAGCATAAGAACAGGGTAGGTATTAACTCGAGAGGAATTTAAGATTACCTGGACACCAAATGTTTCTCTATTATTATGACCTCATGTAGGTGATTCACATTGACTCATTTTTTTTTATTTTTTACAGACCATGTTTTACATAGTTGCACATTAGCCAAATTGACCCGTGAGGCTCTCCAATGCTGCGCAGACCTGGAACAAATAAAGGAGACTGCAACGGCATTACAAATCAAAATGCGCAATTTTGTGGACATGATTGGCAAATTTTAAGCCACAATTTTACTACGTTTTTAATGTTTGTATTGGGATGTTCCTGATGTTACAAATTTTTTATAATGTTTTATGGCATTTTAATTACACTCAGATGTTAAAGAGTGTACCCAAGTTTGGGAAAAGCACTTTACAACACCCTAACCCTAACCCTAACCCTAACCCTAACCCTGTGAATGTTTGATACTAAAACGTTTTTACATTCAACAATGTGT
Organism: Pelophylax lessonae; assembly: GCF_965119305.1. Classification (NCBI taxonomy): domain Eukaryota; kingdom Metazoa; phylum Chordata; class Amphibia; order Anura; family Ranidae; genus Pelophylax; species Pelophylax lessonae. The sequence continues at coordinate 393,084,930 of NC_138771.1, forward strand.
GTTCAATTCTTTATTAGACTTTCGTTGGGGGGTCGAGGTCTAAAGCTGTGTAAAGAAGCACTAAATGTATGATGGCTGTCCTATTCCCATATTTACATGTTAATGAAAGCATTTTGGACACTGCCATATGCGAGTTGCTGGAGGTGTCAATGAAATGTTAAAGATACCCCCAGTTTTAACGCATATCACAGTGCGATCTGACATTTCACACAGGATCGGATCACACAAGTTTGAACGATTGTGCGATCCTATCCTGATGCGGCTGAATAAATGCATCATGTGCGACTTTTGTGCGAGTGCAGTGCGAATTGAGCCATACAAACTGTATAGCTGATTTTCGCATGAACATCTGATCGCATGTAATAAAGGAGCAGTGCACTACGATATTACATGCCATCAGATGTGCAGTGTGAATTGAGACATACACTTTGTATGGCTACATTCGCACTGAACACGCATACAAGTCGCACATGACCCTTTATTTCTGATGTATCTGGATTGGATCGCACAGTGCTTAACACTTGTGGAATACAATCCTGTGCAAAAAGTAAGTGGCGGGTCACCCTTATGCAATGCTGGAAGGCTGCAAAGTCGCAGACTTCCCGCATCGCATAAGTGTGACTCAACACTCAAGGTACTAGCAGTCCTAGGATTCAATATGGCATTGATATTGCCAGTAGCAATCAGTGTAGGGAGATCAGTGTAATCTATAGTGTATTGCTTGTTCGTTGCTCTAGTTCACTTTCCATTACCTATATATATAACACTTTGAGATGAACAATGATCAAGTTTCACATAACACTGACATATCCTAACATTGGTGGGCAGTGAGAAGGATGTCATAAATGAACACAACATAACAGGTGTAGGTACTTTGTTAATACCCTAATGTATTATATGAAATATATAGTATGGGCAACTTCTGGACAATGAACACCAATGTAAGGTGACATTAGATGAACCTTGGGTGTGACCTAGTTCTCAATGTGACAGGGTTTGTGTACATTTTGTGGGGTGCAGAAGGCCCTTGTATTTACACCACTGGCTAAAAAATAACACATGGCCATCATCACTTTGGATCAGCTGGTGAGAGACTACAGTCAAGAAACACACTGATGAATGTATTAACCCTTCCAAAGTCACACATATATAACACATGATTAACCCAAATAATTGTGTTTGGCATATGTGCCCAAATAATTATAATCCACAATACAGAATCATTGCAATTTTTGTTTAATGTGTTGAAAAATAATATATCTCTGACATTTATCTTGTGTGTCCAATCTTTAACAAGATTAATGGGTGTGTGACAGTGATTGCTGCCAGGACACAGCTCCTCTCCCCACGAAATAGTCCAGATATTCCTGGCGGATCTGACGGGCCCTGTGTGATGCCAATGCTGACCGTCCAACTTCCATTGACGGCATGGACTCCACTTGGTTAGAAGGTTGGGCCTCTCCACTTGTACCTGGCATAGCAGGGTCAGTATCCAGTTGCTGCAATACATAATTTTGTGCATTCCTGCGTAGGAAGTTGTGCAAAATGCAGCAACACAAGACCACATTATCCACTTTGTACAGTGCCAGGTTTATGGACGTCAGGAATATCCGGAACCGGTTGGCCATTATCCCGAAGGCATTCTCCACAACTCTGCGAGCTCTGGACAACCGGTAGTTGTAAATCCTTTGGTCTGGGGTGAGGTTCCTCTGAGGGTAGGGCTTCATGAGATGCTCCCCAAGCGCAAAAGCCTCATCTGCGATAAACATACCCTCAACAGTTTGCTCCCTGGATGGCAGGTTCAGAGTGCCGTTCTTTAGACGACGAGCGAACTCCGTCTGATCAATAACTCCCCCATCCGAATTGCGGCCATTTTTGCCAATATCCAAAAAAATAAACTCATAGTTTGCATTAACTATGGCTAGCATGACTATACTAAAAAAACCTTTATAATTATAAAAAAATGTGCCGGAATTCGGAGGGGGGACAATGCGGACGTGCTTCCCATCAATAGCACCCCCACAATTGGGAAAATTCCACTTCTCCAGAAATTGATCAGAAATCTCCAGCCATTGCTCTGCGTTTGAAGGAAACTGTGGGGAAAAAATAAAAAAAATAAAATTAGTGCTTGAGCACATCACATTATTAATTACACACACAGTTGTCTGTTAAATGCTTATGCAACTTGCTAAAAAAATATACAACAGGAAGGCAAAGGTTTGGATATGGGGATGTAACATCTACATACATTTATTTTCAACCTCCTATTGTTCTTATATTGTAAAGGGCCATACACACTAGAAGATTCTCTGAAGACTTTTTCGTGCAGATTTACCTTTTCTATGTAGTGCAAGGGCCTACCAGATTGCATAGGATTTGAAAGTGTTTGTTGGACCTTATATTATTTGGTTTTGGTAAATCGGAAGGATAAATTGTTCTGACAATCTTCTAGTGTGTATGGCCCATTATACTCACCAGCTAGAGCTGAGATTTACAAACTACGGCCATCCAGCTGTTGCAGAACTACACATCCCATGAGGCCTTGTAATTCTCTGACATTCACAGACATGACTAGGCATGATGGAAATTGAAGTTCGTGAACAACTGGTGGGCCATAGTTTGAAGACCTCTGAACTTGAGCTTTGGTATATGCTGACTTTGAGATTTAGCATGTGGGTGGGGGATGGGTAAGTAAAACTGGGCATTTATACATCAATAAGGGCTTGTGGTCAGTGAAGGTTTTAACATCATTACATAAACATACAGAATCATAGGTGGGAATGGATGGACTGATGTATTTTAGATAAATCATTAACTAGGTACTAAAACATTGGCCAAGGAATAATTGTTTGAGGGAAAGCAATAAAATTAGATAAATTCGACATACTGTTAACAGGCAATGCGTTTAGGGACACATAGGAGAGAATGGTGGGGTGGTTAGTGGGTAATTTTACAAATGGTTAAAGATAATCTACATCTTTACTACTATGTGCATGCGGACAGAGGGTAGTTTACAAATAATGGCCTGTGTCAATTGCTGTACATCCAAAAACATCATAATTCGGGTGAAACTAGTAATACATGTAATGTAATGTAAAAAATCAAACATACCTTGATATAGTCCTTCTGCAAGACCTTGATGATGGCAGAGCAGGTCTCAGGGATGATGACTCCAAGTGCTTGGGGGGAGATGCCTGTGGTGAACTTCAGATCCTGCAGGCTTCTCCCTGTTGCAAGATACCTCAACGTCGCAATTAACCTTTGCTCAGGAGTAATTGCAAGCCGCATACAAGTATCCTGCTTCAGAATATAGGGGGAAACCAGGGCAAGAAGACGGTAAAAGATGGGATCCGTCATCCTCAAATAATTCCTGAAGTCATCAGGATTATTTTCCTGGAGCTCCCTCAGCAAGGACATATGAGAAAATTGATCACGGTTAAGCAACCAATTTTTCGTCCAGGAGGTCCGCTTCTTCTTCCTATTGCTCGTACGTCGTCTCAGAGCCAAAACTCCAACACTAACGACAGCAACGGACGAATTCACGGTCGCCATAATAAATTCTCGAACGATGTCTCGGAAAATAGCGAAATGTCGTCAACCAAACAAATGCTACCGAAATCAGCGCGAGATGCCCAGAAGGGTCACGGCCAAACACTCACTTCCTCTTTTGTAGCGGCGAACGTGCGTGGAACGTAGTGACGTCATTTTCTGTCGGAAGACAAATGTCCTGGGCAAGTTTAGAGCACTTTTCAACAAACAACAAACACACCAGCCGCGAACATTTGTAGGACGTTCCGTCGGCCGACGATCGGTACGTGTGTACGGGGCTTTAATGGCCAGTTTTAGACAAATCTTGTCTAAAACCGGCTTTTTAAGGCTCTAAAAGACAAAAATACAGTCATTTTGACTAGATTTCTTTTTCAGACCTTTGGTGACCAAATGTCGTTATTTTGACTAAAAAAGGCTTTTTAGAAACTTGGAGAACAAAATAGAGTCATTTTAACCAAAAACAATTTTTCAGGCCATTGGAGCCCAAATAAAGTTATCTTGTCTAAAACCGGCTTTTTAAGGCTCTAAAAGACAAAATATACAGTAATTTTGACTAAATATTTTTTTCTCACCTTTGGTGACCAAATGCAGTTATTTTGACTAAAAAAAGGCTTTTTAGACACTTGGAGACCAAAATAGAGTCATTTTGACCAAAGAAATTTTTTCAGGCCATTGGAGCCCAAATGGCCGGTTTTAGACAAATCGTGTCTAAAACCGGCTTTTTAAGGCTCTTAAAAGACAAAAATACCGTCATTTTGACTAAAAAAATTTTAGACCTTTGGTTGACCATATGCCGTTATTGTGACTAAAAAGGCTTTTTAGACACTTCGAGACCAAAATCGAGTCATTTTGACCAAAAAAATTTCAGGCCATTGGATCCCAAATAAAGTTATCTTGTCTAAAACCGGCTTTTTAAGGCTCTAGAAGACAAAAATAGAGTAATTTTGACAAAAAAATTTTCAGACCTTTGGTGACCAAATGCAGTTTTTCTGACTACAAAAGGCTTTTAAGACACTTGGAGACCAAAATAGAGTCATTTTGACCAAAAAATATTTTTCAGGCCATTGGAGCCAAATGTCTAAAATCTTGTCTAAAACCGGCTTTTTAAGGCTCTACAAGACATAAATGTAGTCATTTTGACTAAAAAAAATTTCAGAAGTTTGGTGACCAAATGCAGTTATTTTGACTAAAAAATGATTTTTAGACACTTGAATACCAAAATAGAGTCATTTTGACCAAAACATTTTTTCAGGCCATTGGAGCCCAAATTGCCGATTTTAGACAAATCTTGTCTAAACCCAGCTTTTTAAGGCTCTAAAAGACAAAAATACAGTCATTTTGACTAAAATTTTTTTTAGACCTTTGGTGACCAAATGCAGTTATTTTGACTAAAAAAGGCTTTTAAGACACTTGGAGACCAAATCAGAGTCATTTTGACCAAAAACATTTTCAGGCCATTGGAGAGCAAAATGCAGCTATCTTGACTAAAACCGGCTTTTTAAGGCTCTAAAATACAAAAATACAGTCATTTTGACTAAAATTGTTTTTCATACCTTTGGTGACCAAATGCAGTTATTTTGACTAAAATAGACTTTTTAGACACTTGGAGACCAAAATACAGTCATTTAGACCCAAAAAAATTTCAGACCATTGGAGACAAAATACAGTAATCTTGTCTAAAACCGGCTTTTTAAGACTCTAAAAGACAAAAATATAGTAATTTTGACTAAAAAAATTTTCAGACCTTTGGTGACCAAATGCAGTTATTTTGACTAAAAAAGGCTTTTAAGACACTTGGAGACCAAATCAGAGTCATTTTGACCAAAAACATTTTCAGGCCATTGGAGAGCAAAATGCAGCTATCTTGACTAAAACCGGCTTTTTAAGGCTCTAAAATACAAAAATACAGTCATTTTGACTAAAATTGTTTTTCATACCTTTGGTGACCAAATGCAGTTATTTTGAATAAAATGGACTTTTAAGATACTTGGAGACCAAAATACAGTCATTTTGACCCCAAAAATTTTTTTTCAGACCATTGGAGACAAAATACAGTAATCTTGTCTAAAACCGGCTTTTTAAGACTCTAAAAGACAAAAATATAGTAATTTTGACTAAAAATTTTTTTCAGACCTTTGGTAACCAAATGCAGTTATTTTGACTAAAAAAGGCTTTTAAAAAACATGGAGACCAAAATAGAGTCATTTTGACCAAAAACATTTTCAGGCCATTGGAGAGCAAAATGCAGCTATCTTGACTAAAACTGTCTTTTTAAGACTCTAAAATACAAAAATACAGTCATTTGGAATAAATTATTTTTTCATTCACAGGATACAGAAGTAAGTGTCGGCCGTAAAAGGCCCCAAAAATTAGCCCACATGGGTTTACCTGACAGCTAAGAACGTAGTATTTGGTGGCTGAAGGTATATTAGGCATTCACAGGGTACAGAAGTAAGTGATGGCCTGTATAACCCCAAAAATTAGCCCACATGGGTTTAATTGACAGCTAAGAACGTAGTATTCTTTGGCTGAAGGTACATTAGGCATTCACTGGATACAGAAGTAAGTGTCGGCCATAAAAGGCCCCAAAAAATAGCCAACATGGGTTTACCTGACAGCTAAGAATGTAGTATTCTGTGGCTGAAGGTACATCAGGCATTTACAGGATAAAGAAGTAAGTGTCGGCCATAAAAGGCCCCAAAAATGAACCCAAACGGGTTTACCTGACAGCTAAGAAAGTAGTATTCTGTGGCTGAAGGTACATTAGGCATTCACTGGATAAAGAGGTAAGTGTCGGCCATAAAAGGCCCCAAAAAATAGCCCACATCAGTTTACCTGACAACTAAGAACGTAGTATTTGGTGGCTGGAGGTACATTAGGCATTCACACAGTATACAGAAGTAAGTGTCGGCCTGTATAGGCCCCAAACATTAGCTCACATGGTTTTAACTGACAGCAAAGAACATAGTATTTAATGGCTGGAGGTACATTAGGCATTCACACAGTATACACAAGTAAGTGTCGGCCTCTATAAGCCCCAAAAATTAGCTCACATGGGTTTAACTGACAGCAAAGAACGTAGTATTTAATGGCTGGAGGTACATTAGGCATTCACATGATACAGAAGTAAGTGTCGGACTGTATAGGCCCCAAAAATGAGCTCACATGGGTTTAACTGACAGCAAAGAACGTAGTGTATTTGATGGCTGGAGGTACATTAGGCATTTACACAGTATACAAAAGTAAGTGTCGGCCTGTATAGGCCCCAAAATTATCTCACATGGGTTTAACTGACAGCAAAGAACGTAGTATATTTGATGGCTGGAGGTACATTAGGCATTCACACGGTATACAGAAGAAAGGGTCGGCCTGTATAGGCCCCAAAAAATAGCTCACATGGGTTTAACTGACAGCAAAGAATGTAGTATTTGATGGCTAGAGGTATATTAGGCATTCACACAGTATACAGAAGTAAGTGTCGGCATGTATAGACCCCAAAAATGAGCTCACATGGGTTTAACTGACAGTTAAGAATGTAGTATTTGGTGGCTGAAGGTACATTAGGCATTCACAGGATATAGAAGTAAGTGTCGGCCTGTATAGTCCCCAAAAATTAGCCCACATGGGTTTTACTGACAGCTAAGAACATAGTATTCTGTAGCTGAAGGTACATTAGGCATTCAAACAGTATACAGAAGTAAGTGTCGGCCTGTATGGGCCCCAAAAATTAGCTCACATGGGTTTAACTGACAGCAAAGAACGTAGTATTTGATGGCTAGAGGTACATTAGGCATTCAAAGGATACAGAAGTAAGTGTCAGCCTGTATAGGCCCCAAAAATTAGCTCACATGGGTTTATCTGACACTCACCTTCAGCCACTGAATACTACGTTCTTAGCTGTCAGTTAAACCCATGTGGGCTAATTTTTGGGGCCGATACAGGCCAACACTTACTAATGTACCCTGTAAATGCCTAATGTACCTTCAGCCACCAAATACTACGTTTTTAGCTGTCAGGCTAATTTTTGGGGACTTTTATGGCCGACACTTACTTCTGTATCCTGTGAATGCCTAATGTACCTTCAGCCACAGAATACTAAATACATTCATTTTGACAAAAAAATTTCAGACCATTGGGGACCAAATGCAGTTATCTTGTCTAAAACCGGCTTTTAACCACCTTACAACTGGGCCATTGTAGATATATGGCCGGGCGGGAGTCTCGTCCTTCTGAATGGACGTTCCGGAACGTCCTTCAGAAGGAGAGGACACAGAGCAACAAGACTCGGCAGGAGGGCCCTGTGATTGGCCCTCCTGATCACATGATGGCTGTGTCCAATCACAGCCGTCATGTAATGTCAATACAGCCGTTGTAACGGCTTAGATCTCTTCTCCTCCTGACAGATGCTGTCAGTGAGGAGAAGAGGAGAGGATCTATTCTGCAGCCGGAATGATCAGTGAGTATTTCTGATTACTCACTCATCACAGGGGGGGGTCTGTGCTGGTAATCAGATTACCAGTGCAGCCCGGGGGGGGGGGGGTGCCACTAGAGCCACCAGGGATGCCCACCCATGACCACCAGGGATGCCCACCATGGCCACCAGGGATGGCAAACGGGGCTCAGAGAGCCTGCCAGTGGTGCCCCCCTATCAGTGCTGCCCACCAATGCCATCTATCAGTGCTGCCCACCAGTGCCCATTATTGCCATCTATCAGTGCCGCCCACCAGTGCCCATTATTGCCCACCAGTGCTGCCTATCAGTGCCCATCAGTGCCCCTCATCAGTGCCGATCAGTCCCGCCCATCAGTGCCACCTATCAGTGCCCATCAGTGCGGCCGATCAGTCCCCATCAGTGCTGCCTATCAGTGCCCATCAGCGCTGCCTATCAGTGCCCACCAATGCTGCATATCAGTGCTATCTATCAGTGCCACATATCAGTGCCCATCAGTGCTGCATATCAGTGCTACCTATCAGTGCCCATCAGTGCTGCATATCAGTGCCACCCCATCAGTGCCACCCCATCAGTGTCTCCTCATCAGTGCCTGTGAGTGTGGCATCATCAGTGCTCTTTAGTGCAGGAAAAAACGTATCCATTTACAAAATTTTATAACCTAAACAAAAAACTTTTTTTTTTCAAACTTTTCGGTATTTTTTTATTTGTGCACCAAAAAAGAAAAAACCTGGTGGTGATCAAATACCACCAAAAGAAAGCTCTATTTGTGGGGAAAAAATGACACAAATTTGGTTTAGGTACAGTGTTGCATGACCGCACAATTGTCATTCAAAATGCAACAGCGCTAAAAGCTGAAAATTGGTCTGGGAAGGAAGGGGGTTTAAGTGCCCAGTATTGAGGTGGTTAAAGACTCTAAAAGACAAAAATACAGTCATTTTGACTAAAAAAATTTGTCAGACCTTTGGTGACTAAATGCAGTTATTTTGACTAACGAAGGCTTTTTGGACACTTGGAAACCAAAATAGAGTCATTTTGACCAAAAAATATTTTCAGGCCAGTGGAGACTTAATGGCCAGTTTTAGACAAATCTTGTCTAAAACCGGCTTTTTAAGGCTCTAAAAGACAAAAATACAGTCATTTTGACTAGATTTCTTTTTCAGACCTTTGGTGACCAAATGTCGTTATTTTGACTAAAAAAGGCTTTTTAGAACTTGGAGAATAAAATAGAGTCATTTTAACCAAAAACAATTTTTCAGGCCATTGGAGCCCAAATAAAGTTATCTTGTCTAAAACCGGCTTTTTAAGGCTCTAAAAGACAAAATATACAGTAATTTTGACTAAATATTTTTTTCTGACCTTTGGTGACCAAATGCAGTTATTTTGACTAAAAAAAGGCTTTTTAGACACTTGGAGACCAAAATAGAGTCATTTTGACCAAAGAAATTTTTTCAGGCCATTGGAGCCCAAATGGCCGGTTTTAGACAAATTGTGTCTAAAACCGGCTTTTTAAGGCTCTTAAAAGACAAAAATACCGTCATTTTGACTAAAAATAGAGTAATTTTGACAAAAAAATTTTCAGACCTTTGGTGACCAAATGCAGTTTTTCTGACTACAAAAGGCTTTTAAGACACTTGGAGACCAAAATAGAGTCATTTTGACCAAAAAATATTTTTCAGGCCATTGGAGCCAAATGTCTAAAATCTTGTCTAAAACCGGCTTTTTAAGGCTCTACAAGACATAAATGTAGTCATTTTGATTAAAAAAAATTTCAGAAGTTTGGTGACCAAATGCAGTTATTTTGACTAAAAAATGATTTTTAGACACTTGAATACCAAAATAGAGTCATTTTGACCAAAACATTTTTTCAGGCCATTGGAGCCCAAATTGCCGATTTTAGACAAATCTTGTCTAAACCCAGCTTTTTAAGGCTCTAAAAGACAAAAATACAGTCATTTTGACTAAAAATTTTTTTAGACCTTTGGTGACCAAATGCAGTTATTTTGACTAAAAAAGGCTTTTAAGACACTTGGAGACCAAATCAGAGTCATTTTGACCAAAAACATTTTCAGGCCATTGGAGAGCAAAATTCAGCTATCTTGACTAAAACCGGCTTTTTAAGACTCTAAAATACAAAAATACAGTCATTTTGACTAAAATTGTTTTTCATACCTTTGGTGACCAAATGCAGTTATTTTGACTAAAATAGACTTTTTAGACACTTGGAGACCAAAATACAGTCATTTAGACCCAAAAAAATTTCAGACCATTGGAGACAAAATACAGTAATCTTGTCTAAAACCGGCTTTTTAAGACTCTAAAAGACAAAAATATAGTAATTTTGACTAAAAAATTTTCAGACCTTTGGTGACCAAATGCAGTTATTTTGACTAAAAAAGGCTTTTAAGACACTTGGAGACCAAATCAGAGTCATTTTGACCAAAAACATTTTCAGGCCATTGGAGAGCAAAATGCAGCTATCTTGACTAAAACCGGCTTTTTAAGGCTCTAAAATACAAAAATACAGTCATTTTGACTAAAATTGTTTTTCATACCTTTGGTGACCAAATGCAGTTATTTTGAATAAAATGGACTTTTAAGATACTTGGAGACCAAAATACAGTCATTTTGACCCCAAAAAAATTTTTTCAGACCATTGGAGACAAAATACAGTAATCTTGTCTAAAACCGGCTTTTTAAGACTCTAAAAGACAAAAATATAGGAATTTTGACTAAAAAAATTTTCAGACCTTTGGTGACCAAATGCAGTTATTTTGACTAAAAAAGGCTTTTAAGACACTTGGAGACCAAATCAGAGTCATTTTGACCAAAAACATTTTCAGGCCATTGGAGAGCAAAATGCAGCTATCTTGACTAAAACCGGCTTTTTAAGGCTCTAAAATACAAAAATACAGTCATTTTGACTAAAATTGTTTTTAATACCTTTGGTGACCAAATGCAGTTATTTTGAATAAAATGGACTTTTAAGATACTTGGAGACCAAAATACAGTCATTTTGACCCCAAAAAATTTTTTTCAGACCATTGGAGACAAAATACAGTAATCTTGTCTAAAACCGGCTTTTTAAGACTCTAAAAGACAAAAATATAGTAATTTTGACTAAAAAATTTTTTCAGACCTTTGGTAACCAAATGCAGTTATTTTGACTAAAAAAGGCTTTTAAAAAACATGGAGACCAAAATAGAGTCATTTTGACCAAAAACATTTTCAGGCCATTGGAGAGCAAAATGCAGCTATCTTGACTAAAACTGTCTTTTTAAGACTCTAAAATACAAAAATACAGTCATTTGGAATAAATTATTTTTTCATTCACAGGATACAGAAGTAAGTGTCGGCCGTAAAAGGCCCCAAAAATTAGCCCACATGGGTTTACCTGACAGCTAAGAACGTAGTATTTGGTGGCTGAAGGTATATTAGGCATTCACAGGGTACAGAAGTAAGTGATGGCCTGTATAACCCCAAAAATTAGCCCACATGGGTTTAATTGACAGCTAAGAACGTAGTATTCTTTGGCTGAAGGTACATTAGGCATTCACTGGATACAGAAGTAAGTGTCGGCCATAAAAGGCCCCAAAAAATAGCCAACATGGGTTTACCTGACAGCTAAGAATGTAGTATTCTGTGGCTGAAGGTACATCAGGCATTTACAGGATAAAGAAGTAAGTGTCGGCCATAAAAGGCCCCAAAAATGAACCCAAACGGGTTTACCTGACAGCTAAGAAAGTAGTATTCTGTGGCTGAAGGTACATTAGGCATTCACTGGATAAAGAGGTAAGTGTCGGCCATAAAAGGCCCCAAAAAATAGCCCACATCAGTTTACCTGACAACTAAGAACGTAGTATTTGGTGGCTGGAGGTACATTAGGCATTCACACAGTATACAGAAGTAAGTGTCGGCCTGTATAGGCCCCAAACATTAGCTCACATGGTTTTAACTGACAGCAAAGAACATAGTATTTAATGGCTGGAGGTACATTAGGCATTCACACAGTATACACAAGTAAGTGTCGGCCTCTATAAGCCCCAAAAATTAGCTCACATGGGTTTAACTGACAGCAAAGAACGTAGTATTTAATGGCTGGAGGTACATTAGGCATTCACATGATACAGAAGTAAGTGTCGGACTGTATAGGCCCCAAAAATGAGCTCACATGGGTTTAACTGACAGCAAAGAACGTAGTGTATTTGATGGCTGGAGGTACATTAGGCATTTACACAGTATACAAAAGTAAGTGTCGGCCTGTATAGGCCCCAAAATTATCTCACATGGGTTTAACTGACAGCAAAGAACGTAGTATATTTGATGGCTGGAGGTACATTAGGCATTCACACGGTATACAGAAGAAAGGGTCGGCCTGTATAGGCCCCAAAAAATAGCTCACATGGGTTTAACTGACAGCAAAGAATGTAGTATTTGATGGCTAGAGGTATATTAGGCATTCACACAGTATACAGAAGTAAGTGTCGGCATGTATAGACCCCAAAAATGAGCTCACATGGGTTTAACTGACAGTTAAGAATGTAGTATTTGGTGGCTGAAGGTACATTAGGCATTCACAGGATATAGAAGTAAGTGTCGGCCTGTATAGTCCCCAAAAATTAGCCCACATGGGTTTTACTGACAGCTAAGAACATAGTATTCTGTAGCTGAAGGTACATTAGGCATTCAAACAGTATACAGAAGTAAGTGTCGGCCTGTATGGGCCCCAAAAATTAGCTCACATGGGTTTAACTGACAGCAAAGAACGTAGTATTTGATGGCTAGAGGTACATTAGGCATTCAAAGGATACAGAAGTAAGTGTCAGCCTGTATAGGCCCCAAAAATTAGCTCACATGGGTTTATCTGACACTCACCTTCAGCCACTGAATACTACGTTCTTAGCTGTCAGTTAAACCCATGTGGGCTAATTTTTGGGGCCGATACAGGCCAACACTTACTAATGTACCCTGTAAATGCCTAATGTACCTTCAGCCACCAAATACTACGTTTTTAGCTGTCAGGCTAATTTTTGGGGACTTTTATGGCCGACACTTACTTCTGTATCCTGTGAATGCCTAATGTACCTTCAGCCACAGAATACTAAATACATTCATTTTGACAAAAAAATTTCAGACCATTGGGGACCAAATGCAGTTATCTTGTCTAAAACCGGCTTTTAACCACCTTACAACTGGGCCATTGTAGATATATGGCCGGGCGGGAGTCTCGTCCTTCTGAATGGACGTTCCGGAACGTCCTTCAGAAGGAGAGGACACAGAGCAACAAGACTCGGCAGGAGGGCCCTGTGATTGGCCCTCCTGATCACATGATGGCTGTGTCCAATCACAGCCGTCATGTAATGTCAATACAGCCGTTGTAACGGCTTAGATCTCTTCTCCTCCTGACAGATGCTGTCAGTGAGGAGAAGAGGAGAGGATCTATTCTGCAGCCGGAATGATCAGTGAGTATTTCTGATTACTCACTCATCACAGGGGGGGGTCTGTGCTGGTAATCAGATTACCAGTGCAGCCCGGGGGGGGGGGGGGTGCCACTAGAGCCACCAGGGATGCCCACCCATGACCACCAGGGATGCCCACCATGGCCACCAGGGATGGCAAACGGGGCTCAGAGAGCCTGCCAGTGGTGCCCCCCTATCAGTGCTGCCCACCAATGCCATCTATCAGTGCTGCCCACCAGTGCCCATTATTGCCATCTATCAGTGCCGCCCACCAGTGCCCATTATTGCCCACCAGTGCTGCCTATCAGTGCCCATCAGTGCCCCTCATCAGTGCCGATCAGTCCCGCCCATCAGTGCCACCTATCAGTGCCCATCAGTGCGGCCGATCAGTCCCCATCAGTGCTGCCTATCAGTGCCCATCAGCGCTGCCTATCAGTGCCCACCAATGCTGCATATCAGTGCTATCTATCAGTGCCACATATCAGTGCCCATCAGTGCTGCATATCAGTGCTACCTATCAGTGCCCATCAGTGCTGCATATCAGTGCCACCCCATCAGTGCCACCCCATCAGTGTCTCCTCATCAGTGCCTGTGAGTGTGGCATCATCAGTGCTCTTTAGTGCAGGAAAAAACGTATCCATTTACAAAATTTTATAACCTAAACAAAAAACTTTTTTTTTTCAAACTTTTCGGTATTTTTTTATTTGTGCACCAAAAAAGAAAAAACCTGGTGGTGATCAAATACCACCAAAAGAAAGCTCTATTTGTGGGGAAAAAATGACACAAATTTGGTTTAGGTACAGTGTTGCATGACCGCACAATTGTCATTCAAAATGCAACAGCGCTAAAAGCTGAAAATTGGTCTGGGAAGGAAGGGGGTTTAAGTGCCCAGTATTGAGGTGGTTAAAGACTCTAAAAGACAAAAATACAGTCATTTTGACTAAAAAAATTTGTCAGACCTTTGGTGACTAAATGCAGTTATTTTGACTAACGAAGGCTTTTTGGACACTTGGAAACCAAAATAGAGTCATTTTGACCAAAAAATATTTTCAGGCCAGTGGAGACTTAATGGCCAGTTTTAGACAAATCTTGTCTAAAACCGGCTTTTTAAGGCTCTAAAAGACAAAAATACAGTCATTTTGACTAGATTTCTTTTTCAGACCTTTGGTGACCAAATGTCGTTATTTTGACTAAAAAAGGCTTTTTAGAACTTGGAGAATAAAATAGAGTCATTTTAACCAAAAACAATTTTTCAGGCCATTGGAGCCCAAATAAAGTTATCTTGTCTAAAACCGGCTTTTTAAGGCTCTAAAAGACAAAATATACAGTAATTTTGACTAAATATTTTTTTCTGACCTTTGGTGACCAAATGCAGTTATTTTGACTAAAAAAAGGCTTTTTAGACACTTGGAGACCAAAATAGAGTCATTTTGACCAAAGAAATTTTTTCAGGCCATTGGAGCCCAAATGGCCGGTTTTAGACAAATTGTGTCTAAAACCGGCTTTTTAAGGCTCTTAAAAGACAAAAATACCGTCATTTTGACTAAAAATAGAGTAATTTTGACAAAAAAATTTTCAGACCTTTGGTGACCAAATGCAGTTTTTCTGACTACAAAAGGCTTTTAAGACACTTGGAGACCAAAATAGAGTCATTTTGACCAAAAAATATTTTTCAGGCCATTGGAGCCAAATGTCTAAAATCTTGTCTAAAACCGGCTTTTTAAGGCTCTACAAGACATAAATGTAGTCATTTTGATTAAAAAAAATTTCAGAAGTTTGGTGACCAAATGCAGTTATTTTGACTAAAAAATGATTTTTAGACACTTGAATACCAAAATAGAGTCATTTTGACCAAAACATTTTTTCAGGCCATTGGAGCCCAAATTGCCGATTTTAGACAAATCTTGTCTAAACCCAGCTTTTTAAGGCTCTAAAAGACAAAAATACAGTCATTTTGACTAAAAATTTTTTTAGACCTTTGGTGACCAAATGCAGTTATTTTGACTAAAAAAGGCTTTTAAGACACTTGGAGACCAAATCAGAGTCATTTTGACCAAAAACATTTTCAGGCCATTGGAGAGCAAAATTCAGCTATCTTGACTAAAACCGGCTTTTTAAGACTCTAAAATACAAAAATACAGTCATTTTGACTAAAATTGTTTTTCATACCTTTGGTGACCAAATGCAGTTATTTTGACTAAAATAGACTTTTTAGACACTTGGAGACCAAAATACAGTCATTTAGACCCAAAAAAATTTCAGACCATTGGAGACAAAATACAGTAATCTTGTCTAAAACCGGCTTTTTAAGACTCTAAAAGACAAAAATATAGTAATTTTGACTAAAAAATTTTCAGACCTTTGGTGACCAAATGCAGTTATTTTGACTAAAAAAGGCTTTTAAGACACTTGGAGACCAAATCAGAGTCATTTTGACCAAAAACATTTTCAGGCCATTGGAGAGCAAAATGCAGCTATCTTGACTAAAACCGGCTTTTTAAGGCTCTAAAATACAAAAATACAGTCATTTTGACTAAAATTGTTTTTCATACCTTTGGTGACCAAATGCAGTTATTTTGAATAAAATGGACTTTTAAGATACTTGGAGACCAAAATACAGTCATTTTGACCCCAAAAAAATTTTTTCAGACCATTGGAGACAAAATACAGTAATCTTGTCTAAAACCGGCTTTTTAAGACTCTAAAAGACAAAAATATAGGAATTTTGACTAAAAAAATTTTCAGACCTTTGGTGACCAAATGCAGTTATTTTGACTAAAAAAGGCTTTTAAGACACTTGGAGACCAAATCAGAGTCATTTTGACCAAAAACATTTTCAGGCCATTGGAGAGCAAAATGCAGCTATCTTGACTAAAACCGGCTTTTTAAGGCTCTAAAATACAAAAATACAGTCATTTTGACTAAAATTGTTTTTAATACCTTTGGTGACCAAATGCAGTTATTTTGAATAAAATGGACTTTTAAGATACTTGGAGACCAAAATACAGTCATTTTGACCCCAAAAAATTTTTTTCAGACCATTGGAGACAAAATACAGTAATCTTGTCTAAAACCGGCTTTTTAAGACTCTAAAAGACAAAAATATAGTAATTTTGACTAAAAAATTTTTTCAGACCTTTGGTAACCAAATGCAGTTATTTTGACTAAAAAAGGCTTTTAAAAAACATGGAGACCAAAATAGAGTCATTTTGACCAAAAACATTTTCAGGCCATTGGAGAGCAAAATGCAGCTATCTTGACTAAAACTGTCTTTTTAAGACTCTAAAATACAAAAATACAGTCATTTGGAATAAATTATTTTTTCATTCACAGGATACAGAAGTAAGTGTCGGCCGTAAAAGGCCCCAAAAATTAGCCCACATGGGTTTACCTGACAGCTAAGAACGTAGTATTTGGTGGCTGAAGGTATATTAGGCATTCACAGGGTACAGAAGTAAGTGATGGCCTGTATAACCCCAAAAATTAGCCCACATGGGTTTAATTGACAGCTAAGAACGTAGTATTCTTTGGCTGAAGGTACATTAGGCATTCACTGGATACAGAAGTAAGTGTCGGCCATAAAAGGCCCCAAAAAATAGCCAACATGGGTTTACCTGACAGCTAAGAATGTAGTATTCTGTGGCTGAAGGTACATCAGGTATTTACAGGATAAAGAAGTAAGTGTCGGCCATAAAAGGCCCCAAAAATGAACCCAAACGGGTTTACCTGACAGCTAAGAAAGTAGTATTCTGTGGCTGAAGGTACATTAGGCATTCACTGGATAAAGAGGTAAGTGTCGGCCATAAAAGGCCCCAAAAAATAGCCCACATCAGTTTACCTGACAACTAAGAACGTAGTATTTGGTGGCTGGAGGTACATTAGGCATTCACACAGTATACAGAAGTAAGTGTCGGCCTGTATAGGCCCCAAACATTAGCTCACATGGTTTTAACTGACAGCAAAGAACATAGTATTTAATGGCTGGAGGTACATTAGGCATTCACACAGTATACACAAGTAAGTGTCGGCCTCTATAAGCCCCAAAAATTAGCTCACATGGGTTTAACTGACAGCAAAGAACGTAGTATTTAATGGCTGGAGGTACATTAGGCATTCACATGATACAGAAGTGTCGGACTGTATAGGCCCCAAAAATGAGCTCACATGGGTTTAACTGACAGCAAAGAACGTAGTGTATTTGATGGCTGGAGGTACATTAGGCATTCACACAGTATACAAAAGTAAGTGTCGGCCTGTATAGGCCCCAAAATTATCTCACATGGGTTTAACTGACAGCAAAGAACGTAGTATATTTGATGGCTGGAGGTACATTAGGCATTCACACGGTATACAGAAGAAAGGGTCGGCCTGTATAGGCCCCAAAAAATAGCTCACATGGGTTTAACTGACAGCAAAGAATGTAGTATTTGATGGCTAGAGGTATATTAGGCATTCACACAGTATACAGAAGTAAGTGTCGGCATGTATAGACCCCAAAAATGAGCTCACATGGGTTTAACTGACAGTTAAGAATGTAGTATTTGGTGGCTGAAGGTACATTAGGCATTCACAGGATATAGAAGTAAGTGTCGGCCTGTATAGTCCCCAAAAATTAGCCCACATGGGTTTTACTGACAGCTAAGAACATAGTATTCTGTAGCTGAAGGTACATTAGGCATTCAAACAGTATACAGAAGTAAGTGTCGGCCTGTATGGGCCCCAAAAATTAGCTCACATGGGTTTAACTGACAGCAAAGAACGTAGTATTTGATGGCTAGAGGTACATTAGGCATTCAAAGGATACAGAAGTAAATGTCAGCCTGTATAGGCCCCAAAAATTAGCTCACATGGGTTTATCTGACACTCACCTTCAGCCACTGAATACTACGTTCTTAGCTGTCAGTTAAACCCATGTGGGCTAATTTTTGGGGCCGATACAGGCCAACACTTACTAATGTACCCTGTAAATGCCTAATGTACCTTCAGCCACCAAATACTACGTTTTTAGCTGTCAGGCTAATTTTTGGGGACTTTTATGGCCGACACTTACTTCTGTATCCTGTGAATGCCTAATGTACCTTCAGCCACAGAATACTAAATACATTCATTTTGACAAAAAAATTTCAGACCATTGGGGACCAAATGCAGTTATCTTGTCTAAAACCGGCTTTTAACCACCTTACAACTGGGCCATTGTAGATATATGGCCGGGCGGGAGTCTCGTCCTTCTGAATGGAAGTTCCGGAACGTCCTTCAGAAGGAGAGGACACAGAGCAACAAGACTCGGCAGGAGGGCCCTGTGATTGGCCCTCCTGATCACATGATGGCTGTGTCCAATCACAGCCGTCATGTAATGTCAATACAGCCGTTGTAACGGCTTAGATCTCTTCTCCTCCTGACAGATGCTGTCAGTGAGGAGAAGAGGAGAGGATCTATTCTGCAGCCGGAATGATCAGTGAGTATTTCTGATTACTCACTGATCACAGGGGGGGTCTGTGCTGGTAATCAGATTACCAGTGCAGCCCTGGGGGAGGGGGTGCCACTAGAGCCACCAGGGATGCCCACCCATGACCACCAGGGATGCCCACCATGGCCACCAGGGATGGCAAACGGGGCTCAGAGAGCCTGCCAGTGGTGCCCCCCTATCAGTGCTGCCCACCAATGCCATCTATCAGTGCTGCCCACCAGTGCCCATTATTGCCATCTATCAGTGCCGCCCACCAGTGCCCATTATTGCCCACCAGTGCTGCCTATCAGTGCCCATCAGTGCCCCTCATCAGTGCCGATCAGTCCCGCCCATCAGTGCCACCTATCAGTGCCCATCAGTGCCGCCGATCAGTCCCCATCAGTGCTGCCTATCAGTGCCCATCAGCGCTGCCTATCAGTGCCCACCAATGCTGCATATCAGTGCTATCTATCAGTGCCACATATCAGTGCCCATCAGTGCTGCATATCAGTGCTACCTATCAGTGCCCATCAGTGCTGCATATCAGTGCCACCCCATCAGTGCCACCCCATCAGTGTCTCCTCATCAGTGCCTGTGAGTGTGGCGTCATCAGTGCTTTTTAGTGCAGGAAAAAACGTATCCATTTACAAAATTTTATAACCTAAACAAAAAACTTTTTTTTTTCAAACTTTTCGGTATTTTTTTATTTGTGCACCAAAAAAGAAAAAACCTGGTGGTGATCAAATACCACCAAAAGAAAGCTCTATTTGTGGGGAAAAAATGACACAAATTTGGTTTAGGTACAGTGTTGCATGACCGCACAATTGTCATTCAAAATGCAACAGCGCTAAAAGCTGAAAATTGGTCTGGGAAGGAAGGGGGTTTAAGTGCCCAGTATTGAGGTGGTTAAAGACTCTAAAAGACAAAAATACAGTCATTTTGACCAAAAAATATTTTCAGGCCAGTGGAGACTTAATGGCCAGTTTTAGACAAATCTTGTCTAAAACCGGCTTTTTAAGGCTCTAAAAGACAAAAATACAGTCATTTTGACTAGATTTCTTTTTCAGACCTTTGGTGACCAAATGTCGTTATTTTGACTAAAAAAGGCTTTTTAGAACTTGGAGAATAAAATAGAGTCATTTTAACCAAAAACAATTTTTCAGGCCATTGGAGCCCAAATAAAGTTATCTTGTCTAAAACCGGCTTTTTAAGGCTCTAAAAGACAAAATATACAGTAATTTTGACTAAATATTTTTTTCTGACCTTTGGTGACCAAATGCAGTTATTTTGACTAAAAAAAGGCTTTTTAGACACTTGGAGACCAAAATAGAGTCATTTTGACCAAAGAAATTTTTTCAGGCCATTGGAGCCCAAATGGCCGGTTTTAGACAAATCGTGTCTAAAACCGGCTTTTTAAGGCTCTTAAAAGACAAAAATACCGTCATTTTGACTAAAAAAATTTTAGACCTTTGGTTGACCATATGCCGTTATTGTGACTAAAAAGGCTTTTTAGACACTTCGAGACCAAAATCGAGTCATTTTGACCAAAAGAAATTTCAGGCCATTGGATCCCAAATAAAGTTATCTTGTCTAAAACCGGCTTTTTAAGGCTCTAGAAGACAAAAATAGAGTAATTTTGACAAAAAAAATTTCAGACCTTTGGTGACCAAATGCAGTTTTTCTGACTACAAAAGGCTTTTAAGACACTTGGAGACCAAAATAGAGTCATTTTGACCAAAAAATATTTTTCAGGCCATTGGAGCCAAATGTCTAAAATCTTGTCTAAAACCGGCTTTTTAAGGCTCTACAAGACATAAATGTAGTCATTTTGACTAAAAAAAATTTCAGAAGTTTGGTGACCAAATGCAGTTATTTTGACTAAAAAATGATTTTTAGACACTTGAATACCAAAATAGAGTCATTTTGACCAAAACATTTTTTCAGGCCATTGGAGCCCAAATTGCCGATTTTAGACAAATCTTGTCTAAACCCAGCTTTTTAAGGCTCTAAAAGACAAAAATACAGTCATTTTGACTAAAATTTTTTTTAGACCTTTGGTGACCAAATGCAGTTATTTTGACTAAAAAAGGCTTTTAAGACACTTGGAGACCAAATCAGAGTCATTTTGACCAAAAACATTTTCAGGCCATTGGAGAGCAAAATTCAGCTATCTTGACTAAAACCGGCTTTTTAAGACTCTAAAATACAAAAATACAGTCATTTTGACTAAAATTGTTTTTCATACCTTTGGTGACCAAATGCAGTTATTTTGACTAAAATAGACTTTTTAGACACTTGGAGACCAAAATACAGTCATTTAGACCCAAAAAAATTTCAGACCATTGGAGACAAAATACAGTAATCTTGTCTAAAACCGGCTTTTTAAGACTCTAAAAGACAAAAATATAGTAATTTTGACTAAAAAAATTTTCAGACCTTTGGTGACCAGATGCAGTTATTTTGACTAAAAAAGGCTTTTAAGACACTTGGAGACCAAATCAGAGTCATTTTGACCAAAAACATTTTCAGGCCATTGGAGAGCAAAATGCAGCTATCTTGACTAAAACCGGCTTTTTAAGGCTCTAAAATACAAAAATACAGTCATTTTGACTAAAATTGTTTTTCATACCTTTGGTGACCAAATGCAGTTATTTTGAATAAAATGGACTTTTAAGATACTTAGAGACCAAAATACAGTCATTTTGACCCCAAAAAATTTTTTTCAGACCATTGGAGACAAAATACAGTAATCTTGTCTAAAACCGGCTTTTTAAGTCTCTAAAAGACAAAAATATAGTAATTTTGACTAAAAATTTTTTTCAGACCTTTGGTAACCAAATGCAGTTATTTTGACTAAAAAAGGCTTTTAAAAAACTTGGAGACCAAAATAGAGTCATTTTGACCAAAAACATTTTCAGGCCATTGGAGAGCAAAATGCAGCTATCTTGACTAAAACTGTCTTTTTAAGACTCTAAAATACAAAAATACAGTCATTTGGAATAAATTATTTTTTCATTCACAGGATACAGAAGTAAGTGTCGGCCGTAAAAGGCCCCAAAAATAAGCCCACATGGGTTTACCTGACAGCTAAGAACGTAGTATTTGGTGGCTGAAGGAATATTAGGCATTCACAGGGTACAGAAGTAAGTGATGGCCTGTATAACCCCAAAAATTAGCCCACATGGGTTTAATTGACAGCTAAGAACGTAGTATTCTTTGGCTGAAGGTACATTAGGCATTCACTGGATACAGAAGTAAGTGTCGGCCATAAAAGGCCCCAAAAAATAGCCAACATGGGTTTACCTGACAGCTAAGAATGTAGTATTCTGTGGCTGAAGGTACATCAGGCATTTACAGGATAAAGAAGTAAGTGTCGGC
The DNA here is from genome assembly GCF_965119305.1 of Pelophylax lessonae. Taxonomy (NCBI): domain Eukaryota; kingdom Metazoa; phylum Chordata; class Amphibia; order Anura; family Ranidae; genus Pelophylax; species Pelophylax lessonae. The sequence continues at coordinate 393,107,211 of NC_138771.1, forward strand.
CATAAAAGGCCCCAAAAATGAACCCAAACGGGTTTACCTGACAGCTAAGAAAGTAGTATTCTGTGGCTGAAGGTACATTAGGCATTCACTGGATAAAGAGGTAAGTGTCGGCCATAAAAGGCCCCAAAAAATAGCCCACATCAGTTTACCTGACAACTAAGAACGTAGTATTTGGTGGCTGGAGGTACATTAGGCATTCACACAGTATACAGAAGTAAGTGTCGGCCTGTATAGGCCCCAAACATTAGCTCACATGGTTTTAACTGACAGCAAAGAACATAGTATTTAATGGCTGGAGGTACATTAGGCATTCACACAGTATACACAAGTAAGTGTCGGCCTCTATAAGCCCCAAAAATTAGCTCACATGGGTTTAACTGACAGCAAAGAACGTAGTATTTAATGGCTGGAGGTACATTAGGCATTCACATGATACAGAAGTAAGTGTCGGACTGTATAGGCCCCAAAAATTAGCTCACATGGGTTTAACTGACAGCAAAGAACGTAGTGTATTTGATGGCTGGAGGTACATTAGGCATTCACACAGTATACAAAAGTAAGTGTCGGCCTGTATAGGCCCCAAAATTATCTCACATGGGTTTAACTGACAGCAAAGAACGTAGTATATTTGATGGCTGGAGGTACATTAGGCATTCACACGGTATACAGAAGAAAGGGTCGGCCTGTATAGGCCCCAAAAAATAGCTCACATGGGTTTAACTGACAGCAAAGAATGTAGTATTTGATGGCTAGAGGTATATTAGGCATTCACACAGTATACAGAAGTAAGTGTCGGCATGTATAGACCCCAAAAATGAGCTCACATGGGTTTAACTGACAGTTAAGAATGTAGTATTTGGTGGCTGAAGGTACATTAGGCATTCACAGGATATAGAAGTAAGTGTCGGCCTGTATAGTCCCCAAAAATTAGCCCACATGGGTTTTACTGACAGCTAAGAACATAGTATTCTGTAGCTGAAGGTACATTAGGCATTCAAACAGTATACAGAAGTAAGTGTCGGCCTGTATGGGCCCCAAAAATTAGCTCACATGGGTTTAACTGACAGCAAAGAACGTAGTATTTGATGGCTAGAGGTACATTAAGCATTCAAAGGATACAGAAGTAAGTGTCAGCCTGTATAGGCCCCAAAAATTAGCTCACATGGGTTTATCTGACACTCACCTTCAGCCACTGAATACTACGTTCTTAGCTGTCAGTTAAACCCATGTGGGCTAATTTTTGGGGCCGATACAGGCCAACACTTACTAATGTACCCTGTAAATGCCTAATGTACCTTCAGCCACCAAATACTACGTTTTTAGCTGTCAGGCTAATTTTTGGGGACTTTTATGGCCGACACTTACTTCTGTATCCTGTGAATGCCTAATGTACCTTCAGCCACAGAATACTAAATACATTCATTTTGACAAAAAAATTTCAGACCATTGGGGACCAAATGCAGTTATCTTGTCTAAAACCGGCTTTTAACCACCTTACAACTGGGCCATTGTAGATACATGGCCGGGCGGGAGTCTCGTCCTTCTGAATGGACGTTCCGGAACGTCCTTCAGAAGGAGAGGACACAGAGCAACAAGACTCGGCAGGAGGGCCCTGTGATTGGCCCTCCTGATCACATGATGGCTGTGTCCAATCACAGCCGTCATGTAATGTCAATACAGCCGTTGTAACGGCTTAGATCTCTTCTCCTCCTGACAGATGCTGTCAGTGAGGAGAAGAGGAGAGGATCTATTCTGCAGCCGGAATGATCAGTGAGTATTTCTGATTACTCACTGATCACAGGGGGGGTCTGTGCTGGTAATCAGATTACCAGTGCAGCCCGGGGGGGAGGGGGTGCCACTAGAGCCACCAGGGATGCCCACCCATGACCACCAGGGATGCCCACCATGGCCACCAGGGATGGCAAACGGGGCTCAGAGAGCCTGCCAGTGGTGCCCCCCTGTCAGTGCTGCCCACCAATGCCATCTATCAGTGCTGCCCACCAGTGCCCATTATTGCCATCTATCAGTGCCGCCCACCAGTGCCCATTATTGCCCACCAGTGCTGCCTATCAGTGCCCATCAGTGCCCCTCATCAGTGCCGATCAGTCCCGCCCATCAGTGCCACCTATCAGTGCCTATCAGTGCCACCGATCAGTCCCCATCAGTGCTGCCTATCAGTGCCCATCAGCGCTGCCTATCAGTGCCCACCAATGCTGCATATCAGTGCTATCTATCAGTGCCACATATCAGTGCCCATCAGTGCTGCATATCAGTGCTACCTATCAATGCCCATCAGTGCTGCATATCAGTGCCACCCCATCAGTGCCACCCCATCAGTGCCACCCCATCAGTGTCTCCTCATCAGTGCCTGTGAGTGTGGCGTCATCAGTGCTCTTTAGTGCAGGAAAAAACGTATCCATTTACAAAATTTTATAACCTAAACAAAAAACTTTTTTTTTTTTCAAACTTTTCGGTATTTTTTTATTTGTGCACCAAAAAAGAAAAACCTGGTGGTGATCAAATACCACCAAAAGAAAGCTCTATTTGTGGGGAAAAAATGACACAAATTTGGTTTAGGTACAGTGTTGCATGACCGCACAATTGTCATTCAAAATGCAACAGCGCTAAAAGCTGAAAATTGGTCTGGGAAGGAAGGGGGTTTAAGTGCCCAGTATTGAGGTGGTTAAATACTCTAAAAGACAAAAATACAGTCATTTTGACTAAAAAAATTTGTCAGACCTTTGGTGACTAAATGCAGTTATTTTGACTAAAGAAGGCTTTTTGGACACTTGGAAACCAAAATAGAGTCATTTTGACCAAAAAATATTTTCAGGCCAGTGGAGACTTAATGGCCAGTTTTAGACAAATGTTGTCTAAAACTGGCTTTTTAAGGCTCTAAAAGACAAAAATACAGTCATTTTGACTAGATTTCTTTTTCAGACCTTTGGTGACCAAATGTCGTTATTTTGACTAAAAAAGGCTTTTTAGAAACCTGGAGAACAAAATAGAGTCATTTTAATTAAAAACAATTTTTCAGGCCATTGGAGCCCAAATAAAGTTATCTTGTCTAAAACCGGCTTTTTAAGGCTCTAAAAGACAAAATATACAGTAATTTTGACTAAATATTTTTTTCTGACCTTTGGTGACCAAATGCAGTTATTTTGACTAAAAAAAGGCTTTTTAGACACTTGGAGACCAAAATAGAGTCATTTTGACCAAAGAAATTTTTTCAGGCCATTGGAGCCCAAATGGCCGGTTTTAGACAAATCGTGTCTAAAACCGGCTTTTTAAGGCTCTTAAAAGACAAAAATACCGTCATTTTGACTAAAAATTTTTTAGACCTTTGGTTGACCATATGCCGTTATTGTGACTAAAAAGGCTTTTTAGACACTTCGAGACCAAAATCGAGTCATTTTGACCAAAAAAAAATTCAGGCCATTGGATCCCAAATAAAGTTATCTTGTCTAAAACCGGCTTTTTAAGGCTCTAGAAGACAAAAATAGAGTAATTTTGACAAAAAAATTTTCAGACCTTTGGTGACCAAATGCAGTTTTTCTGACTACAAAAGGCTTTTAAGACACTTGGAGACCAAAATAGAGTCATTTTGACCAAAAAATATTTTTCAGGCCATTGGAGCCAAATGTCTAAAATCTTGTCTAAAACCGGCTTTTTAAGGCTCTACAAGACATAAATGTAGTCATTTTGACTAAAAAAAATTCAGAAGTTTGGTGACCAAATGCAGTTATTTTGACTAAAAAATGATTTTTAGACACTTGAATACCAAAATAGAGTCATTTTGACCAAAACATTTTTTCAGGCCATTGGAGCCCAAATTGCCGATTTTAGACAAATCTTGTCTAAACCCAGCTTTTTAAGGCTCTAAAAGACAAAAATACAGTCATTTTGACTAAAAATTTTTTTAGACCTTTGGTGACCAAATGCAGTTATTTTGACTAAAAAAGGCTTTTAAGACACTTGGAGACCAAATCAGAGTCATTTTGACCAAAAACATTTTCAGGCCATTGGAGAGCAAAATTCAGCTATCTTGACTAAAACCGGCTTTTTAAGACTCTAAAATACAAAAATACAGTCATTTTGACTAAAATTGTTTTTCATACCTTTGGTGACCAAATGCAGTTATTTTGACTAAAATAGACTTTTTAGACACTTGGAGACCAAAATACAGTCATTTAGACCCAAAAAAATTTCAGACCATTGGAGACAAAATACAGTAATCTTGTCTAAAACCGGCTTTTTAAGACTCTAAAAGACAAAAATATAGTAATTTTGACTAAAAAATTTTCAGACCTTTGGTGACCAAATGCAGTTATTTTGACTAAACATGGCTTTTAAGCCACTTGGAGACCAAATCAGAGTCATTTTGACCAAAAACATTTTCAGGCCATTGGAGAGCAAAATGCAGCTATCTTGACTAAAACCGGCTTTTTAAGGCTCTAAAATACAAAAATACAGTCATTTTGACTAAAGTTGTTTTTCATACCTTTAGTGACCAAATGCAGTTATTTTGAATAAAATGGACTTTTAAGATACTTGGAGACCAAAATACAGTCATTTTGACCCCAAAAAATTTTTTTCAGACCATTGGAGACAAAATACAGTAATCTTGTCTAAAACCGGCTTTTTAAGACTCTAAAAGACAAAAATATAGTAATTTTGACTAAAAAAATTTTTCAGACCTTTGGTAACCAAATGCAGTTATTTTGACTAAAAAAGGCTTTTAAAAAACTTGGAGACCAAAATAGAGTCATTTTGACCAAAAACATTTTCAGGCCATTGGAGAGCAAAATGCAGCTATCTTGACTAAAACTGTCTTTTTAAGACTCTAAAATACAAAAATACAGTCATTTGGAATAAATTATTTTTTCATTCACAGGATACAGAAGTAAGTGTCGGCCGTAAAAGGCCCCAAAAATTAGCCCACATGGGTTTAATTGACAGCTAAGAACGTAGTATTCTTTGGCTGAAGGTACATTAGGCCTTCACTGGATACAGAAGTAAGTGTCGGCCATAAAAGGCCCCAAAAAATAGCCAACATGGGTTTACCTGACAGCTAAGAATGTAGTATTCTGTGGCTGAAGGTACATCAGGCATTTACAGGATAAAGAAGTAAGTGTCGGCCATAAAAGGCCCCAAAAATGAACCCAAACGGGTTTACCTGACAGCTAAGAAAGTAGTATTCTGTGGCTGAAGGTACATTAGGCATTCACTGGATAAAGAGGTAAGTGTCGGCCATAAAAGGCCCCAAAAAATAGCCCACATCAGTTTACCTGACAACTAAGAACGTAGTATTTGGTGGCTGGAGGTACATTAGGCATTCACACAGTATACAGAAGTAAGTGTCGGCCTGTATAGGCCCCAAACATTAGCTCACATGGTTTTAACTGACAGCAAAGAACATAGTATTTAATGGCTGGAGGTACATTAGGCATTCACACAGTATACACAAGTAAGTGTCGGCCTCTATAAGCCCCAAAAATTAGCTCACATGGGTTTAACTGACAGCAAAGAACGTAGTATTTAATGGCTGGAGGTACATTAGGCATTCACATGATACAGAAGTAAGTGTCGGACTGTGTAGGCCCCAAAAATGAGCTCACATGGGTTTAACTGACAGCAAAGAACGTAGTGTATTTGATGGCTGGAGGTACATTAGGCATTCACACAGTATACAAAAGTAAGTGTCGGCCTGTATAGGCCCCAAAATTATCTCACATGGGTTTAACTGACAGCAAAGAACGTAGTATATTTGATGGCTGGAGGTACATTAGGCATTCACACGGTATACAGAAGAAAGGGTCGGCCTGTATAGGCCCCAAAAAATAGCTCACATGGGTTTAACTGACAGCAAAGAATGTAGTATTTGATGGCTAGAGGTATATTAGGCATTCACACAGTATACAGAAGTAAGTGTCGGCATGTATAGACCCCAAAAATGAGCTCACATGGGTTTAACTGACAGTTAAGAATGTAGTATTTGGTGGCTGAAGGTACATTAGGCATTCACAGGATATAGAAGTAAGTGTCGGCCTGTATAGTCCCCAAAAATTAGCCCACATGGGTTTTACTGACAGCTAAGAACATAGTATTCTGTAGCTGAAGGTACATTAGGCATTCAAACAGTATACAGAAGTAAGTGTCGGCCTGTATGGGCCCCAAAAATTAGCTCACATGGGTTTAACTGACAGCAAAGAACGTAGTATTTGATGGCTAGAGGTACATTAGGCATTCAAAGGATACAGAAGTAAGTGTCAGCCTGTATAGGCCCCAAAAATTAGCTCACATGGGTTTATCTGACACTCACCTTCAGCCACTGAATACTACGTTCTTAGCTGTCAGTTAAACCCATGTGGGCTAATTTTTGGGGCCGATACAGGCCAACACTTACTAATGTACCCTGTAAATGCCTAATGTACCTTCAGCCACCAAATACTACGTTTTTAGCTGTCAGGCTAATTTTTGGGGACTTTTATGGCCGACACTTACTTCTGTATCCTGTGAATGCCTAATGTACCTTCAGCCACAGAATACTAAATACATTCATTTTGACAAAAAAATTTCAGACCATTGGGGACCAAATGCAGTTATCTTGTCTAAAACCGGCTTTTAACCACCTTACAACTGGGCCATTGTAGATATATTGCCGGGCGGGAGTCTCGTCCTTCTGAATGGACGTTCCGGAACGTCCTTCAGAAGGAGAGGACACAGAGCAACAAGACTCGGCAGGAGGGCCCTGTGATTGTCTCTCCTGATCACATGATGGCTGTGTCCAATCACAGCCGTCATGTAATGTCAATACAGCCGTTGTAACGGCTTAGATCTCTTCTCCTCCTGACAGATGCTGTGAGTGAGGAGAAGAGGAGAGGATCTATTCTGCAGCCGGAATGATCAGTGAGTATTTCTGATTACTCACTGATCACAGGGGGGGTCTGTGCTGGTAATCAGATTACCAGTGCAGCCCGGGGGGGAGGGGGTGCCACTAGAGCCACCAGGGATGCCCACCCATGACCACCAGGGATGCCCACCATGGCCACCAGGGATGGCAAACGGGGCTCAGAGAGCCTGCCAGTGGTGCCCCCCTATCAGTGCTGCCCACCAATGCCATCTATCAGTGCTACCCACCAGTGCCCATTATTGCCATCTATCAGTGCTACCCACCAGTGCCCATTATTGCCCACCAGTGCTGCCTATCAGTGCCCATCAGTGCCCCTCATCAGTGCCGATCAGTCCCACCCATCAGTGCCACCTATCAGTGCCCATCAGTGCTGCCGATCAGTCCCCATCAGTGCTGCCTATCAGTGCCCATCAGCACTGCCTATCAGTGCCCACCAATGCTGCATATCAGTGCTATCTATCAGTGCCACATATCAGTGCCCATCAGTGCTGCATATCAGTGCTACCTATCAGTGCCCATCAGTGCTGCATATCAGTGCCACCCCATCAGTGCCACCCCATCAGTGCCACCCCATCAGTGTCTCCTCATCAGTGCCTATGAGTGTGGCGTCATCAGTGCTCTTTAGTGCAGGAAAAAACGTATCCATTTACAAAATTTTATAACCTAAACAAAAAACTTTTTTTTTTTCAAACTTTTCGGTATTTTTTTATTTGTGCACCAAAAAAGAAAAAACCTGGTGGTGATCAAATACCACCAAAAGAAAGCTCTATTTGTGGGGAAAAAATGACACAAATTTGGTTTAGGTACAGTGTTGCATGACCGCACAATTGTCATTCAAAATGCAACAGCGCTAAAAGCTGAAAATTGGTCTGGGAAGGAAGGGGGTTTAAGTGCCCAGTATTGAGGTGGTTAAAGACTCTAAAAGACAAAAATACAGTCATTTTGACTAAAAAAATTTGTCAGACCTTTGGTGACTAAATGCAGTTATTTTGACTAAAGAAGGCTTTTTGGACACTTGGAAACCAAAATAGAGTCATTTTGACCAAAAAATATTTTCAGGCCAGTGGAGACTTAATGGCCAGTTTTAGACAAATCTTGTCTAAAACCGGCTTTTTAAGGCTCTAAAAGACAAAAATACAGTCATTTTGACTAGATTTCTTTTTCAGACCTTTGGTGACCAAATGTCGTTATTTTGACTAAAAAAGGCTTTTTAGAAACTTGGAGAACAAAATAGAGTCATTTTAACCAAAAACAATTTTTCAGGCCATTGGAGCCCAAATAAAGTTATCTTGTCTAAAACCGGCTTTTTAAGGCTCTAAAAGACAAAATATACAGTAATTTTGACTAAATATTTTTTTCTCACCTATGGTGACCAAATGCAGTTATTTTGACTAAAAAAAGGCTTTTTAGACACTTGGAGACCAAAATAGAGTCATTTTGACCAAAGAAATTTTTTCAGGCCATTGGAGCCCAAATGGCCGGTTTTAGACAAATCGTGTCTAAAACCGGCTTTTTAAGGCTCTTAAAAGACAAAAATACCGTCATTTTGACTAAAAAAAATTTAGACCTTTGGTTGACCATATGCCGTTATTGTGACTAAAAAGGCTTTTTAGACACTTCGAGACCAAAATCGAGTCATTTTGATCAAAAAAATTTCAGGCCATTGGATCCCAAATAAAGTTATATTGTCTAAAACCGGCTTTTTAAGGCTCTAGAAGACAAAAATAGAGTAATTTTGACAAAAAAATTTTCAGACCTTTGGTGACCAAATGCAGTTTTTCTGACTACAAAAGGCTTTTAAGACACTTGGAGACCAAAATAGAGTCATTTTGACCAAAAAATATTTTTCAGGCCATTGGAGCCAAATGTCTAAAATCTTGTCTAAAACCGGCTTTTTAAGGCTCTACAAGACATAAATGTAGTCATTTTGACTAAAAAAAATTTCAGAAGTTTGGTGACCAAATGCAGTTATTTTGACTAAAAAATGATTTTTAGACACTTGAATACCAAAATAGAGTCATTTTGACCAAAACATTTTTTCAGGCCATTGGAGCCCAAATTGCCGATTTTAGACAAATCTTGTCTAAACCCAGCTTTTTAAGGCTCTAAAAGACAAAAATACAGTCATTTTGACTAAAATTTTTTTAGACCTTTGGTGACCAAATGCAGTTATTTTGACTAAAAAAGGCTTTTAAGACACTTGGAGACCAAATCAGAGTCATTTTGACCAAAAACATTTTCAGGCCATTGGAGAGCAAAATGCAGCTATCTTGACTAAAACCGGCTTTTTAAGGCTCTAAAATACAAAAATACAGTCATTTTGACTAAAATTGTTTTTCATACCTTTGGTGACCAAATGCAGTTATTTTGACTAAAATAGACTTTTTAGACACTTGGAGACCAAAATACAGTCATTTAGACCCAAAAAAATTTCAGACCATTGGAGACAAAATACAGTAATCTTGTCTAAAACCGGCTTTTTAAGACTCTAAAAGACAAAAATATAGTAATTTTGACTAAAAAAATTTTCAGACCTTTGGTGACCAAATGCAGTTATTTTGACTAAAAAAGGCTTTTAAGACACTTGGAGACCAAATCAGAGTCATTTTGACCAAAAACATTTTCAGGCCATTGGAGAGCAAAATGCAGCTATCTTGACTAAAACCGGCTTTTTAAGGCTCTAAAATACAAAAATACAGTCATTTTGACTAAAATTGTTTTTCATACCTTTGGTGACCAAATGCAGTTATTTTGAATAAAATGGACTTTTAAGATACTTGGAGACCAAAATACAGTCATTTTGACCCCAAAAAAATTTTTTCAGACCATTGGAGACAAAATACAGTAATCTTGTCTAAAACCGGCTTTTTAAGACTCTAAAAGACAAAAATATAGTAATTTTGACAAAAAATTTTTTTCAGACCTTTGGTAACCAAATGCAGTTATTTTGACTAAAAAAGGCTTTTAAAAAACATGGAGACCAAAATAGAGTCATTTTGACCAAAAACATTTTCAGGCCATTGGAGAGCAAAATGCAGCTATCTTGACTAAAACTGTCTTTTTAAGACTCTAAAATACAAAAATACAGTCATTTGGAATAAATTATTTTTTCATTCACAGGATACAGAAGTAAGTGTCGGCCGTAAAAGGCCCCAAAAATTAGCCCACATGGGTTTACCTGACAGCTAAGAACGTAGTATTTGGTGGCTGAAGGTATATTAGGCATTCACAGGGTACAGAAGTAAGTGATGGCCTGTATAACCCCAAAAATTAGCCCACATGGGTTTAATTGACAGCTAAGAACGTAGTATTCTTTGGCTGAAGGTACATTAGGCATTCACTGGATACAGAAGTAAGTGTCGGCCATAAAAGGCCCCAAAAAATAGCCAACATGGGTTTACCTGACAGCTAAGAATGTAGTATTCTGTGGCTGAAGGTACATCAGGCATTTACAGGATAAAGAAGTAAGTGTCGGCCATAAAAGGCCCCAAAAATGAACCCAAACGGGTTTACCTGACAGCTAAAAAAGTAGTATTCTGTGGCTGAAGGTACATTAGGCATTCACTGGATAAAGAGGTAAGTGTCGGCCATAAAAGGCCCCAAAAAATAGCCCACATCAGTTTACCTGACAACTAAGAACGTAGTATTTGGTGGCTGGAGGTACATTAGGCATTCACACAGTATACAGAAGTAAGTGTCGGCCTGTATAGGCCCCAAACATTAGCTCACATGGTTTTAACTGACAGCAAAGAACATAGTATTTAATGGCTGGAGGTACATTAGGCATTCACACAGTATACACAAGTAAGTGTCGGCCTCTATAAGCCCCAAAAATTAGCTCACATGGGTTTAACTGACAGCAAAGAACGTAGTATTTAATGGCTGGAGGTACATTAGGCATTCACATGATACAGAAGTAAGTGTCGGACTGTATAGGCCCCAAAAATGAGCTCACATGGGTTTAACTGACAGCAAAGAACGTAGTGTATTTGATGGCTGGAGGTACATTAGGCATTCACACAGTATACAAAAGTAAGTGTCGGCCTGTATAGGCCCCAAAATTATCTCACATGGGTTTAACTGACAGCAAAGAACGTAGTATATTTGATGGCTGGAGGTACATTAGGCATTCATACGGTATACAGAAGAAAGGGTCGGCCTGTATAGGCCCCAAAAAATAGCTCACATGGGTTTAACTGACAGCAAAGAATGTAGTATTTGATGGCTAGAGGTATATTAGGCATTCACACAGTATACAGAAGTTAGTGTCGGCATGTATAGACCCCAAAAATGAGCTCACATGGGTTTAACTGACAGTTAAGAATGTAGTATTTGGTGGCTGAAGGTACATTAGGCATTCACAGGATATAGAAGTAAGTGTCGGCCTGTATAGTCCCCAAAAATTAGCCCACATGGGTTTTACTGACAGCTAAGAACATAGTATTCTGTAGCTGAAGGTACATTAGGCATTCAAACAGTATACAGAAGTAAGTGTCGGCCTGTATGGGCCCCAAAAATTAGCTCACATGGGTTTAACTGACAGCAAAGAACGTAGTATTTGATGGCTAGAGGTACATTAGGCATTCAAAGGATACAGAAGTAAGTGTCAGCCTGTATAGGCCCCAAAAATTAGCTCACATGGGTTTATCTGACACTCACCTTCAGCCACTGAATACTACGTTCTTAGCTGTCAGTTAAACCCATGTGGGCTAATTTTTGGGGCCGATACAGGCCAACACTTACTAATGTACCCTGTAAATGCCTAATGTATCTTCAGCCACCAAATACTAAGTTTTTAGCTGTCAGGCTAATTTTTGGGGACTTTTATGGCCGACACTTACTTCTGTATCCTGTGAATGCCTAATGTACCTTCAGCCACAGAATACTAAATACATTCATTTTGACAAAAAAATTTCAGACCATTGGGGACCAAATGCAGTTATCTTGTCTAAAACCGGCTTTTAACCACCTTACAACTGGGCCATTGTAGATATATGGCCGGGCGGGAGTCTCGTCCTTCTGAATGGACGTTCCGGAACGTCCTTCAGAAGGAGAGGACACAGAGCAACAAGACTCGGCAGGAGGGCCCTGTGATTGGCCCTCCTGATCACATGATGGCTGTGTCCAATCACAGCCGTCATGTAATGTCAATACAGCCGTTGTAACGGCTTAGATCTCTTCTCCTCCTGACAGATGCTGTCAGTGAGGAGAAGAGGAGAGGATCTATTCTGCAGCCGGAATGATCAGTGAGTATTTCTGATTACTCACTGATCACAGGGGGGGGTCTGTGCTGGTAATCAGATTACCAGTGCAGCCCGGGGGGGAGGGGGTGCCACTAGAGCCACCAGGGATGCCCACCCATGACCACCAGGGATGCCCACCATGGCCACCAGGGATGGCAAACGGGGCTCAGAGAGCCTGCCAGTGGTGCCCCCCTATCAGTGCTGCCCACCAATGCCATCTATCAGTGCTGCCCACCAGTGCCTATTATTGCCATCTATCAGTGCCGCCCACCAGTGCCCATTATTGCCCACCAGTGCTGCCTATCAGTGCCCATCAGTGCCCCTCATCAGTGCCGATCAGTCCCGCCCATCAGTGCCACCTATCAGTGCCCATCAGTGCGGCCGATCAGTCCCCATCAGTGCTGCCTATCAGTGCCCATCAGCGCTGCCTATCAGTGCCCACCAATGCTGCATATCAGTGCTATCTATCAGTGCCACATATCAGTGCCCATCAGTGCTGCATATCAGTGCTACCTATCAGTGCCCATCAGTGCTGCATATCAGTGTCACCCCATCAGTGCCACCCCATCAGTGTCTCCTCATCAGTGCCTAGGAGTGTGGCATCATCAGTGCTCTTTAGTGCAGGAAAAAACGTATCCATTTACAAAATTTTATAACCTAAACAAAAAACTTTTTTTTCAAACTTTTCGGTATTTTTTTATTTGTGCACCAAAAAAGAAAAAACCTGGTGGTGATCATACCACCAAAAGAAAGCTCTATTTGTGGGGAAAAAATGACACAAATTTGGTTTAGGTACAGTGTTGCATGACCGCACAATTGTCATTCAAAATGCAACAGCGCTAAAAGCTGAAAATTGGTCTGGGAAGGAAGGGGGTTTAAGTGCCCAGTATTGAGGTGGTTAAAGACTCTAAAAGACAAAAATACAGTCATTTTGACTAAAAAAATTTGTCAGACCTTTGGTGACTAAATGCAGTTATTTTGACTAAAGAAGGCTTTTTGGACACTTGGAAACCAAAATAGAGTCATTTTGACCAAAAAATATTTTCAGGCCAGTGGAGACTTAATGGCCAGTTTTAGACAAATCTTGTCTAAAACCGGCTTTTTAAGGCTCTAAAAGACAAAAATACAGTCATTTTGACTAGATTTCTTTTTCAGACCTTTGGTGACCAAATGTCGTTATTTTGACTAAAAACGGAAAATTCCTATCATACTTACCGTAATTTTCCTTTCCTGATAGTCTCCATGGCAGCCTACGTGTGGGTTAACCCCGCCTCCACTCCAAGGGTATAGGACCCCCCTCCCATAAATTTCAGCTCTCAGGTACAGCAGGTGTTCCATATCTTAGCCGAATCCAAGACGAGAGGGTGGGTACTCCGGCTGCCATGGAGACTATCAGGAAAGGAAAATTACGGTAAGTATGATAGGAATTTTCCGTTTTCCTGTCTGTCTCCATGGCAGCCTACGTGTGGGAAATAACTAGCTCACTCCACACGGGTGGGAATGCTTTAGCAAAGAAAATTTTAATTCATGCTATTTGCAGACAAAACAGTCAAACCAAAATTAACTGAGGACAGAGAAGCAGGCTCTACACAATAGTGGGTCATAAAAGTATTGACTGATGACCACGAAGCCGCTCTGCAAATCACATCTGGAGCCACGTGCCGCGAAGCCGCCCAGGAAGTAGAGATACTCCTTGTAGAGTGCGCCGTCACCGCCTCCGGAGGAGCCAGCCCCTCAGCTCTATAGGCCTGTTGGATAGCTGCCACTATCCATGAAGCGATAGTCCTAGATGAAGCAGGTTTACCTCTGTTCTTTCCCCAGAACAGGACAAAGAGGTTGTCAGACTGCCTGAATGGTGCAGTTGCTTGAAGATAGGCTTTTAAGGATTCTCCTACATCCAACGGATGAGGATTGGACTCATTAGATGAACGGAAAGTAGGCAGGACAATCTCCTGATTCTGGTGAAACACTGAGGTGACTTTCGGATTTGAATTCAGCCTGGGTATCAGTACTACCCGATCCGGAAAAAAAGTCAAGAATGGTTCTTTACATCCGAGAGAACTTAATTCAGAGACCCTTTTAGCCGAAGTAATGGCTACCAGGAAGACAGTTCGGATGGTCAGGTCCTTGATAGAAGAAGAGGAATCTATGCCCGACTTGGAGAGGGCATTTAGGACAAGAGGTAGATCCCATTTCGGGAACCTAGGTCTTCTCTGAGGATTGAGCCTGATTGCTCCTTTGAAAAATTGTTGGATTAGTGGGTGTTGGGCCCACATGACCCCGGAGAAGGCTGATAAGGCCGAAACTTGAACTCTAAGAGTTGCCACTGAAAGGGGCATATCCAGACCAGCCTGAAGAAAACTTAGTATTTCTTGAATCCCAGGGACTGAGGAAGACATACCTTCAGGATATGCAGACTCCATGAATCTTGCCCAGATTCTACAGTATACTTTATTAGTACTTGGTCGTCTAGCATTCATCAAGGTGGAAATGGCTGTAGATGGGCAGCCGAGCGATTCCAACCTTTCCCTCTCAAGAACCAGACCGTCAACCGGAGAATTGCAGGACAGGGGTGCACTGATGTTCCCTGAAGAAGCAAGTCTGGTCTGAGGGGAAGAGGGACCGGGTCCCGGTAGCTCAGTTGTAGGAGTAGCGGAAACCATGGCCTGTTCGGCCAGAAAGGCGCCACCCAGTGGCGTAGCGTGGGGGGTGCTGCCGGTGCGGGCCGCCCCGGGCGCAATGTTCAGGGGGGCGCAGTCACGGCGGCTGTGCTGTCCCTGAAATCTCAGTTACGGACATCCTTTCATGGAGAAGATTCAGAGTCTATAGCTGCTCCGCCCCTTCACTGCCTTCTCAGCCTATGGGATCACAGTGTGCACGCCCCCTTCCCCAGCGCGCCTTGTTTGATAACGGAGCAGGAGATGTGGACAGCTGGAGAAGAGAGGAGAGGACGGGCTGCAGCCTCATAGAAGAAGGTGAGCTGGGGAAGATAAACCAAATGTATTCTTGTCAGTACTTACCCTGCTGAGGAGGGGGGAGGGGAGAGGGGAGAGGCTGTGTTTCCTCTTGCAGGGCTCCTCCTGTCTCTGAGGCTGATCGATAGATTTCATGTGAGGAGCAGTGCACTGCTTCTGGAGGAAGGACATGCCCTAATCTTCTCCCCCAATCTCTGCTACATCTCCCTACTCATTACCTGCCCACCCCCTCCTGTTCTACATTACCACATCCAATGTCTGTGAGCTGCTGGAGCACTACAAGTACCAGCATGCCAGGAAATGGGGGCAGCAGCAGTGTGTTCAATCAGGCTGATATTTAGATATTGTGTGTATACTTTATATATACTGTGTATATACTGTGTGCATGTGTATGCTGTATATATACTGTGTGTATGTGTATACTGTGTGTATACTTTGTGTATACTGTATATATACTGTGTGTATACTTTGTGTATACTGTATATATACTGTGTGTATAGTGTATGTATACTGTGTGTATAGTGTATGTATACTGTGTGTATAGTGTATGTGTATACTGTGTGTATAGTGTATGTGTATACTGGTGTATATACTGTGTGTATAGTGTGTATATAGTGTGTATACTGTGTGTATAGTGTATGTGTATACTGTGTATATACTGTGTGTATAGTGTATGTGTATACTGTGTGCATACTGTATGTATACTGTGTGTATAGTGTATGTGTATACTGTGTGTATAGTGTGTGTATAGTGTATGTGTATACTGTATGTATACTGTGTGTATAGTGTGTGTATACTGTGTGTATAGTGTATGTGTATACTGTATGTATACTGTATGTATAGTGTGTGTATAGTGTGTGTATAGTGTATGTGTATACTGTATGTATACTGTATGTATACTGTGTGTATAGTGTATGTATACTGTGTGTATAGTGTGTGTATACTGTATGTATACTGTGTGTATACT
Source organism: Pelophylax lessonae (assembly GCF_965119305.1). NCBI lineage: Eukaryota > Metazoa > Chordata > Amphibia > Anura > Ranidae > Pelophylax > Pelophylax lessonae. Next base: position 393,123,309 of record NC_138771.1, read on the forward strand.
GTGTGTATACTGTATGTATACTGTGTGTATACTGTGTGTATACTGTGTGTATACTGTGTGTATAGTGTATGTGTATACTGTGTGTATGTGTATACTGTATGTATACTGTATGTATACTGTGTGTATAGTGTATGTGTATACTGTATGTATACTGTGTGTATAGTGTGTGTATAGTGTATGTGTATACTGTATGTATACTGTATGTATACTGTGTGTATAGTGTATGTGTATACTGTGTGTATAGTGTATGTGTATAGTGTATGTGTATACTGTATGTATACTGTGTGTATACTGTATGTATACTGTGTGTATAGTGTGTGTATACTGTGTGTATAGTGTATGTGTATACTGTGTGTATAGTGTATGTGTATACTGTATGTATACTGTATGTATACTGTGTGTATAGTGTATGTGTATACTGTATGTATACTGTGTGTATAGTGTGTGTATAGTGTATGTGTATACTGTATGTATACTGTGTGTATAGTGTATGTGTATACTGTGTGTATAGTGTATGTGTATACTGTGTGTATACTGTGTGTATAGTGTATGTGTATACTGTATGTATACTGTGTGTATAGTGTGTGTATAGTGTATGTGTATACTGTATGTATACTGTATGTATACTGTGTGTATACTGTGTGTATAGTGTGTGTATACTGTATGTATAGTGTGTGTATAGTGTATGTGTATACTGTATGTATAGTGTGTGTATAGTGTATGTGTATACTGTATGTGTATACTGTATGTATACTGTATGTATAGTGTGTGTATAGTGTATGTGTATAGTGTGTGTATACTGTATGTATACTGTGTGTATAGTGTATGTGTATAGTGTATGTATACTGTATGTATAGTGTGTGTATAGTGTATGTGTATACTGTATGTATACTGTATGTATACTGTGTGTATAGTGTATGTGTATACTGTATGTATACTGTATGTATAGTGTGTGTATAGTGTGTGTATACTGTGTGTATAGTGTATGTGTATACTGTATGTATAGTGTGTGTATAGTGTGTGTATACTGTGTGTATAGTGTATGTGTATAGTGTATGTGTATAGTGTGTGTATACTGTGTGTATACTGTGTGTATAGTGTATGTGTATACTGTGTGTATACTGTGTGTATAGTGTATGTGTATACTGTATGTATACTGTGTGTATAGTGTATTGACTGCGGGTGACGTCAGACTCTCCTCCCTCCCTTCCGCATGCGTTACGTCCCTCGGGGCGGGACTTCCACAGGTGGGGGGGCGCAAATTACATGCCTTGCCCCGGGCGCTGACAACCCACGCTACGCCACTGGCGCCACCATCACTATCTCCACACCTTCCGCTTGAAGTCTTTGCAGGAATTTGAGAATGATGGGTACTGGAGGAAAGGCATAAGCCCTGCTGAACTCCCACCTGTCGGTTAGTGCATCTGTCCCGTAAGCTTGAGGACACTTGCCCCTCGTGACATACTTCTCCAACTTGTGGTTGCAAGGGGAGGCGAACAGATCGACTTCGGGAGATACTCCCAACGACAGAATCCATTTGAACGACTCCACATGGAGCGACCATTCGTTGTGGTTCAACTGGACCCTGGACAGAAAATCCGCTTGAACATTCTGTGAACCTGGGATGTAAACTGCCGAGATGTTTACTAGGTGAGTCTGGGCCCAGGACATGATCGGGTCTAATTCTCGTAGCAGAGAGAGACTCCGTGTCCCACCTTGTCTCTTCACATAAGACACTGCCGTGGTGTTGTCCATCCGAATCATTACAGATTTCCCCTCTAGCAGGTGTTGGAAAGATCGAAGACCCTGGTAGGCTGCTCGGAGTTCCAGTATATTGGAGACTGGAGTGTGTCTCTGAAAAGACCATCTCCCCTGTGTCATCTCTGTCAGACAATGAGCCCCCCAACCTGAGTTGCTGGCGTCTGTTGTGATTATAGTCCATGAGACTGGAACCAGAGAATGACAGTTGAGCAGATTCCTGCGTTGCAGCCACCAAAGAAGACTGTATCTCATGCTGGAGGAGATATGAATGTACTGATCTTTCTCTTCTGTGTTCCATTGTTGTAGGAACCCTTTTTGGAAGGGCCTCATATGCCAGAGAGCCCATTTGACCATTGGAGCCGTGGACACCATGGTGCCAATGATTTTGAGGCACTGAGAGGCTTTCAGCCGAGGAGAGGAAAGAGCCGGAAGGATTCTCTCCCTCACTACCGGTATCTTCTCTAATGGGAGAGAGATTGAATTCTCGACGGTGTCGAATTGCGCCCCAAGATAGACTAGGCGCTGAGTAGGCTCCAGCTGACTCTTTTGTAGGTTTAGCAGCCAGCCAAACTCTTTGAGGGTCGATATGACCTGATCTCTGTGTGCCAATAACTGATCCTTTTCTTGAGACAGAAGCAGAAGATCGTCTAAGTAATGATGTAGACGTATACCTTTCAATCTTATGAAGGCTACCACTGCTAGAAGAACTTTGGTGAATACTCTGGGTGAGGTAGACAGGCCGAAGGGTAGGCAAATGAATTGCAGATGCTGATTCCGAACACAGAAGCGAAGATATTTGTGGAAGTCGGTTGCCACAGGTACATGAAAATACGCATCCTTTAAATCTATTGAGGCGAGCCAATCTCCCGGCAGTACTGCCCTTTGAATAGTTGAGAGTGTTTCCATCTTGAATTTTTCGTTCTTTATGAACTTGTTCAGGTATGTGAGATCTATAACAGGTCTCCAGGCCCCGTTCTTCTTCTGGACTAAGAAGAGGGGTGAGTAAACCCCTTGAAATTTTTCTTGTTCCGGAACCGGAGCTACCGCTCCTTGAGCCACCAAGGCGTCTACATAGGCGAGCAAGACTTCTCTTCTCTCTTCTAGACAGGGTAAATGAGTTGAGATGAATCTTGGAACTGGATCTGCCAGAAATGACCATCTGTGGCCTGTAGAGACCGTCCTGACGGTCCAAAAGTCCGTGATTGAGGCCGCCCAGACATGCTGAAAATGGAGAAGACGTGCCCCCACCTGACATGCCTGGACGGGCCCAATCTCAAAAAGATTTAGTGGAATCTTGTCCAGCAGGCGCTGGATTTTTTGATGACCTCCGAGTAGAGGATTGACCACCTCTCCAGTTTCTTCGGAAATCTCTATTAGGCTTGTAAGAGCGTGCATCTCTTGATCTCTCCGTGTATTGCCTCCTAGGTTGAGGCTTCTTCTGACCAAATAGTCGTCTGTCTTGCGGGAGGAAACCTGACTTTCCGCCAGTAGCCTTGGCAATGGCGCTGTCTAGTTTGTTTCCAAAAAGGGAAGTATCCTCAAAAGGGATCTTACACCATGCCTGTTTAGAAGCTGGATCTGCAATCCACGGGCGAAGCCACAAGGCCCTCTTTGCTGTTACTGAGGATAGCATCGATCTGGACAGAAGACGCAGAACATCAATAGATGCTTCTCCTAAAAACACTGAAGCCAGCTTGAGTTCGTGAATAGGGGAACTTTCTACGGCTTCTTCCGAGAGACTTCCAAGTTTGGATTCTATATCGGAAACCCAGACTTCCATGGCTTTAGACATTGTTGCTAATGCCATCACAGGTTTGCAGGCCGCGCCGGCCGTCACAAAGATCCTCTTTAGGTCCAGATCTATCTTCCTATCCAAAGGGTCTTTGAAAGAGACCGCGTCATCTAGTGGCAAAGTGACATGCTTTGCTAATCTTGTAACTGCCGCATCCACAAGAGGAGCAGATTCCAGACGGGCGACATCTTCAGGTTTAAAGGGATATAATTTCCCAAGTTTGGAGGATAAGGAAGACTTACTATCCCCTTTACTCCATTCTTCAGTAATCACCTCTTGTAATTCAGAGAGGGAAGGGAAGTTGATACGCTCCTTACCAAGGTGCTTGAAGAACTTCCGCTGCTTTTTCTGAGGAGACACAGGATCCTCCCATCTGAGAGCTTCTTTAATGGCTCTGATCAGGGGTGAAACTAGGGCGAACTCAAAGCCGCCTACAGCCCCTTCTTCTTCCGAATCACTGTCAGATGACTTTGCAGAAGTAATACTCGGTTGAGAGGGGCCTTGATCTTCCTGCACTTCCCCTGGAGAACTGGATGTGGTGGGACCAAGTGGTGGGACTGTACCCCAATCTTTCAGGGACTGTTGTACTATTCTCTTCACTAGAGATTCCAATCTTTGATCCTTTTGCCCCCTCTCACCGGCTGCATGAGCAAAACATGGCTCACATAGGGACTTGTCCTCCGGGACATGCGCCCCACAACCCCAACAGGCTCTCTGGTGTGTGCGGTGACTCTGGTATCGTGTATGGTGTCTGGGGGAGGAATTGGAGCGTCTCCCTTGTTGCCTACTCCCTGATGGAGATTCACGGCGTTTAGATCTGGAGGATGAACTCCCACGAGGTCTGACAGGGTCTCTTTCTTGTGGTAAATCAGGCCTGGGAGAGCTGATGGAAAAAAGAGAAAATCGGGGAGACACTGGATTTAGCCATGACCTAGGGACCAGCAAGCCCTCCCCGCCCCCCCCTCTGAAAAATGCCAACACCCACCTGTTGTGAGAGGGCTGGCCACAGGAGGGCGGTGACGCAGGATCCATACTTCAGGCCAAACAACCAGACTGATAAAGAAAGGTAATACATATCAGACACCATGTCAGTGATACATTGTGAGGTGACAACCCTCCGCCCCCCCCCCCCCCCCTCTGCAGTCAAGTCTCCATTGCACATACCTGTAGCAAGGAATCCAGAGACACTGGGAAGCTGCCGCAACGCCCACAGTACATTCCCAAAGTACAGGGGAATCGTCAGCTGTTTAAATCTCCCGCCGGAATGACGTCAGCGGTGATGCGGCCGTGATCGCTAATGCGCATGTGCGAACCAAGCCTCGACTTCGCTCGCGGCGCACTGCGCATGCGCGGGACCACGAAGCGTCTACCGATTGGACGCTAGAAGCAGAGGAGGAAGAGGAAGGGTTTGTTGGAACGCAGGAAGGGTTTGCTGGAACGCAGGAAGCGTTCCAGCGCCATTGGGCCAAACAAACAAATTGTACAGTGATAGAAAAAGAGACAAACAAAGTGTACATAAATAACAAATACCGCTGCCATGAAGGGAAGCAATGCGAATCTTCAGACCCATGTCAGAGAATGCCAATCAAGCTTCAGTCGACCGCAGAGAGCAGGGGATTTTAAATGTCACTCACCTGCCCGTGGCTGGGCTCTGGACATGCAGACACCATCCAAAGTATCCTAAGGTAAGCTGGACGTAGTAAGACATCAGAAGTGTAGGTCCTTGGAGGAGGACAAAAAATGAACACCTGCTGTACCTGAGAGCTGAAATTTATGGGAGGGGGGTCCTATACCCTTGGAGTGGAGGCGGGGTTAACCCACACGTAGGCTGCCATGGAGACAGACAGGAAAAAGGCTTTTTAGAACTTGGAGAATAAAATAGAGTCATTTTAACCAAAAACAATTTTTCAGGCCATTGGAGCCCAAATAAAGTTATCTTGTCTAAAACCGGCTTTTTAAGGCTCTAAAAGACAAAATATACAGTAATTTTGACTAAATATTTTTTTCTGACCTTTGGTGACCAAATGCAGTTATTTTGACTAAAAAAAGGCTTTTTAGACACTTGGAGACCAAAATAGAGTCATTTTGACCAAAGAAATTTTTTCAGGCCATTGGAGCCCAAATGGCCGGTTTTAGACAAATCGTGTCTAAAACCGGCTTTTTAAGGCTCTTAAAAGACAAAAATACCGTCATTTTGACTAAAAAAATTTTAGACCTTTGGTTGACCATATGCCGTTATTGTGACTAAAAAGGCTTTTTAGACACTTCGAGACCAAAATCGAGTCATTTTGACCAAAAAAAATTTCAGGCCATTGGATCCCAAATAAAGTTATCTTGTCTAAAACCGGCTTTTTAAGGCTCTAGAAGACAAAAATAGAGTAATTTTGACAAAAAAATTTTCAGACCTTTGGTGACCAAATGCAGTTTTTCTGACTACAAAAGGCTTTTAAGACACTTGGAGACCAAAATAGAGTCATTTTGACCAAAAAATATTTTTCAGGCCATTGGAGCCAAATGTCTAAAATCTTGTCTAAAACCGGCTTTTTAAGGCTCTACAAGACATAAATGTAGTCATTTTGACTAAAAAAAATTTCAGAAGTTTGGTGACCAAATGCAGTTATTTTGACTAAAAAATGATTTTTAGACACTTGAATACCAAAATAGAGTCATTTTGACCAAAACATTTTTTCAGGCCATTGGAGCCCAAATTGCCGATTTTAGACAAATCTTGTCTAAACCCAGCTTTTTAAGGCTCTAAAAGACAAAAATACAGTCATTTTGACTAAAATTTTTTTTAGACCTTTGGTGACCAAATGCAGTTATTTTGACTAAAAAAGGCTTTTAAGACACTTGGAGACCAAATCAGAGTCATTTTGACCAAAAACATTTTCAGGCCATTGGAGAGCAAAATGCAGCTATCTTGACTAAAACCGGCTTTTTAAGGCTCTAAAATACAAAAATACAGTCATTTTGACTAAAATTGTTTTTCATACCTTTGGTGACCAAATGCAGTTATTTTGAATAAAATGGACTTTTAAGATACTTGGAGACCAAAATACAGTCATTTTGACCCCAAAAAATTTTTTTCAGACCATTGGAGACAAAATACAGTAATCTTGTCTAAAACCGGCTTTTTAAGACTCTAAAAGACAAAAATATAGTAATTTTGACTAAAAAATTTTTTCAGACCTTTGGTAACCAAATGCAGTTATTTTGACTAAAAAAGGCTTTTAAAAAACATGGAGACCAAAATAGAGTCATTTTGACCAAAAACATTTTCAGGCCATTGGAGAGCAAAATGCAGCTATCTTGACTAAAACTGTCTTTTTAAGACTCTAAAATACAAAAATACAGTCATTTGGAATAAATTATTTTTTCATTCACAGGATACAGAAGTAAGTGTCGGCCGTAAAAGGCCCCAAAAATTAGCCCACATGGGTTTACCTGACAGCTAAGAACGTAGTATTTGGTGGCTGAAGGTATATTAGGCATTCACAGGGTACAGAAGTAAGTGATGGCCTGTATAACCCCAAAAATTAGCCCACATGGGTTTAATTGACAGCTAAGAACGTAGTATTCTTTGGCTGAAGGTACATTAGGCATTCACTGGATACAGAAGTAAGTGTCGGCCATAAAAGGCCCCAAAAAATAGCCAACATGGGTTTACCTGACAGCTAAGAATGTAGTATTCTGTGGCTGAAGGTACATCAGGTATTTACAGGATAAAGAAGTAAGTGTCGGCCATAAAAGGCCCCAAAAATGAACCCAAACGGGTTTACCTGACAGCTAAGAAAGTAGTATTCTGTGGCTGAAGGTACATTAGGCATTCACTGGATAAAGAGGTAAGTGTCGGCCATAAAAGGCCCCAAAAAATAGCCCACATCAGTTTACCTGACAACTAAGAACGTAGTATTTGGTGGCTGGAGGTACATTAGGCATTCACACAGTATACAGAAGTAAGTGTCGGCCTGTATAGGCCCCAAACATTAGCTCACATGGTTTTAACTGACAGCAAAGAACATAGTATTTAATGGCTGGAGGTACATTAGGCATTCACACAGTATACAAAAGTAAGTGTCGGCCTCTATAAGCCCCAAAAATTATCTCACATGGGTTTAACTGACAGCAAAGAACGTAGTATATTTGATGGCTGGAGGTACATTAGGCATTCACACGGTATACAGAAGAAAGGGTCGGCCTGTATAGGCCCCAAAAAATAGCTCACATGGGTTTAACTGACAGCAAAGAATGTAGAATTTGATGGCTAGAGGTATATTAGGCATTCACACAGTATACAGAAGTAAGTGTCGGCATGTATAGACCCCAAAAATGAGCTCACATGGGTTTAACTGACAGTTAAGAATGTAGTATTTGGTGGCTGAAGGTACATTAGGCATTCACAGGATATAGAAGTAAGTGTCGGCCTGTATAGTCCCCAAAAATTAGCCCACATGGGTTTTACTGACAGCTAAGAACATAGTATTCTGTAGCTGAAGGTACATTAGGCATTCAAACAGTATACAGAAGTAAGTGTCGGCCTGTATGGGCCCCAAAAATTAGCTCACATGGGTTTAACTGACAGCAAAGAACGTAGTATTTGATGGCTAGAGGTACATTAGGCATTCAAAGGATACAGAAGTAAGTGTCAGCCTGTATAGGCCCCAAAAATTAGCTCACATGGGTTTATCTGACACTCACCTTCAGCCACTGAATACTACGTTCTTAGCTGTCAGTTAAACCCATGTGGGCTAATTTTTGGGGCCGATACAGGCCAACACTTACTAATGTACCCTGTAAATGCCTAATGTACCTTCAGCCACCAAATACTACGTTTTTAGCTGTCAGGCTAATTTTTGGGGACTTTTATGGCCGACACTTACTTCTGTATCCTGTGAATGCCTAATGTACCTTCAGCCACAGAATACTAAATACATTCATTTTGACAAAAAAATTTCAGACCATTGGGGACCAAATGCAGTTATCTTGTCTAAAACCGGCTTTTAACCACCTTACAACTGGGCCATTGTAGATATATGGCCGGGCGGGAGTCTCGTCCTTCTGAATGGAAGTTCCGGAACGTCCTTCAGAAGGAGAGGACACAGAGCAACAAGACTCGGCAGGAGGGCCCTGTGATTGGCCCTCCTGATCACATGATGGCTGTGTCCAATCACAGCCGTCATGTAATGTCAATACAGCCGTTGTAACGGCTTAGATCTCTTCTCCTCCTGACAGATGCTGTCAGTGAGGAGAAGAGGAGAGGATCTATTCTGCAGCCGGAATGATCAGTGAGTATTTCTGATTACTCACTGATCACAGGGGGGGTCTGTGCTGGTAATCAGATTACCAGTGCAGCCCTGGGGGAGGGGGTGCCACTAGAGCCACCAGGGATGCCCACCCATGACCACCAGGGATGCCCACCATGGCCACCAGGGATGGCAAACGGGGCTCAGAGAGCCTGCCAGTGGTGCCCCCCTATCAGTGCTGCCCACCAATGCCATCTATCAGTGCTGCCCACCAGTGCTCATTATTGCCATCTATCAGTGCCGCCCACCAGTGCCCATTATTGCCCACCAGTGCTGCCTATCAGTGCCCATCAGTGCCCCTCATCAGTGCCGATCAGTCCCGCCCATCAGTGCCACCTATCAGTGCCCATCAGTGCCGCCGATCAGTCCCCATCAGTGCTGCCTATCAGTGCCCATCAGCGCTGCCTATCAGTGCCCACCAATGCTGCATATCAGTGCTATCTATCAGTGCCACATATCAGTGCCCATCAGTGCTGCATATCAGTGCTACCTATCAGTGCCCATCAGTGCTGCATATCAGTGCCACCCCATCAGTGCCACCCCATCAGTGCCACCCCATCAGTGTCTCCTCATCAGTGCCTGTGAGTGTGGCGTCATCAGTGCTCTTTAGTGCAGGAAAAAACGTATCCATTTACAAAATTTTATAACCTAAACAAAAAACTTTTTTTTTTTTCAAACTTTTCGGTATTTTTTTATTTGTGCACCAAAAATGAAAAAACCTGGTGGTGATCAAATACCACCAAAAGAAAGCTCTATTTGTGGGGAAAAAATGACACAAATTTGGTTTAGGTACAGTGTTGCATGACCGCACAATTGTCATTCAAAATGCAACAGCGCTAAAAGCTGAAAATTGGTCTGGGAAGGAAGGGGGTTTAAGTGCCCAGTATTGAGGTGGTTAAAGACTCTAAAAGACAAAAATACAGTCATTTTGACTAAAAAAATTTGTCAGACCTTTGGTGACTAAATGCAGTTATTTTGACTAAAGAAGGCTTTTTGGACACTTGGAAACCAAAATAGAGTCATTTTGACCAAAAAATATTTTCAGGCCAGTGGAGACTTAATGGCCAGTTTTAGACAAATCTTGTCTAAAACCGGCTTTTTAAGGCTCTAAAAGACAAAAATACAGTCATTTTGACTAGATTTCTTTTTCAGACCTTTGGTGACCAAATGTCGTTATTTTGACTAAAAAAGGCTTTTTAGAAACTTGGAGAACAAAATAGAGTCATTTTAACCAAAAACAATTTTTCAGGCCATTGGAGCCCAAATAAAGTTATCTTGTCTAAAACCGGCTTTTTAAGGCTCTAAAAGACAAAATATACAGTAATTTTGACTAAATATTTTTTTCTGACCTTTGGTGACCAAATGCAGTTATTTTGACTAAAAAAAGGCTTTTTAGACACTTGGAGACCAAAATAGAGTCATTTTGACCAAAGAAATTTTTTCAGGCCATTGGAGCCCAAATGGCCGGTTTTAGACAAATCGTGTCTAAAACCGGCTTTTTAAGGCTCTTAAAAGACAAAAATACCGTCATTTTGACTAAAAAAAATTTAGACCTTTGGTTGACCATATGCCGTTATTGTGACTAAAAAGGCTTTTTAGACACTTCGAGACCAAAATCGAGTCATTTTGACCAAAAAAATTTCAGGCCATTGGATCCCAAATAAAGTTATCTTGTCTAAAACCGGCTTTTTAAGGCTCTAGAAGACAAAAATAGAGTAATTTTGACAAAAAAATTTTCAGACCTTTGGTGACCAAATGCAGTTTTTCTGACTACAAAAGGCTTTTAAGACACTTGGAGACCAAAATAGAGTCATTTTGACCAAAAAATATTTTTCAGGCCATTGGAGCCAAATGTCTAAAATCTTGTCTAAAACCGGCTTTTTAAGGCTCTACAAGACATAAATGTAGTCATTTTGACTAAAAAAAATTTCAGAAGTTTGGTGACCAAATGCAGTTATTTTGACTAAAAAATGATTTTTAGACACTTGAATACCAAAATAGAGTCATTTTGACCAAAACATTTTTTCAGGCCATTGGAGCCCAAATTGCAGATTTTAGACAAATCTTGTCTAAACCCAGCTTTTTAAGGCTCTAAAAGACAAAAATACAGTCATTTTGACTAAATTTTTTTTTAGACCTTTGGTGACCAAATGCAGTTATTTTGACTAAAAAAAAGGCTTTTTAGACACTTGGAGACCAAAATAGAGTCATTTTGACCAAAGAAATTTTTTCAGGCCATTGGAGCCCAAATGGCCAGTTTTAGACAAATCGTGTCTAAAACCGGCTTTTTAAGGCTCTTAAAAGACAAAAATACCGTCATTTTGACTAAAAAAAATTTAGACCTTTGGTTGACCATATGCCGTTATTGTGACTAAAAAGGCTTTTTAGACACTTCGAGACCAAAATCGAGTCATTTTGACCAAAAAAATTTCAGGCCATTGGATCCCAAATAAAGTTATCTTGTCTAAAACCGGCTTTTTAAGGCTCTAGAAGACAAAAATAGAGTAATTTTGACAAAAAAATTTTCAGACCTTTGGTGACCAAATGCAGTTTTTCTGACTACAAAAGGCTTTTAAGACACTTGGAGACCAAAATAGAGTCATTTTGACCAAAAAATATTTTTCAGGCCATTGGAGCCAAATGTCTAAAATCTTGTCTAAAACCGGCTTTTTAAGGCTCTACAAGACATAAATGTAGTCATTTTGACTAAAAAAATTTCAGAAGTTTGGTGACCAAATGCAGTTATTTTGACTAAAAAATGATTTTTAGACACTTGAATACCAAAATAGAGTCATTTTGACCAAAACATTTTTTCAGGCCATTGGAGCCCAAATTGCAGATTTTAGACAAATCTTGTCTAAACCCAGCTTTTTAAGGCTCTAAAAGACAAAAATACAGTCATTTTGACTAAATTTTTTTTTAGACCTTTGGTGACCAAATGCAGTTATTTTGACTAAAAAAAGGCTTTTTAGACACTTGGAGACCAAAATAGAGTCATTTTGACCAAAGAAATTTTTTCAGGCCATTGGAGCCCAAATGGCCGGTTTTAGACAAATCGTGTCTAAAACCGGCTTTTTAAGGCTCTTAAAAGACAAAAATACCGTCATTTTGACTAAAAAAAATTTAGACCTTTGGTTGACCATATGCCGTTATTGTGACTAAAAAGGCTTTTTAGACACTTCGAGACCAAAATCGAGTCATTTTGACCAAAAAAATTTCAGGCCATTGGATCCCAAATAAAGTTATCTTGTCTAAAACCGGCTTTTTAAGGCTCTAGAAGACAAAAATAGAGTAATTTTGACAAAAAAATTTTCAGACCTTTGGTGACCAAATGCAGTTTTTCTGACTACAAAAGGCTTTTAAGACACTTGGAGACCAAAATAGAGTCATTTTGACCAAAAAATATTTTTCAGGCCATTGGAGCCAAATGTCTAAAATCTTGTCTAAAACCGGCTTTTTAAGGCTCTACAAGACATAAATGTAGTCATTTTGACTAAAAAAATTTCAGAAGTTTGGTGACCAAATGCAGTTATTTTGACTAAAAAATGATTTTTAGACACTTGAATACCAAAATAGAGTCATTTTGACCAAAACATTTTTTCAGGCCATTGGAGCCCAAATTGCAGATTTTAGACAAATCTTGTCTAAACCCAGCTTTTTAAGGCTCTAAAAGACAAAAATACAGTCATTTTGACTAAATTTTTTTTTAGACCTTTGGTGACCAAATGCAGTTATTTTGACTAAAAAAAGGCTTTTTAGACACTTGGAGACCAAAATAGAGTCATTTTGACCAAAGAAATTTTTTCAGGCCATTGGAGCCCAAATGGCCGGTTTTAGACAAATCGTGTCTAAAACCGGCTTTTTAAGGCTCTTAAAAGACAAAAATACCGTCATTTTGACTAAAAAAAATTTAGACCTTTGGTTGACCATATGCCGTTATTGTGACTAAAAAGGCTTTTTAGACACTTCGAGACCAAAATCGAGTCATTTTGACCAAAAAAATTTCAGGCCATTGGATCCCAAATAAAGTTATCTTGTCTAAAACCGGCTTTTTAAGGCTCTAGAAGACAAAAATAGAGTAATTTTGACAAGAAAATTTTCAGACCTTTGGTGACCAAATGCAGTTTTTCTGACTACAAAAGGCTTTTAAGACACTTGGAGACCAAAATAGAGTCATTTTGACCAAAAAATATTTTTCAGGCCATTGGAGCCAAATGTCTAAAATCTTGTCTAAAACCGGCTTTTTAAGGCTCTACAAGACATAAATGTAGTCATTTTGACTAAAAAAAATTTCAGAAGTTTGGTGACCAAATGCAGTTATTTTGACTAAAAAATGATTTTTAGACACTTGAATACCAAAATAGAGTCATTTTGACCAAAACATTTTTTCAGGCCATTGGAGCCCAAATTGCAGATTTTAGACAAATGTTGTCTAAACCCAGCTTTTTAAGGCTCTAAAAGACAAAAATACAGTCATTTTGACTAAATTTTTTTTTAGACCTTTGGTGACCAAATGCAGTTATTTTGACTAAAAAAAGGCTTTTTAGACACTTGGAGACCAAAATAGAGTCATTTTGACCAAAGAAATTTTTTCAGGCCATTGGAGCCCAAATGGCCGGTTTTAGACAAATCGTGTCTAAAACCGGCTTTTTAAGGCTCTTAAAAGACAAAAATACCGTCATTTTGACTAAAAAAAATTTAGACCTTTGGTTGACCATATGCCGTTATTGTGACTAAAAAGGCTTTTTAGACACTTCGAGACCAAAATCGAGTCATTTTGACCAAAAAAATTTCAGGCCATTGGATCCCAAATAAAGTTATCTTGTCTAAAACCGGCTTTTTAAGGCTCTAGAAGACAAAAATATAGTAATTTTGACAAAAAAATTTTCAGACCTTTGGTGACCAAATGCAGTTTTTCTGACTACAAAAGGCTTTTAAGACACTTGGAGACCAAAATAGAGTCATTTTGACCAAAAAATATTTTTCAGGCCATTGGAGCCAAATGTCTAAAATCTTGTCTAAAACCGGCTTTTTAAGGCTCTACAAGACATAAATGTAGTCATTTTGACTAAAAAAAATTTCAGAAGTTTGGTGACCAAATGCAGTTATTTTGACTAAAAAATGATTTTTAGACACTTGAATACCAAAATAGAGTCATTTTGACCAAAACATTTTTTCAGGCCATTGGAGCCCAAATTGCAGATTTTAGACAAATCTTGTCTAAACCCAGCTTTTTAAGGCTCTAAAAGACAAAAATACAGTCATTTTGACAAAATTTTTTTTTAGACCTTTGGTGACCAAATGCAGTTATTTTGACTAAAAAAGGCTTTTAAGACACTTGGAGACCAAATCAGAGTCATTTTGACCAAAAACATTTTCAGGCCATTGGAGAGCAAAATTCAGCTATCTTGACTAAAACCGACTTTTTAAGACTCTAAAATACAAAAATACAGTCATTTTGACTAAAAAAATTTTCAGACCTTTGGTGACCAAATGCAGTTATTTTGACTAAAAAAGGCTTTTAAGACACTTGGAGACCAAATCAGAGTCATTTTGACCAAAAACATTTTCAGGCCATTGGAGAGCAAAATGCAGCTATCTTGACTAAAACCGGCTTTTTAAGGCTCTAAAATACAAAAATACAGTCATTTTGACTAAAATTGTTTTTCATACCTTTGGTGACCAAATGCAGTTATTTTGAATAAAATGGACTTTTAAGATACTTGGAGACCAAAATACAGTCATTTTGACCCCAAAAAATTTTTTTCAGACCATTGGAGACAAAATACAGTAATCTTTTCTAAAACCGGCTTTTTAAGACTCTAAAAGACAAAAATATAGTAATTTTGACTAAAAATTTTTTTCAGACCTTTGGTAACTAAATGCAGTTATTTTGACTAAAAAAGGCTTTTAAAAAACTTGGAGACCAAAATAGAGTCATTTTGACCAAAAACATTTTCAGGCCATTGGAGAGCAAAATGCAGCTATCTTGACTAAAACTGTCTTTTTAAGACTTTAAAATACAAAAATACAGTCATTTGGAATAAATTATTTTTTCATTCACAGGATACAGAAGTAAGTGTCGGCCGTAAAAGGCCCCAAAAATTAGCCCACATGGGTTTACCTGACAGCTAAGAACGTAGTTGTCAGGAAAGAGCTCACCTGCTGGTGGCACTGTAGCTCCCAGATCCATAAGCTGCAGTTCCAGTGTCCACCAGCGGGTGTCTCTCAGTAGTCAGAAGCGAACATCTTATGCAATCAGTCATCACCTGATGCTGGTTGCAGGAAGTATATTTAAACCCTGTGTATGCTTCTTCTCACTGCCTTGGTATTGTCTCCATGTGCGCCTGACCTGCATGCCTGTGTCCCTGTATCCTGATCCTGGACTCTGATCCTGACCCTGACCCTGCAGCCTGATTCCTTCCTTCCTGTTTGCTTACTCCGTCTCCTGCAACCCTCTCTCTGTTCTGTCTTGCTCCCAGCTCCCTCTGCTTGATCTCCCGTGTATGACCCCGGCTCTGTTACTATTACTATTCATTTATCCTGTTTTGTATATATTTGGTTTGAGCAGTTGTTTGCTGTGTGTCACTATTGTTTGGGTATCTGATTGGATTTACACAGTTATAGTTTTCTGGAGGTGCGTTTACATTTGTGTTATTCACTTATTTTTAAATAAATTATATTCTTTACACCTTAATTATGTCTAATGTTCTCTGTGTCAGTCCACACATTTCTGGTCACACCTGTTGCTGACAGAATACCAAGGCCAGTCCTGACCAGAAGTGGCTGCACAGAGAAGCCATCTTAGCTCTGTTGTTTGTGGCAAGATGCATCTTGAGGAGGTAATTTACTTTTCTTTGCTGGTGACAGAGGAAAAGGAATACTGCTGCCAGATATTAAAGGAGTGGGCCAGGGACCAGCTGTTAGAATGCATTCGTCTTGCTCATTCCCTAGTTGATCAGGGCAGGATGCTGTTTGATGATGTTCAGCCATTGATTCAAGTTTGTGCAGAGTTGGCTTTGTCCAGTATTCCTAAAGAAAGTGATGACTTTTCTCCCCCCTTTAGTATGGCTCAGGTAGAATCACTGGTATGGTTATTGGAGGATGACTCCTCTTATTTCTTTGAGCACTATTCAGCATGTTCCCAACAGGTGCTAGTAGATTGTATTAATGCAGTGCAGTCTCTTGTCAGACAGGCAGAGTGTAAACTGAATCTTGTTCAACCGTTATTACAAGCATGGTCAGATATATTGCACTCAGCTTCAGTCAGTTTGCAACAACCCCTTCCTACTGCTAGACACCTGCCTGCTCAAACATCTCTCTCTCCATCACCCACAGCAACCACAGTTGCAGCCCAGTTTACCCTTCTACCAACCATATGTCAGTACCCTGTTCCCACTTGCTGCACCTACCCTGCCTTTAACTCCTTGAAGCTTACCTCTTCTCCACTGTCTGCACCAATCCTTCAGAAATCCTCCTTAGTTACTGCTCCCTCTTTTTCAAAACCCCCCAGCTTTTCTTTGCTACCAGCTGCTCCCCCTACTCACAGCCCTGTGTTCACATGCAGAACCTCAGTGGCAAAACCCAAAAAGAAACGAAAGTTTTTCCCAACTTGCAAAATCTTGCCACTATCCAATTGTGCATCCACACCAGCGGATCTGCTCCAGCCTGCATCCATGCCTGCTTCCACGCCAGTGGATCTACCCCAGCCTGCTTCCACGCCAGCCGATCTGCTTCAGTTTGCTTCCACACTAGCCGATCTGCCTGCATCCACGCCAGCGGATCTGCTCCATCCTGCATCCACGCCAGCGGATCTGCCTGCTTCCACGCCAGCGGATCTGCCTGCTTCCACGCCAGCCGATCTGCTCCAGCCTGCATCCACGCCAGCTGATCTGCTCCAGCTTGCTTCCACGCCAGCCGATCTGCTCCAGCCTACTTCCACGCCAGCCGAACTGCTCCAGCCTGAAGTTCTGGTCCCTTTTGTCCAGCCTGAAGTTCTGGTCCCTTTTGTCCAGCCTGAAGTTCTGGTCCCTTTTGTCCAGCCTGAAGTTCTGGTCCCTTTTGCCCAGCCTGAAGTTCCGGTCCCTTTTGCCCAGCCTGAAGTTCCGGTCCCTTTTGCCCAGCCTGAAGTTCCGGTCCCTGCTGCCCAGCTTGAAGTTCCGGTCCCTGCTGCCCAGCTTGAAGTTCCGGTCCCTGCTGCCCAGCTTGAAGTTCCGGTCCCTGCTGCCCAGCTTGAAGTTCCGGTCCCTGCTGCCCAGCTTGAAGTTCCGGTCCCTGCTGCCCAGCTTGAAGTTCCGGTCCCTGTTGCCCAGCTTGAAGTTTCGGTCCCTGTTGCCCAGCTTGAAGTTTCGGTCCCTGTTGCCCAGCCAAAGGGGCAGGTGCCCAATGCCCAGCCTGTCTCTGGACATCCTGTCCCTAACAACCTGCCTGCCTCTGATGGTCTGCTGCTCGATGACACGTCTACCCCTAGGGATCTGCTGTCTGACAACCTGCCTTCTTCTGCCTCTGATCCGGTGACAGATGTCCAGCCTGATGATCCCATGCTTGATGTCCAGCATGCGTCTGATGATCCTTTTACCATTGACCAGCCTGATCTTACTTCTCTTCTACTTACCACCCAGCCGGGTTCTACTGACTCAATACCAGCTGCTCGGTTGGACTGTCATGCAAAAACAAAGTGTTCACCTGCTAATGGGTTTGAAAGCTCTGAGTCCTCGCATGCTTTATATGGGTTACCTGCTTGGCCTGAAATTCGTTTGTCGGTTGCCTCGGTTGAGTCCCTCTGGCAGAGTGTTGTTCCTATGGCTCCAAAGCCTGGTGGTCCGGACATGCCCATGGTAACTAGTAGCTGCATTTGCCTTCATGGCCCTGGTCATGGTAAGCTCCTGGGGAATGGAGGGGTACTATCTGTGCCTCTCCATGATCCGGATGCGCTTGCCCCAGCTTTGGGTGCACTAGGGGACCCGGGTCAGGTAACCAGTGCCTCAGAGATACCTAGGTGGCTTTTGAAGTGCAGAGTAAGTCCTGGAAACCAGGCAAGCTACTTGGTTATGGCGAGACACTTCTGTGTCAGAGTTCTGGTATTGTCACATGACCCCATGGCTAAGTCTGCAGGCAACTCGTGGGACCCCAGCAATGGGGTACCTGCTGTTCTGAGGGACTTGAAGTATCAAATTCTGTACATGTCAGAGGATCTGGCCAGCAGGACACCCAGCCAGTTGCTTGACCTCAGCGGTGGGATACCCAGTCAGTCACCTGACCCAGGCGGTGGGACACTTTGCCTATTGTTGGATCTTGGCAATGGGGCATCTCGCTTGGAACCCGGCACTTCTTCAGCCTACAAGGAACTTTTGCTCTGGATTTGTGCAGCAAATGACTGTCTTTTATGGACTGGTTTAGCTAGGGTTTTTTGGAGCGTCCTGAGGCCGCTCCTTAGAGGGGGGGTACTGTCAGGAAAGAGCTCACCTGCTGGTGGCACTGTAGCTCCCAGATCCATAAGCTGCAGTTCCAGTGTCCACCAGCGGGTGTCTCTCAGTAGTCAGAAGCGAACATCTTATGCAATCAGTCATCACCTGATGCTGGTTGCAGGAAGTATATTTAAACCCTGTGTATGCTTCTTCTCACTGCCTTGGTATTGTCTCCATGTGCGCCTGACCTGCATGCCTGTGTCCCTGTATCCTGATCCTGGACTCTGATCCTGACCCTGACCCTGCAGCCTGATTCCTTCCTTCCTGTTTGCTTACTCCGTCTCCTGCAACCCTCTCTCTGTTCTGTCTTGCTCCCAGCTCCCTCTGCTTGATCTCCCGTGTATGACCCCGGCTCTGTTACTATTACTATTCATTTATCCTGTTTTGTATATATTTGGTTTGAGCAGTTGTTTGCTGTGTGTCACTATTGTTTGGGTATCTGATTGGATTTACACAGTTATAGTTTTCTGGAGGTGCGTTTACATTTGTGTTATTCACTTATTTTTAAATAAATTATATTCTTTACACCTTAATTATGTCTAATGTTCTCTGTGTCAGTCCACACATTTCTGGTCACACCTGTTGCTGACAGTAGTATTTGGTGGCTGAAGGTATATTAGGCATTCACAGGGTACAGAAGTAAGTGATGGCCTGTATAACCCCAAAAATTAGCCCACATGGGTTTAATTGACAGCTAAGAACGTAGTATTCTTTGGCTGAAGGTACATTAGGCATTCACTGGATACAGAAGTAAGTGTCGGCCATAAAAGGCCCCAAAAAATAGCCAACATGGGTTTACCTGACAGCTAAGAATGTAGTATTCTGTGGCTGAAGGTACATCAGGCATTTACAGGATAAAGAAGTAAGTGTCGGCCATAAAAGGCCCCAAAAATGAACCCAAACGGGTTTACCTGACAGCTAAGAAAGTAGTATTCTGTGGCTGAAGGTACATTAGGCATTCACTGGATAAAGCGGTAAGTGTCGGCCATAAAAGGCCCCAAAAAATAGCCCACATCAGTTTACCTGACAACTAAGAACGTAGTATTTGGTGGCTGGAGGTACATTAGGCATTCACACAGTATACAGAAGTAAGTGTCGGCCTGTATAGGCCCCAAACATTAGCTCACATGGTTTTAACTGACAGCAAAGAACATAGTATTTAATGGCTGGAGGTACATTAGGCATTCACACAGTATACACAAGTAAGTGTCGGCCTCTATAAGCCCCAAAAATTAGCTCACATGGGTTTAACTGACAGCAAAGAACGTAGTATTTAATGGCTGGAGGTACATTAGGCATTCACATGATACAGAAGTAAGTGTCGGACTGTATAGGCCCCAAAAATGAGCTCACATGGGTTTAACTGACAGCAAAGAACGTAGTGTATTTGATGGCTGGAGGTACATTAGGCATTCACACAGTATACAAAAGTAAGTGTCGGCCTGTATAGGCCCCAAAATTATCTCACATGGGTTTAACTGACAGCAAAGAACGTAGTATATTTGATGGCTGGAGGTACATTAGGCATTCACACGGTATACAGAAGAAAGGGTCGGCCTGTATAGGCCCCAAAAAATAGCTCACATGGGTTTAACTGACAGCAAAGAATGTAGTATTTGATGGCTAGAGGTATATTAGGCATTCACAGAGTATACAGAAGTAAGTGTCGGCATGTATAGACCCCAAAAATGAGCTCACATGGGTTTAACTGACAGTTAAGAATGTAGTATTTGGTGGCTGAAGGTACATTAGGCATTCACAGGATATAGAAGTAAGTGTCGGCCTGTATAGTCCCCAAAAATTAGCCCACATGGGTTTTACTGACAGCTAAGAACATAGTATTCTGTAGCTGAAGGTACATTAGGCATTCAAACAGTATACAGAAGTAAGTGTCGGCCTGTATGGGCCCCAAAAATTAGCTCACATGGGTTTAACTGACAGCAAAGAACGTAGTATTTGATGGCTAGAGGTACATTAGGCATTCAAAGGATACAGAAGTAAGTGTCAGCCTGTATAGGCCCCAAAAATTAGCTCACATGGGTTTATCTGACACTCACCTTCAGCCACTGAATACTACGTTCTTAGCTGTCAGTTAAACCCATGTGGGCTAATTTTTGGGGCCGATACAGGCCAACACTTACTAATGTACCCTGTAAATGCCTAATGTACCTTCAGCCACCAAATACTACGTTTTTAGCTGTCAGGCTAATTTTTGGGGACTTTTATGGCTGACACTTACTTCTGTATCCTGTGAATGCCTAATGTACCTTCAGCCACAGAATACTAAATACATTCATTTTGACAAAAAAAATTTCAGACCATTGGGGACCAAATGCAGTTATCTTGTCTAAAACCGGCTTTTAACCACCTTACAACTGGGCCATTGTAGATATATGGCCGGGCGGGAGTCTCGTCCTTCTGAATGGACGTTCCGGAACGTCCTTCAGAAGGAGAGGACACAGAGCAACAAGACTCGGCAGGAGGGCCCTGTGATTGGCCCTCCTGATCACATGATGGCTGTGTCCAATCACAGCCGTCATGTAATGTCAATACAGCCGTTGTAACGGCTTAGATCTCTTCTCCTCCTGACAGATGCTGTCAGTGAGGAGAAGAGGAGAGGATCTATTCTGCAGCCGGAATGATCAGTGAGTATTTCTGATTACTCACTGATCACAGGGGGGGTCTGTGCTGGTAATCAGATTACCAGTGCAGCCCTGGGGGAGGGGGTGCCACTAGAGCCACCAGGGATGCCCACCCATGACCACCAGGGATGCCCACCATGGCCACCAGGGATGGCAAACGGGGCTCAGAGAGCCTGCCAGTGGTGCCCCCCTATCAGTGCTGCCCACCAATGCCATCTATCAGTGCTGCCCACCAGTGCCCATTATTGCCATCTATCAGTGCTGCCCACCAGTGCCCATTATTGCCCACCAGTGCTGCCTATCAGTGCCCATCAGTGCCCCTCATCAGTGCCGATCAGTCCCACCCATCAGTGCCACCTATCAGTGCCCATCAGTGCCACCGATCAGTCCCCATCAGTGCTGCCTATCAGTGCCCATCAGCGCTGCCTATCAGTGCCCACCAATGCTGCATATCAGGGCTATCTATCAGTGCCACATATCAGTGCCCATCAGTGCTGCATATCAGTGCTACCTATCAGTGCCCATCAGTGCTGCATATCAGTGCCACCCCATCAGTGCCACCCCATCAGTGCCACCCCATCAGTGTCTCCTCATCAGTGCCTGTGAGTGTGGCGTCATCAGTGCTCTTTAGTGCAGGAAAAAACGTATCCATTTACAAAATTTTATAACCTAAACAAAAAACTTTTTTTTTTTTCAAACTTTTCGGTATTTTTTTATTTGTGCACCAAAAAAGAAAAAACCTGGTGGTGATCAAATACCACCAAAAGAAAGCTCTATTTGTGGGGAAAAAATGACACAAATTTGGTTTAGGTACAGTGTTGCATGACCGCACAATTGTCATTCAAAATGCAACAGCGCTAAAAGCTGAAAATTGGTCTGGGAAGGAAGGGGGTTTAAGTGCCCAGTATTGAGGTGGTTAAAGACTCTAAAAGACAAAAATACAGTCATTTTGACTAAAAAAATTTGTCAGACCTTTGGTGACTAAATGCAGTTATTTTGACTAAAGAAGGCTTTTTGGACACTTGGAAACCAAAATAGAGTCATTTTGACCAAAAAATATTTTCAGGCCAGTGGAGACTTAATGGCCAGTTTTAGACAAATCTTGTCTAAAACCGGCTTTTTAAGGCTCTAAAAGACAAAAATACAGTCATTTTGACTAGATTTCTTTTTCAGACCTTTGGTGACCAAATGTCGTTATTTTGACTAAAAAAGGCTTTTTAGAAACTTGGAGAACAAAATAGAGTCATTTTAACCAAAAACAATTTTTCAGGCCATTGGAGCCCAAATAAAGTTATCTTGTCTAAAACCGGCTTTTTAAGGCTCTAAAAGACAAAATATAAAGTAATTTTGACTAAATATTTTTTTCTGACCTTTGGTGACCAAATGCAGTTATTTTGACTAAAAAAAGGCTTTTTAGACACTTGGAGACCAAAATAGAGTCATTTTGACCAAAGGAATTTTTTCAGGCCATTGGAGCCCAAATGGCCGGTTTTAGACAAATCGTGTCTAAAACCGGCTTTTTAAGGCTCTTAAAAGACAAAAATACCGTCATTTTGACTAAAAAAATTTTAGACCTTTGGTTGACCATATGCCGTTATTGTGACTAAAAAGGCTTTTTAGACACTTCGAGACCAAAATCGAGTCATTTTGACCAAAAAAAATTTCAGGCCATTGGATCCCAAATAAAGTTATCTTGTCTAAAACCGGCTTTTTAAGGCTCTAGAAGACAAAAATAGAGTAATTTTGACAAAAAAATTTTCAGACCTTTGGTGACCAAATGCAGTTTTTCTGACTACAAAAGGCTTTTAAGACACTTGGAGACCAAAATAGAGTCATTTTGACCAAAAAATATTTTTCAGGCCATTGGAGCCAAATGTCTAAAATCTTGTCTAAAACCGGCTTTTTAAGGCTCTACAAGACATAAATGTAGTCATTTTGACTAAAAAAAATTTCAGAAGTTTGGTGACCAAATGCAGTTATTTTGACTAAAAAATGATTTTTAGACACTTGAATACCAAAATAGAGTCATTTTGACCAAAACATTTTTTCAGGCCATTGGAGCCCAAATTGCCGATTTTAGACAAATCTTGTCTAAACCCAGCTTTTTAAGGCTCTAAAAGACAAAAATACAGTCATTTTGACTAAAATTTTTTTTAGACCTTTGGTGACCAAATGCAGTTATTTTGACTAAAAAAGGCTTTTAAGACACTTGGAGACCAAATCAGAGTCATTTTGACCAAAAACATTTTCAGGCCATTGGAGAGCAAAATTCAGCTATCTTGACTAAAACCGGCTTTTTAAGACTCTAAAATACAAAAATACAGTCATTTTGACTAAAATTGTTTTTCATACCTTTGGTGACCAAATGCAGTTATTTTGACTAAAATAGACTTTTTAGACACTTGGAGACCAAAATACAGTCATTTAGACCCAAAAAAATTTCAGACCATTGGAGACAAAATACAGTAATCTTGTCTAAAACCGGCTTTTTAAGACTCTAAAAGACAAAAATATAGTAATTTTGACTAAAAAAATTTTCAGACCTTTGGTGACCAAATGCAGTTATTTTGACTAAAAAAGGCTTTTAAGACACTTGGAGACCAAATCAGAGTCATTTTGACCAAAAACATTTTCAGGCCATTGGAGAGCAAAATGCAGCTATCTTGACTAAAACCGGCTTTTTAAGGCTCTAAAATACAAAAATACAGTCATTTTGACTAAAATTGTTTTTCATACCTTTGGTGACCAAATGCAGTTATTTTGAATAAAATGGACTTTTAAGATACTTGGAGACCAAAATACAGTCATTTTGACCCCAAAAAAAATTTTTCAGACCATTGGAGACAAAATACAGTAATCTTGTCTAAAACCGGCTTTTTAAGACTCTAAAAGACAAAAATATAGTAATTTTGACTAAAAAATTTTTTCAGACCTTTGGTAACCAAATGCAGTTATTTTGACTAAAAAAGGCTTTTAAAAAACTTGGAGACCAAAATAGAGTCATTTTGACCAAAAACATTTTCAGGCCATTGGAGAGCAAAATGCAGCTATCTTGACTAAAACTGTCTTTTTAAGACTCTAAAATACAAAAATACAGTCATTTGGAATAAATTATTTTTTCATTCACAGGATACAGAAGTAAGTGTCGGCCGTAAAAGGCCCCAAAAATTAGCCCACATGGGTTTACCTGACAGCTAAGAACGTAGTATTTGGTGGCTGAAGGTATATTAGGCATTCACAGGGTACAGAAGTAAGTGATGGCCTGTATAACCCCAAAAATTAGCCCACATGGGTTTAATTGACAGCTAAGAACGTAGTATTCTTTGGCTGAAGGTACATTAGGCATTCACTGGATACAGAAGTAAGTGTCGGCCATAAAAGGCCCCAAAAAATAGCCAACATGGGTTTACCTGACAGCTAAGAATGTAGTATTCTGTGGCTGAAGGTACATCAGGCATTTACAGGATAAAGAAGTAAGTGTCGGCCATAAAAGGCCCCAAAAATGAACCCAAACGGGTTTACCTGACAGCTAAGAAAGTAGTATTCTGTGGCTGAAGGTACATTAGGCATTCACTGGATAAAGAGGTAAGTGTCGGCCATAAAAGGCCCCAAAAAATAGCCCACATCAGTTTACCTGACAACTAAGAACGTAGTATTTGGTGGCTGGAGGTACATTAGGCATTCACACAGTATACAGAAGTAAGTGTCGGCCTGTATAGGCCCCAAACATTAGCTCACATGGTTTTAACTGACAGCAAAGAACATAGTATTTAATGGCTGGAGGTACATTAGGCATTCACACAGTATACACAAGTAAGTGTCGGCCTCTATAAGCCCCAAAAATTAGCTCACATGGGTTTAACTGACAGCAAAGAACGTAGTATTTAATGGCTGGAGGTACATTAGGCATTCACATGATACAGAAGTAAGTGTCGGACTGTATAGGCCCCAAAAATGAGCTCACATGGGTTTAACTGACAGCAAAGAACGTAGTGTATTTGATGGCTGGAGGTACATTAGGCATTCACACAGTATACAAAAGTAAGTGTCGGCCTGTATAGGCCCCAAAATTATCTCACATGGGTTTAACTGACAGCAAAGAACGTAGTATATTTGATGGCTGGAGGTACATTAGGCATTCACACGGTATACAGAAGAAAGGGTCGGCCTGTATAGGCCCCAAAAAATAGCTCACATGGGTTTAACTGACAGCAAAGAATGTAGTATTTGATGGCTAGAGGTATATTAGGCATTCACACAGTATACAGAAGTAAGTGTCGGCATGTATAGACCCCAAAAATGAGCTCACATGGGTTTAACTGACAGTTAAGAATGTAGTATTTGGTGGCTGAAGGTACATTAGGCATTCACAGGATATAGAAGTAAGTGTCGGCCTGTATAGTCCCCAAAAATTAGCCCACATGGGTTTTACTGACAGCTAAGAACATAGTATTCTGTAGCTGAAGGTACATTAGGCATTCAAACAGTATACAGAAGTAAGTGTCGGCCTGTATGGGCCCCAAAAATTAGCTCACATGGGTTTAACTGACAGCAAAGAACGTAGTATTTGATGGCTAGAGGTACATTAGGCATTCAAAGGATACAGAAGTAAGTGTCAGCCTGTATAGGCCCCAAAAATTAGCTCACATGGGTTTATCTGACACTCACCTTCAGCCACTGAATACTACGTTCTTAGCTGTCAGTTAAACCCATGTGGGCTAATTTTTGGGGCCGATACAGGCCAACACTTACTAATGTACCCTGTAAATGCCTAATGTACCTTCAGCCACCAAATACTACGTTTTTAGCTGTCAGGCTAATTTTTGGGGACTTTTATGGCCGACACTTACTTCTGTATCCTGTGAATGCCTAATGTACCTTCAGCCACAGAATACTAAATACATTCATTTTGACAAAAAAATTTCAGACCATTGGGGACCAAATGCAGTTATCTTGTCTAAAACCGGCTTTTAACCACCTTACAACTGGGCCATTGTAGATATATGGCCGGGCGGGAGTCTCGTCCTTCTGAATGGACGTTCCGGAACGTCCTTCAGAAGGAGAGGACACAGAGCAACAAGACTCGGCAGGAGGGCCCTGTGATTGGCCCTCCTGATCACATGATGGCTGTGTCCAATCACAGCCGTCATGTAATGTCAATACAGCCGTTGTAACGGCTTAGATCTCTTCTCCTCCTGACAGATGCTGTCAGTGAGGAGAAGAGGAGAGGATCTATTCTGCAGCCGGAATGATCAGTGAGTATTTCTGATTACTCACTGATCACAGGGGGGGTCTGTGCTGGTAATCAGATTACCAGTGCAGCCCGGGGGGGAGGGGGTGCCACTAGAGCCACCAGGGATGCCCACCCATGACCACCAGGGATGCCCACCATGGCCACCAGGGATGGCAAACGGGGCTCAGAGAGCCTGCCAGTGGTGCCCCCCTATCAGTGCTGCCCAACAATGCCATCTATCAGTGCTGCCCACCAGTGCCCATTATTGCCATCTATCAGTGCCGCCCACCAGTGCCCATTATTGCCCACCAGTGCTGCCTATCAGTGCCCATCAGTGCCCCTCATCAGTGCCGATCAGTCCCACCCATCAGTGCCACCTATCAGTGCCCATCAGTGCCGCCGATCAGTCCCCATCAGTGCTGCCTATCAGTGCCCATCAGCGCTGCCTATCAGTGCCCACCAATGCTGCATATCAGTGCTATCTATCAGTGCCACATATCAGTGCCCATCAGTGCTGCATATCAGTGCTACCTATCAGTGCCCATCAGTGCTGCATATCAGTGCCACCCCATCAGTGCCACCCCATCAGTGCCACCCCATCAGTGTCTCCTCATCAGTGCCTATGAGTGTGGCGTCATCAGTGCTCTTTAGTGCAGGAAAAAACGTATCCATTTACAAAATTTTATAACCTAAACAAAAAACTTTTTTTTTTCAAACTTTTCGGTATTTTTTTATTTGTGCACCAAAAAAGAAAAAACCTGGTGGTGATCAAATACCACCAAAAGAAAGCTCTATTTGTGGGGAAAAAATGACACAAATTTGGTTTAGGTACAGTGTTGCATGACCGCACAATTGTCATTCAAAATGCAACAGCGCTAAAAGCTGAAAATTGGTCTGGGAAGGAAGGGGGTTTAAGTGCCCAGTATTGAGGTGGTTAAAGACTCTAAAAGACAAAAATACAGTCATTTTGACTAAAAAAATTTGTCAGACCTTTGGTGACTAAATGCAGTTATTTTGACTAAAGAAGGCTTTTTGGACACTTGGAAACCAAAATAGAGTCATTTTGACCAAAAAATATTTTCAGGCCAGTGGAGACTTAATGGCCAGTTTTAGACAAATCTTGTCTAAAACCGGCTTTTTAAGGCTCTAAAAGACAAAAATACAGTCATTTTGACTAGATTTCTTTTTCAGACCTTTGGTGACCAAATGTCGTTATTTTGACTAAAAAAGGCTTTTTAGAAACTTGGAGAACAAAATAGAGTCATTTTAACCAAAAACAATTTTTCAGGCCATTGGAGCCCAAATAAAGTTATCTTGTCTAAAACCGGCTTTTTAAGGCTCTAAAAGACAAAATATACAGTAATTTTGACTAAATATTTTTTTCTCACCTTTGGTGACCAAATGCAGTTATTTTGACTAAAAAAAGGCTTTTTAGACACTTGGAGACCAAAATAGAGTCATTTTGACCAAAGAAATTTTTTCAGGCCATTGGAGCCCAAATGGCCGGTTTTAGACAAATCGTGTCTAAAACCGGCTTTTTAAGGCTCTTAAAAGACAAAAATACCGTCATTTTGACTAAAAAAAATTTAGACCTTTGGTTGACCATATGCCGTTATTGTGACTAAAAAGGCTTTTTAGACACTTCGAGACCAAAATCGAGTCATTTTGACCAAAAAAATTTCAGGCCATTGGATCCCAAATAAAGTTATCTTGTCTAAAACCGGCTTTTTAAGGCTCTAGAAGACAAAAATAGAGTAATTTTGACAAAAAAATTTTCAGACCTTTGGTGACCAAATGCAGTTTTTCTGACTACAAAAGGCTTTTAAGACACTTGGAGACCAAAATAGAGTCATTTTGACCAAAAAATATTTTTCAGGCCATTGGAGCCAAATGTCTAAAATCTTGTCTAAAACCGGCTTTTTAAGGCTCTACAAGACATAAATGTAGTCATTTTGACTAAAAAAAATTTCAGAAGTTTGGTGACCAAATGCAGTTATTTTGACTAAAAAATGATTTTTAGACACTTGAATACCAAAATAGAGTCATTTTGAGCAAAACATTTTTTCAGGCCATTGGAGCCCAAATTGCCGATTTTAGACAAATCTTGTCTAAACCCAGCTTTTTAAGGCTCTAAAAGACAAAAATACAGTCATTTTGACTAAAATTTTTTTTAGACCTTTGGTGACCAAATGCAGTTATTTTGACTAAAAAGGGCTTTTAGGACACTTGGAGACCAAATCAGAGTCATTTTGACCAAAAACATTTTCAGGCCATTGGAGAGCAAAATTCAGCTATCTTGACTAAAACCGGCTTTTTAAGACTCTAGAATACAAAAATACAGTCATTTTGACTAAAATTGTTTTTCATACCTTTGGTGACCAAATGCAGTTATTTTGACTAAAATAGACTTTTTAGACACTTGGAGACCAAAATACGGTCATTTAGACCTAAAAAAATTTCAGACCATTGGAGACAAAATACAGTAATCTTGTCTAAAACCGGCTTTTTAAGACTCTAAAAGACAAAAATATAGTAATTTTGACTAAAAAAATTTTCAGACCTTTGGTGACCAAATGCAGTTATTTTGACTAAAAAAGGCTTTTAAGACACTTGGAGACCAAATCAGAGTCATTTTGACCAAAAACATTTTCAGGCCATTGGAGAGCAAAATGCAACTATCTTGACTAAAACCGGCTTTTTAAGGCTCTAAAATACAAAAATACAGTCATTTTGACTAAAGTTGTTTTTCATACCTTTAGTGACCAAATGCAGTTATTTTGAATAAAATGGACTTTTAAGATACTTGGAGACCAAAATACAGTCATTTTGACCCCAAAAAATTTTTTTCAGACCATTGGAGACAAAATACAGTAATCTTGTCTAAAACCGGCTTTTTAAGACTCTAAAAGACAAAAATATGGTAATTTTGACTAAAAAATTTTTTCAGACCTTTGGTAACCAAATGCAGTTATTTTGACTAAAAAAGGCTTTTAAAAAACTTGGAGACCAAAATAGAGTCATTTTGACCAAAAACATTTTCAGGCCATTGGAGAGCAAAATGCAGCTATCTTGACTAAAACTGTCTTTTTAAGACTCTAAAATACAAAAATACAGTCATTTGGAATAAATTATTTTTTCATTCACAGGATACAGAAGTAAGTGTCGGCCGTAAAAGGCCCCAAAAATTAGCCCACATGGGTTTAATTGACAGCTAAGAACGTAGTATTCTTTGGCTGAAGGTACATTAGGCATTCACTGGATACAGAAGTAAGTGTCGGCCATAAAAGGCCCCAAAAAATTGCCAACATGGGTTTACCTGACAGCTAAGAATGTAGTATTCTGTGGCTGAAGGTACATCAGGCATTTACAGGATAAAGAAGTAAGTGTCGGCCATAAAAGGCCCCAAAAATGAACCCAAACGGGTTTACCTGACAGCTAAGAAAGTAGTATTCTGTGGCTGAAGGTACATTAGGCATTCACTGGATAAAGAGGTAAGTGTCGGCCATAAAAGGCCCCAAAAAATAGCCCACATCAGTTTACCTGACAACTAAGAACGTAGTATTTGGTGGCTGGAGGTACATTAGGCATTCACACAGTATACAGAAGTAAGTGTCGGCCTGTATAGGCCCCAAACATTAGCTCACATGGTTTTAACTGACAGCAAAGAACATAGTATTTAATGGCTGGAGGTACATTAGGCATTCACACAGTATACACAAGTAAGTGTCGGCCTCTATAAGCCCCAAAAATTAGCTCACATGGGTTTAACTGACAGCAAAGAACGTAGTATTTAATGGCTGGAGGTACATTAGGCATTCACATGATACAGAAGTAAGTGTCGGACTGTATAGGCCCCAAAAATGAGCTCACATGGGTTTAACTGACAGCAAAGAACGTAGTGTATTTGATGGCTGGAGGTACATTAGGCATTCACACAGTATACAAAAGTAAGTGTCGGCCTGTATAGGCCCCAAAATTATCTCACATGGGTTTAACTGACAGCAAAGAACGTAGTATATTTGATGGCTGGAGGTACATTAGGCATTCACACGGTATACAGAAGAAAGGGTCGGCCTGTATAGGCCCCAAAAAATAGCTCACATGGGTTTAACTGACAGCAAAGAATGTAGTATTTGATGGCTAGAGGTATATTAGGCATTCACACAGTATACAGAAGTAAGTGTCGGCATGTATAGACCCCAAAAATGAGCTCACATGGGTTTAACTGACAGTTAAGAATGTAGTATTTGGTGGCTGAAGGTACATTAGGCATTCACAGGATATAGAAGTAAGTGTCGGCCTGTATAGTCCCCAAAAATTAGCCCACATGGGTTTTACTGACAGCTAAGAACATAGTATTCTGTAGCTGAAGGTACATTAGGCATTCAAACAGTATACAGAAGTAAGTGTCGGCCTGTATGGGCCCCAAAAATTAGCTCACATGGGTTTAACTGACAGCAAAGAACGTAGTATTTGATGGCTAGAGGTACATTAGGCATTCAAAGGATACAGAAGTAAGTGTCAGCCTGTATAGGCCCCAAAAATTAGCTCACATGGGTTTATCTGACACTCACCTTCAGCCACTGAATACTACGTTCTTAGCTGTCAGTTAAACCCATGTGGGCTAATTTTTGGGGCCGATACAGGCCAACACTTACTAATGTACCCTGTAAATGCCTAATGTACCTTCAGCCACCAAATACTACGTTTTTAGCTGTCAGGCTAATTTTTGGGGACTTTTATGGCCGACACTTACTTCTGTATCCTGTGAATGCCTAATGTACCTTCAGCCACAGAATACTAAATACATTCATTTTGACAAAAAAATTTCAGACCATTGGGGACCAAATGCAGTTATCTTGTCTAAAACCGGCTTTTAACCACCTTACAACTGGGCCATTGTAGATATATGGCCGGGCGGGAGTCTCGTCCTTCTGAATGGACGTTCCGGAACGTCCTTCAGAAGGAGAGGACACAGAGCAACAAGACTCGGCAGGAGGGCCCTGTGATTGGCCCTCCTGATCACATGATGGCTGTGTCCAATCACAGCCGTCATGTAATGTCAATACAGCCGTTGTAACGGCTTAGATCTCTTCTCCTCCTGACAGATGCTGTCAGTGAGGAGAAGAGGAGAGGATCTATTCTGCAGCCGGAATGATCAGTGAGTATTTCTGATTACTCACTGATCACAGGGGGGGTCTGTGCTGGTAATCAGATTACCAGTGCAGCCCGGGGGGGAGGGGGTGCCACTAGAGCCACCAGGGATGCCCACCCATGACCACCAGGGATGCCCACCATGGCCACCAGGGATGGCAAACGGGGCTCAGAGAGCCTGCCAGTGGTGCCCCCCTATCAGTGCTGCCCAACAATGCCATCTATCAGTGCTGCCCACCAGTGCCCATTATTGCCATCTATCAGTGCCGCCCACCAGTGCCCATTATTGCCCACCAGTGCTGCCTATCAGTGCCCATCAGTGCCCCTCATCAGTGCCGATCAGTCCCACCCATCAGTGCCACCTATCAGTGCCCATCAGTGCCACCGATCAGTCCCCATCAGTGCTGCCTATCAGTGCCCATCAGCGCTGCCTATCAGTGCCCACCAATGCTGCATATCAGTGCTATCTATCAGTGCCACATATCAGTGCCCATCAGTGCTGCATATCAGTGCTACCTATCAGTGCCCATCAGTGCTGCATATCAGTGCCACCCCATCAGTGCCACCCCATCAGTGCCACCCCATCAGTGTCTCCTCATCAGTGCCTATGAGTGTGGCGTCATCAGTGCTCTTTAGTGCAGGAAAAAACGTATCCATTTACAAAATTTTATAACCTAAACAAAAAACTTTTTTTTTTTCAAACTTTTCGGTATTTTTTTATTTGTGCACCAAAAAAGAAAAAACCTGGTGGTGATCAAATACCACCAAAAGAAAGCTCTATTTGTGGGGAAAAAATGACACAAATTTGGTTTAGGTACAGTGTTGCATGACCGCACAATTGTCATTCAAAATGCAACAGCGCTAAAAGCTGAAAATTGGTCTGGGAAGGAAGGGGGTTTAAGTGCCCAGTATTGAGGTGGTTAAAGACTCTAAAAGACAAAAATACAGTCATTTTGACTAAAAAAATTTGTCAGACCTTTGGTGACTAAATGCAGTTATTTTGACTAAAGAAGGCTTTTTGGACACTTGGAAACCAAAATAGAGTCATTTTGACCAAAAAATATTTTCAGGCCAGTGGAGACTTAATGGCCAGTTTTAGACAAATCTTGTCTAAAACCGGCTTTTTAAGGCTCTAAAAGACAAAAATACAGTCATTTTGACTAGATTTCTTTTTCAGACCTTTGGTGACCAAATGTCGTTATTTTGACTAAAAAAGGCTTTTTAGAACTTGGAGAATAAAATAGAGTCATTTTAACCAAAAACAATTTTTCAGGCCATTGGAGCCCAAATAAAGTTATCTTGTCTAAAACCGGCTTTTTAAGGCTCTAAAAGACAAAATATACAGTAATTTTGACTAAATATTTTTTTCTGACCTTTGGTGACCAAATGCAGTTATTTTGACTAAAAAAAGGCTTTTTAGACACTTGGAGACCAAAATAGAGTCATTTTGACCAAAGAAATTTTTTCAGGCCATTGGAGCCCAAATGGCCGGTTTTAGACAAATCGTGTCTAAAACCGGCTTTTTAAGGCTCTTAAAAGACAAAAATACCGTCATTTTGACTAAAAAAATTTTAGACCTTTGGTTGACCATATGCCGTTATTGTGACTAAAAAGGCTTTTTAGACACTTCGAGACCAAAATCGAGTCATTTTGACCAAAAAAAATTTCAGGCCATTGGATCCCAAATAAAGTTATCTTGTCTAAAACCGGCTTTTTAAGGCTCTAGAAGACAAAAATAGAGTAATTTTGACAAAAAAAATTTCAGACCTTTGGTGACCAAATGCAGTTTTTCTGACTACAAAAGGCTTTTAAGACACTTGGAGACCAAAATAGAGTCATTTTGACCAAAAAATATTTTTCAGGCCATTGGAGCCAAATGTCTAAAATCTTGTCTAAAACCGGCTTTTTAAGGCTCTACAAAGACATAAATGTAGTCATTTTGACTAAAAAAAATTTCAGAAGTTTGGTGACCAAATGCAGTTATTTTGACTAAAAAATGATTTTTAGACACTTGAATACCAAAATAGAGTCATTTTGAGCAAAACATTTTTTCAGGCCATTGGAGCCCAAATTGCCGATTTTAGACAAATCTTGTCTAAACCCAGCTTTTTAAGGCTCTAAAAGACAAAAATACAGTCATTTTGACTAAAATTTTTTTTAGACCTTTGGTGACCAAATGCAGTTATTTTGA
Source organism: Pelophylax lessonae (assembly GCF_965119305.1). NCBI lineage: Eukaryota > Metazoa > Chordata > Amphibia > Anura > Ranidae > Pelophylax > Pelophylax lessonae. The sequence goes on from NC_138771.1 coordinate 393,156,852, forward strand.
CTAAAAAGGGCTTTTAGGACACTTGGAGACCAAATCAGAGTCATTTTGACCAAAAACATTTTCAGGCCATTGGAGAGCAAAATTCAGCTATCTTGACTAAAACCGGCTTTTTAAGACTCTAGAATACAAAAATACAGTCATTTTGACTAAAATTGTTTTTCATACCTTTGGTGACCAAATGCAGTTATTTTGACTAAAATAGACTTTTTAGACACTTGGAGACCAAAATACAGTCATTTAGACCTAAAAAAATTTCAGACCATTGGAGACAAAATACAGTAATCTTGTCTAAAACCGGCTTTTTAAGACTCTAAAAGACAAAAATATAGTAATTTTGACTAAAAAAATTTTCAGACCTTTGGTGACCAAATGCAGTTATTTTGACTAAAAAAGGCTTTTAAGACACTTGGAGACCAAATCAGAGTCATTTTGACCAAAAACATTTTCAGGCCATTGGAGAGCAAAATGCAGCTATCTTGACTAAAACCGGCTTTTTAAGGCTCTAAAATACAAAAATACAGTCATTTTGACTAAAGTTGTTTTTCATACCTTTAGTGACCAAATGCAGTTATTTTGAATAAAATGGACTTTTAAGATACTTGGAGACCAAAATACAGTCATTTTGACCCCAAAAAATTTTTTTCAGACCATTGGAGACAAAATACAGTAATCTTGTCTAAAACCGGCTTTTTAAGACTCTAAAAGACAAAAATATAGTAATTTTGACTAAAAAATTTTTTCAGACCTTTGGTAACCAAATGCAGTTATTTTGACTAAAAAAGGCTTTTAAAAAACTTGGAGACCAAAATAGAGTCATTTTGACCAAAAACATTTTCAGGCCATTGGAGAGCAAAATGCAGCTATCTTGACTAAAACTGTCTTTTTAAGACTCTAAAATACAAAAATACAGTCATTTGGAATAAATTATTTTTTCATTCACAGGATACAGAAGTAAGTGTCGGCCGTAAAAGGCCCCAAAAATTAGCCCACATGGGTTTAATTGACAGCTAAGAACGTAGTATTCTTTGGCTGAAGGTACATTAGGCATTCACTGGATACAGAAGTAAGTGTCGGCCATAAAAGGCCCCAAAAAATTGCCAACATGGGTTTACCTGACAGCTAAGAATGTAGTATTCTGTGGCTGAAGGTACATCAGGCATTTACAGGATAAAGAAGTAAGTGTCGGCCATAAAAGGCCCCAAAAATGAACCCAAACGGGTTTACCTGACAGCTAAGAAAGTAGTATTCTGTGGCTGAAGGTACATTAGGCATTCACTGGATAAAGAGGTAAGTGTCGGCCATAAAAGGCCCAAAAAAATAGCCCACATCAGTTTACCTGACAACTAAGAACGTAGTATTTGGTGGCTGGAGGTACATTAGGCATTCACACAGTATACAGAAGTAAGTGTCGGCCTGTATAGGCCCCAAACATTAGCTCACATGGTTTTAACTGACAGCAAAGAACATAGTATTTAATGGCTGGAGGTACATTAGGCATTCACACAGTATACACAAGTAAGTGTCGGCCTCTATAAGCCCCAAAAATTAGCTCACATGGGTTTAACTGACAGCAAAGAACGTAGTATTTAATGGCTGGAGGTACATTAGGCATTCACATGATACAGAAGTAAGTGTCGGACTGTATAGGCCCCAAAAATGAGCTCACATGGGTTTAACTGACAGCAAAGAACGTAGTGTATTTGATGGCTGGAGGTACATTAGGCATTCACACAGTATACAAAAGTAAGTGTCGGCCTGTATAGGCCCCAAAATTATCTCACATGGGTTTAACTGACAGCAAAGAATGTAGTATATTTGATGGCTGGAGGTACATTAGGCATTCACACGGTATACAGAAGAAAGGGTCGGCCTGTATAGGCCCCAAAAAATAGCTCACATGGGTTTAACTGACAGCAAAGAATGTAGTATTTGATGGCTAGAGGTATATTAGGCATTCATAGAGTATACAGAAGTAAGTGTCGGCATGTATAGACCCCAAAAATGAGCTCACATGGGTTTAACTGACAGTTAAGAATGTAGTATTTGGTGGCTGAAGGTACATTAGGCATTCACAGGATATAGAAGTAAGTGTCGGCCTGTATAGTCCCCAAAAATTAGCCCACATGGGTTTTACTGACAGCTAAGAACATAGTATTCTGTAGCTGAAGGTACATTAGGCATTCAAACAGTATACAGAAGTAAGTGTCGGCCTGTATGGGCCCCAAAAATTAGCTCACATGGGTTTAACTGACAGCAAAGAACGTAGTATTTGATGGCTAGAGGTACATTAGGCATTCAAAGGATACAGAAGTAAGTGTCAGCCTGTATAGGCCCCAAAAATTAGCTCACATGGGTTTATCTGACACTCACCTTCAGCCACTGAATACTACGTTCTTAGCTGTCAGTTAAACCCATGTGGGCTAATTTTTGGGGCCGATACAGGCCAACACTTACTAATGTACCCTGTAAATGCCTAATGTACCTTCAGCCACCAAATACTACGTTTTTAGCTGTCAGGCTAATTTTTGGGGACTTTTATGGCCGACACTTACTTCTGTATCCTGTGAATGCCTAATGTACCTTCAGCCACAGAATACTAAATACATTCATTTTGACAAAAAAATTTCAGACCATTGGGGACCAAATGCAGTTATCTTGTCTAAAACCGGCTTTTAACCACCTTACAACTGGGCCATTGTAGATATATGGCCGGGCGGGAGTCTCGTCCTTCTAAATGGACATTCCGGAACGTCCTTCAGAAGGAGAGGACACAGAGCAACAAGACTCGGCAGGAGGGCCCTGTGATTGTCTCTCCTGATCACATGATGGCTGTGTCCAATCACAGCCGTCATGTAATGTCAATACAGCCGTTGTAACGGCTTAGATCTCTTCTCCTCCTGACAGATGCTGTCAGTGAGGAGAAGAGGAGAGGATCTATTCTGCAGCCGGAATGATCAGTGAGTATTTCTGATTACTCACTGATCACAGGGGGGGTCTGTGCTGGTAATCAGATTACCAGTGCAGCCCGGGGGGGAGGGGGTGCCACTAGAGCCACCAGGGATGCCCACCCATGACCACCAGGGATGCCCACCATGGCCACCAGGGATGGCAAACGGGGCTCAGAGAGCCTGCCAGTGGTGCCCCCCTATCAGTGCTGCCCACCAATGCCATCTATCAGTGCTACCCACCAGTGCCCATTATTGCCATCTATCAGTGCCGCCCACCAGTGCCCATTATTGCCCACCAGTGCTGCCTATCAGTGCCCATCAGTGCCCCTCATCAGTGCCGATCAGTCCCACCCATCAGTGCCACCTATCAGTGCCCATCAGTGCTGCCGATCAGTCCCCATCAGTGCTGCCTATCAGTGCCCATCAGCGCTGCCTATCAGTGCCCACCAATGCTGCATATCAGTGCTATCTATCAGTGCCACATATCAGTGCCCATCAGTGCTGCATATCAGTGCTACCTATCAGTGCCCATCAGTGCTGCATATCAGTGCCACCCCATCAGTGCCACCCCATCAGTGCCACCCCATCAGTGTCTCCTCATCAGTGCCTATGAGTGTGGCGTCATCAGTGCTCTTTAGTGCAGGAAAAAACGTATCCATTTACAAAATTTTTTAACCTAAACAAAAAACTTTTTTTTTTTCAAACTTTTCGGTATTTTTTTATTTGTGCACCAAAAAAGAAAAAACCTGGTGGTGATCAAATACCACCAAAAGAAAGCTCTATTTGTGGGGAAAAAATGACACAAATTTGGTTTAGGTACAGTGTTGCATGACCGCACAATTGTCATTCAAAATGCAACAGCGCTAAAAGCTGAAAATTGGTCTGGGAAGGAAGGGGGTTTAAGTGCCCAGTATTGAGGTGGTTAAAGACTCTAAAAGACAAAAATACAGTCATTTTGACTAAAAAAATTTGTCAGACCTTTGGTGACTAAATGCAGTTATTTTGACTAAAGAAGGCTTTTTGGACACTTGGAAACCAAAATAGAGTCATTTTGACCAAAAAATATTTTCAGGCCAGTGGAGACTTAATGGCCAGTTTTAGACAAATCTTGTCTAAAACCGGCTTTTTAAGGCTCTAAAAGACAAAAATACAGTCATTTTGACTAGATTTCTTTTTCAGACCTTTGGTGACCAAATGTCGTTATTTTGACTAAAAAAGGCTTTTTAGAAACTTGAAGAACAAAATAGAGTCATTTTAACCAAAAACAATTTTTCAGGCCATTGGAGCCCAAATAAAGTTATCTTGTCTAAAACCGGCTTTTTAAGGCTCTAAAAGACAAAATATACAGTAATTTTGACTAAATATTTTTTTCTCACCTTTGGTGACCAAATGCAGTTATTTTGACTAAAAAAAGGCTTTTTAGACACTTGGAGACCAAAATAGAGTCATTTTGACCAAAGAAATTTTTTCAGGCCATTGGAGCCCAAATGGCCGGTTTTAGACAAATCGTGTCTAAAACCGGCTTTTTAAGGCTCTTAAAAGACAAAAATACCGTCATTTTGACTAAAAAAAATTTAGACCTTTGGTTGACCATATGCCGTTATTGTGACTAAAAAGGCTTTTTAGACACTTCGAGACCAAAATCGAGTCATTTTGACCAAAAAAATTTCAGGCCATTGGATCCCAAATAAAGTTATCTTGTCTAAAACCGGCTTTTTAAGGCTCTAGAAGACAAAAATAGAGTAATTTTGACAAAAAAATTTTCAGACCTTTGGTGACCAAATGCAGTTTTTCTGACTACAAAAGGCTTTTAAGACACTTGGAGACCAAAATAGAGTCATTTTGACCAAAAAATATTTTTCAGGCCATTGGAGCCAAATGTCTAAAATCTTGTCTAAAACCGGCTTTTTAAGGCTCTACAAGACATAAATGTAGTCATTTTGACTAAAAAAAATTTCAGAAGTTTGGTGACCAAATGCAGTTATTTTGACTAAAAAATGATTTTTAGACACTTGAATACCAAAATAGAGTCATTTTGACCAAAACATTTTTTCAGGCCATTGGAGCCCAAATTGCCGATTTTAGACAAATCTTGTCTAAACCCAGCTTTTTAAGGCTCTAAAAGACAAAAATACAGTCATTTTGACTAAAATTTTTTTTAGACCTTTGGTGACCAAATGCAGTTATTTTGACTAAAAAAGGCTTTTAAGACACTTGGAGACCAAATCAGAGTCATTTTGACCAAAAACATTTTCAGGCCATTGGAGAGCAAAATGCAGCTATCTTGACTAAAACCGGCTTTTTAAGGCTCTAAAATACAAAAATACAGTCATTTTGACTAAAATTGTTTTTCATACCTTTGGTGACCAAATGCAGTTATTTTGACTAAAATAGACTTTTTAGACACTTGGAGACCAAAATACAGTCATTTAGACCCCAAAAAATTTCAGACCATTGGAGACAAAATACAGTAATCTTGTCTAAAACCGGCTTTTTAAGACTCTAAAAGACAAAAATATAGTAATTTTGACTAAAAAAATTTTCAGACCTTTGGTGACCAAATGCAGTTATTTTGACTAAAAAAGGCTTTTAAGACACTTGGAGACCAAATCAGAGTCATTTTGACCAAAAACATTTTCAGGCCATTGGAGAGCAAAATGCAGCTATCTTGACTAAAACCGGCTTTTTAAGGCTCTAAAATACAAAAATACAGTCATTTTGACTAAAATTGTTTTTCATACCTTTGGTGACCAAATGCAGTTATTTTGAATAAAATGGACTTTTAAGATACTTGGAGACCAAAATACAGTCATTTTGACCCCAAAAAATTTTTTTCAGACCATTGGAGACAAAATACAGTAATCGTGTCTAAAACCGGCTTTTTAAGACTCTAAAAGACAAAAATATAGTAATTTTGACTAAAAAAATTTTTCAGACCTTTGGTAACCAAATGCAGTTATTTTGACTAAAAAAGGCTTTTAAAAAACATGGAGACCAAAATAGAGTCATTTTGACCAAAAACATTTTCAGGCCATTGGAGAGCAAAATGCAGCTATCTTGACTAAAACTGTCTTTTTAAGACTCTAAAATACAAAAATACAGTCATTTGGAATAAATTATTTTTTCATTCACAGGATACAGAAGTAAGTGTCGGCCGTAAAAGGCCCCAAAAATTAGCCCACATGGGTTTACCTGACAGCTAAGAACGTAGTATTTGGTGGCTGAAGGTATATTAGGCATTCACAGGGTACAGAAGTAAGTGATGGCCTGTATAACCCCAAAAATTAGCCCACATGGGTTTAATTGACAGCTAAGAACGTAGTATTCTTTGGCTGAAGGTACATTAGGCATTCACTGGATACAGAAGTAAGTGTCGGCCATAAAAGGCCCCAAAAAATAGCCAACATGGGTTTACCTGACAGCTAAGAATGTAGTATTCTGTGGCTGAAGGTACATCAGGCATTTACAGGATAAAGAAGTAAGTGTCGGCCATAAAAGGCCCCAAAAATGAACCCAAACGGGTTTACCTGACAGCTAAGAAAGTAGTATTCTGTGGCTGAAGGTACATTAGGCATTCACTGGATAAAGAGGTAAGTGTCGGCCATAAAAGGCCCCAAAAAATAGCCCACATCAGTTTACCTGACAACTAAGAACGTAGTATTTGGTGGCTGGAGGTACATTAGGCATTCACACAGTATACAGAAGTAAGTGTCGGCCTGTATAGGCCCCAAACATTAGCTCACATGGTTTTAACTGACAGCAAAGAACATAGTATTTAATGGCTGGAGGTACATTAGGCATTCACACAGTATACACAAGTAAGTGTCGGCCTCTATAAGCCCCAAAAATTAGCTCACATGGGTTTAACTGACAGCAAAGAACGTAGTATTTAATGGCTGGAGGTACATTAGGCATTCACATGATACAGAAGTAAGTGTCGGACTGTATAGGCCCCAAAAATGAGCTCACATGGGTTTAACTGACAGCAAAGAACGTAGTGTATTTGATGGCTGGAGGTACATTAGGCATTCACACAGTATACAAAAGTAAGTGTCGGCCTGTATAGGCCCCAAAATTATCTCACATGGGTTTAACTGACAGCAAAGAACGTAGTATATTTGATGGCTGGAGGTACATTAGGCATTCACACGGTATACAGAAGAAAGGGTCGGCCTGTATAGGCCCCAAAAAATAGCTCACATGGGTTTAACTGACAGCAAAGAATGTAGTATTTGATGGCTAGAGGTATATTAGGCATTCACACAGTATACAGAAGTAAGTGTCGGCATGTATAGACCCCAAAAATGAGCTCACATGGGTTTAACTGACAGTTAAGAATGTAGTATTTGGTGGCTGAAGGTACATTAGGCATTCACAGGATATAGAAGTAAGTGTCGGCCTGTATAGTCCCCAAAAATTAGCCCACATGGGTTTTACTGACAGCTAAGAACATAGTATTCTGTAGCTGAAGGTACATTAGGCATTCAAACAGTATACAGAAGTAAGTGTCGGCCTGTATGGGCCCCAAAAATTAGCTCACATGGGTTTAACTGACAGCAAAGAACGTAGTATTTGATGGCTAGAGGTACATTAGGCATTCAAAGGATACAGAAGTAAGTGTCAGCCTGTATAGGCCCCAAAAATTAGCTCACATGGGTTTATCTGACACTCACCTTCAGCCACTGAATACTACGTTCTTAGCTGTCAGTTAAACCCATGTGGGCTAATTTTTGGGGCCGATACAGGCCAACACTTACTAATGTACCCTGTAAATGCCTAATGTACCTTCAGCCACCAAATACTAAGTTTTTAGCTGTCAGGCTAATTTTTGGGGACTTTTATGGCCGACACTTACTTCTGTATCCTGTGAATGCCTAATGTACCTTCAGCCACAGAATACTAAATACATTCATTTTGACAAAAAAATTTCAGACCATTGGGGACCAAATGCAGTTATCTTGTCTAAAACCGGCTTTTAACCACCTTACAACTGGGCCATTGTAGATATATGGCCGGGCGGCAGTCTCGTCCTTCTGAATGGACGTTCCGGAACGTCCTTCAGAAGGAGAGGACACAGAGCAACAAGACTCGGCAGGAGGGCCCTGTGATTGGCCCTCCTGATCACATGATGGCTGTGTCCAATCACAGCCGTCATGTAATGTCAATACAGCCGTTGTAACGGCTTAGATCTCTTCTCCTCCTGACAGATGCTGTCAGTGAGGAGAAGAGGAGAGGATCTATTCTGCAGCCGGAATGATCAGTGAGTATTTCTGATTACTCACTGATCACAGGGGGGGGTCTGTGCTGGTAATCAGATTACCAGTGCAGCCCGGGGGGGAGGGGGTGCCACTAGAGCCACCAGGGATGCCCACCCATGACCACCAGGGATGCCCACCATGGCCACCAGGGATGGCAAACGGGGCTCAGAGAGCCTGCCAGTGGTGCCCCCCTATCAGTGCTGCCCACCAATGCCATCTATCAGTGCTGCCCACCAGTGCCCATTATTGCCATCTATCAGTGCCGCCCACCAGTGCCCATTATTGCCCACCAGTGCTGCCTATCAGTGCCCATCAGTGCCCCTCATCAGTGCCGATCAGTCCCGCCCATCAGTGCCACCTATCAGTGCCCATCAGTGCGGCCGATCAGTCCCCATCAGTGCTGCCTATCAGTGCCCATCAGCGCTGCCTATCAGTGCCCACCAATGCTGCATATCAGTGCTATCTATCAGTGCCACATATCAGTGCCCATCAGTGCTGCATATCAGTGCTACCTATCAGTGCCCATCAGTGCTGCATATCAGTGCCACCCCATCAGTGCCACCCCATCAGTGTCTCCTCATCAGTGCCTAGGAGTGTGGCATCATCAGTGCTCTTTAGTGCAGGAAAAAACGTATCCATTTACAAAATTTTATAACCTAAACAAAAAACTTTTTTTTCAAACTTTTCGGTATTTTTTTATTTGTGCACCAAAAAAGAAAAAACCTGGTGGTGATCAAATACCACCAAAAGAAAGCTCTATTTGTGGGGAAAAAATGACACAAATTTGGTTTAGGTACAGTGTTGCATGACCGCACAATTGTCATTCAAAATGCAACAGCGCTAAAAGCTGAAAATTGGTCTGGGAAGGAAGGGGGTTTAAGTGCCCAGTATTGAGGTGGTTAAAGACTCTAAAAGACAAAAATACAGTCATTTTGACTAAAAAAATTTGTCAGACCTTTGGTGACTAAATGCAGTTATTTTGACTAAAGAAGGCTTTTTGGACACTTGGAAACCAAAATAGAGTCATTTTGACCAAAAAATATTTTCAGGCCAGTGGAGACTTAATGGCCAGTTTTAGACAAATCTTGTCTAAAACTGGCTTTTTAAGGCTCTAAAAGACAAAAATACAGTCATTTTGACTAGATTTCTTTTTCAGACCTTTGGTGACCAAATGTCGTTATTTTGACTAAAAACGGAAAATTCCTATCATACTTACCGTAATTTTCCTTTCCTGATAGTCTCCATGGCAGCCTACGTGTGGGTTAACCCCGCCTCCACTCCAAGGGTATAGGACCCCCCTCCCATAAATTTCAGCTCTCAGGTACAGCAGGTGTTCCATATCTTAGCCGAATCCAAGACGAGAGGGTGGGTACTCCGGCTGCCATGGAGACTATCAGGAAAGGAAAATTACGGTAAGTATGATAGGAATTTTCCGTTTTCCTGTCTGTCTCCATGGCAGCCTACGTGTGGGAAATAACTAGCTCACTCCACACGGGTGGGAATGCTTTAGCAAAGAAAATTTTAATTCATGCTATTTGCAGACAAAACAGTCAAACCAAAATTAACTGAGGACAGAGAAGCAGGCTCTACACAATAGTGGGTCATAAAAGTATTGACTGATGACCACGAAGCCGCTCTGCAAATCACATCTGGAGCCACGTGCCGCGAAGCCGCCCAGGAAGTAGAGATACTCCTTGTAGAGTGCGCCGTCACCGCCTCCGGAGGAGCCAGCCCCTCAGCTCTATAGGCCTGTTGGATAGCTGCCACTATCCATGAAGCGATAGTCCTAGATGAAGCAGGTTTACCTCTGTTCTTTCCCCAGAACAGGACAAAGAGGTTGTCAGACTGCCTGAATGGTGCAGTTGCTTGAAGATAGGCTTTTAAGGATTCTCCTACATCCAACGGATGAGGATTGGACTCATTAGATGAACGGAAAGTAGGCAGGACAATCTCCTGATTCTGGTGAAACACTGAGGTGACTTTCGGATTTGAATTCAGCCTGGGTATCAGTACTACCCGATCCGGAAAAAAAGTCAAGAATGGTTCTTTACATCCGAGAGAACTTAATTCAGAGACCCTTTTAGCCGAAGTAATGGCTACCAGGAAGACAGTTCGGATGGTCAGGTCCTTGATAGAAGAAGAGGAATCTATGCCCGACTTGGAGAGGGCATTTAGGACAAGAGGTAGATCCCATTTCGGGAACCTAGGTCTTCTCTGAGGATTGAGCCTGATTGCTCCTTTGAAAAATTGTTGGATTAGTGGGTGTTGGGCCCACATGACCCCGGAGAAGGCTGATAAGGCCGAAACTTGAACTCTAAGAGTTGCCACTGAAAGGGGCATATCCAGACCAGCCTGAAGAAAACTTAGTATTTCTTGAATCCCAGGGACTGAGGAAGACATACCTTCAGGATATGCAGACTCCATGAATCTTGCCCAGATTCTACAGTATACTTTATTAGTACTTGGTCGTCTAGCATTCATCAAGGTGGAAATGGCTGTAGATGGGCAGCCGAGCGATTCCAACCTTTCCCTCTCAAGAACCAGACCGTCAACCGGAGAATTGCAGGACAGGGGTGCACTGATGTTCCCTGAAGAAGCAAGTCTGGTCTGAGGGGAAGAGGGACCGGGTCCCGGTAGCTCAGTTGTAGGAGTAGCGGAAACCATGGCCTGTTCGGCCAGAAAGGCGCCACCATCACTATCTCCACACCTTCCGCTTGAAGTCTTTGCAGGAATTTGAGAATGATGGGTACTGGAGGAAAGGCATAAGCCCTGCTGAACTCCCACCTGTCGGTTAGTGCATCTGTCCCGTAAGCTTGAGGACACTTGCCCCTCGTGACATACTTCTCCAACTTGTGGTTGCAAGGGGAGGCGAACAGATCGACTTCGGGAGATACTCCCAACGACAGAATCCATTTGAACGACTCCACATGGAGCGACCATTCGTTGTGGTTCAACTGGACCCTGGACAGAAAATCCGCTTGAACATTCTGTGAACCTGGGATGTAAACTGCCGAGATGTTTACTAGGTGAGTCTGGGCCCAGGACATGATCGGGTCTAATTCTCGTAGCAGAGAGAGACTCCGTGTCCCACCTTGTCTCTTCACATAAGACACTGCCGTGGTGTTGTCCATCCGAATCATTACAGATTTCCCCTCTAGCAGGTGTTGGAAAGATCGAAGACCCTGGTAGGCTGCTCGGAGTTCCAGTATATTGGAGACTGGAGTGTGTCTCTGAAAAGACCATCTCCCCTGTGTCATCTCTGTCAGACAATGAGCCCCCCAACCTGAGTTGCTGGCGTCTGTTGTGATTATAGTCCATGAGACTGGAACCAGAGAATGACAGTTGAGCAGATTCCTGCGTTGCAGCCACCAAAGAAGACTGTATCTCATGCTGGAGGAGATATGAATGTACTGATCTTTCTCTTCTGTGTTCCATTGTTGTAGGAACCCTTTTTGGAAGGGCCTCATATGCCAGAGAGCCCATTTGACCATTGGAGCCGTGGACACCATGGTGCCAATGATTTTGAGGCACTGAGAGGCTTTCAGCCGAGGAGAGGAAAGAGCCGGAAGGATTCTCTCCCTCACTACCGGTATCTTCTCTAATGGGAGAGAGATTGAATTCTCGACGGTGTCGAATTGCGCCCCAAGATAGACTAGGCGCTGAGTAGGCTCCAGCTGACTCTTTTGTAGGTTTAGCAGCCAGCCAAACTCTTTGAGGGTCGATATGACCTGATCTCTGTGTGCCAATAACTGATCCTTTTCTTGAGACAGAAGCAGAAGATCGTCTAAGTAATGATGTAGACGTATACCTTTCAATCTTATGAAGGCTACCACTGCTAGAAGAACTTTGGTGAATACTCTGGGTGAGGTAGACAGGCCGAAGGGTAGGCAAATGAATTGCAGATGCTGATTCCGAACACAGAAGCGAAGATATTTGTGGAAGTCGGTTGCCACAGGTACATGAAAATACGCATCCTTTAAATCTATTGAGGCGAGCCAATCTCCCGGCAGTACTGCCCTTTGAATAGTTGAGAGTGTTTCCATCTTGAATTTTTCGTTCTTTATGAACTTGTTCAGGTATGTGAGATCTATAACAGGTCTCCAGGCCCCGTTCTTCTTCTGGACTAAGAAGAGGGGTGAGTAAACCCCTTGAAATTTTTCTTGTTCCGGAACCGGAGCTACCGCTCCTTGAGCCACCAAGGCGTCTACATAGGCGAGCAAGACTTCTCTTCTCTCTTCTAGACAGGGTAAATGAGTTGAGATGAATCTTGGAACTGGATCTGCCAGAAATGACCATCTGTGGCCTGTAGAGACCGTCCTGACGGTCCAAAAGTCCGTGATTGAGGCCGCCCAGACATGCTGAAAATGGAGAAGACGTGCCCCCACCTGACATGCCTGGACGGGCCCAATCTCAAAAAGATTTAGTGGAATCTTGTCCAGCAGGCGCTGGATTTTTTGATGACCTCCGAGTAGAGGATTGACCACCTCTCCAGTTTCTTCGGAAATCTCTATTAGGCTTGTAAGAGCGTGCATCTCTTGATCTCTCCGTGTATTGCCTCCTAGGTTGAGGCTTCTTCTGACCAAATAGTCGTCTGTCTTGCGGGAGGAAACCTGACTTTCCGCCAGTAGCCTTGGCAATGGCGCTGTCTAGTTTGTTTCCAAAAAGGGAAGTACCCTCAAAAGGGATCTTACACCATGCCTGTTTAGAAGCTGGATCTGCAATCCACGGGCGAAGCCACAAGGCCCTCTTTGCTGTTACTGAGGATAGCATCGATCTGGACAGAAGACGCAGAACATCAATAGATGCTTCTCCTAAAAACACTGAAGCCAGCTTGAGTTCGTGAATAGGGGAACTTTCTACGGCTTCTTCCGAGAGACTTCCAAGTTTGGATTCTATATCGGAAACCCAGACTTCCATGGCTTTAGACATTGTTGCTAATGCCATCACAGGTTTGCAGGCCGCGCCGGCCGTCACAAAGATCCTCTTTAGGTCCAGATCTATCTTCCTATCCAAATGGTCTTTGAAAGAGACCGCGTCATCTAGTGGCAAAGTGACATGCTTTGCTAATCTTGTAACTGCCGCATCCACAAGAGGAGCAGATTCCAGACGGGCGACATCTTCAGGTTTAAAGGGATATAATTTCCCAAGTTTGGAGGATAAGGAAGACTTACTATCCCCTTTACTCCATTCTTCAGTAATCACCTCTTGTAATTCAGAGAGGGAAGGGAAGTTGATACGCTCCTTACCAAGGTGCTTGAAGAACTTCCGCTGCTTTTTCTGAGGAGACACAGGATCCTCCCATCTGAGAGCTTCTTTAATGGCTCTGATCAGGGGTGAAACTAGGGCGAACTCAAAGCCGCCTACAGCCCCTTCTTCTTCCGAATCACTGTCAGATGACTTTGCAGAAGTAATACTCGGTTGAGAGGGGCCTTGATCTTCCTGCACTTCCCCTGGAGAACTGGATGTGGTGGGACCAAGTGGTGGGACTGTACCCCAATCTTTCAGGGACTGTTGTACTATTCTCTTCACTAGAGATTCCAATCTTTGATCCTTTTGCCCCCTCTCACCGGCTGCATGAGCAAAACATGGCTCACATAGGGACTTGTCCTCCGGGACATGCGCCCCACAACCCCAACAGGCTCTCTGGTGTGTGCGGTGACTCTGGTATCGTGTATGGTGTCTGGGGGAGGAATTGGAGCGTCTCCCTTGTTGCCTACTCCCTGATGGAGATTCACGGCGTTTAGATCTGGAGGATGAACTCCCACGAGGTCTGACAGGGTCTCTTTCTTGTGGTAAATCAGGCCTGGGAGAGCTGATGGAAAAAAGAGAAAATCGGGGAGACACTGGATTTAGCCATGACCTAGGGACCAGCAAGCCCTCCCCGCCCCCCCCTCTGAAAAATGCCAACACCCACCTGTTGTGAGAGGGCTGGCCACAGGAGGGCGGTGACGCAGGATCCATACTTCAGGCCAAACAACCAGACTGATAAAGAAAGGTAATACATATCAGACACCATGTCAGTGATACATTGTGAGGTGACAACCCTCCGCCCCCCCCCCTCTGCAGTCAAGTCTCCATTGCACATACCTGTAGCAAGGAATCCAGAGACACTGGGAAGCTGCCGCAACGCCCACAGTACATTCCCAAAGTACAGGGGAATCGTCAGCTGTTTAAATCTCCCGCCGGAATGACGTCAGCGGTGATGCGGCCGTGATCGCTAATGCGCATGTGCGAACCAAGCCTCGACTTCGCTCGCGGCGCACTGCGCATGCGCGGGACCACGAAGCGTCTACCGATTGGACGCTAGAAGCAGAGGAGGAAGAGGAAGGGTTTGTTGGAACGCAGGAAGGGTTTGCTGGAACGCAGGAAGCGTTCCAGCGCCATTGGGCCAAACAAACAAATTGTACAGTGATAGAAAAAGAGACAAACAAAGTGTACATAAATAACAAATACCGCTGCCATGAAGGGAAGCAATGCGAATCTTCAGACCCATGTCAGAGAATGCCAATCAAGCTTCAGTCGACCGCAGAGAGCAGGGGATTTTAAATGTCACTCACCCGCCCGTGGCTGGGCTCTGGACATGCAGACACCATCCAAAGTATCCTAAGGTAAGCTGGACGTAGTAAGACATCAGAAGTGTAGGTCCTTGGAGGAGGACAAAAAATGAACACCTGCTGTACCTGAGAGCTGAAATTTATGGGAGGGGGGTCCTATACCCTTGGAGTGGAGGCGGGGTTAACCCACACGTAGGCTGCCATGGAGACAGACAGGAAAAAGGCTTTTTAGAACTTGGAGAATAAAATAGAGTCATTTTAACCAAAAACAATTTTTCAGGCCATTGGAGCCCAAATAAAGTTATCTTGTCTAAAACCGGCTTTTTAAGGCTCTAAAAGACAAAATATACAGTAATTTTGACTAAATATTTTTTTCTGACCTTTGGTGACCAAATGCAGTTATTTTGACTAAAAAAAGGCTTTTTAGACACTTGGAGACCAAAATAGAGTCATTTTGACCAAAGAAATTTTTTCAGGCCATTGGAGCCCAAATGGCCGGTTTTAGACAAATCGTGTCTAAAACCGGCTTTTTAAGGCTCTTAAAAGACAAAAATACCGTCATTTTGACTAAAAAAATTTTAGACCTTTGGTTGACCATATGCCGTTATTGTGACTAAAAAGGCTTTTTAGACACTTCGAGACCAAAATCGAGTCATTTTGACCAAAAAAAATTTCAGGCCATTGGATCCCAAATAAAGTTATCTTGTCTAAAACCGGCTTTTTAAGGCTCTAGAAGACAAAAATAGAGTAATTTTGACAAAAAAATTTTCAGACCTTTGGTGACCAAATGCAGTTTTTCTGACTACAAAAGGCTTTTAAGACACTTGGAGACCAAAATAGAGTCATTTTGACCAAAAAATATTTTTCAGGCCATTGGAGCCAAATGTCTAAAATCTTGTCTAAAACCGGCTTTTTAAGGCTCTACAAGACATAAATGTAGTCATTTTGACTAAAAAAAATTTCAGAAGTTTGGTGACCAAATGCAGTTATTTTGACTAAAAAATGATTTTTAGACACTTGAATACCAAAATAGAGTCATTTTGACCAAAACATTTTTTCAGGCCATTGGAGCCCAAATTGCCGATTTTAGACAAATCTTGTCTAAACCCAGCTTTTTAAGGCTCTAAAAGACAAAAATACAGTCATTTTGACTAAAATTTTTTTAGACCTTTGGTGACCAAATGCAGTTATTTTGACTAAAAAAGGCTTTTAAGACACTTGGAGACCAAATCAGAGTCATTTTGACCAAAAACATTTTCAGGCCATTGGAGAGCAAAATGCAGCTATCTTGACTAAAACCGGCTTTTTAAGGCTCTAAAATACAAAAATACAGTCATTTTGACTAAAATTGTTTTTCATACCTTTGGTGACCAAATGCAGTTATTTTGAATAAAATGGACTTTTAAGATACTTGGAGACCAAAATACAGTCATTTTGACCCCAAAAAATTTTTTTCAGACCATTGGAGACAAAATACAGTAATCTTGTCTAAAACCGGCTTTTTAAGACTCTAAAAGACAAAAATATAGTAATTTTGACTAAAAATTTTTTTCAGACCTTTGGTAACCAAATGCAGTTATTTTGACTAAAAAAGGCTTTTAAAAAACATGGAGACCAAAATAGAGTCATTTTGACCAAAAACATTTTCAGGCCATTGGAGAGCAAAATGCAGCTATCTTGACTAAAACTGTCTTTTTAAGACTCTAAAATACAAAAATACAGTCATTTGGAATAAATTATTTTTTCATTCACAGGATACAGAAGTAAGTGTCGGCCGTAAAAGGCCCCAAAAATTAGCCCACATGGGTTTACCTGACAGCTAAGAACGTAGTATTTGGTGGCTGAAGGTATATTAGGCATTCACAGGGTACAGAAGTAAGTGATGGCCTGTATAACCCCAAAAATTAGCCCACATGGGTTTAATTGACAGCTAAGAACGTAGTATTCTTTGGCTGAAGGTACATTAGGCATTCACTGGATACAGAAGTAAGTGTCGGCCATAAAAGGCCCCAAAAAATAGCCAACATGGGTTTACCTGACAGCTAAGAATGTAGTATTCTGTGGCTGAAGGTACATCAGGCATTTACAGGATAAAGAAGTAAGTGTCGGCCATAAAAGGCCCCAAAAATGAACCCAAACGGGTTTACCTGACAGCTAAGAAAGTAGTATTCTGTGGCTGAAGGTACATTAGGCATTCACTGGATAAAGAGGTAAGTGTCGGCCATAAAAGGCCCCAAAAAATAGCCCACATCAGTTTACCTGACAACTAAGAACGTAGTATTTGGTGGCTGGAGGTACATTAGGCATTCACACAGTATACAGAAGTAAGTGTCGGCCTGTATAGGCCCCAAACATTAGCTCACATGGTTTTAACTGACAGCAAAGAACATAGTATTTAATGGCTGGAGGTACATTAGGCATTCACACAGTATACACAAGTAAGTGTCGGCCTCTATAAGCCCCAAAAATTAGCTCACATGGGTTTAACTGACAGCAAAGAACGTAGTATTTAATGGCTGGAGGTACATTAGGCATTCACATGATACAGAAGTAAGTGTCGGACTGTATAGGCCCCAAAAATGAGCTCACATGGGTTTAACTGACAGCAAAGAACGTAGTGTATTTGATGGCTGGAGGTACATTAGGCATTCACACAGTATACAAAAGTAAGTGTCGGCCTGTATAGGCCCCAAAATTATCTCACATGGGTTTAACTGACAGCAAAGAACGTAGTATATTTGATGGCTGGAGGTACATTAGGCATTCACACGGTATACAGAAGAAAGGGTCGGCCTGTATAGGCCCCAAAAAATAGCTCACATGGGTTTAACTGACAGCAAAGAATGTAGTATTTGATGGCTAGAGGTATATTAGGCATTCACAGAGTATACAGAAGTAAGTGTCGGCATGTATAGACCCCAAAAATGAGCTCACATGGGTTTAACTGACAGTTAAGAATGTAGTATTTGGTGGCTGAAGGTACATTAGGCATTCACAGGATATAGAAGTAAGTGTCGGCCTGTATAGTCCCCAAAAATTAGCCCACATGGGTTTTACTGACAGCTAAGAACATAGTATTCTGTAGCTGAAGGTACATTAGGCATTCAAACAGTATACAGAAGTAAGTGTCGGCCTGTATGGGCCCCAAAAATTAGCTCACATGGGTTTAACTGACAGCAAAGAACGTAGTATTTGATGGCTAGAGGTACATTAGGCATTCAAAGGATACAGAAGTAAGTGTCAGCCTGTATAGGCCCCAAAAATTAGCTCACATGGGTTTATCTGACACTCACCTTCAGCCACTGAATACTACGTTCTTAGCTGTCAGTTAAACCCATGTGGGCTAATTTTTGGGGCCGATACAGGCCAACACTTACTAATGTACCCTGTAAATGCCTAATGTACCTTCAGCCACCAAATACTAAGTTTTTAGCTGTCAGGCTAATTTTTGGGGACTTTTATGGCCGACACTTACTTCTGTATCCTGTGAATGCCTAATGTACCTTCAGCCACAGAATACTAAATACATTCATTTTGACAAAAAAATTTCAGACCATTGGGGACCAAATGCAGTTATCTTGTCTAAAACCGGCTTTTAACCACCTTACAACTGGGCCATTGTAGATATATGGCCGGGCGGGAGTCTCGTCCTTCTGAATGGACGTTCCGGAACGTCCTTCAGAAGGAGAGGACACAGAGCAACAAGACTCGGCAGGAGGGCCCTGTGATTGGCCCTCCTGATCACATGATGGCTGTGTCCAATCACAGCCGTCATGTAATGTCAATACAGCCGTTGTAACGGCTTAGATCTCTTCTCCTCCTGACAGATGCTGTCAGTGAGGAGAAGAGGAGAGGATCTATTCTGCAGCCGGAATGATCAGTGAGTATTTCTGATTACTCACTGATCACAGGGGGGGGTCTGTGCTGGTAATCAGATTACCAGTGCAGCCCGGGGGGGAGGGGGTGCCACTAGAGCCACCAGGGATGCCCACCCATGACCACCAGGGATGCCCACCATGGCCACCAGGGATGGCAAACGGGGCTCAGAGAGCCTGCCAGTGGTGCCCCCCTATCAGTGCTGCCCACCAATGCCATCTATCAGTGCTGCCCACCAGTGCCCATTATTGCCATCTATCAGTGCCGCCCACCAGTGCCCATTATTGCCCACCAGTGCTGCCTATCAGTGCCCATCAGTGCCCCTCATCAGTGCCGATCAGTCCCGCCCATCAGTGCCACCTATCAGTGCCCATCAGTGCGGCCGATCAGTCCCCATCAGTGCTGCCTATCAGTGCTCATCAGCGCTGCCTATCAGTGCCCACCAATGCTGCATATCAGTGCTATCTATCAGTGCCACATATCAGTGCCCATCAGTGCTGCATATCAGTGCTACCTATCAGTGCCCATCAGTGCTGCATATCAGTGCCACCCCATCAGTGCCACCCCATCAGTGTCTCCTCATCAGTGCCTGTGAGTGTGGCATCATCAGTGCTCTTTAGTGCAGGAAAAAACGTATCCATTTACAAAATTTTATAACCTAAACAAAAAACTTTTTTTTTTCAAACTTTTCGGTATTTTTTTATTTGTGCACCAAAAAAGAAAAAACCTGGTGGTGATCAAATACCACCAAAAGAAAGCTCTATTTGTGGGGAAAAAATGACACAAATTTGGTTTAGGTACAGTGTTGCATGACCGCACAATTGTCATTCAAAATGCAACAGCGCTAAAAGCTGAAAATTGGTCTGGGAAGGAAGGGGGTTTAAGTGCCCAGTATTGAGGTGGTTAAAGACTCTAAAATACAAAAATACAGTCATTTTGACTAAAAAAATTTGTCAGACCTTTGGTGACTAAATGCAGTTATTTTGACTAAAGAAGGCTTTTTGGACACTTGGAAACCAAAATAGAGTCATTTTGACCAAAAAATATTTTCAGGCCAGTGGAGACTTAATGGCCAGTTTTAGACAAATCTTGTCTAAAACCGGCTTTTTAAGGCTCTAAAAGACAAAAATACAGTCATTTTGACTAGATTTCTTTTTCAGACCTTTGGTGACCAAATGTCGTTATTTTGACTAAAAAAGGCTTTTTAGAACTTGGAGAATAAAATAGAGTCATTTTAACCAAAAACAATTTTTCAGGCCATTGGAGCCCAAATAAAGTTATCTTGTCTAAAACCGGCTTTTTAAGGCTCTAAAAGACAAAATATACAGTAATTTTGACTAAATATTTTTTTCTGACCTTTGGTGACCAAATGCAGTTATTTTGACTAAAAAAAGGCTTTTTAGACACTTGGAGACCAAAATAGAGTCATTTTGACCAAAGAAATTTTTTCAGGCCATTGGAGCCCAAATGGCCGGTTTTAGACAAATCGTGTCTAAAACCGGCTTTTTAAGGCTCTTAAAAGACAAAAATACCGTCATTTTGACTAAAAAAAATTTAGACCTTTGGTTGACCATATGCCGTTATTGTGACTAAAAAGGCTTTTTAGACACTTCGAGACCAAAATCGAGTCATTTTGACCAAAAAAAATTTCAGGCCATTGGATCCCAAATAAAGTTATCTTGTCTAAAACCGGCTTTTTAAGGCTCTAGAAGACAAAAATAGAGTAATTTTGACAAAAAAATTTTCAGACCTTTGGTGACCAAATGCAGTTTTTCTGACTACAAAAGGCTTTTAAGACACTTGGAGACCAAAATAGAGTCATTTTGACCAAAAAATATTTTTCAGGCCATTGGAGCCAAATGTCTAAAATCTTGTCTAAAACCGGCTTTTTAAGGCTCTACAAGACATAAATGTAGTCATTTTGACTAAAAAAAATTTCAGAAGTTTGGTGACCAAATGCAGTTATTTTGACTAAAAAATGATTTTTAGACACTTGAATACCAAAATAGAGTCATTTTGACCAAAACATTTTTTCAGGCCATTGGAGCCCAAATTGCCGATTTTAGACAAATCTTGTCTAAACCCAGCTTTTTAAGGCTCTAAAAGACAAAAATACAGTCATTTTGACTAAAATTTTTTTTAGACCTTTGGTGACCAAATGCAGTTATTTTGACTAAAAAAGGCTTTTAAGACACTTGGAGACCAAATCAGAGTCATTTTGACCAAAAACATTTTCAGGCCATTGGAGAGCAAAATTCAGCTATCTTGACTAAAACCGGCTTTTTAAGACTCTAAAATACAAAAATACAGTCATTTTGACTAAAATTGTTTTTCATACCTTTGGTGACCAAATGCAGTTATTTTGACTAAAATAGACTTTTTAGACACTTGGAGACCAAAATACAGTCATTTAGACCCAAAAAAATTTCAGACCATTGGAGACAAAATACAGTAATCTTGTCTAAAACCGGCTTTTTAAGACTCTAAAAGACAAAAATATAGTAATTTTGACTAAAAAATTTTCAGACCTTTGGTGACCAAATGCAGTTATTTTGACTAAAAAAGGCTTTTAAGACACTTGGAGACCAAATCAGAGTCATTTTGACCAAAAACATTTTCAGGCCATTGGAGAGCAAAATGCAGCTATCTTGACTAAAACCGGCTTTTTAAGGCTCTAAAATACAAAAATACAGTCATTTTGACTAAAATTGTTTTTCATACCTTTGGTGACCAAATGCAGTTATTTTGAATAAAATGGACTTTTAAGATACTTGGAGACCAAAATACAGTCATTTTGACCCCAAAAAAATTTTTTTCAGACCATTGGAGACAAAATACAGTAATCTTGTCTAAAACCGGCTTTTTAAGACTCTAAAAGACAAAAATATAGTAATTTTGACTAAAAAAATTTTCAGACCTTTGGTGACCAAATGCAGTTATTTTGACTAAAAAAGGCTTTTAAGACACTTGGAGACCAAATCAGAGTCATTTTGACCAAAAACATTTTCAGGCCATTGGAGAGCAAAATGCAGCTATCTTGACTAAAACCGGCTTTTTAAGGCTCTAAAATACAAAAATACAGTCATTTTGACTAAAATTGTTTTTAATACCTTTGGTGACCAAATGCAGTTATTTTGAATAAAATGGACTTTTAAGATACTTGGAGACCAAAATACAGTCATTTTGACCCCAAAAAATTTTTTTCAGACCATTGGAGACAAAATACAGTAATCTTTTCTAAAACCGGCTTTTTAAGACTCTAAAAGACAAAAATATAGTAATTTTGACT
Organism: Pelophylax lessonae; assembly: GCF_965119305.1. Taxonomy (NCBI): domain Eukaryota; kingdom Metazoa; phylum Chordata; class Amphibia; order Anura; family Ranidae; genus Pelophylax; species Pelophylax lessonae. Next base: position 393,178,777 of record NC_138771.1, read on the forward strand.
AAAAATTTTTTTCAGACCTTTGGTAACCAAATGCAGTTATTTTGACTAAAAAAGGCTTTTAAAAAACATGGAGACCAAAATAGAGTCATTTTGACCAAAAACATTTTCAGGCCATTGGAGAGCAAAATGCAGCTATCTTGACTAAAACTGTCTTTTTAAGACTCTAAAATACAAAAATACAGTCATTTGGAATAAATTATTTTTTCATTCACAGGATACAGAAGTAAGTGTCGGCCGTAAAAGGCCCCAAAAATTAGCCCACATGGGTTTACCTGACAGCTAAGAACGTAGTATTTGGTGGCTGAAGGTATATTAGGCATTCACAGGGTACAGAAGTAAGTGATGGCCTGTATAACCCCAAAAATTAGCCCACATGGGTTTAATTGACAGCTAAGAACGTAGTATTCTTTGGCTGAAGGTACATTAGGCATTCACTGGATACAGAAGTAAGTGTCGGCCATAAAAGGCCCCAAAAAATAGCCAACATGGGTTTACCTGACAGCTAAGAATGTAGTATTCTGTGGCTGAAGGTACATCAGGTATTTACAGGATAAAGAAGTAAGTGTCGGCCATAAAAGGCCCCAAAAATGAACCCAAACGGGTTTACCTGACAGCTAAGAAAGTAGTATTCTGTGGCTGAAGGTACATTAGGCATTCACTGGATAAAGAGGTAAGTGTCGGCCATAAAAGGCCCCAAAAAATAGCCCACATCAGTTTACCTGACAACTAAGAACGTAGTATTTGGTGGCTGGAGGTACATTAGGCATTCACACAGTATACAGAAGTAAGTGTCGGCCTGTATAGGCCCCAAACATTAGCTCACATGGTTTTAACTGACAGCAAAGAACATAGTATTTAATGGCTGGAGGTACATTAGGCATTCACACAGTATACACAAGTAAGTGTCGGCCTCTATAAGCCCCAAAAATTAGCTCACATGGGTTTAACTGACAGCAAAGAAAGTAGTATTTAATGGCTGGAGGTACATTAGGCATTCACATGATACAGAAGTGTCGGACTGTATAGGCCCCAAAAATGAGCTCACATGGGTTTAACTGACAGCAAAGAACGTAGTGTATTTGATGGCTGGAGGTACATTAGGCATTCACACAGTATACAAAAGTAAGTGTCGGCCTGTATAGGCCCCAAAATTATCTCACATGGGTTTAACTGACAGCAAAGAACGTAGTATATTTGATGGCTGGAGGTACATTATGCATTCACACGGTATACAGAAGAAAGGGTCGGCCTGTATAGGCCCCAAAAAATAGCTCACATGGGTTTAACTGACAGCAAAGAATGTAGTATTTGATGGCTAGAGGTATATTAGGCATTCACACAGTATACAGAAGTAAGTGTCGGCATGTATAGACCCCAAAAATGAGCTCACATGGGTTTAACTGACAGTTAAGAATGTAGTATTTGGTGGCTGAAGGTACATTAGGCATTCACAGGCTATAGAAGTAAGTGTCGGCCTGTATAGTCCCCAAAAATTAGCCCACATGGGTTTTACTGACAGCTAAGAACATAGTATTCTGTAGCTGAAGGTACATTAGGCATTCAAACAGTATACAGAAGTAAGTGTCGGCCTGTATGGGCCCCAAAAATTAGCTCACATGGGTTTAACTGACAGCAAAGAACGTAGTATTTGATGGCTAGAGGTACATTAGGCATTCAAAGGATACAGAAGTAAGTGTCAGCCTGTATAGGCCCCAAAAATTAGCTCACATGGGTTTATCTGACACTCACCTTCAGCCACTGAATACTACGTTCTTAGCTGTCAGTTAAACCCATGTGGGCTAATTTTTGGGGCCGATACAGGCCAACACTAACTAATGTACCCTGTAAATGCCTAATGTACCTTCAGCCACCAAATACTAAGTTTTTAGCTGTCAGGCTAATTTTTGGGGACTTTTATGGCCGACACTTACTTCTGTATCCTGTGAATGCCTAATGTACCTTCAGCCACAGAATACTAAATACATTCATTTTGACAAAAAAATTTCAGACCATTGGGGACCAAATGCAGTTATCTTGTCTAAAACCGGCTTTTAACCACCTTACAACTGGGCCATTGTAGATATATGGCCGGGCGGGAGTCTCGTCCTTCTGAATGGACGTTCCGGAACGTCCTTCAGAAGGAGAGGACACAGAGCAACAAGACTCGGCAGGAGGGCCCTGTGATTGGCCCTCCTGATCACATGATGGCTGTGTCCAATCACAGCCGTCATGTAATGTCAATACAGCCGTTGTAACGGCTTAGATCTCTTCTCCTCCTGACAGATGCTGTCAGTGAGGAGAAGAGGAGAGGATCTATTCTGCAGCCGGAATGATCAGTGAGTATTTCTGATTACTCACTGATCACAGGGGGGGGTCTGTGCTGGTAATCAGATTACCAGTGCAGCCCGGGGGGAGGGGGTGCCACTAGAGCCACCAGGGATGCCCACCCATGACCACCAGGGATGCCCACCATGGCCACCAGGGATGGCAAACGGGGCTCAGAGAGCCTGCCAGTGGTGCCCCCCTATCAGTGCTGCCCACCAATGCCATCTATCAGTGCTGCCCACCAGTGCCCATTATTGCCATCTATCAGTGCCGCCCACCAGTGCCCATTATTGCCCACCAGTGCTGCCTATCAGTGCCCATCAGTGCCCCTCATCAGTGCCGATCAGTCCCGCCCATCAGTGCCACCTATCAGTGCCCATCAGTGCGGCCGATCAGTCCCCATCAGTGCTGCCTATCAGTGCCCATCAGCGCTGCCTATCAGTGCCCACCAATGCTGCATATCAGTGCTATCTATCAGTGCCACATATCAGTGCCCATCAGTGCTGCATATCAGTGCTACCTATCAGTGCCCATCAGTGCTGCATATCAGTGCCACCCCATCAGTGCCACCCCATCAGTGTCTCCTCATCAGTGCCTGTGAGTGTGGCATCATCAGTGCTCTTTAGTGCAGGAAAAAACGTATCCATTTACAAAATTTTATAACCTAAACAAAAAACTTTTTTTTTTCAAACTTTTCGGTATTTTTTTATTTGTGCACCAAAAAAGAAAAAACCTGGTGGTGATCAAATACCACCAAAAGAAAGCTCTATTTGTGGGGAAAAAATGACACAAATTTGGTTTAGGTACAGTGTTGCATGACCGCACAATTGTCATTCAAAATGCAACAGCGCTAAAAGCTGAAAATTGGTCTGGGAAGGAAGGGGGTTTAAGTGCCCAGTATTGAGGTGGTTAAAGACTCTAAAAGACAAAAATACAGTCATTTTGACTAAAAAAATTTGTCAGACCTTTGGTGACTAAATGCAGTTATTTTGACTAAAGAAGGCTTTTTGGACACTTGGAAACCAAAATAGAGTCATTTTGACCAAAAAATATTTTCAGGCCAGTGGAGACTTAATGGCCAGTTTTAGACAAATCTTGTCTAAAACCGGCTTTTTAAGGCTCTAAAAGACAAAAATACAGTCATTTTGACTAGATTTCTTTTTCAGACCTTTGGTGACCAAATGTCGTTATTTTGACTATAAAAGGCTTTTTAGAACTTGGAGAATAAAATAGAGTCATTTTAACCAAAAACAATTTTTCAGGCCATTGGAGCCCAAATAAAGTTATCTTGTCTAAAACCGGCTTTTTAAGGCTCTAAAAGACAAAATATACAGTAATTTTGACTAAATATTTTTTTCTGACCTTTGGTGACCAAATGCAGTTATTTTGACTAAAAAAAGGCTTTTTAGACACTTGGAGACCAAAATAGAGTCATTTTGACCAAAGAAATTTTTTCAGGCCATTGGAGCCCAAATGGCCGGTTTTAGACAAATCGTGTCTAAAACCGGCTTTTTAAGGCTCTTAAAAGACAAAAATACCGTCATTTTGACTAAAAAAAATTTAGACCTTTGGTTGACCATATGCCGTTATTGTGACTAAAAAGGCTTTTTAGACACTTCGAGACCAAAATCGAGTCATTTTGACCAAAAAAAATTTCAGGCCATTGGATCCCAAATAAAGTTATCTTGTCTAAAACCGGCTTTTTAAGGCTCTAGAAGACAAAAATAGAGTAATTTTGACAAAAACATTTTCAGACCTTTGGTGACCAAATGCAGTTTTTCTGACTACAAAAGGCTTTTAAGACACTTGGAGACCAAAATAGAGTCATTTTGACCAAAAAATATTTTTCAGGCCATTGGAGCCAAATGTCTAAAATCTTGACTAAACCCAGCTTTTTAAGGCTCTAAAAGACAAAAATACAGTCATTTTGACTAAAATTTTTTTAGACCTTTGGTGACCAAATGCAGTTATTTTGACTAAAAAAGGCTTTTAAGACACTTGGAGACCAAATCAGAGTAATTTTGACCAAAAACATTTTCAGGCCATTGGAGAGCAAAATTCAGCTATCTTGACTAAAACCGGCTTTTTAAGACTCTAAAATACAAAAATACAGTCATTTTGACTAAAATTGTTTTTCATACCTTTGGTGACCAAATGCAGTTATTTTGACTAAAATAGACTTTTTAGACACTTGGAGACCAAAATACAGTCATTTAGACCCAAAAAAATTTCAGACCATTGGAGACAAAATACAGTAATCTTGTCTAAAACCGGCTTTTTAAGACTCTAAAAGACAAAAATATAGTAATTTTGACTAAAAAATTTTCAGACCTTTGGTGACCAAATGCAGTTATTTTGACTAAAAAAGGCTTTTAAGACACTTGGAGACCAAATCAGAGTCATTTTGACCAAAAACATTTTCAGGCCATTGGAGAGCAAAATGCAGCTATCTTGACTAAAACCGGCTTTTTAAGGCTCTAAAATACAAAAATACAGTCATTTTGACTAAAATTGTTTTTCATACCTTTGGTGACCAAATGCAGTTATTTTGAATAAAATGGACTTTTAAGATACTTGGAGACCAAAATACAGTCATTTTGACCCCAAAAAATTTTTTTCAGACCATTGGAGACAAAATACAGTAATCTTGTCTAAAACCGGCTTTTTAAGACTCTAAAAGACAAAAATATAGTAATTTTGACTAAAAAAATTTTCAGACCTTTGGTGACCAAATGCAGTTATTTTGACTAAAAAAGGCTTTTAAGACACTTGGAGACCAAATCAGAGTCATTTTGACCAAAAACATTTTCAGGCCATTGGAGAGCAAAATGCAGCTATCTTGACTAAAACCGGCTTTTTAAGGCTCTAAAATACAAAAATACAGTCATTTTGACTAAAATTGTTTTTAATACCTTTGGTGACCAAATGCAGTTATTTTGAATAAAATGGACTTTTAAGATACTTGGAGACCAAAATACAGTCATTTTGACCCCAAAAATTTTTTTTCAGACCATTGGAGACAAAATACAGTAATCTTTTCTAAAACCGGCTTTTTAAGACTCTAAAAGACAAAAATATAGTAATTTTGACTAAAAAATTTTTTCAGACCTTTGGTAACCAAATGCAGTTATTTTGACTAAAAAAGGCTTTTAAAAAACATGGAGACCAAAATAGAGTCATTTTGACCAAAAACATTTTCAGGCCATTGGAGAGCAAAATGCAGCTATCTTGACTAAAACTGTCTTTTTAAGACTCTAAAATACAAAAATACAGTCATTTGGAATAAATTATTTTTTCATTCACAGGATACAGAAGTAAGTGTCGGCCGTAAAAGGCCCCAAAAATTAGCCCACATGGGTTTACCTGACAGCTAAGAACGTAGTATTTGGTGGCTGAAGGTATATTAGGCATTCACAGGGTACAGAAGTAAGTGATGGCCTGTATAACCCCAAAAATTAGCCCACATGGGTTTAATTGACAGCTAAGAACGTAGTATTCTTTGGCTGAAGGTACATTAGGCATTCACTGGATACAGAAGTAAGTGTCGGCCATAAAAGGCCCCAAAAAATAGCCAACATGGGTTTACCTGACAGCTAAGAATGTAGTATTCTGTGGCTGAAGGTACATCAGGTATTTACAGGATAAAGAAGTAAGTGTCGGCCATAAAAGGCCCCAAAAATGAACCCAAACGGGTTTACCTGACAGCTAAGAAAGTAGTATTCTGTGGCTGAAGGTACATTAGGCATTCACTGGATAAAGAGGTAAGTGTCGGCCATAAAAGGCCCCAAAAAATAGCCCACATCAGTTTACCTGACAACTAAGAACGTAGTATTTGGTGGCTGGAGGTACATTAGGCATTCACACAGTATACAGAAGTAAGTGTCGGCCTGTATAGGCCCCAAACATTAGCTCACATGGTTTTAACTGACAGCAAAGAACATAGTATTTAATGGCTGGAGGTACATTAGGCATTCACACAGTATACACAAGTAAGTGTCGGCCTCTATAAGCCCCAAAAATTAGCTCACATGGGTTTAACTGACAGCAAAGAACGTAGTATTTAATGGCTGGAGGTACATTAGGCATTCACATGATACAGAAGTGTCGGACTGTATAGGCCCCAAAAATGAGCTCACATGGGTTTAACTGACAGCAAAGAACGTAGTGTATTTGATGGCTGGAGGTACATTAGGCATTCACACAGTATACAAAAGTAAGTGTCGGCCTGTATAGGCCCCAAAATTATCTCACATGGGTTTAACTGACAGCAAAGAACGTAGTATATTTGATGGCTGGAGGTACATTAGGCATTCACACGGTATACAGAAGAAAGGGTCGGCCTGTATAGGCCCCAAAAAATAGCTCACATGGGTTTAACTGACAGCAAAGAATGTAGTATTTGATGGCTAGAGGTATATTAGGCATTCACACAGTATACAGAAGTAAGTGTCGGCATGTATAGACCCCAAAAATGAGCTCACATGGGTTTAACTGACAGTTAAGAATGTAGTATTTGGTGGCTGAAGGTACATTAGGCATTCACAGGATATAGAAGTAAGTGTCGGCCTGTATAGTCCCCAAAAATTAGCCCACATGGGTTTTACTGACAGCTAAGAACATAGTATTCTGTAGCTGAAGGTACATTAGGCATTCAAACAGTATACAGAAGTAAGTGTCGGCCTGTATGGGCCCCAAAAATTAGCTCACATGGGTTTAACTGACAGCAAAGAACGTAGTATTTGATGGCTAGAGGTACATTAGGCATTCAAAGGATACAGAAGTAAGTGTCAGCCTGTATAGGCCCCAAAAATTAGCTCACATGGGTTTATCTGACACTCACCTTCAGCCACTGAATACTACGTTCTTAGCTGTCAGTTAAACCCATGTGGGCTAATTTTTGGGGCCGATACAGGCCAACACTTACTAATGTACCCTGTAAATGCCTAATGTACCTTCAGCCACCAAATACTAAGTTTTTAGCTGTCAGGCTAATTTTTGGGGACTTTTATGGCCGACACTTACTTCTGTATCCTGTGAATGCCTAATGTACCTTCAGCCACAGAATACTAAATACATTCATTTTGACAAAAAAATTTCAGACCATTGGGGACCAAATGCAGTTATCTTGTCTAAAACCGGCTTTTAACCACCTTACAACTGGGCCATTGTAGATATATGGCCGGGCGGGAGTCTCGTCCTTCTGAATGGACGTTCCGGAACGTCCTTCAGAAGGAGAGGACACAGAGCAACAAGACTCGGCAGGAGGGCCCTGTGATTGGCCCTCCTGATCACATGATGGCTGTGTCCAATCACAGCCGTCATGTAATGTCAATACAGCCGTTGTAACGGCTTAGATCTCTTCTCCTCCTGACAGATGCTGTCAGTGAGGAGAAGAGGAGAGGATCTATTCTGCAGCCGGAATGATCAGTGAGTATTTCTGATTACTCACTGATCACAGGGGGGGGTCTGTGCTGGTAATCAGATTACCAGTGCAGCCCGGGGGGAGGGGGTGCCACTAGAGCCACCAGGGATGCCCACCCATGACCACCAGGGATGCCCACCATGGCCACCAGGGATGGCAAACGGGGCTCAGAGAGCCTGCCAGTGGTGCCCCCCTATCAGTGCTGCCCACCAATGCCATCTATCAGTGCTGCCCACCAGTGCCCATTATTGCCATCTATCAGTGCCGCCCACCAGTGCCCATTATTGCCCACCAGTGCTGCCTATCAGTGCCCATCAGTGCCCCTCATCAGTGCTGATCAGTCCCGCCCATCAGTGCCACCTATCAGTGCCCATCAGTGCGGCCGATCAGTCCCCATCAGTGCTGCCTATCAGTGCCCATCAGCGCTGCCTATCAGTGCCCACCAATGCTGCATATCAGTGCTATCTATCAGTGCCACATATCAGTGCCCATCAGTGCTGCATATCAGTGCTACCTATCAGTGCCCATCAGTGCTGCATATCAGTGCCACCCCATCAGTGCCACCCCATCAGTGTCTCCTCATCAGTGCCTGTGAGTGTGGCATCATCAGTGCTCTTTAGTGCAGGAAAAAACGTATCCATTTACAAAATTTTATAACCTAAACAAAAAACTTTTTTTTTTCAAACTTTTCGGTATTTTTTTATTTGTGCACCAAAAAAGAAAAAACCTGGTGGTGATCAAATACCACCAAAAGAAAGCTCTATTTGTGGGGAAAAAATGACACAAATTTGGTTTAGGTACAGTGTTGCATGACCGCACAATTGTCATTCAAAATGCAACAGCGCTAAAAGCTGAAAATTGGTCTAGGAAGGAAGGGGGTTTAAGTGCCCAGTATTGAGGTGGTTAACCACTTTCCCACCGGAGGATTTTGCAGCTTAAAGACCAGACCCCTTTTTTCAACTTGGCACTTCGTGACTTTAACTGATAATTGCTCGGTCATGCAATGCTGTACCTAAACGAAATTTACGTCCTTTTTTTCTCACAAACAGAGCTTTCTTTTGGTGGTATTTGATCGCCTCTGCGCTTTTTATTTTTTGCGATATTAATAAAAAAAGAGCGAAAATTTTGCAAAAAAATGACATTTTCAACTTTGTCTTTTAAAAAATATCCAATATACTCAATTTATGTCATTTTTTTTTGCCAAAATATATTTAGCTACATGTCTTTGACAAAAAAAAAATCAATGAGCGTATTTTTATTGGTTTGCGCAAAAGTTATAGCGTCTACAAACTATGGTGTAAATAGTGAAATTTACGCAGCTTTAATTTCTGACTGCCAATCTCATTTCATGAAGTGCTAAAATGGCGGGGCAGTACAAAACCCCCCCAAACTACCACTTTTTGGAAAGTAGACATCCTAAGGAATGTCCTGACAGGCATGTTGAGCTCATTGAATATTTCATTTTTTTGTCACAGGTGTTTGAAAAATGACTAAAAAAAATTTTTTTTTTTTTTACACAAAGTTGTCATTGAAATGATATATTGCTCACACATGCCATGGGTATATGTGTAATTACACCCCAAAATATATTCTGCTGCTTCTCCTGAGTACAGGGATACCACATATGTGGGACTTTTTGGGAGCCTAGCTGTGTAGGGGTCCCCAAAAACAAATCACCACCATCAGAATTTCAAAGGGCGTACATTTTTCATTGCATTTTCTCACTACCTCTAACGGTTTAGGAGGCCCTGAAATGTCAAGATACCACAAAACCCCCCCAAATGACCCCATTTTGGAAAGTAGACACCCCAAGCTGTTTGCTGAGAGGCATGGTGAGTCCATGGAATATTTTATATTTTGCCACAAGTTTTGTGAAAATTACAATTTTTTTTTTTAATTTTTTTTTTTTACACAATGTTGTCACTAAAAGATAAATTTCTCACACATGACATGTGTATATGTGGAATGACACCCCAAAATACATTCTGCTGCTTCTCCTGAGTATGGGGATACCCCATGTGTGAGACTTTTTGGGAGCCTAGCTGTGTACAGGACCGCAAAAGCCAATCAACACTCTCAGGTTTTCTAATGGCGTAAATTGTTCATGTCATCTCTGCACTACCTGTCACAGTTTCGCAGGCCCTAAAATTCCAAGATAGCACAAAACCCCCCCAAATGACCCCATTTTGGAAAGTAGACACCCCAAGCTATTTGCTGAGAGGCATGGTGAGTCCATGGAATATTTTATATTTTGCCACAAGTTCCGGGAAATATATATATATATATATATTTTTTTTTTTTTTACACAAAGTTGTCAGTAAATGATATATTGCTCACACATGCCATGGGTATATGTGAACTGACACCCCAAAATACATTCTGCTGCTTCTCCTGAGTACAGGGATACCCCATGTGTGAGACTTTTTTGCAGTCTAGCCGAGTACAGGACCCCGAAAACCAACCTCCACTTTCAGGCTTTCCAAGGGCGTAAATTGTTGATTTCACTCCTGACTACCTATCACAGTTTCGGAGGCCCTAAAATTCCAAGATAGCACAAAACCCCCCCAAATGACCCCATTTTGGAAAGTAGACACCCCAAGCTATTTGCTGAGAGGCATGGTGAGTCCATGGAATATTTTATATTTTGCCACAAGTTCCGGGAAATATATATATATATATATATATTTTTTTTTTTTACACAAAGTTGTCAGTAAATGATATATTGCTCACACATGCCATGGGTATATGTGAACTGACACCCCAAAATACATTCTGCTGCTTCTCCTGAGTACAGGGATACCCCATGTGTGAGACTTTTTTGCAGTCTAGCCGAGTACAGGACCCCGAAAACCAACCTCCACTTTCAGGCTTTCCAAGGGCGTAAATTGTTGATTTCACTCCTGACTACCTATCACAGTTTCGGAGGCCCTAAAATTCCAAGATAGCACAAAACCCCCCCAAATGACCCCATTTTGGAAAGTAGACACCCCAAGCTATTTGCTGAGAGGCATGGTGAGTCCATGGAATATTTTATATTTTGCAACAAGTTCCGGGAAATATATTATTATTATTATTTTTTTGTTTTTTTTACACAAAGTTGTCAGTAAATGATATATTGCTCACACATGCCATGGGTATATGTGAAATGACACCCCAAAATACATTCTGCTGCTTCTCCTGAGTACAGGGATACCCCATGTGTGAGACTTTTTTGCCGTCTAGCCGAGTACAGGACCCCGAAAACCAACCTCCACTTTCAGGCTTTCCAAGGGCGTAAATTGTTGATTTCACTCCTGACTACCTATCACAGTTTCGGAGGCCCTAAAATTCCAAGATAGCACAAAACCCCCCCAAATGACCCCATTTTGGAAAGTAGACACCCCAAGCTATTTGCTGAGAGGCATGGTGAGTCCATGGAATATTTTATATTTTGCCACAAGTTCCGGGAAATATATTATTATTATTTTTTTTTTGTTTTTTTTACACAAAGTTGTCAGTAAATGATATATTGCTCACACATGCCATGGGTATATGTGAAATGACACCCCAAAATACATTCTGCTGCTTCTCCTGAGTACAGGGATACCCCATGTGTGAGACTTTTTTGCCGTCTAGCCGAGTACAGGACCCCGAAAACCAACCTCCACTTTCAGGCTTTCCAAGGGCGTAAATTGTTGATTTCACTCCTGACTACCTATCACAGTTTTGGAGGCCATGAAATGCCAAGACAGCACAACCCCCCCAAATGACCCCTTTTCGGAAAGTAGACAACCTGAGCTATTTGCAGAGAGGCATGTTGAGTATTTTGCAGATCTCACTTTTTGTCACAAAGCTTTGGAAATTGAAAAAAGAGGAAAAAAAATGCATTTTTCTGTTTTTTCTTCATTTTCCAAAAAAAATTAGAGCTGCAAAATACTCACCATGCCTCTCAGCAAATAGATTGGAGTGTCTACTTTGCAAAATGGGGTAATTTGGGGGGGTTTTGTGCCATCTTGGCTTTTTATGGACTTCAAAAGTGTGATAGGTAGTAAGGAGTGAGATCAACAATTTACGCCCTTGGAAAGCCAAAAGGTGCGCATTGGTTTTCCGGGTCCTGTACGCGGCTAGACTGGCAAAAAGTCTCACACATGGGGTATCATTGTACTCAGGAGAAGCAGCAGAATGTATTTTGGGGTGTCATTTCACATAAACCCATGGCATGTGTGAGCAATATATCATTTACTGACAACTTTGTGTAAAAAAAAATAAAAAAATAAAAAAAAATTTTTTTCCCGAAACTTGTGGCAAAATATAAACTATTCCATGGACTCACCATGCTTCTCAGCCAGTAGCTTGGAGTGTCTACTTTGCAAAATGGGGTCATTTGGGGGGGTTTTGTGCTATCTTGAAATTTCAGGGCCTCTGAAACTCTGACAGGTAGTCAGGGGTAAAATCAGCAATTTACGCCATTAGAAAACCTGAAGATGTGGACTGGTTGTCGGGGTCGCGTACACAGCTAGGCTCCCAAAAAGTCTCACACATGGGGTATCCCTGTACTCAGGAGAAGCAAAAGAATGTATTTTGGGGTGTCATTTCACATATTCCCATGGCATGCATGAGCAATATATCATTTAGTGACAACTTTCTGTAAAAAAACAACAACAAAAAAAATAATAATAATTTTCCCGAAACTTGTGGCAAAATATAAAATACTCCATGGACTCACCATGCCTCTCAGAAAAAAGCTTTGGGTGTCTACTTTTCAAAAAGGGGTCATTTGGGGGGTGTTTGAACTGTCCCGGCATTTTATGCTCAATCTTAGCCACACATCACCCACTCTTCTAACCACTTGAAAATCAAGCCTTTTCTGTGCCTTTTTGTTTACATGAAAAAATATTTTTTTTTTACTAGAAAATTACTTTGAACTCCCAAACATTATATATTTTTTTAAAGCAGAGGCCCTATAGAATAAAATGGTGGATGTTGCAAATTTTTTTGTCACACGGTATTTGCGCACAGATTTTCCAAACGCAATTTTTGTGAAAAAAATACATTTTTTTTTAATTTATTGCACAAATACACTATATAATTCCAATTTTTTTGGTAAAATTTAAAAGATGATCTTATGCCGAGTTCATAGACACCTAACATGACATGCTTTAAAAATTGCGCATGCCTGCGCAGCGGCAAAAACATACGTACATTTTTAAAAACCTTTAAAAGTCTCTACAGGTTACCACGTTAGACTTACAGAGGAGGTCTACTGCAAGAATTACTGCACTCGATCTGGCGATCGCGGCGATACCTCACATGCATGCTGCAATTGCGGTTTACATATGACACTAGACCACCGCTTGCGTGCGCCATTGCGCGCAAGCACCGGGGGAAAGGGGGGGGGCTCAATTTTTTTTTTTTTTTTTCTTTTTTCTTTTGCTTTTTTATGTTATTTTGACACCTTTCCTTTCATTTTTTTTTTTTAAATCATTTTTATTGTTATCACAGTGAATTTAAATATCCCCCATGATAGCAATCTGTGGTGACAGGTACTCTTTTTTAAAAAAATTGGGGTCTTTTAGACTCTAGATCTCTCCTCTGACCTTAACGCATCTGACCACACCAAAATTGGTGTGATAAAATACTTTCCCAATTTCCCAATGGCCCTGCTTATTTCTGGCGAAACAGAAGTCATGAAATGCTCGTAGCCTCCGGCATCTTAGGCCATAGAGATGATTGGAGCCATTCTCATCTCCAATTATCTCTATGGTTAGACAATTGAACCACCGGCTGCACTCTCGGGTTAACCGGTGGGACAGGAGAGCCCGAGAAAAACCACGGAAGGCTGCGGAAGGCGGCGGTGGGGGGGGGGAGGCCCCTCCCACTGCATGTAAAAGCAGTCTAGCGGCCAATTACCTGCTAGGATTGCTTTTACATGTAAGCCGACCGCTGGCTGTAAAAAACGATACCAAGATGATGCCTAAATCTGCAGGCATCATCCTGGTATAACCACTCAAAGTCCAGCAACGTACCAGTACATTGCTGGTCCTTGTTTGGCATATAGGTTTTTTTTTTTTTCATGCAGCCTGTGGGCTGAACGGAAAAAAAGAGAACCTATCAGAAATCAGCACAGGAATAATGCGTAGTATTACTCATCATTAACCGCCCAAACAACCACCCACTGAATTTAATGATGGGTATACACGACACTATCCACGTATACCAAAATAGGATTTTAACTGCAGTGCTGAAATCAGAAAATCACCACAGCTGCTATCAGCAAAGGTATCCATATATGCTGAGCGCAAACACTGTTTGTGTCAGAATATATAAAATCAATGCGTGGTAGCCGACGAGTACCTGCTAGAGAAACAGGTCACAAAAGAATGAAAAAACAAAGGACATTAAAAAAAAGTACAGTAGGAAGAGTAGGACATATAAAATGACTGACACAACAAAAGTTTTTGGATTCTCATCATTAACCGCCCAAACAACCACCCACTGAATTTAATGATGGGTATACACGGCGCTATCCACGTATACCAAAATAGGATTTTAACTGCAGTGCTGAAATCAGAAAATCACCACAGCTGCTATCAGCAAAGGTATCCATATATGCTGAGCGCAAACACTGTTTGTGTCAGAATATATAAAATCAATGCGTGGTAGCCGACGAGTACCTGCTAGAGAAACAGGTCACAAAAGAATGAAAAAACAAAGGACATTAAAAAAAAGTACAGTAGGAAGAGTAGGACATATAAAATGACTGACACAACAAAAGTTTTTGGATTCTCATCATTAACCGCCCAAACAACCACCCACTGAATTTAATGATGGGTATACACGGCGCTATCCACGTATACCAAAATAGGATTTTAACTGCAGTGCTGAAATCAGAAAATCACCACAGCTGCTATCAGCAAAGGTATCCATATATGCTGAGCGCAAACGCTGTTTGTGTCAGAATATATAAAATCAATGCGTGGTAGCCGACGAGGGACCTGCAAGAGAAACAGGTCACAAAAGAATGAAAAAACAAACTAAGGACATTGAAAAAAGTACAGTAGGAAGGAGAAGGACATATAAAATTACTGACACAACAGTTTTTGGATCCTTTTATTTTTCTAACTGTTTCTTGATTTGGGACTGCGATCTTCTGCGATCTTCTCTTCCAGCTTGGGTCTCTCAAAATGTCGATGGACATCCAACATCTTTCGAGACCCTGTGTTTATGTGCCCTACACTGTGTCGTGCTGTACCCTACGCTAATACTCCACTAGTGTATGGTAGCGCTCGAAACATTCCCCGATGCAGAGACCAGGTTGGTCAGGACATTTGGGACAATAATAACGGGTGTCACGCCTAAATCCGCGCCTGCTACAGACACGACATCTTTTTTGGGGGTATCTTTGGGTAGGGGTACTCGGGAGGACATAAGGAAAATGCCTCTCATGCAGCCGGCTCACTGCATCTGGAAGGGGAAGTTGGGCAGGCATGCCTCCTGGGTACAGGTAGGCAAGGATGATCTCTTCCTGGAATTCCCGGAAAGATCCAGTTCGTCCTGACGCCCTGTATAGGACAAAGGCGTTCAGCATAGCCAATTGGTAAAGGTAAACAGACACTTTTTTGTACCAGCGTCTGGCTTTACGGGCAACTAAATACGGCGCCAAAAGCTGGTCGTTAAGGTCCACCCCTCCCATGTTAAGGTTATATTCGTGGACACAGAGGGGTTTCTCCACAACGCCAGTTGCCGTAGTGATTTGGATCGTCGTGTCTGCGTGAAGGGAGGACAGAACATAAACATCCCGTGTATCCTTCCACTTCACCGCAAGCAATTTGTCCGTTTTCAAGCAGGCTCTCGCCCCCCGACTAAGACGGGAATTTACAAGCCGTTGGGGGAAGCCCCGGCGATTAGGTCGCACGGTGCCACATGCGCCAATTTGTAAATCGAGAAGGTGACTAAATAGTGGCACGCTTGTATAAAAGTTGTCCACGTACAAATGGTACCCCTTTCCGGATAAGGGTGACACCAAGTCCCAAACGATCTTACCGCTGCTCCCTATGTAGTCTGGGCAGTTGGGGGGCTCCACACAGCTATCTTTTCCCTCATAGACCCGGAAACTAACTGTATAGCCTGTGGCCCTGTCACACAATTTATACAGTTTGACCCCGTACTTGGCACGCTTGCTGGGGAGGTACTGTTTCATAGCAAGGCGGCCAGTAAATTTAATCAGGGACTCGTCAACGCAGACAACTTGTTCGGGGGTAAACAAGGCTGCAAACCGCTGATTGAAGTGGTCTATGAGGGGCCGAATTTTGTGGAGCCGATCGTATTCAGGGTCTCCCCGAGGACGACAGATTTCATTGTCGCTGAAATGCATGAATCGCAGAATTTGCTCGTATCTCCCCCTGGACATGGAGGCAGAGTACATGCGCATATGGTGAACTGGGCTAGTGGACCAATATAGCCGCAATTCACTCTGTTTAGTTATGCCCATGTGGAGGGAAAGGCCCAGAAAGATCTTAAATTCGGAAACCGTTATAGGTTTCCAGCCGAATTGTCTGGCAAGGTGTGAATTTGGGTTGGCGGCGATGAACTGTTGTGCATACAAATTTGATTGATCCACAATCGATCTGTAAAGATCTTCCGTGAAGAACAGCTCATAAAAGTTTAGGGGCGTAAAACCAGCTGTCTCCACGTGGATTCCAGGTTGGGCGGTGAATGGGGGAAGTACTGGCGCTGTAGTATCGGTGGGTTGCCAATTAGGATATGCCAGCACATCAGGGAGGGCACTATGGGCTCTACGGGCCTGTCTACGAATACGCGGTGGCTGCGGGCCACTACTTGTGCTAGCCACCGCACCAGCTTCAACTGCACTTAGGGGACTCGCCACGTCACCAGGTCTTACTGCAGTGCTGGTTGTACTAGGTCCAGGTTGTACTAGGCCGCTGGCGCTTGCCAGGTCGCCAGAAAAATGAGCGGCACTAGTACCCACACTCTGCTCCATACGAGCACCCTGCGATTCCTGCATCTCAACAACTTCAGAATGGGGTCGGGTACGCCTGGGTCTAACAGGGACCCATCTGTCGTCGGAGCTATCTGTCAGGGAGCCGCTGCCGTCATCAGGTTCATATACTGACACTAATTCGGTCATTGTAGCTTCCCCTTCGCTATCAGATGACTCGGTCAGCATATAACTGAGAAGCTCTTCATCCCTGTACGAACGTTTGGTCATTTTGGTAACTAAATTTACTCGTACAGTGATGCGACTCACAGGTAATAAAAGCACCTGGTTGTCGAAGATTATTTCAAGCGCTACAAAAAAAAACTGCTAATGCTAGCAGGGATCAGGCCTGACTCTGCTAACACAGCGGTTTTGTGTCTTGTGTTTTTTTGCAAGTGACAGTAATCTATTGATTACTACACTTGCCTGGGTGAAAGGGTTAAACGCAGGTGCTGGCCGGAATCAGTACTGATCGTGCAAACACCGCGTTTTGGGAACCCTAAACTATGGGGGCGCTAGTATAGTTCTGATCAGATCAGATATTGATCTGTTCAAACACTATACTAGAAAGGGAAGTGTAGGTGCGTGCGTGCGTGCGTGTGTGGCAATCAAGGGGTTACTTCTAAACTATGCGCTGGGGATCTGGGGGGGGGTGGCGGGGACCCTAAACCTCCTTTGGGAAAGAAACTAGCTAGCTAGCGCAACCTCAAGTCACAATGACACCAATACAAAATACAGTAAAAACAGTATATTATGTGTGTATTAGTGCTAATGTGACAGAGGGTGTAGGGGTTAACGGGATGTGATCAGGGGGGGATCAGGGGTTTAAATCTTTATTGGAAGGGGCTGGCGGGTATCCTAAGGATAAAAGGAACGGTGGCAAGCGCTAAACCTGGTCACAAGTCACACTTATACAGGTATATAGAAAATGCTATATACTGTATACAGTGTGTGTTATGGCAGGGGGTGTAGGGGTGATCAGGGGGGGATCAGGGGATTAAATCTTTATTGGGCGGGTGGCGGGGACCCTAAACCTCCTTGGGACACAAACTTAGTCGCCTGCGCTAATTCTGATCACAATCACACTAATACAAAAATACAAAAACACTGTATATTACGTTTGTATTAGTGCTGATGTGACAGAGGGTGTAGGGGTTAACTAGCGGTGATCAGGAGGGGATCAGGGGGGATCAGGGGCTTAAATCTTTATTAGGGGGGGTGGTGGGTAATTCAAGTGGAAAAAGGGGGGTCGCAAGCGCTAGACCTGACCACAAATCACACTTATACGGGTATATAGCAAAATGCTATATACTGTATACGGTGTGTGTTATGGCAGGGGGTGTAGGGGTGATCAGGGGGGGGTCAGGGGCTTAAATCTTTATTGGGCGGGTGGCGGGGACCCTAAACCTTCTTGGGACAGAAACTTAGTCGCCTGCGCTAATTCTGATCACAATCACACTAATACAAAAATACAATAACACCGTATATTGCGTTTGTATTAGTGCTGATGTGACAGAGGGTGTAGGGGTTAACTAGCGGTGATCAGGGGGGGGTCAGGGGAGATCAGGGGCTCAAATCTTTATTAGGGGGGGTGGGGGGTAATTCAAGTGGAAAAGGGGGGGTCGCAAGTGTTACACCTGTTCACAAATCACACTTATACAGGTATATAGGTATATGCTATATGCTGTATATAGTGTGTGTTGTGTCAGGTGCTGTAGGGGTTAATCGGGGGGGCGATCGGGGGTGAAATGTGCCTATCTAACTGTGTGTGGGTGTGCTTGGTGCAGTACTCACAGTAAGATGTGCTCTCCTCTCACGCTGGATCCAAAAAGACCGTTGTGGGGGGAGGGCACATCTCCTCTAAGCCTGTGTTTACATTTCACAGGCTTAGAGGGAGATCTGATTGGGCAGGACCGATCAACAGGTCCAGACCAAAAATGATTGGCCTGGACCTGATGACTGATCGGTTCTGAACCCAATCGAGCCATCGGTGTCGGCGGGCACGCGCGGGAGCGCGCACAGGACCGGCAGGAAGTAGCGACGTAGACCTACGTCACTCTGCCTGGCCGGGGCCGACTGCCGCAGTAAATATACTGTGCGCAGTCGGCAAGTGGTTAAAGACTCTAAAACACAAAAATACAGTCATTTTGACTAAAAAAATTTGTCAGACCTTTGGTGACTAAATGCAGTTATTTTGACTAAAGAAGGCTTTTTGGACACTTGGAAACCAAAATAGAGTCATTTTGACCAAAAAATATTTTCAGGCCAGTGGAGACTTAATGGCCAGTTTTAGACAAATCTTGTCTAAAACCGGCTTTTTAAGGCTCTAAAAGACAAAAATACAGTCATTTTGACTAGATTTCTTTTTCAGACCTTTGGTGACCAAATGTCGTTATTTTGACTAAAAAAGGCTTTTTAGAACTTGGAGAATAAAATAGAGTCATTTTAACCAAAAACAATTTTTCAGGCCATTGGAGCCCAAATAAAGTTATCTTGTCTAAAACCGGCTTTTTAAGGCTCTAAAAGACAAAATATACAGTAATTTTGACTAAATATTTTTTTCTGACCTTTGGTGACCAAATGCAGTTATTTTGACTAAAAAAAGGCTTTTTAGACACTTGGAGACCAAAATAGAGTCATTTTGACCAAAGAAATTTTTTCAGGCCATTGGAGCCCAAATGGCCGGTTTTAGACAAATCGTGTCTAAAACCGGCTTTTTAAGGCTCTTAAAAGACAAAAATACCGTCATTTTGACTAAAAAAAATTTAGACCTTTGGTTGACCATATGCCGTTATTGTGACTAAAAAGGCTTTTTAGACACTTCGAGACCAAAATCGAGTCATTTTGACCAAAAAAAATTTCAGGCCATTGGATCCCAAATAAAGTTATCTTGTCTAAAACCGGCTTTTTAAGGCTCTAGAAGACAAAAATAGAGTAATTTTGACAAAAAAAATTTCAGACCTTTGGTGACCAAATGCAGTTTTTCTGACTACAAAAGGCTTTTAAGACACTTGGAGACCAAAATAGAGTCATTTTGACCAAAAAATATTTTTCAGGCCATTGGAGCCAAATGTCTAAAATCTTGTCTAAACCCAGCTTTTTAAGGCTCTAAAAGACAAAAATACAGTCATTTTGACTAAAATTTTTTTTAGACCTTTGGTGACCAAATGCAGTTATTTTGACTAAAAAAGGCTTTTAAGACACTTGGAGACCAAATCAGAGTCATTTTGACCAAAAACATTTTCAGGCCATTGGAGAGCAAAATGCAGCTATCTTGACTAAAACCGGCTTTTTAAGGCTCTAAAATACAAAAATACAGTCATTTTGACTAAAATTGTTTTTCATACCTTTGGTGACCAAATGCAGTTATTTTGAATAAAATGGACTTTTAAGATACTTGGAGACCAAAATACAGTCATTTTGACCCCAAAAAATTTTTTTCAGACCATTGGAGACAAAATACAGTAATCTTGTCTAAAACCGGCTTCTTAAGACTCTAAAAGACAAAAATATAGTAATTTTGACTAAAAAAATTTTCAGACCTTTGGTGACCAAATGCAGTTATTTTGACTAAAAAAGGCTTTTAAGACACTTGGAGACCAAATCAGAGTCATTTTGACCAAAAACATTTTCAGGCCATTGGAGAGCAAAATGCAGCTATCTTGACTAAAACCGGCTTTTTAAGGCTCTAAAATACAAAAATACAGTCATTTTGACTAAAATTGTTTTTAATACCTTTGGTGACCAAATGCAGTTATTTTGAATAAAATGGACTTTTAAGATACTTGGAGACCAAAATACAGTCATTTTGACCCCAAAAATTTTTTTTCAGACCATTGGAGACAAAATACAGTAATCTTTTCTAAAACCGGCTTTTTAAGACTCTAAAAGACAAAAATATAGTAATTTTGACTAAAAAATTTTTTCAGACCTTTGGTAACCAAATGCAGTTATTTTGACTAAAAAAGGCTTTTAAAAAACATGGAGACCAAAATAGAGTCATTTTGACCAAAAACATTTTCAGGCCATTGGAGAGCAAAATGCAGCTATCTTGACTAAAACCGGCTTTTTAAGGCTCTAAAATACAAAAATACAGTCATTTTGACTAAAATTGTTTTTCATACCTTTGGTGACCAAATGCAGTTATTTTGAATAAAATGGACTTTTAAGATACTTGGAGACCAAAATACAGTCATTTTGACCCCAAAAATTTTTTTTCAGACCATTGGAGACAAAATACAGTAATCTTGTCTAAAACCGGCTTTTTAAGACTCTAAAAGACAAAAATATAGTAATTTTGACTAAAAAAATTTTCAGACCTTTGGTGACCAAATGCAGTTATTTTGACTAAAAAAGGCTTTTAAGACACTTGGAGACCAAATCAGAGTCATTTTGACCAAAAACATTTTCAGGCCATTGGAGAGCAAAATGCAGCTATCTTGACTAAAACCGGCTTTTTAAGGCTCTAAAATACAAAAATACAGTCATTTTGACTAAAATTGTTTTTAATACCTTTGGTGACCAAATGCAGTTATTTTGAATAAAATGGACTTTTAAGATACTTGGAGACCAAAATACAGTCATTTTGACCCCAAAAAATTTTTTTCAGACCATTGGAGACAAAATACAGTAATCTTTTCTAAAACCGGCTTTTTAAGACTCTAAAAGACAAAAATATAGTAATTTTGACTAAAAAAAATTTTCAGACCTTTGGTAACCAAATGCAGTTATTTTGACTAAAAAAGGCTTTTAAAAAACATGGAGACCAAAATAGAGTCATTTTGACCAAAAACATTTTCAGGCCATTGGAGAGCAAAATGCAGCTATCTTGACTAAAACTGTCTTTTTAAGACTCTAAAATACAAAAATACAGTCATTTGGAATAAATTATTTTTTCATTCACAGGATACAGAAGTAAGTGTCGGCCGTAAAAGGCCCCAAAAATTAGCCCACATGGGTTTACCTGACAGCTAAGAACGTAGTATTTGGTGGCTGAAGGTATATTAGGCATTCACAGGGTACAGAAGTAAGTGATGGCCTGTATAACCCCAAAAATTAGCCCACATGGGTTTAATTGACAGCTAAGAACGTAGTATTCTTTGGCTGAAGGTACATTAGGCATTCACTGGATACAGAAGTAAGTGTCGGCCATAAAAGGCCCCAAAAAATAGCCAACATGGGTTTACCTGACAGCTAAGAATGTAGTATTCTGTGGCTGAAGGTACATCAGGTATTTACAGGATAAAGAAGTAAGTGTCGGCCATAAAAGGCCCCAAAAATGAACCCAAACGGGTTTACCTGACAGCTAAGAAAGTAGTATTCTGTGGCTGAAGGTACATTAGGCATTCACTGGATAAAGAGGTAAGTGTCGGCCATAAAAGGCCCCAAAAAATAGCCCACATCAGTTTACCTGACAACTAAGAACGTAGTATTTGGTGGCTGGAGGTACATTAGGCATTCACACAGTATACAGAAGTAAGTGTCGGCCTGTATAGGCCCCAAACATTAGCTCACATGGTTTTAACTGACAGCAAAGAACATAGTATTTAATGGCTGGAGGTACATTAGGCATTCACACAGTATACACAAGTAAGTGTCGGCCTCTATAAGCCCCAAAAATTAGCTCACATGGGTTTAACTGACAGCAAAGAACGTAGTATTTAATGGCTGGAGGTACATTAGGCATTCACATGATACAGAAGTAAGTGTCGGACTGTATAGGCCCCAAAAATGAGCTCACATGGGTTTAACTGACAGCAAAGAACGTAGTGTATTTGATGGCTGGAGGTACATTAGGCATTCACACAGTATACAAAAGTAAGTGTCGGCCTGTATAGGCCCCAAAATTATCTCACATGGGTTTAACTGACAGCAAAGAACGTAGTATATTTGATGGCTGGAGGTACATTAGGCATTCACACGGTATACAGAAGAAAGGGTCGGCCTGTATAGGCCCCAAAAAATAGCTCACATGGGTTTAACTGACAGCAAAGAATGTAGTATTTGATGGCTAGAGGTATATTAGGCATTCACACAGTATACAGAAGTAAGTGTCGGCATGTATAGACCCCAAAAATGAGCTCACATGGGTTTAACTGACAGTTAAGAATGTAGTATTTGGTGGCTGAAGGTACATTAGGCATTCACAGGATATAGAAGTAAGTGTCGGCCTGTATAGTCCCCAAAAATTAGCCCACATGGGTTTTACTGACAGCTAAGAACATAGTATTCTGTAGCTGAAGGTACATTAGGCATTCAAACAGTATACAGAAGTAAGTGTCGGCCTGTATGGGCCCCAAAAATTAGCTCACATGGGTTTAACTGACAGCAAAGAACGTAGTATTTGATGGCTAGAGGTACATTAGGCATTCAAAGGATACAGAAGTAAGTGTCAGCCTGTATAGGCCCCAAAAATTAGCTCACATGGGTTTATCTGACACTCACCTTCAGCCACTGAATACTACGTTCTTAGCTGTCAGTTAAACCCATGTGGGCTAATTTTTGGGGCCGATACAGGCCAACACTTACTAATGTACCCTGTAAATGCCTAATGTACCTTCAGCCACCAAATACTAAGTTTTTAGCTGTCAGGCTAATTTTTGGGGACTTTTATGGCCGACACTTACTTCTGTATCCTGTGAATGCCTAATGTACCTTCAGCCACAGAATACTAAATACATTCATTTTGACAAAAAAATTTCAGACCATTGGGGACCAAATGCAGTTATCTTGTCTAAAACCGGCTTTTAACCACCTTACAACTGGGCCATTGTAGATATATGGCCGGGCGGGAGTCTCGTCCTTCTGAATGGAAGTTCCGGAACGTCCTTCAGAAGGAGAGGACACAGAGCAACAAGACTCGGCAGGAGGGCCCTGTGATTGGCCCTCCTGATCACATGATGGCTGTGTCCAATCACAGCCGTCATGTAATGTCAATACAGCCGTTGTAACGGCTTAGATCTCTTCTCCTCCTGACAGATGCTGTCAGTGAGGAGAAGAGGAGAGGATCTATTCTGCAGCCGGAATGATCAGTGAGTATTTCTGATTACTCACTGATCACAGGGGGGGTCTGTGCTGGTAATCAGATTACCAGTGCAGCCCTGGGGGAGGGGGTGCCACTAGAGCCACCAGGGATGCCCACCCATGACCACCAGGGATGCCCACCATGGCCACCAGGGATGGCAAACGGGGCTCAGAGAGCCTGCCAGTGGTGCCCCCCTATCAGTGCTGCCCACCAATGCCATCTATCAGTGCTGCCCACCAGTGCCCATTATTGCCATCTATCAGTGCCGCCCACCAGTGCCCATTATTGCCCACCAGTGCTGCCTATCAGTGCCCATCAGTGCCCCTCATCAGTGCCGATCAGTCCCGCCCATCAGTGCCACCTATCAGTGCCCATCAGTGCCGCCGATCAGTCCCCATCAGTGCTGCCTATCAGTGCCCA
Source organism: Pelophylax lessonae (assembly GCF_965119305.1). Taxonomy (NCBI): domain Eukaryota; kingdom Metazoa; phylum Chordata; class Amphibia; order Anura; family Ranidae; genus Pelophylax; species Pelophylax lessonae. The sequence goes on from NC_138771.1 coordinate 393,202,945, forward strand.
TCAGCGCTGCCTATCAGTGCCCACCAATGCTGCATATCAGTGCTATCTATCAGTGCCACATATCAGTGCCCATCAGTGCTGCATATCAGTGCTACCTATCAGTGCCCATCAGTGCTGCATATCAGTGCCACCCCATCAGTGCCACCCCATCAGTGTCTCCTCATCAGTGCCTGTGAGTGTGGCATCATCAGTGCTCTTTAGTGCAGGAAAAAACGTATCCATTTACAAAATTTTATAACCTAAACAAAAAACGTTTTTTTTTCAAACTTTTCGGTATTTTTTTATTTGTGCACCAAAAAAGAAAAAACCTGGTGGTGATCAAATACCACCAAAAGAAAGCTCTATTTGTGGGGAAAAAATGACACAAATTTGGTTTAGGTACAGTGTTGCATGACCGCACAATTGTCATTCAAAATGCAACAGCGCTAAAAGCTGAAAATTGGTCTGGGAAGGAAGGGGGTTTAAGTGCCCAGTATTGAGGTGGTTAAAGACTCTAAAAGACAAAAATACAGTCATTTTGACTAAAAAAATTTGTCAGACCTTTGGTGGCTAAATGCAGTTATTTTGACTAAAGAAGGCTTTTTGGACACTTGGAAACCAAAATAGAGTCATTTTGACCAAAAAATATTTTCAGGCCAGTGGAGACTTAATGGCCAGTTTTAGACAAATCTTGTCTAAAACCGGCTTTTTAAGGCTCTAAAAGACAAAAATACAGTCATTTTGACTAGATTTCTTTTTCAGACCTTTGGTGACCAAATGTCGTTATTTTGACTAAAAAAGGCTTTTTAGAACTTGGAGAATAAAATAGAGTCATTTTAACCAAAAACAATTTTTCAGGCCATTGGAGCCCAAATAAAGTTATCTTGTCTAAAACCGGCTTTTTAAGGCTCTAAAAGACAAAATATACAGTAATTTTGACTAAATATTTTTTTCTGACCTTTGGTGACCAAATGCAGTTATTTTGACTAAAAAAAGGCTTTTTAGACACTTGGAGACCAAAATAGAGTCATTTTGACCAAAGAAATTTTTTCAGGCCATTGGAGCCCAAATGGCCGGTTTTAGACAAATCGTGTCTAAAACCGGCTTTTTAAGGCTCTTAAAAGACAAAAATACCGTCATTTTGACTAAAAAAATTTTAGACCTTTGGTTGACCATATGCCGTTATTGTGACTAAAAAGGCTTTTTAGACACTTCGAGACCAAAATCGAGTCATTTTGACCAAAAAAAATTTCAGGCCATTGGATCCCAAATAAAGTTATCTTGTCTAAAACCGGCTTTTTAAGGCTCTAGAAGACAAAAATAGAGTAATTTTGACAAAAAAAATTTCAGACCTTTGGTGACCAAATGCAGTTTTTCTGACTACAAAAGGCTTTTAAGACACTTGGAGACCAAAATAGAGTCATTTTGACCAAAAAATATTTTTCAGGCCATTGGAGCCAAATGTCTAAAATCTTGTCTAAAACCGGCTTTTTAAGGCTCTACAAGACATAAATGTAGTCATTTTGACTAAAAAAAATTTCAGAAGTTTGGTGACCAAATGCAGTTATTTTGACTAAAAAATGATTTTTAGACACTTGAATACCAAAATAGAGTCATTTTGACCAAAACATTTTTTCAGGCCATTGGAGCCCAAATTGCCGATTTTAGACAAATCTTGTCTAAACCCAGCTTTTTAAGGCTCTAAAAGACAAAAATACAGTCATTTTGACTAAAATTTTTTTTAGACCTTTGGTGACCAAATGCAGTTATTTTGACTAAAAAAGGCTTTTAAGACACTTGGAGACCAAATCAGAGTCATTTTGACCAAAAACATTTTCAGGCCATTGGAGAGCAAAATTCAGCTATCTTGACTAAAACCAGCTTTTTAAGACTCTAAAATACAAAAATACAGTCATTTTGACTAAAATTGTTTTTCATACCTTTGGTGACCAAATGCAGTTATTTTGACTAAAATAGACTTTTTAGACACTTGGAGACCAAAATACAGTCATTTAGACCCAAAAAAATTTCAGACCATTGGAGACAAAATACAGTAATCTTGTCTAAAACCGGCTTTTTAAGACTCTAAAAGACATAAATATAGTAATTTTGACTAAAAAAATTTTCAGACCTTTGGTGACCAGATGCAGTTATTTTGACTAAAAAAGGCTTTTAAGACACTTGGAGACCAAATCAGAGTCATTTTGACCAAAAACATTTTCAGGCCATTGGAGAGCAAAATGCAGCTATCTTGACTAAAACCGGCTTTTTAAGGCTCTAAAATACAAAAATACAGTCATTTTGAATAAAATTGTTTTTCATACCTTTGGTGACCAAATGCAGTTATTTTGAATAAAATGGACTTTTAAGATACTTGGAGACCAAAATACAGTCATTTTGACCCCAAAAAATTTTTTTCAGACCATTGGAGACAAAATACAGTAATCTTGTCTAAAACCGGCTTTTTAAGTCTCTAAAAGACAAAAATATAGTAATTTTGACTAAAAATTTTTTTCAGACCTTTGGTAACCAAATGCAGTTATTTTGACTAAAAAAGGCTTTTAAAAAACTTGGAGACCAAAAAAGAGTAATTTTGACCAAAAACATTTTCAGGCCATTGGAGAGCAAAATGCAGCTATCTTGACTAAAACTGTCTTTTTAAGACTCTAAAATACAAAAATACAGTCATTTGGAATAAATTATTTTTTCATTCACAGGATACAGAAGTAAGTGTCGGCCGTAAAAGGCCCCAAAAATTAGCCCACATGGGTTTACCTGACAGCTAAGAACGTAGTATTTGGTGGCTGAAGGAATATTAGGCATTCACAGGGTACAGAAGTAAGTGATGGCCTGTATAACCCCAAAAATTAGCCCACATGGGTTTAATTGACAGCTAAGAACGTAGTATTCTTTGGCTGAAGGTACATTAGGCATTCACTGGATACAGAAGTAAGTGTCGGCCATAAAAGGCCCCAAAAAATAGCCAACATGGGTTTACCTGACAGCTAAGAATGTAGTATTCTGTGGCTGAAGGTACATCAGGCATTTACAGGATAAAGAAGTAAGTGTCGGCCATAAAAGGCCCCAAAAATGAACCCAAACGGGTTTACCTGACAGCTAAGAAAGTAGTATTCTGTGGCTGAAGGTACATTAGGCATTCACTGGATAAAGAGGTAAGTGTCGGCCATAAAAGGCCCCAAAAAATAGCCCACATCAGTTTACCTGACAACTAAGAACGTAGTATTTGGTGGCTGGAGGTACATTAGGCATTCACACAGTATACAGAAGTAAGTGTCGGCCTCTATAAGCCCCAAAAATTAGCTCACATGGGTTTAACTGACAGCAAAGAACGTAGTATTTAATGGCTGGAGGTACATTAGGCATTCACATGATACAGAAGTAAGTGTCGGACTGTATAGGCCCCAAAAATGAGCTCACATGGGTTTAACTGACAGCAAAGAACGTAGTGTATTTGATGGCTGGAGGTACATTAGGCATTCACACAGTATACAAAAGTAAGTGTCGGCCTGTATAGGCCCCAAAATTATCTCACATGGGTTTAACTGACAGCAAAGAACGTAGTATATTTGATGGCTGGAGGTACATTAGGCATTCACACGGTATACAGAAGAAAGGGTCGGCCTGTATAGGCCCCAAAAAATAGCTCACATGGGTTTAACTGACAGCAAAGAATGTAGTATTTGATGGCTAGAGGTATATTAGGCATTCACACAGTATACAGAAGTAAGTGTCGGCATGTATAGACCCCAAAAATGAGCTCACATGGGTTTAACTGACAGTTAAGAATGTAGTATTTGGTGGCTGAAGGTATATTAGGCATTCACAGGATATAGAAGTAAGTGTCGGCCTGTATAGTCCCCAAAAATTAGCCCACATGGGTTTTACTGACAGCTAAGAACATAGTATTCTGTAGCTGAAGGTACATTAGGCATTCAAACAGTATACAGAAGTAAGTGTCAGCCTGTATGGGCCCCAAAAATTAGCTCACATGGGTTTAACTGACAGCAAAGAACGTAGTATTTGATGGCTAGAGGTACATTAGGCATTCAAAGGATACAGAAGTAAGTGTCAGCCTGTATAGGCCCCAAAAATTAGCTCACATGGGTTTATCTGACACTCACCTTCAGCCACTGAATACTACGTTCTTAGCTGTCAGTTAAACCCATGTGGGCTAATTTTTGGGGCCGATACAGGCCAACACTTACTAATGTACCCTGTAAATGCCTAATGTACCTTCAGCCACCAAATACTACGTTCTTAGCTGTCAGGCTAATTTTTGGGGACTTTTATGGCCGACACTTACTTCTGTATCCTGTGAATGCCTAATGTACCTTCAGCCACAGAATACTAAATACATTCATTTTGACAAAAAAATTTCAGACCATTGGGGACCAAATGCAGTTATCTTGTCTAAAACCGGCTTTTAACCACCTTACAACTGGGCCATTGTAGATATATGGCCGGGCGGGAGTCTCGTCCTTCTGAATGGACGTTCCGGAACGTCCTTCAGAAGGAGAGGACACAGAGCAACAAGACTCGGCAGGAGGGCCCTGTGATTGGCCCTCCTGATCACATGATGGCTGTGTCCAATCACAGCCGTCATGTAATGTCAATACAGCCATTGTAACGGCTTAGATCTCTTCTCCTCCTGACAGATGCTGTCAGTGAGGAGAAGAGGAGAGGATCTATTCTGCAGCCGGAATGATCAGTGAGTATTTCTGATTACTCACTGATCACAGGGGGGGTCTGTGCTGGTAATCAGATTACCAGTGCAGCCCTGGGGGAGGGGGTGCCACTAGAGCCACCAGGGATGCCCACCCATGACCACCAGGGATGCCCACCATGGCCACCAGGGATGGCAAACGGGGCTCAGAGAGCCTGCCAGTGGTGCCCCCCTATCAGTGCTGCCCACCAATGCCATCTATCAGTGCTGCCCACCAGTGCCCATTATTGCCATCTATCAGTGCCGCCCACCAGTGCCCATTATTGCCCACCAGTGCTGCCTATCAGTGCCCATCAGTGCCCCTCATCAGTGCCGATCAGTCCCGCCCATCAGTGCCACCTATCAGTGCCCATCAGTGCCGCCGATCAGTCCCCATCAGTGCTGCCTATCAGTGCCCACCAATGCTGCATATCAGTGCTATCTATCAGTGCCACATATCAGTGCCCATCAGTGCTGCATATCAGTGCTACCTATCAGTGCCCATCAGTGCTGCATATCAGTGCCACCCCATCAGTGCCACCCCATCAGTGTCTCCTCATCAGTGCCTGTGAGTGTGGCGTCATCAGTGCTCTTTAGTGCAGGAAAAAACGTATCCATTTACAAAATTTTATAACCTAAACAAAAAACTTTTTTTTTTCAAACTTTTCGGTATTTTTTTATTTGTGCACCAAAAAAGAAAAAACCTGGTGGTGATCAAATACCACCAAAAGAAAGCTCTATTTGTGGGGAAAAAATGACACAAATTTGGTTTAGGTACAGTGTTGCATGACCGCACAATTGTCATTCAAAATGCAACAGCGCTAAAAGCTGAAAATTGGTCTGGGAAGGAAGGGGGTTTAAGTGCCCAGTATTGAGGTGGTTAAAGACTCTAAAAGACAAAAATACAGTCATTTTGACTAAAAAAATTTGTCAGACCTTTGGTGACTAAATGCAGTTATTTTGACTAAAGAAGGCTTTTTGGACACTTGGAAACCAAAATAGAGTCATTTTGACCAAAAAATATTTTCAGGCCAGTGGAGACTTAATGGCCAGTTTTAGACAAATCTTGTCTAAAACCGGCTTTTTAAGGCTCTAAAAGACAAAAATACAGTCATTTTGACTAGATTTCTTTTTCAGACCTTTGGTGACCAAATGTCGTTATTTTGACTAAAAAAGGCTTTTTAGAACTTGGAGAATAAAATAGAGTCATTTTAACCAAAAACAATTTTTCAGGCCATTGGAGCCCAAATAAAGTTATCTTGTCTAAAACCGGCTTTTTAAGGCTCTAAAAGACAAAATATACAGTAATTTTGACTAAATATTTTTTTCTGACCTTTGGTGACCAAATGCAGTTATTTTGACTAAAAAAAGGCTTTTTAGACACTTGGAGACCAAAATAGAGTCATTTTGACCAAAGAAATTTTTTCAGGCCATTGGAGCCCAAATGGCCGGTTTTAGACAAATCGTGTCTAAAACCGGCTTTTTAAGGCTCTTAAAAGACAAAAATACCGTCATTTTGACTAAAGAATTTTTAGACCTTTGGTTGACCATATGCCGTTATTGTGACTAAAAAGGCTTTTTAGACACTTCGAGACCAAAATCGAGTCATTTTGACCAAAAAAAATTTCAGGCCATTGGATCCCAAATAAAGTTATCTTGTCTAAAACCGGCTTTTTAAGGCTCTAGAAGACAAAAATAGAGTAATTTTGACAAAAAAAATTTCAGACCTTTGGTGACCAAATGCAGTTTTTCTGACTACAAAAGGCTTTTAAGACACTTGGAGACGAAAATAGAGTCATTTTGACCAAAAAATATTTTTCAGGCCATTGGAGCCAAATGTCTAAAATCTTGTCTAAAACCGGCTTTTTAAGGCTCTACAAGACATAAATGTAGTCATTTTGACTAAAAAAAATTTCAGAAGTTTGGTGACCAAATGCAGTTATTTTGACTAAAAAATGATTTTTAGACACTTGAATACCAAAATAGAGTCATTTTGACCAAAACATTTTTTCAGGCCATTGGAGCCCAAATTGCCGATTTTAGACAAATCTTGTCTAAACCCAGCTTTTTAAGGCTCTAAAAGACAAAAATACAGTCATTTTGACTAAAATTTTTTTTAGACCTTTGGTGACCAAATGCAGTTATTTTGACTAAAAAAGGCTTTTAAGACACTTGGAGACCAAATCAGAGTCATTTTGACCAAAAACATTTTCAGGCCATTGGAGAGCAAAATTCAGCTATCTTGACTAAAACCAGCTTTTTAAGACTCTAAAATACAAAAATACAGTCATTTTGACTAAAATTGTTTTTCATACCTTTGGTGACCAAATGCAGTTATTTTGACTAAAATAGACTTTTTAGACACTTGGAGACCAAAATACAGTCATTTAGACCCAAAAAAATTTCAGACCATTGGAGACAAAATACAGTAATCTTGTCTAAAACCGGCTTTTTAAGACTCTAAAAGACATAAATATAGTAATTTTGACTAAAAAAATTTTCAGACCTTTGGTGACCAGATGCAGTTATTTTGACTAAAAAAGGCTTTTAAGACACTTGGAGACCAAATCAGAGTCATTTTGACCAAAAACATTTTCAGGCCATTGGAGAGCAAAATGCAGCTATCTTGACTAAAACCGGCTTTTTAAGGCTCTAAAATACAAAAATACAGTCATTTTGAATAAAATTGTTTTTCATACCTTTGGTGACCAAATGCAGTTATTTTGAATAAAATGGACTTTTAAGATACTTGGAGACCAAAATACAGTCATTTTGACCCCAAAAAATTTTTTTCAGACCATTGGAGACAAAATACAGTAATCTTGTCTAAAACCGGCTTTTTAAGTCTCTAAAAGACAAAAATATAGTAATTTTGACTAAAAAATTTTTTCAGACCTTTGGTAACCAAATGCAGTTATTTTGACTAAAAAAGGCTTTTAAAAAACTTGGAGACCAAAATAGAGTCATTTTGACCAAAAACATTTTCAGGCCATTGGAGAGCAAAATGCAGCTATCTTGACTAAAACTGTCTTTTTAAGACTCTAAAATACAAAAATACAGTCATTTGGAATAAATTATTTTTTCATTCACAGGATACAGAAGTAAGTGTCGGCCGTAAAAGGCCCCAAAAATTAGCCCACATGGGTTTACCTGACAGCTAAGAACGTAGTATTTGGTGGCTGAAGGAATATTAGGCATTCACAGGGTACAGAAGTAAGTGATGGCCTGTATAACCCCAAAAATTAGCCCACATGGGTTTAATTGACAGCTAAGAACGTAGTATTCTTTGGCTGAAGGTACATTAGGCATTCACTGGATACAGAAGTAAGTGTCGGCCATAAAAGGCCCCAAAAAATAGCCAACATGGGTTTACCTGACAGCTAAGAATGTAGTATTCTGTGGCTGAAGGTACATCAGGCATTTACAGGATAAAGAAGTAAGTGTCGGCCATAAAAGGCCCCAAAAATGAACCCAAACGGGTTTACCTGACAGCTAAGAAAGTAGTATTCTGTGGCTGAAGGTACATTAGGCATTCACTGGATAAAGAGGTAAGTGTCGGCCATAAAAGGCCCCAAAAAATAGCCCACATCAGTTTACCTGACAACTAAGAACGTAGTATTTGGTGGCTGGAGGTACATTAGGCATTCACACAGTATACAGAAGTAAGTGTCGGCCTCTATAAGCCCCAAAAATTAGCTCACATGGGTTTAACTGACAGCAAAGAACGTAGTATTTAATGGCTGGAGGTACATTAGGCATTCACATGATACAGAAGTAAGTGTCGGACTGTATAGGCCCCAAAAATGAGCTCACATGGGTTTAACTGACAGCAAAGAACGTAGTGTATTTGATGGCTGGAGGTACATTAGGCATTCACACAGTATACAAAAGTAAGTGTCGGCCTGTATAGGCCCCAAAATTATCTCACATGGGTTTAACTGACAGCAAAGAACGTAGTATATTTGATGGCTGGAGGTACATTAGGCATTCACACGGTATACAGAAGAAAGGGTCGGCCTGTATAGGCCCCAAAAAATAGCTCACATGGGTTTAACTGACAGCAAAGAATGTAGTATTTGATGGCTAGAGGTATATTAGGCATTCACACAGTATACAGAAGTAAGTGTCGGCATGTATAGACCCCAAAAATGAGCTCACATGGGTTTAACTGACAGTTAAGAATGTAGTATTTGGTGGCTGAAGGTATATTAGGCATTCACAGGATATAGAAGTAAGTGTCGGCCTGTATAGTCCCCAAAAATTAGCCCACATGGGTTTTACTGACAGCTAAGAACATAGTATTCTGTAGCTGAAGGTACATTAGGCATTCAAACAGTATACAGAAGTAAGTGTCAGCCTGTATGGGCCCCAAAAATTAGCTCACATGGGTTTAACTGACAGCAAAGAACGTAGTATTTGATGGCTAGAGGTACATTAGGCATTCAAAGGATACAGAAGTAAGTGTCAGCCTGTATAGGCCCCAAAAATTAGCTCACATGGGTTTATCTGACACTCACCTTCAGCCACTGAATACTACGTTCTTAGCTGTCAGTTAAACCCATGTGGGCTAATTTTTGGGGCCGATACAGGCCAACACTTACTAATGTACCCTGTAAATGCCTAATGTACCTTCAGCCACCAAATACTATGTTCTTAGCTGTCAGGCTAATTTTTGGGGACTTTTATGGCCGACACTTACTTCTGTATCCTGTGAATGCCTAATGTACCTTCAGCCACAGAATACTAAATACATTCATTTTGACAAAAAAATTTCAGACCATTGGGGACCAAATGCAGTTATCTTGTCTAAAACCGGCTTTTAACCACCTTACAACTGGGCCATTGTAGATATATGGCCGGGCGGGAGTCTCGTCCTTCTGAATGGACGTTCCGGAACGTCCTTCAGAAGGAGAGGACACAGAGCAACAAGACTCGGCAGGAGGGCCCTGTGATTGGCCCTCCTGATCACATGATGGCTGTGTCCAATCACAGCCGTCATGTAATGTCAATACAGCCATTGTAACGGCTTAGATCTCTTCTCCTCCTGACAGATGCTGTCAGTGAGGAGAAGAGGAGAGGATCTATTCTGCAGCCGGAATGATCAGTGAGTATTTCTGATTACTCACTGATCACAGGGGGGGTCTGTGCTGGTAATCAGATTACCAGTGCAGCCCTGGGGGAGGGGGTGCCACTAGAGCCACCAGGGATGCCCACCCATGACCACCAGGGATGCCCACCATGGCCACCAGGGATGGCAAACGGGGCTCAGAGAGCCTGCCAGTGGTGCCCCCTATCAGTGCTGCCCACCAATGCCATCTATCAGTGCTGCCCACCAGTGCCCATTATTGCCATCTATCAGTGCCGCCCACCAGTGCCCATTATTGCCCACCAGTGCTGCCTATCAGTGCCCATCAGTGCCCCTCATCAGTGCCGATCAGTCCCGCCCATCAGTGCCACCTATCAGTGCCCATCAGTGCCGCCGATCAGTCCCCATCAGTGCTGCCTATCAGTGCCCACCAATGCTGCATATCAGTGCTATCTATCAGTGCCACATATCAGTGCCCATCAGTGCTGCATATCAGTGCTACCTATCAGTGCCCATCAGTGCTGCATATCAGTGCCACCCCATCAGTGCCACCCCATCAGTGTCTCCTCATCAGTGCCTGTGAGTGTGGCGTCATCAGTGCTCTTTAGTGCAGGAAAAAACGTATCCATTTACAAAATTTTATAACCTAAACAAAAAACTTTTTTTTTTCAAACTTTTCGGTATTTTTTTATTTGTGCACCAAAAAAGAAAAAACCTGGTGGTGATCAAATACCACCAAAAGAAAGCTCTATTTGTGGGGAAAAAATGACACAAATTTGGTTTAGGTACAGTGTTGCATGACCGCACAATTGTCATTCAAAATGCAACAGCGCTAAAAGCTGAAAATTGGTCTGGGAAGGAAGGGGGTTTAAGTGCCCAGTATTGAGGTGGTTAAAGACTCTAAAAGACAAAAATACAGTCATTTTGACTAAAAAAATTTGTCAGACCTTTGGTGACTAAATGCAGTTATTTTGACTAAAGAAGGCTTTTTGGACACTTGGAAACCAAAATAGAGTCATTTTGACCAAAAAATATTTTCAGGCCAGTGGAGACTTAATGGCCAGTTTTAGACAAATCTTGTCTAAAACCGGCTTTTTAAGGCTCTAAAAGACAAAAATACAGTCATTTTGACTAGATTTCTTTTTCAGACCTTTGGTGACCAAATGTCGTTATTTTGACTAAAAAAAGCTTTTTAGAACTTGGAGAATAAAATAGAGTCATTTTAACCAAAAACAATTTTTCAGGCCATTGGAGCCCAAATAAAGTTATCTTGTCTAAAACCGGCTTTTTAAGGCTCTAAAAGACAAAATATACAGTAATTTTGACTAAATATTTTTTTCTGACCTTTGGTGACCAAATGCAGTTATTTTGACTAAAAAAAGGCTTTTTAGACACTTGGAGACCAAAATAGAGTCATTTTGACCAAAGAAATTTTTTCAGGCCATTGGAGCCCAAATGGCCGGTTTTAGACAAATCGTGTCTAAAACCGGCTTTTTAAGGCTCTTAAAAGACAAAAATACCGTCATTTTGACTAAAAAAATTTTAGACCTTTGGTTGACCATATGCCGTTATTGTGACTAAAAAGGCTTTTTAGACACTTCGAGACCAAAATCGAGTCATTTTGACCAAAAAAAATTTCAGGCCATTGGATCCCAAATAAAGTTATCTTGTCTAAAACCGGCTTTTTAAGGCTCTAGAAGACAAAAATAGAGTAATTTTGACAAAAAAAATTTCAGACCTTTGGTGACCAAATGCAGTTTTTCTGACTACAAAAGGCTTTTAAGACACTTGGAGACCAAAATAGAGTCATTTTGACCAAAAAATATTTTTCAGGCCATTGGAGCCAAATGTCTAAAATCTTGTCTAAAACCGGCTTTTTAAGGCTCTACAAGACATAAATGTAGTCATTTTGACTAAAAAAAATTTCAGAAGTTTGGTGACCAAATGCAGTTATTTTGACTAAAAAATGATTTTTAGACACTTGAATACCAAAATAGAGTCATTTTGACCAAAACATTTTTTCAGGCCATTGGAGCCCAAATTGCCGATTTTAGACAAATCTTGTCTAAACCCAGCTTTTTAAGGCTCTAAAAGACAAAAATACAGTCATTTTGACTAAAAATTTTTTTAGACCTTTGGTGACCAAATGCAGTTATTTTGACTAAAAAAGGCTTTTAAGACACTTGGAGACCAAATCAGAGTCATTTTGACCAAAAACATTTTCAGGCCATTGGAGAGCAAAATTCAGCTATCTTGACTAAAACCGGCTTTTTAAGACTCTAAAATACAAAAATACAGTCATTTTGACTAAAATTGTTTTTCATACCTTTGGTGACCAAATGCAGTTATTTTGACTAAAATAGACTTTTTAGACACTTGGAGACCAAAATACAGTCATTTAGACCCCCCAAAAAAATTTCAGACCATTGGAGACAAAATACAGTAATCTTGTCTAAAACCGGCTTTTTAAGACTCTAAAAGACAAAAATATAGTAATTTTGACTAAAAAAATTTTCAGACCTTTGGTGACCAGATGCAGTTATTTTGACTAAAAAAGGCTTTTAAGACACTTGGAGACCAAATCAGAGTCATTTTGACCAAAAACATTTTCAGGCCATTGGAGAGCAAAATGCAGCTATCTTGACTAAAACCGGCTTTTTAAGGCTCTAAAATACAAAAATACAGTCATTTTGACTAAAATTGTTTTTCATACCTTTGGTGACCAAATGCAGTTATTTTGAATAAAATGGACTTTTAAGATACTTGGAGACCAAAATACAGTCATTTTGACCCCAAAAAATTTTTTTCAGACCATTGGAGACAAAATACAGTAATCTTGTCTAAAACCGGCTTTTTAAGACTCTAAAAGACAAAAATATAGTAATTTTGACTAAAAATTTTTTTCAGACCTTTGGTAACCAAATGCAGTTATTTTGACTAAAAAAAGGCTTTTAAAAAACTTGGAGACCAAAATAGAGTCATTTTGACCAAAAACATTTTCAGGCCATTGGAGAGCAAAATGCAGCTATCTTGACTAAAACTGTCTTTTTAAGACTCTAAAATACAAAAATACAGTCATTTGGAATAAATTATTTTTTCATTCACAGGATACAGAAGTAAGTGTCGGCCGTAAAAGGCCCCAAAAATTAGCCCACATGGGTTTACCTGACAGCTAAGAACGTAGTATTTGGTGGCTGAAGGAATATTAGGCATTCACAGGGTACAGAAGTAAGTGATGGCCTGTATAACCCCAAAAATTAGCCCACATGGGTTTAATTGACAGCTAAGAACGTAGTATTCTTTGGCTGAAGGTACATTAGGCATTCACTGGATACAGAAGTAAGTGTCGGCCATAAAAGGCCCCAAAAAATAGCCAACATGGGTTTACCTGACAGCTAAGAATGTAGTATTCTGTGGCTGAAGGTACATCAGGCATTTACAGGATAAAGAAGTAAGTGTCGGCCATAAAAGGCCCCAAAAATGAACCCAAACGGGTTTACCTGACAGCTAAGAAAGTAGTATTCTGTGGCTGAAGGTACATTAGGCATTCACTGGATAAAGAGGTAAGTGTCGGCCATAAAAGGCCCCAAAAAATAGCCCACATCAGTTTACCTGACAACTAAGAACGTAGTATTTGGTGGCTGGAGGTACATTAGGCATTCACACAGTATACAGAAGTAAGTGTCGGCCTCTATAAGCCCCAAAAATTAGCTCACATGGGTTTAACTGACAGCAAAGAACGTAGTATTTAATGGCTGGAGGTACATTAGGCATTCACATGATACAGAAGTAAGTGTCGGACTGTATAGGCCCCAAAAATGAGCTCACATGGGTTTAACTGACAGCAAAGAACGTAGTGTATTTGATGGCTGGAGGTACATTAGGCATTCACACAGTATACAAAAGTAAGTGTCGGCCTGTATAGGCCCCAAAATTATCTCACATGGGTTTAACTGACAGCAAAGAACGTAGTATATTTGATGGCTGGAGGTACATTAGGCATTCACACGGTATACAGAAGAAAGGGTCGGCCTGTATAGGCCCCAAAAAATAGCTCACATGGGTTTAACTGACAGCAAAGAATGTAGTATTTGAAGGCTAGAGATATATTAGGCATTCACACAGTATACAGAAGTAAGTGTCGGCATGTATAGACCCCAAAAATGAGCTCACATGGGTTTAACTGACAGTTAAGAATGTAGTATTTGGTGGCTGAAGGTACATTAGGCATTCACAGGATATAGAAGTAAGTGTCGGCCTGTATAGTCCCCAAAAATTAGCCCACATGGGTTTTACTGACAGCTAAGAACATAGTATTCTGTAGCTGAAGGTACATTAGGCATTCAAACAGTATACAGAAGTAAGTGTCGGCCTGTATGGGCCCCACAAATTAGCTCACATGGGTTTAACTGACAGCAAATAACGTAGTATTTGATGGCTAGAGGTACATTAGGCATTCAAAGGATACAGAAGTAAGTGTCAGCCTGTATAGGCCCCAAAAATTAGCTCACATGGGTTTATCTGACACTCACCTTCAGCCACTGAATACTACATTCTTAGCTGTCAGTTAAACCCATGTGGGCTAATTTTTGGGGCCGATACAGGCCAACACTTACTAATGTACCCTGTAAATGCCTAATGTACCTTCAGCCACCAAATACTACGTTTTTAGCTGTCAGGCTAATTTTTGGGGACTTTTATGGCCGACACTTACTTCTGTATCCTGTGAATGCCTAATGTACCTTCAGCCACAGAATACTAAATACATTCATTTTGACAAAAAAATTTCAGACCATTGGGGACCAAATGCAGTTATCTTGTCTAAAACCGGCTTTTAACCACCTTACAACTGGGCCATTGTAGATATATGGCCGGGCGGGAGTCTCGTCCTTCTGAATGGACGTTCCGGAACGTCCTTCAGAAGGAGAGGACACAGAGCAACAAGACTCGGCAGGAGGGCCCTGTGATTGTCCCTCCTGATCACATGATGGCTGTGTCCAATCACAGCCGTCATGTAATGTCAATACAGCCGTTGTAACGGCTTAGATCTCTTCTCCTCCTGACAGATGCTGTCAGTGAGGAGAAGAGGAGAGGATCTATTCTGCAGCCGGAATGATCAGTGAGTATTTCTGATTACTCACTGATCACAGGGGGGGTCTGTGCTGGTAATCAGATTACCAGTGCAGCCCTGGGGGAGGGGGTGCCACTAGAGCCACCAGGGATGCCCACCCATGACCACCAGGGATGCCCACCATGGCCACCAGGGATGGCAAACGGGGCTCAGAGAGCCTGCCAGTGGTGCCCCCCTATCAGTGCTGCCCACCAATGCCATCTATCAGTGCTGCCCACCAGTGCCCATTATTGCCATTTATCAGTGCCGCCCACCAGTGCCCATTATTGCCCACCAGTGCTGCCTATCAGTGCCCATCAGTGCCCCTCATCAGTGCCGATCAGTCCCGCCCATCAGTGCCACCTATCAGTGCCCATCAGTGCCGCCGATCAGTCCCCATCAGTGCTGCCTATCAGTGCCCATCAGCGCTGCCTATCAGTGCCCACCAATGCTGCATATCAGTGCTATCTATCAGTGCCACATATCAGTGCCCATCAGTGCTGCATATCAGTGCTACCTATCAGTGCCCATCAGTGCTGCATATCAGTGCCACCCCATCAGTGCCACCCCATCAGTGTCTCCTCATCAGTGCCTGTGAGTGTGGCGTCATCAGTGCTCTTTAGTGCAGGAAAAAACGTATCCATTTACAAAATTTTATAACCTAAACAAAAAACTTTTTTTTTTCAAACTTTTCGGTATTTTTTTATTTGTGCACCAAAAAAGAAAAAACCTGGTGGTGATCAAATACCACCAAAAGAAAGCTCTATTTGTGGGGAAAAAATGACACAAATTTGGTTTAGGTACAGTGTTGCATGACCGCACAATTGTCATTCAAAATGCAACAGCGCTAAAAGCTGAAAATTGGTCTGGGAAGGAAGGGGGTTTAAGTGCCCAGTATTGAGGTGGTTAAAGACTCTAAAAGACAAAAATACAGTCATTTTGACTAAAAAAATTTGTCAGACCTTTGGTGACTAAATGCAGTTATTTTGACTAAAGAAGGCTTTTTGGACACTTGGAAACCAAAATAGAGTCATTTTGACCAAAAAATATTTTCAGGCCAGTGGAGACTTAATGGCCAGTTTTAGACAAATCTTGTCTAAAACCGGCTTTTTAAGGCTCTAAAAGACAAAAATACAGTCATTTTCACTAGATTTCTTTTTCAGACCTTTGGTGACCAAATGTCGTTATTTTGACTAAAAAAAGCTTTTTAGAACTTGGAGAATAAAATAGAGTCATTTTAACCAAAAACAATTTTTCAGGCCATTGGAGCCCAAATAAAGTTATCTTGTCTAAAACCGGCTTTTTAAGGCTCTAAAAGACAAAATATACAGTAATTTTGACTAAATATTTTTTTCTGACCTTTGGTGACCAAATGCAGTTATTTTGACTAAAAAAAGGCTTTTTAGACACTTGGAGACCAAAATAGAGTCATTTTGACCAAAGAAATTTTTTCAGGCCATTGGAGCCCAAATGGCCGGTTTTAGACAAATCGTGTCTAAAACCGGCTTTTTAAGGCTCTTAAAAGACAAAAATACCGTCATTTTGACTAAAAAAATTTTAGACCTTTGGTTGACCATATGCCGTTATTGTGACTAAAAAGGCTTTTTAGACACTTCGAGACCAAAATCGAGTCATTTTGACCAAAAAAAATTTCAGGCCATTGGATCCCAAATAAAGTTATCTTGTCTAAAACCGGCTTTTTAAGGCTCTAGAAGACAAAAATAGAGTAATTTTGACAAAAAAAATTTCAGACCTTTGGTGACCAAATGCAGTTTTTCTGACTACAAAAGGCTTTTAAGACACTTGGAGACCAAAATAGAGTCATTTTGACCAAAAAATATTTTTCAGGCCATTGGAGCCAAATGTCTAAAATCTTGTCTAAAACCGGCTTTTTAAGGCTCTACAAGACATAAATGTAGTCATTTTGACTAAAAAAAATTTCAGAAGTTTGGTGACCAAATGCAGTTATTTTGACTAAAAAATGATTTTTAGACACTTGAATACCAAAATAGAGTCATTTTGACCAAAACATTTTTTCAGGCCATTGGAGCCCAAATTGCCGATTTTAGACAAATCTTGTCTAAACCCAGCTTTTTAAGGCTCTAAAAGACAAAAATACAGTCATTTTGACTAAAATTTTTTTTAGACCTTTGGTGACCAAATGCAGTTATTTTGACTAAAAAAGGCTTTTAAGACACTTGGAGACCAAATCAGAGTCATTTTGACCAAAAACATTTTCAGGCCATTGGAGAGCAAAATTCAGCTATCTTGACTAAAACCGGCTTTTTAAGACTCTAAAATACAAAAATACAGTCATTTTGACTAAAATTGTTTTTCATACCTTTGGTGACCAAATGCAGTTATTTTGACTAAAATAGACTTTTTAGACACTTGGAGACCAAAATACAGTCATTTAGACCCCCCAAAAAAATTTCAGACCATTGGAGACAAAATACAGTAATCTTGTCTAAAACCGGCTTTTTAAGACTCTAAAAGACAAAAATATAGTAATTTTGACTAAAAAAATTTTCAGACCTTTGGTGACCAGATGCAGTTATTTTGACTAAAAAAGGCTTTTAAGACACTTGGAGACCAAATCAGAGTCATTTTGACCAAAAACATTTTCAGGCCATTGGAGAGCAGAATGCAGCTATCTTGACTAAAACCGGCTTTTTAAGGCTCTAAAATACAAAAATACAGTCATTTTGACTAAAATTGTTTTTCATACCTTTGGTGACCAAATGCAGTTATTTTGAATAAAATGGACTTTTAAGATACTTGGAGACCAAAATACAGTCATTTTGACCCCAAAAAATTTTTTTCAGACCATTGGAGACAAAATACAGTAATCTTGTCTAAAACCGGCTTTTTAAGACTCTAAAAGACAAAAATATAGTAATTTTGACTAAAAAATTTTTTCAGACCTTTGGTAACCAAATGCAGTTATTTTGACTAAAAAAAGGCTTTTAAAAAACTTGGAGACCAAAATAGAGTCATTTTGACCAAAAACATTTTCAGGCCATTGGAGAGCAAAATGCAGCTATCTTGACTAAAACTGTCTTTTTAAGACTCTAAAATACAAAAATACAGTCATTTGGAATAAATTATTTTTTCATTCACAGGATACAGAAGTAAGTGTCGGCCGTAAAAGGCCCCAAAAATTAGCCCACATGGGTTTACCTGACAGCTAAGAACGTAGTATTTGGTGGCTGAAGGAATATTAGGCATTCACAGGGTACAGAAGTAAGTGATGGCCTGTATAACCCCAAAAATTAGCCCACATGGGTTTAATTGACAGCTAAGAACGTAGTATTCTTTGGCTGAAGGTACATTAGGCATTCACTGGATACAGAAGTAAGTGTCGGCCATAAAAGGCCCCAAAAAATAGCCAACATGGGTTTACCTGACAGCTAAGAATGTAGTATTCTGTGGCTGAAGGTACATCAGGCATTTACAGGATAAAGAAGTAAGTGTCGGCCATAAAAGGCCCCAAAAATGAACCCAAACGGGTTTACCTGACAGCTAAGAAAGTAGTATTCTGTGGCTGAATGTACATTAGGCATTCACTGGATAAAGAGGTAAGTGTCGGCCATAAAAGGCCCCAAAAAATAGCCCACATCAGTTTACCTGACAACTAAGAACGTAGTATTTGGTGGCTGGAGGTACATTAGGCATTCACACAGTATACAGAAGTAAGTGTCGGCCTCTATAGGCCCCAAAAATTAGCTCACATGGGTTTAACTGACAGCAAAGAACGTAGTATTTAATGGCTGGAGGTACATTAGGCATTCACATGATACAGAAGTAAGTGTCGGACTGTATAGGCCCCAAAAATGAGCTCACATGGGTTTAACTGACAGCAAAGAACGTAGTGTATTTGATGGCTGGAGGTACATTAGGCATTCACACAGTATACAAAAGTAAGTGTCGGCCTGTATAGGCCCCAAAATTATCTCACATGGGTTTAACTGACAGCAAAGAACGTAGTATATTTGATGGCTGGAGGTACATTAGGCATTCACACGGTATACAGAAGAAAGGGTCGGCCTGTATAGGCCCCAAAAAATAGCTCACATGGGTTTAACTGAAAGCAAAGAATGTAGTATTTGATGGCTAGAGATATATTAGGCATTCACACAGTATACAGAAGTAAGTGTCGGCATGTATAGACCCCAAAAATGAGCTCACATGGGTTTAACTGACAGTTAAGAATGTAGTATTTGGTGGCTGAAGGTATATTAGGCATTCACAGGATATAGAAGTAAGTGTCGGCCTGTATAGTCCCCAAAAATTAGCCCACATGGGTTTTACTGACAGCTAAGAACATAGTATTCTGTAGCTGAAGGTACATTAGGCATTCAAACAGTATACAGAAGTAAGTGTCGGCCTGTATGGGCCCCAAAAATTAGCTCACATGGGTTTAACTGACAGCAAAGAACGTAGTATTTGATGGCTAGAGGTACATTAGGCATTTAAAGGATACAGAAGTAAGTGTCAGCCTGTATAGGCCCCAAAAATTAGCTCACATGGGTTTATCTGACACTCACCTTCAGCCACTGAATACTACGTTCTTAGCTGTCAGTTAAACCCATGTGGGCTAATTTTTGGGGCCGATACAGGCCAACACTTACTAATGTACCCTGTAAATGCCTAATGTACCTTCAGCCACCAAATACTACGTTCTTAGCTGTCAGGCTAATTTTTGGGGACTTTTATGGCCGACACTTACTTCTGTATCCTGTGAATGCCTAATGTACCTTCAGCCACAGAATACTAAATACATTCATTTTGACAAAAAAATTTCAGACCATTGGGGACCAAATGCAGTTATCTTGTCTAAAACCGGCTTTTAACCACCTTACAACTGGGCCATTGTAGATATATGGCCGGGCGGGAGTCTCGTCCTTCTGAATGGACGTTCCGGAACATCCTTCAGAAGGAGAGGACACAGAGCAACAAGACTCGGCAGGAGGGCCCTGTGATTGGCCCTCCTGATCACATGATGGCTGTGTCCAATCACAGCCGTCATGTAATGTCAATACAGCCGTTGTAACGGCTTAGATCTCTTCTCCTCCTGACAGATGCTGTCAGTGAGGAGAAGAGGAGAGGATCTATTCTGCAGCCGGAATGATCAGTGAGTATTTCTGATTACTCACTGATCACAGGGGGGTCTGTGCTGGTAATCAGATTACCAGTGCAGCCCTGGGGGAGGGGGTGCCACTAGAGCCACCAGGGATGCCCACCCATGACCACCAGGGATGCCCACCATGGCCACCAGGGATGGCAAACGGGGCTCAGAGAGCCTGCCAGTGGTGCCCCCCTATCAGTGCTGCCCACCAATGCCATCTATCAGTGCTGCCCACCAGTGCCCATTATTGCCATCTATCAGTGCCGCCCACCAGTGCCCATTATTGCCCACCAGTGCTGCCTATCAGTGCCCATCAGTGCCCCTCATCAGTGCCGATCAGTCCCGCCCATCAGTGCCACCTATCAGTGCCCATCAGTGCCGCCGATCAGTCCCCATCAGTGCTGCCTATCAGTGCCCATCAGCGCTGCCTATCAGTGCCCACCAATGCTGCATATCAGTGCTATCTATCAGTGCCACATATCAGTGCCCATCAGTGCTGCATATCAGTGCTACCTATCAGTGCCCATCAGTGCTGCATATCAGTGCCACCCCATCAGTGCCACCCCATCAGTGCCACCCCATCAGTGTCTCCTCATCAGTGCCTGTGAGTGTGGCGTCATCAGTGCTCTTTAGTGCAGGAAAAAACGTATCCATTTACAAAATTTTATAACCTAAACAAAAAACTTTTTTTTTTTCAAACTTTTCGGTATTTTTTTATTTGTGCACCAAAAATGAAAAAACCTGGTGGTGATCAAATACCACCAAAAGAAAGCTCTATTTGTGGGGAAAAAATGACACAAATTTGGTTTAGGTACAGTGTTGCATGACCGCACAATTGTCATTCAAAATGCAACAGCGCTAAAAGCTGAAAATTGGTCTGGGAAGGAAGGGGGTTTAAGTGCCCAGTATTGAGGTGGTTAAAGACTCTAAAAGACAAAAATACAGTCATTTTGACTAAAAAAATTTGTCAGACCTTTGGTGACTAAATGCAGTTATTTTGACTAAAGAAGGCTTTTTGGACACTTGGAAACCAAAATAGAGTCATTTTGACCAAAAAATATTTTCAGGCCAGTGGAGACTTAATGGCCAGTTTTAGACAAATCTTGTCTAAAACCGGCTTTTTAAGGCTCTAAAAGACAAAAATACAGTCATTTTGACTAGATTTCTTTTTCAGACCTTTGGTGACCAAATGTCGTTATTTTGACTAAAAAAGGCTTTTTAGAAACTTGGAGAACAAAATAGAGTCATTTTAACCAAAAACAATTTTTCAGGCCATTGGAGCCCAAATAAAGTTATCTTGTCTAAAACCGGCTTTTTAAGGCTCTAAAAGACAAAATATACAGTAATTTTGACTAAATATTTTTTTCTGACCTTTGGTGACCAAATGCAGTTATTTTGACTAAAAAAAGGCTTTTTAGACACTTGGAGACCAAAATAGAGTCATTTTGACCAAAGAAATTTTTTCAGGCCATTGGAGCCCAAATGGCCGGTTTTAGACAAATCGTGTCTAAAACCGGCTTTTTAAGGCTCTTAAAAGACAAAAATACCGTCATTTTGACTAAAAAAATTTAGACCTTTGGTTGACCATATGCCGTTATTGTGACTAAAAAGGCTTTTTAGACACTTCGAGACCAAAATCGAGTCATTTTGACCAAAAAAATTTCAGGCCATTGGATCCCAAATAAAGTTATCTTGTCTAAAACCGGCTTTTTAAGGCTCTAGAAGACAAAAATAGAGTAATTTTGACAAAAAAAATTTCAGACCTTTGGTGACCAAATGCAGTTTTTCTGACTACAAAAGGCTTTTAAGACACTTGGAGACCAAAATAGAGTCATTTTGACCAAAAAATATTTTTCAGGCCATTGGAGCCAAATGTCTAAAATCTTGTCTAAAACCGGCTTTTTAAGGCTCTACAAGACATAAATGTAGTCATTTTGACTAAAAAAAATTTCAGAAGTTTGGTGACCAAATGCAGTTATTTTGACTAAAAAATGATTTTTAGACACTTGAATACCAAAATAGAGTCATTTTGACCAAAACATTTTTTCAGGCCATTGGAGCCTAAATTGCAGATTTTAGACAAATCTTGTCTAAACCCAGCTTTTTAAGGCTCTAAAAGACAAAAATACAGTCATTTTGACTAAATTTTTTTTTAGACCTTTGGTGACCAAATGCAGTTATTTTGACTAAAAAAAGGCTTTTTAGACACTTGGAGACCAAAATAGAGTCATTTTGACCAAAGAAATTTTTTCAGGCCATTGGAGCCCAAATGGCCGGTTTTAGACAAATCGTGTCTAAAACCGGCTTTTTAAGGCTCTTAAAAGACAAAAATACCGTCATTTTGACTAAAAAAATTTAGACCTTTGGTTGACCATATGCCGTTATTGTGACTAAAAAGGCTTTTTAGACACTTCGAGACCAAAATCGAGTCATTTTGACCAAAAAAATTTCAGGCCATTGGATCCCAAATAAAGTTATCTTGTCTAAAACCGGCTTTTTAAGGCTCTAGAAGACAAAAATAGAGTAATTTTGACAAAAAAATTTTCAGACCTTTGGTGACCAAATGCAGTTTTTCTGACTACAAAAGGCTTTTAAGACACTTGGAGACCAAAATAGAGTCATTTTGACCAAAAAATATTTTTCAGGCCATTGGAGCCAAATGTCTAAAATCTTGTCTAAAACCGGCTTTTTAAGGCTCTACAAGACATAAATGTAGTCATTTTGACTAAAAAAAATTTCAGAAGTTTGGTGACCAAATGCAGTTATTTTGACTAAAAAATGATTTTTAGACACTTGAATACCAAAATAGAGTCATTTTGACCAAAACATTTTTTCAGGCCATTGGAGCCCAAATTGCAGATTTTAGACAAATCTTGTCTAAACCCAGCTTTTTAAGGCTCTAAAAGACAAAAATACAGTCATTTTGACTAAAATTTTTTTTAGACCTTTGGTGACCAAATGCAGTTATTTTGACTAAAAAAGGCTTTTAAGACACTTGGAGACCAAATCAGAGTCATTTTGACCAAAAACATTTTCAGGCCATTGGAGAGCAAAATTCAGCTATCTTGACTAAAACCGACTTTTTAAGACTCTAAAATACAAAAATACAGTCATTTTGACTAAAATTGTTTTTCATACCTTTGGTGACCAAATGCAGTTATTTTGACTAAAATAGACTTTTTAGACACTTGGAGACCAAAATACAGTCATTTAGACCCAAAAAAATTTCAGACCATTGGAGACAAAATACAGTAATCTTGTCTAAAACCGGCTTTTTAAGACTCTAAAAGACAAAAATATAGTAATTTTGACTAAAAAAATTTTCAGACCTTTGGTGACCAAATGCAGTTATTTTGACTAAAAAAGGCTTTTAAGACACTTGGAGACCAAATCAGAGTCATTTTGACCAAAAACATTTTCAGGCCATTGGAGAGCAAAATGCAGCTATCTTGACTAAAACCGGCTTTTTAAGGCTCTAAAATACAAAAATACAGTCATTTTGACTAAAATTGTTTTTCATACCTTTGGTGACCAAATGCAGTTATTTTGAATAAAATGGACTTTTAAGATACTT